>NC_141679.1:70368855-71013855 GCF_028749965.1 Puma concolor
ACCTGGACAATGTTTAATATGAGCATTCCCGGGCCTACCCCCATAGTCAGTACTGGAGTTGGGCTAGGGTAGTTCAGGAATTTGCCTTCTTAAAAGGCATCCCGGGCATCCCAAGGCACAGAGATTGCTCTAAAGAAAACTCCCATGGAGCATTTCTGAACTGGAAGAATATTCTGTTCCCACGTACCCAGAAGACAGCACCCCAAGATGCTGTACTTCTCAAAGAGCATCCTTAATCTGCTTGCAGACAGGCCAGTTTGAGGACTTCTGCTGTAATAAGTAGGCAAAAGCCTGATGACAGTCTCAAATCCTTCTTCCACAACTTTCCAGCTGGGAGAAGTCTTTTGAGTGCCCAGTTTTTTCGTTTTAATGACCCATGCCTCCTTTTGTTGTTGCTGTTTCATTTTGTTTATTTTGTTTTGCTGCCTGAAATTAATGATTATTGCAAGGGGATCTAGACCACTCTTTAAACAGCAGTGTTTGGGTAACGTGCCCAGCCCCCATCCCTCTACCATCCAGGAGAGAATTACTGCGGCTCCACTTGTTGGCTTAGAGACTATTTATTCCCATCTTCCACATCGCAGATTCAAACCAAAGCCTCATTATTTCCACTATGTTTGTTTTGCTGCAGAATGGTAACATTTACATGGAAATGGGTCTTTTTCTCTATCCTATAATTTGGATTGTTTAGTTTTCCTTTTTGGACTCCTTTGAAGCTGCTGAAGAAAGAAGTCCGCAGGAATCTGGAGAAAGGAAGAGAGTGGGCTACAGGGGGCGGAGTAGGCGGCAATGTTGTCTGCTTCTCTGTCTCCTCGGTCCCCCACCACCACCTCCTAGCCGGACTACGCTACCTCCTTCCTGCTTCTGCTCTTCTGCCTCCCACAGCCAGGCCAAAACAGGTTAGCATTTAGGGCTGGAGCTCCGGCTTTAACACTGACTTGATAATGGGCCTTGAACAAGTCACCTTTCTTCTCTCAAGGCCTCTCTTCCCATGTGAATAGTGAAGGTGTCTAACCAGATGACCTCTGTATTCAATTACTTTCCCAAGCCCATTGGGCTGTGAGGTAACCACAAAATAAGCCCTTTACTAGCCATACGACTTTGGGCAAGTTATTTAACCTCTCTGATAGACCATCAAAGTGAGTCACACCATTCCCTTATCTATTCACAATTTAGAAAAAAAAGTGGATTCTTAAAACTTTTTTATTATTTATTTTTGAGAGAGAGCGAGACAGAGTGCAAGTGGGGGAGGAACAGAGAGAGAGGGAGACACAGAATCCGAGGTGAGATCCAGGCTCTGAGCTGTCAGCACAGAGCCCGACATGGGGCTTGAACTCACAGACCGCAAGATCATGACCTGAGCCGAAGTTGGACGCTTAACTGACTGAGCCACCCAAGCACCCAAAAAGTGGATTCTTTATACCCAAGCCATGAAGAAAACACCCAATCCATGTCCCCTCAGATGTCCCTGCGTTCCGAAGATTATGCCATTACTGCCTAAGATTTTCCAAAGACTTTCCAAGGCTTTGAATCCTCTCTCATAACCCAAACACACCCACCACCCCTACTACCACACCCACCAGCCCCAGTGGGCTGCTAATTTCTGCTCCCCTCTCCCCTTTATTTCTGGCTAGAGGGTTCTATGAAAAATGTATTTCCCCTTCTAGGCAGGTATTCTAGGGAAGAACTTGCATATGTCCATAATAAGGAATACAGAAGGATACTCACTGGAAGCTTGTTCAATATAATGAATAGAGAACAAAGGTCCATCAACTTAAATAACATGGTAAGCAACTCATTTAACAGAGTACTATGTAGCAATTCAAGAATGAGGCAGATCTATGAGTACTAATATGAGTAGACAGACAAGATATGTTGTTGAATAAAAGAAGAAGAGGCCATAGACTGGTATGGACAGTATGATATCTTATATGTAAAAAAACAAAAACAAAACAAAAAAACTGTGCATATTCTAAGGGTATATATATGTATATAAACACACACACACACGCACACACACACAGTACAGACATAGAAAAGATTTAGAACAATGTATAAGAAACTGATAACACTGTTCACCTCCAAGGAAGGGATGGTCAAGGGGACTTCAGACTGTGAAATGTTTTAATATTTTTACTCAAAAAATCTTATATTACTTAAGAAATTTAAAATAATTTGAAATAATACAGCCCCTAGGTATATGATAATAGCACAAAGGATGGGGTAAAGGAAAAAATATCTTGTTGTAAGGTTCTTACACTATACATGAAGTGGTATAATATTATTTGAAGATGAGTATTTTTTTGAAGATGAATATTTTACAATGTGTAAATTAAAGATGAATATTTTAAATCTTATGATATGCAGTGTAAAAAAAAATTAAAAGAGGTTTAACAAGACAAGAGTTAAGAGAAAACAGAGTCATAAATAATTCAAAAGCAAGTTGGCAAAGGAGGAGAAAGGAACAAAGAACAAACAGAACAAAGAGTAAACAGCTGACAGGATGGTAGATTTAAATATAACCATATCGGGAGCATGGGTGGCTCCATCAGTTAAGCGTCAACTCTTGGTTCAGCTCAGGTCATGATCTCATGGTTCTTGAGTTAGAGCACCACGTGGGGCTCCAAGTGTGGAGCCTGATTGGGATTCTCTCTCTCTCCCTCCCTCTCTCTCTCTCTCTCTCTCTCTCTCTCTCTCTTTCTCTCTCTCTACCCCTCCCCCTCTCACAAAATAAATAAGCTTACATTTTTTTAATAAAAAATAAAATAAATACATAAATAAAACCATATCAATAATAGCAATGTTAAATGGTCTATGCACCTCAATTAAAAGACAGGGATTGTAAGATTGGATAAAAAAGCAAGACACCATGATACGTGGTGTACAAGAAATTTACCTTCAAGATGAAGACATAACTAGGTTAAAAGTTTAAAAGAAGCAAAAAGATATACCATGCAAACACTAATGCAAAGAAAGCTGATGTGCCTTTGTAAAGATCAGACAAAGTGCACTTCAGAACAGGAGTATTACCACATATAGAGAGTCATTAGATAATAATAAAGGATACAATTCACCAGCAAGATGTAAGAATCCTAAATGTATTATATCTAACAGTGGAGCTTCAGCTGACATTAAGCAAAAATTGACGGAGCCCAGAGGAGACACAAATAACTCCACAACTAGATTTGGACACTTCAACAATGCTCCCTCAGTAATAAAGGAAGTGGAAAAAAAATTAGGAAGGACACAGAAGACATGAAAAACACTATAAACTAACTTGACCTAATGTTTATTGAGAACTCTATCCAACAAACAGCAGAATACATATTCTTTCCAAGTACACATGAAACAGTCACCAAGATAGAACATACACTGTTCATAAAACAAACCTCAAGTTTAAAATATTGAAATTATACAAAGTATGTTCTCACCATAATGGAATTAAATTAGAAATCAAAATAGAAAAGTATTTGGAAAAATCCCAAAATTTGAAAATTAAAAACATACTTCTAAATTACTCAAAGAAAAAGCCAAATAAGAAATTTAAAAAATAGGGGCACCTAGGTGGCTCAGTCGGTTCGGTGTCCAACTGTTGATTTCAGCTCAGGTCATGATCTCACGGTTCATGGGTTCAAGCTCCATGGGGGACTCCTTACTGATGTACTAACAGCATGGAGCCTGCTTGGGATTCTCTCTTTCTTGGTTTCTCTCTGCCCCTCCCCCACTCCCACACTTGCATTCTTGCACTCACTCACTCTGAAAAATTAACTTTGAAAAAAAGAAATTTAAATAACAATCTCAATTGAAAATAAAAACGACGTATCAAAATTTATGGGCTACAGATAAATCAGAATATATAGGGAGATTTGTAACATTAAACATGTATAATGAAAATAGCCATGCAAACATGGTAAACATTCCTAAAACCCACCAGACTTTCTCTAAGAAGGGTGGCAAATGCCAACAAAATAACACAGTACAAGAAAGGCAAGGATTGTCATGTGTCCAGGGGAAGCAGTGCTAGGACAGGAGGCAAAGTAACTGTGGCAAGCAGAGTAAGCCAATTTTCCACAAAAAGGTTAACACTACAAAGAAGATTATACTGAGGCTAGAATGCATTGAGCCCAGCTATGGATCTAAAAGAAAGCTGGCTATTAGGAACTGCAGGCATTTTGAACTAGGAAGAGATAACAAGAGAAAAAGCTAAAGGATCATTATTATAAAGACAATACAATCTTGAGGTTATGTTCACTTAAAAAAAAATTACATTAAGGGAAAAATGGTCTCAAATTAGTGATCTAATAAGTATTACCTGAAAAAATAGGACAAGGAAAGAGAAGGCAGCAAACAGAAGGAAGAACATAATAAAAATATGAGCAGAAATCTATCAAATAAAAAACAAAAATAAGAAAATCAAAGAAACCAAAAGCTATTTCTCTGCAAAGAAAATGACAATAAACCTCTAGTCAGCCTGATCACAAAAGACACAATTACCAATATCAAAAATGAAATAAGGAACATCACCAGATCTATTAACATTAAAAGAAAAATAAGGAAATATTATGAACTATGACAATAAATTCAACAACTTATATGAAATAGGCAAATTCCTTTAAAAAAAATAATAAAGCCTATGACCTACTGTAGTAGACAGTGAGAATTCTAGTATTTATCTGCCTAAGGCGCTCCAAGTAGAAAAATCATAATGAGTAAAGATGTGGAAACACTGAAAAAAACAGGCGTTTATTACCGGAGTAAAAACATGCAGAGTAGAGAGTAACAAAAGAAGCTAAAAAAGTAGAGATCAGCAAATAGAGGATAAGTTAGAAACAGAGATTAGCTAAGAGGCTACTGCATAGTTTGGTGACAGATGATAAGGGTCTGAACTACCGGGGGGGGGGGGGGGGGGGGAGTAAGAACTGAAAGGAGATTAAAATCTGAGAAATATTTAGCAGATAGTTGCTAAATATTGGTGACTAATCGTGGGAAGAATGAAGGAGGTGGAGCATAGAAAGGCTCACCTGTTTCTGGTGTGGTGACCAGGTGCTACCAATTGATACTGGGACTAGGATAGCAAGGGCGGTGATGGCAGAGGAAGATGATAAGCTAAATTTATGGATTTTAGGTGTGGGGCACCTGTGGGAAACCAAGGTGGGGAATGTTTAGCAAGCAGGGGGATGTATAAATTTGAAGCAAAAGGGAAAAGTCAGCATTGAAATAACTTACTTGATGGGTAGATATCTCGCCTAAGGAGACCATAAGAAAAGAAGAGAAATGGCTCAAGGGTAGAATCCTGGATTAGAAAATCATCTGAAATTCACAGGGCGCCTGGGTGGCTCAGTTGGTTGAGCAACCCACTTGGGCTCAGGTCATAATCTCACCGTTCATCAGTCTGATCCCCACATCCGGCTCTGTGCTGACAGCTCAGAGCCTGGAGCCTCCTTCAGATTCTGTGTCTCCCTCTCTCTCTGCCCCTCCCCAGCTTGTGCTCTCTCCCTCTCAAAAATACATAAACATTAAAAGAAAGAAAGAAAAAATCATCTTAACTTCTGGAAAAGCTTTGTGATTTTTTGGAATAACAGTTCAGAACCAAGTGCAATTATGCACAAAATGTATAATATCAAAAACTTAGAACAAACCTGAATATCAAAGAAAAAATAGAAAGGCTGAGCTAATATGGAACATATTTAAAATGATGTTTACGAACAGTATATAACAATGCCGAAATTGCTTACAATAAAACGTTAAATGTTTTCCCACCTTTCACAAATAATATACGTATGTATATTATTTAAACACTGAAAATAGGCATAGCAAAGTCTGGAAAGAAATGCAACACGTGTTAGCATTAAATGTTTGGGGTCGAGCCTACGAGCACGGCTATTACGGGGTAATCCGTATCTTGTAAACTTGCTAGATAACACTCATGCAAGAAAACCTGTCCAAAAGAAGAAACGCAGCGTTTGCTCCCATCTCTGGCGACGCCCATCACACCCGGAGACCCCGACGCTGAGGGCCCTCCCACCAAAGCAAGGCTGGAGTTGAAGCCTACCTGAGTCGTGAAGGCAACTCCACGCGCTGTGCTGGAGGCCTGCGCCGCGCGGTAGGACCTGGGACTCCGGAGTCTGCACCGGCTTCCGTCTTCTGCCACTCAGGGGTGACCTCGTGCCTCCACCGTCAGGCTGTGCTGAGGGCCTTCCCCTGGTCGCTCTCAGGAGCCATAGCCTGGCAGCTTCCCAGAAAACAGTTTCCAGCGCTGGCCCAGCACCCTCGGTGGATACTGGTCGTGGGGGAGCGTGAGACGCTGGCCTCGCCAAGCCCCCGCGGCAGCTGCAGCACAGTCTGTGGGCCAGCCGGAACCCGGCGTTGAACAGAGGCTCTCCGGCCCCTTCCACTTCTTCCACTCCTGCGGCGGCCTCACTAGGCGGGTGTGCGTAGCGCTCCAGCCCCTGGGACCATGACACTGGGACCTGGGCCCAGGGACCTGCCGGGTAGCCAGGGCAGTGCGGCCTCAACAGGCAGCAGTCAGTGAGGCTGATGGAGGTGACCTGAGCCGAGCTCCTGCAGAGAGGGCGGCAGGCGCTCAGAGCCTCTTGAGGCCTCTCCGGGCCTTCGAAGGCCGACCCGGGCCCGTGCGGCCCCAATGTAATGCCCTGCGGGCTGAGGTGAGGGACTGCTGGTGAAGCCCCGCAGGCAGAGCGGGAAGGCCCCATCCTAACCCGGTCCGTGAGGGGGAAGCCCCAGCTTTTCCTTCCCGACTCAATACCCTGAAGGGAAGCCAGGCTGACCACCACCTGAAAGCGTGAAGAGAACCCCAAGCGGCCCCGCCCCAGACTTCGGCCCCGCCCCAGACTTCGGCCCTGCCCCAGACTTCGGCCCCGCCCCTGGCGTGGCCCCGCCCTGGCGTGGCCCCGCCCCGGGATGCAGCCCCGCCCCCAGAGGCTTCCTCCAATCTCCGTCGTCAATTCCCTCACGGTTATTGACCGTTACCTGGGTGTGACACACAGGCCAGCAGTGAGGGAGAGAGAGAAGGCCCCCCAGGGAAGCTCAGAGAAGAGGGAAGGTCGCCCAGAGTTGCAACATAGTGCAACAAGAGTTGTGATGATGAAAGTGAAGACACCCATCCTTCTTTGGGAGGGTCAAGGAAGGCCTCCCGGAAGGACCCCTCCTTCACACAGCAGTAAGGAAGGAGGAAAGGAGGGTGGGATGCAACCCTTTAGAAGATCTGATGACGAAAGGCTCCCATGGGAAGGCTTGCGGTACCTTTCAGGAGCAGGCCACACAGCAAAATGTGTTGAGGAGGTGTTGAGGTGGAGGCTTGAGGAAAATGAAGGAGGTCTGATAGAGTTTTGAGCAGTTTGAGGGGAAGGAGACTCAAGAACCAATGATGTAAACTCGACAAGGGCAGGGAGTTTTGTTTTTCTCACTGATGTGTCCCAAATGCTTGTAACAATGACTGTGATACTTTACCCAGACCCCTCTGGTTTCAATTTGGATATGGACAACGCACAGGTGATGGAGTTTTTGGAAGCAACCTACTTGCCCTTAGCCTGTGTCCCAGGACAAAGCTGCTGAAACAGCATCTCGTCCTTTGTTCCCAAGTGATGTTTTGTTACTTTATTCCAGCTGGGGCAAAAACTATGGGTCTTGTTCATTAGGGTGTCACCTAAGTCCCTGGGATGGGAGGGTGACTGCTTGGATTGGTATGTCCCCAAGTCCTACCTCCTTTCTTTGATGCATGTATGTTTTGGATATCCTAAGGGCCCTCTCATCCTTTGGGGCTACATTCTTTTTCTGGCTCTTCCTTGGGGCCTGAAGCTTATGGACACAGGGCTTCTGCTGACCCAGGCTGCTCCAGAGCTGGGGATGCTTTGACCTTGACTATCTCCCTCAACTGTTTAATCCTCGAAAGAATTCCAATTCATTCCTAAATTTATCTCCATTATCATATTCCTAAAGTGGAAACTCAACTTAGAGAAGGTACCCTCCTTCTTTGGTAAGTTCTTCCTCTCTAGAACTTTCCTCCAAGGGTGGGGGAAAAGGTCTGGGGATTGGTTATCTGCATTTGGGTTGCAGGAGGAGGGCATTAGAGACTAAATAAGAGAAAGTGGTGAGGGACAACGGTCAAACGACAGGAGAGTAGCCAACAGGGACTTGCTGTGCAGAGTAAGGACCTCAGAAGAACTAGCTACATTTCTGCTGCAGAGTCTCTGAAGGTTTGGGGATTTGTAAGTTCCTACAGACTATGCAATTTCTCTAGTTCACCTTCACATATCCAGAAGAGTCAGAGGGTTATGGAACAGCAAGTGACACTAAGGGAATCACAGAACAATGGAGTTGGTAATGTGTCCTCTGTTGTTTTAGAAATGATCCCCTCCTTAAGAAAGAGGCGCCTGGGTGGATCAGCCGGTTAAGCATCTGACTTCAGCTCTGGTCATGATCTCACAGCTCGTGGGTTCGAGCCCTGCGTTGGGCTCTGTGCTGACAGCTTAGAGCCTGGAGCCTGCTTTGGATTCTGTGTCTCCCTCTCTCTCTGGCCCTCCCCTGCTCATGCTCTGTCTCTCTCTCTGTCTCAAAAATAAATAAATATTAAAAAAAAGTTTTTAAAGAAATGATCCCCTCCTCTTTGCCCTCCCAAATCTGGAAATCGTACTCTTTGTGACTTGTACCTCCAGGAGCTTCTGGACAGTAGAGCTGAGGAAAGCATGTCTACCTGCATCTACATATCTGGTTACAGGATCTACCCAGAGATAGAACCTGATGGACAAAGAGAAAAAAACTCCTGCTGGAAATCACAGTATGCGAAGGTAGGGAGAAACAAGTCCTCAGCAGACACCTGCCACCAGAAGGTGGAAATGAGCAAGTGTTTCGAGCAATCAATGCTTGAGGTTGTTGCAACAGAAGAGGCCAGACAGAAGGGGGTTTTCTGAAGATGAGCTCTCTGGGACAGTGCTCAGTAAGACTTGAAATCAAGCCAAAAACCATCACTGTTAGAGTCCAGCAATGGTGGGGCAGAGACAGTTGGCGGAGGGGGCTGACAGGCAAATGAATCAGTGGGATTCATGGAATGAATGGAATGAGGTATTGGGAGAAATGGGAAGCTGAGGTCCTTACAAAGAGGGTAGCATCATACGAAGAGGTGGGATCTGGTTGCGTAAGAGGGTCTAGTAGTTCTGTGTGTTCCAGAGGAGAGGAGGAAGGGTAAATGAGGGGAGTAGAAGACGGTCTGTTACGATTGTAGCTCCAGGGCAAAAAGGGATCTGGTGCCCAGTGATGAGACTGAATAAGGGAGCCTGGGGTCAAATGGAAGCAGAGGGATCTTGGGGGAAAAAATGAGGAAACTGGTTTGTGGGGATGAAGGAAGGATAGTGAAAGATGAGGTGAGACCAAGGCAAGGAGGATTCCCAGGCAGAGGAGATAAAGCCATCATTGGAGTGGTAAAAGAGAAGATTGAGAATTTGGGAGAGCCTCTGGCGGCAGTAATAGGGGGAAAGCAGGGATGAGGGAGTGGGGCCCACTGTGAAGGGCAGAGCACAGAGAGAAGGAAACAGGCTCTGTGGGAGCAGAGTCAGACACGAGCTAGGGAGATGCAAGGGTTGACAGGATTCTGCAGGGTCCTGGGAAGGGAGGCTGATAAATAGGCCAGAAGCGAATGGGCTCAGAGGCGCCTGGGTGGCTCAGTTGGTTAGGCGTCTCACTTTGGATCAGGTCATGATCTCACAGCTCTGTGATTTCAAGCCCCACATCAGGCTCTGTGCCACCAGCTCCGAGCCTGGAGCCTGCTTTGGATTCTGTGTCTCCCTCTCTCTCTGCCCCTCCCCTGTTCACATGCTGTGTCTCTGTCTGTCAAAAATAAAACGTTAAAAAAAAAAAAGTTTAAAAAAAAACAGTGAATGGGCTCAGCCTGAAGGGCTGGTAATGGGTTTTCTGGAAGGTCTGGTAAAAGAGTGGAGGCCAGAGTTAAAGACAACTCAGGCAGAGGAGCCGAAGGAACAAAGGGGACACTGACAGAGCAGCATCTTTCACAGGCCTGCTAAAAACAGAAGGTCACCCTCCACACGGATGCCTTCCCAACCCTCCCTGCTCAGGTCTTGACCCAGCAGTTACTGACACAGAATAGGAACAAGAGGGTCTGGAGAGGGTAAGGGCCCCTAAGGCATACTGCCCCTGCCCATTAGAACATCCTATACCCATGATACATGTACTTCCCTCACTTTGCTTTTATGAAAGACCTACATTACTACCTGTTTTCACTACCTGAAAGAATTCCAAAGAGAATTTTTGCTTTTACCATCAAAAGGTGAAGAGTGAAAATAGCATTCAGCGTTTGTGTTGCAGTTATAGAGGCAGGCCGCACCCCAAGCAGTAGCAGTGGCAGTGAGAGCGACCCCACCAAGTTCCTTCCCCAGGAACTACACTCAGCATCTCAGCCTCCAGCCACCAGAGCTCTGAACTATGTCTGTGAGCATCTGTGCTCTATCTCAATTTATTCTGTGCCTCCCTTAGCAAGATGTGCCCTAAGGTATCAGAAAAGCCTAAGAAGTTTTTTTTTTTTTTTTTTGGGTGCGGGGAAGGTGGGAACATTCAAAATAATTTCTAGAAATGGTAATGTTTGCTTTATGCTATTTTTTTCTTCTTTGGCTTATGAAAGTTTTCATAGGAACACACTAGTTTTGGATAGTGGAGAAAGCTGTACACCTTTTATAAACCTCATCCCAAGACTTGCTTTCTCATTCTGTTCCCTGTGGGTTCCTCCTTCAGGAACAACCGCAGGCAGCACTGGGGCCCCAAAATTGCACAGCCCATCTTAAGAAGCGGGGAAACAGAAAAGAAGGGAAGAGATTAATCACTTCCAGAAAAAGTCCCATGCCACCACAGCTTCCTTCTGGCAAGTTCTACAGGCTGGTAAAACAAGAGACTGAGTTACATGTTGAGAAAGTGAAAATTAGTTTGGCCTGAGACAATGAAAATCCACCATGTCATTCATCAAGCTGGGAAAACAGACACAGAACACAGATAAAGCCAGCTGCAAAATTAGCAGAAAATTCTATTTCTCCCAAGGAAACACTGCAGCTGTAAAGTGTCCTAATGACACTCAGTAGCATGACTATTACTTTGTTACTAAGAAATCTTGCTTTCTAAAATCATAGTTTATCAGAAACTTCATTTTTGAAATAATTTCAGTAAGAACAACACATCCTGCTGTTGCCTACAGGATCTAATTCACTTTGACACAGAGCAACTGCCTTGATATCCAACCCAGGTACAGATTCAAGATAGGGGTTCAGGGGTATATCATTCTACATCTATCTTAATTTGTAGTTTCTAAGAAAAGGAGACCTTGTGTCCCATTTCACCATCCAGACCTGATGTTATCCCTTTTACATACAGCCCTCCTTTGCTTTAACTTATCAAAATACTGTTTCATATCAATTTCAGGGGCGCCTGGGTGGCAGTTAAGCGTCTGACTTCAGCTCAGGTCATGATCTCACAATTCGTGAGTTTGGGCCCTGCATCAGGCTCTGTTCTGACAGCTCAGAGCCTGGAACCTGGTTTGGATTCTGTGTCTTCTCTCTCTGCCCCTTTCCACTCGTTTTCTCTCTCTCTCTCTCTCTCACTCTCAAAAATAAATAAATGTTTAAAAAAAATAAATTTCACCTAAATGCCATCCCTCCTTAAAACTGCATCATAATTTTTCCCTTTCTTGGTGGCACATGCCATGGTTCCTCTGGTATGTGACCTCCCA
The DNA here is from genome assembly GCF_028749965.1 of Puma concolor. Lineage (NCBI taxonomy): Eukaryota > Metazoa > Chordata > Mammalia > Carnivora > Felidae > Puma > Puma concolor. The sequence continues at coordinate 70,380,602 of NC_141679.1, forward strand.
ACAAGCCAATAAACCTGACTTTGTCAACTATAAGTTTGTTCCTGGTGTCCTGATTAGGACACTTGGAGGTTCTCTTGATACTCGGTCAATACCCTCCCTACTAAGCTTTGGCCTCCTTAACTCAGTACTAATGTGCATATCTGAGACTCCTTGAATCTCAAGACACTGAAGGTCTCTTTGTCTCTGATTGTGTGATTTTACACTGAATTTAGATTCCGATATCAAAGGACCAAAGATACAACCAGTTTAATATTTGTCTGCTAGAATTTTTGGTTTCTGGTCAGACCTGAGTGTCCCCTGGTGAAGTTTGACTTTTAACACCATCTTCTGCCTTATGTTTGTCCACCAGCTTCTGTTTGTCTATGAGAACTTTCTCCAGTCTTCTCTGGGTATGAGAAATTGGCTTTGAAAGATCTCTCCACACAGAGCCAGGTGGCTGCTGATTTCCCAGGTCAGCAAGTAGAAGCAGCCTAACCTTAGGGCTGAGGACTTAAAACACAAGTGATATTTTACCTCTGAACAACAGTCAAAAAATCTCTCATGGGCTTGTCTGCTAATAAGTCTGTGCTAGCACATGGCATAACTTCACTGAGGATAAATTAGAATTATAGTGGCCACTAGGGGAACTTTGACATGAACAGGAATGTTCATTTGAGAAATGCCTAAGGCAAAAAGGGAACAGAAACTCTCAGGAGATTGTATAACTGGTCTAAAAGAGAGAGATCACTGTGATTAATGTAGATTTCCCCTCTGTTTCCATTCTGTAGGGATTAATAAACACTGGCTTTTAATTGTATGGCTTGATAAAATTGTCAAGGGCTTGAGTTACTGTTTAAACCTATAATGACTTTCTCTTTTGGGTCTATGTATATAAGAAACAGGTTTGCCTGCATCTAAACTTTCTCCCTTTTCCTTACAGAGAAAAGATAACCTTTTTTTTTTTAATATTTATTTATTTTTTGAGAGAGAGACAGAGCGTGAGTGGGGGAGGAGCAGAGAGAGAGGGAGACACAGAATCCAAAGCAGGCTCCAGGCTCTGCGCAATCAGCACAGAGCCCGACGCAGGGCTCAAACCCACAAACCGTGAGATCATGACCTCAGCCGAAGTCACTTAACAGACTGAGCCACCCAGGTGCCCCGAAAAGATAACCTTTTACATTGATAATTTCATATTTGTCTAAAGCTACCTCTTACTTTTTTTTTAAGTTTATTTATTTATGAGAGAGAGAGAGAGAGAGAGAGAGAGAGAGAGAGAGAGAGAGAGAAAGCAGGGGAGGGGCAGAGAGAGAGAAGAGAGAAAAAATCCCAAGCAGGCTCCACACTGCCATCAGGGAGCCCAATGCAGGGCTCTAACTCACTAACCACAAGATCATGACCTGAGCAGAAGTCAAACATTTAACCAACTGAGCCACCCAGGCACTCCACTCACTTTGTTGTTGGTCTGTCCCTCTGTTTTTCCCTCACTTGGGAATTTTTAAAGATCAATTGCTCAGAAAAAAAAAAAAAATCATGGTCATTATTTTGCATACCATATAGTCAAAAATGTCAAAGAATAAAGAAAATAAAAATGTCAGTAAACTATTTTGCATTATAAAATGTAGACAAATGTATTTAAATAGTAGCCTTCATTACTATAGCTATGAGAGAACTTAGCTTCAATTATAAGAGCTTTTAAATTTTTTTTTAAGTTTATTTATTTTTGACAGAGACAGAGTGCGAGCATGAGCTGGGGAGGGGCAGAAAGAGAGGGAGACACAGAATCCAAAACAGGCTCCAGGATCCGAGCTGTCAGCACAGAGCCTGACGCGGGGCTCGAACTCACAAACTGTGAGATCATGACCTGGACCAAAGTCAGATGCTTAACCGACTGAGCCACCCAGGTGCCCCTAATATAAGAGCTTTTAATTATGACTTTAAGATTACTTAAATTTTGTTTCATGAATACAAAGTTTATAAAGTGTATTTTTTAAAGTATCCTGTAATTGTCTCATAAATAAATTTTGGATAAATTAGAATGAGTTAATCATATTGATTGAGACAATCTATGCCTATATTGCCTTGTGGCTTTTTTTTTTTTTAATGTTTATTTATTTTGAGAGAGAGATAAGGAGGGAGAGAGATAGCACATGAGCAGGGAAGGGACAGAGAGAGAGGGAGAGTGAGAATCCCAATCAGGCTCCATGCTCAGCATGGATCCCAACTCACAGCTTGATCTCACAACTCTGAGATCATGACCTCAGCCACAATCAAGAGTGGCATGCTTAACTGACTGAGCCACCCAGGCGCCCTTGCCTTGGTTTTATTATATAAAGTTATTGCCCTGGTTTTATTATATAAGATTAATGCTAAGACAGTATTCTAGTTCATATAAAACTAAGATTAAAACTTCAAGATGTAAACCTTCTAAATTTTGTATGTTGGTTTTATGGGACAAGAAAAGAATCACGGTTGAAGCAAACTTTTCAAGATTACAAAATATAAAATTGTGTTTACGTAAAATCATAGGACAGATGTCTTTTAAAGGGTTCTGATCTTGTAAAATTCTTACAATACTATGAATCATAAGGATTTAATGTTTTAACTAAAATTATAATTTCCATATACTTAATGAAAATGCTAAGACTTGGGGCGCCTGGGTGGCGCAGTCGGTTAAGCGTCCGACTTCAGCCAGGATACGATCTCGCGGTCCGGGAGTTCGAGCCCCACGTCAGGCTCTGGGCTGATGGCTCAGAGCCTGGAGCCTGTTTCCGATTCTGTGTCTCCCTCTCTCTCTGCCCCTCCCCCGTTCATGCTCTGTCTCTCTCTGTCCCAAAAATAAATAAAAACGTTGAAAAAAAAATTTAAAAAAAATAAATAAATAAAATAAAATAAAATGTTAAGACTTTAGAAAATGTTGAATTACTTGATATATAATATTTGGATACCTGAACAGTTTCTAAGCTTTGAAATATATATGTAATATATATAATAGTTTTAATTTATCCTTATTCACATATATTATATAAGGACTGTAGATTAATAGAATGTATAAATGTTTAAAGATTTTATTTTTTTTTAAATAATCTTTACAACCAACGTGGGGCTCAAACTCACAACCCTGAGACTGAGAATCACACACTCTACTGAATGAGCCAGCCAGGTGCCCCTTAGATAAATTATATTTTAAGATTAAAGTTAACTTTATTATACATACATATTTATGTATGTCTACATATACATACAGAGGTACATTAATAAACTTTAATTCGATAAATGACAAAAAGATAATTTCAAGGATATATTCAATGTTAATTGATTTATTCACAGAAAAGGCTTCTAAATCTTACTGCAAATTATAACATAGACAATACACAAAAAGAATAAAATTCGTGTTTTCTTTCCATAAAATGACCTCAGTTATTTTGTGCCTAGATAAGTTTTCTTTTGAATCACCAAAATATTCTATTAACTCTCTGTCCTAGCATTCTTTTGAATAATAACACAAATTTCCTTACTTTTTTAAGTTACTACGTCAGACCTCAAAGAAAGAATGCAGTCAAACCTCCGTGAGACGGACCTTACTAGGTACTGTTAACAACTAACACAACAGGGAACCCATGCCTCCCAAGTCAAAAAGCATAAGCCACACAAAATCCCTGGGAGGCTGTCCTGAGACCTCACACAAAGAAATCTGAGGAATCATTCCAGAACAGATAACAGCAGGAAGTTGCACCTCCCACCCAAGACCATTGGGACCGCACTGGTAACCACAGGAAGTGCCACCTTCCCTCAAGATCCACCAGACAAGACCACCAGAGCCACCCGCTGCGGCGCTTTAACCGGCACGTGCTTTTGCTCTTTTCCTTTGTTCTTTCCTCTCTGCAAAGTTAAGGTTTCAGTTGTTAACACTTCTTGTCTGTTAACCAGGATACCTCCAAGGTCTTTATCTTTAATACTCTTTGTTTGTTTGTTTGTTTGTTTTTTTACCTTAGTCACTCCTCGGTACGAGTCCAGTGCCCGGCTACAACATGCAATTAATTACACTGTCTGTTGGGTTTGTACTTACTTTCCTTCGGTGCCATCCGACTTCCTTTGCTAGAAGTATCATGGAATTAATCAAATGATTTCCTAGGTGATAAGACTCAACCAAGAAGGGATCTAGGGATGGACAATATTGTTATCAGGCCAAACAACTAGAATTCTAAAATTCCCTGTCATGTCATACATAGAAAGGAAGTATGGGTTCCTAAACAAAACAATGCTCAGAAACCTTTTGTGAAATTAGCTGTTCCACGCAAATTTTCACAAAAAGAAAGCCAGTGGTGGTGGTAAAATAAGTGACAAGTAGATGTTTTGAGAAAATAGGACACAAGGAGGGGGAAAAGATGGTAAGAGTTCACTGAGGGGAGATAGGCTCCAAAAAGGTACTCAGGCAAAGAGGCAACAGATGGAAATATTCCTCTGGAGAGTCCAGAGACTATATTCCCTACATTCCCTATAGGTTTCTGAGCCAGTATCAATCCCAGGCTGCACTGGGCCCTGTCACTGCATAAGTCATCCTAGGAAGAGGGATACAGGAAAGAGGGGAGAGAGATTCATCTCCGGTTCACCAGAAAAGCTCGTCCTGTGCTTCATTAGGTTCTTTCAGTCATCCTCTCCAATGTGAGAATCCAAGAGCTTGGGTTACTTGTGGTGAAGAGAGGAGCAAAGTGATATTTTAGGAGGCCGAGTGGAATGATCCTTTGGGGCAGACTCTTGGGGGACTAAGACTCTGAAAGCAACAAAATTAACACACAAGATAGAATAGGCCATGACAATAATAGGAAGGCCTTTCACAGACATTATCTCATGGGATCCTCACAACAACCCTGTGAGGTATGGAGACCAGATGATACCTCAGAGGAGGAACCTGAACCTTGGGAAGTCAGACAGCTTGTCCAAAATCAGGATCTGGGGTTTCTGCCTCCAAAACCAGTAGTGTTTCCAATATATCTCATGTGGCCCTCCCCATGGCAGAACAGGGAATCCTTGTTGTGAACCTCCCCTCTAAGAGTTCTGTTTTCTAATGGGAATTGCTCTAGGAACTGCCACCCGCAGAGATTGTGGACCTGGGTCCTCATGGACAGGTGAGATTAAGGTTGACGATACAAAACCTTGCCTTTTAATGCTAGACCTTTGTTCCTCTTTCTGACTGTGCACTGATCTTAAGAGACTACAGTGAGTGGCTAGGACCAAATTTTCATGCTCTTCTCTCTAGATTAGCTGCAGACATTCATTATTCATTATTCACGGATAATCTGATTTTCTAAATTAATAGAGCTCTGTTAGTCACTTTAAAGTGAATAGAATATTGTCCACTTTTCCTTCAACAAAAATTTCAAAAAGGGTTTTCTGTATGTCGATCTCAACTATTTTTCAGTCCCTATCCTCTTCAGGTAAAGGACACAAATTGCCCAGAACAGAAAGCTCATGTGTATTCCTTCACATCGGACTTGACCCTGATGACAGAGCTTGGGTTCTAGCATCTGATTTGAGGCTTTCAAAGGTGAGGAGCACTCTTCTCCATATCAGCCCCAACACAAAGGGAGGCCCTGGCCCAGAGATACTGGAGTTGGAATCACGACTGATGAATAGAGTTGAGGGACTCTGTCCTCCACAGGTACCCCGAACTCTCTTTATAATCCAGTCTATGGCAGGTGACTCACTGTTATCAGGGTTCTATAGGAGCCCTCTATCATCCCAGATAGAGGGACTGTGAGCTCAGATATAAACCCCAGTTCCCACTCCTATGCCTGTCCTGTGCTCTGTGATGACATTCTAGCCTTTCCTGAGAGTTTCCATCTCAGGTGGCTCTCTGTATCAACATAATTGGTGTAGAAAAGTAGGAAGAGGAGAAGATTCCTCTCTGTTGGGGGCTGGCCCTAAAGTTCCTTTGCCATATTGATGTGTCTGTTTTTCCTAAATGTTGGTAAAATTTGCTTCCTCTGTAAATAGTAGAGGAATAGAAAAAGGAATCCCATACTCACAGAAAATATAAAATGGAACTAGTGCCCCAACGCTCATTGAGAAAGTATCTGAAAGCAGAGTTTATCTGAAGTGCACAGAAGCCTCAAACAACTGAGCGCTGAGAAAATGTACTGTAGACTAGAGTTCTAGGTCCCCACCATGGAGTTATGGAAAAGTGACAGTGTTTTCGATGTGGGAGAGGGTCCTTAAAGAGGAAGGTGAATCCACAATCCCTCTCCACAGCATCCAGCCTAGTAGAACCCTTCACTCCTCCCCGGCCTTCTAGATCCTTCCATCCTTCTCTGGGCCTTAGTATTTTTCCAACTCCATCCTTTTTTCATATCACAGATACACTTATGCTTCCTACAACCCAGATATTATCTGAGTTGTCCCCCTTGGTCACCTCAGCTTTGATCCTACCAGTTACCAATTATATAGCCTTTGAAAATGTGAAGCTGTTCCAGGAGTTTTTACTAACTCCCAGGAATTTAAATTCTCAAGATTTCCTGTTCTCAATTCCAGATTCCTAGCCAGCATTAATCCAGACATAGGATACAACTCCGCCTTTATGTTTACCCAAAAGTGTCCACTTTCACATAAAGCATTAGTGAGCAATGTAGCCTTTACAAAATGATGATGAAGAGGACTGGGGCAGACCTCACCCCTGGCAAACAATTTTAAAATCCCCAACTGCTATAAACACTGACTTATTTCCTTACCTGAAACAGTCTTAGCCCGGGGCACCTAGTCCTTTCCTACCCATGTGATGAGGCTTTGCCAAAACTGGCAGCAAAAACAAGAATGAAGGATAGATCCTCAGTTAACAGTGCTACTGGGATACTGTTGCTTTTAGGTACTTTCAGTGAACAGAGAAAGTAAAAGAATCTAAACCTTGAGTTCGTATTAATATATCAAATTTAACAAAGGATTTTTACTTTAATTTCTTACATGTATCTCCTTTCTCCCACAATGAAAAGTTTGGATCTTAACATTAACATTCTTATTTGTCCTTTCCTAATATATAAATTATATATTTCAAAATTGTAATACAAATATTACTCCTAATAATAAAACTATTGCGTGAAGGTTGAAATTATTTGCAACTCTTTTTTCATTAGAATATACCTCACCAGGAATGTATACCAGAAGAACATGTTCCAGAATAACTAGAAATAATTCTTTCCTCTGTATGGTTATGTAACCAATTTGATAAAGAGTTAAGGTTATTAATTTCAATTAATTTTCAATTTTAGGGTTAGCATTCTTTTTCCTGCTGATTTTAGTCTTCAGAAAAAAACAAAATGTTTACATAGTTCAAAAGTCAAAAGTAAACTATACTTAGAGAAGTCTCACTTCCAACCCTTTCCTTTGATTCATCAACCAACACATACAGATGATAACATAGCTTGGATTTCTTCCCTCAGGATGTAGAAGGGATATCAAGAAAGGCAAGAGAAGAAAGTAGAAAGACTATGGTTCAAATCCCCTACTGTTTGAAGGTGGGCATTTCCTAGGCCTTTGAGACTTTATTTCTTCACATGAAAATGGGAAATGCAATACCCATCTCCTAGAAATAATCTACAGATTAGATGAGGTAACATGTGAAATGCCTGGTCCACAGTAAATACTCAAAACGTGAGAGCACTACTCAGTATAAAAAGATCAATGGGACTTTGAAATGTTAGACCAACTTGTCACCTAATTTTGGCATCTTTTAAAAATCCTTCTACATAATGTAGAAATAATAATAATGTATGCTAACAGTCTGGAACAGAGGTCAGAAGACTAAACAAACACCTATATTTGAAGACAAATAAAAGTAACTTTTTTTTTTCCAAAACAAAAACACCAGACTTGTCTGGATGGCAGTGGTGAGGTAGACTAACAAGAAAAGACATAAAAAGAAAACTCAGATTATGACTATGTTACGGACTGAATATTTGTGTCCCCCTCAAAATTTATGCCAAAACTTTACCCCACCCCTGCAGTGTATAGTATTAGGAAGTAGGGCCTTCAGGAGGTAAATAGGATTAGATGAAGTCATCAGGGTACAGCCCTCATCTGAACCCGAACCCTAACCCTAACCCTAACCCTAACCAGAGCTTACTTCTGGTCTCTTTTCCCCCATGTGAGGACACAGCTGGAAGAGAGCCCTCTATGAACCAGGAAGCAGGCTCTGACCAGGCACCCAATCTGCTAGCACCTTGATCTTGGACTTCCCAGCCTCTAGAACTGGGAGAAATAAATGTTGTTTAAGCCACCCAGGCTATGGTCTTTGTGTTACAATAGCCCAAACAGACTTAAGGCTTTTTGAAATAACAATACAGAAGCCAAACAAACATCTGTGATAGCACTACATGAAAGGGAAATAAAATCCTTAGAAAATGAAAAACTCAGACTGCGTCAAAAAATGAAACCACACTCTAGGCTGTCTATAAACTACATGCCTAAAATAGAGACTCAGAAAAATTGGAAAAGCCAAGAGACCTCATAAAACAATAAAAGAATAAAAGCAGCTTAGTAAAAAAAAAAAATTTCACAAAGTCATGAGTTTCTAAAATTCTACTTAGGGACTTAAAGGAGAGAAAATTTATTTTTGGACAGGAAGATACACGTTATTTTAGGATGGAAAGATACAAGATTATGAAGATATCTGTTTTCCCTAAATCTATATATCATTACAATTATAATGAAAACACCAACATGATTTGTGGCGGTTTGGGTCAAATATTACCAAAATTAATATAAAAAGAAGAAAGTCATAATACAGTCGGAGATATTCTGACAAATAATAGTAATAAAGGGGGAGGGTGAAAGTGGCCCAAAGATATTAAAACATTTTAATAAAGTTAAAGTAAATAAAGCAGTATGGGGATGCCTGGGTGGCTCAGGCAGTTGAGCGTCCAACTCTTGATCTCGGCTCAGGTCATAGTCCTGTGGTTTGTGGGATTGAGCCCTATGTCGGGCTCTGAGCAGACAGCATGGAGCCTGCTCGGGATTCTCTCTCTTCCTCACTCTCTGCCCCTCCCCCATGTTTGCTCTCTCTCAAAAATAAACATTTTTAAAAATAAATTAATTAAAAAGTATGGTATTGACACAAATATACAGGAATGTGGATGTGAATGGTCCATAAATCATCCCAAATGTGTATGGAAATTTAGCATCTTATAAAGGTGGTATGGCAAATCAGGGAGAAAAGATGGGATATTCAACAAAGTTGGGGCAATTGCTTAGCTGTTTGGGTGGAAAAACTGGCTATAACTCTCGCCTTAAATAAGCATATATTTTTTTAAACATAAAAAGCTCTATGAGATTATCATCTTGGAATGGGAAAAGCATTACTATGTTTGAAAAAAATATTTTTTATCTTCATTTATTTTTGAGAGAGAGAGAGAGCCGTGGAGGGGGACAGAGGATCCAAAGTGCGCTCTGCATTGAGAACAGAGAGCCCAATGAGGGGCTTGAACTCACAAACAGTGAGATCATGACCTGAGCTGAAGTCAGACACTTAACCAACTGAGCGACCCAGGTGCCCCGAAAAACATATTTTAAAAAGCGTAATAGGGGCGCCTGGGTGGCTCAGTCGGTTAAGCGGCTGACTTCGGCTCAGGTCATGATCTTGCGGTCCGTGAGTTCAAGCCCCGCGTCGGGCTCTGTGCTGTCAGCTCGGAGCCTGGAGCCTGCTTCCGATTCTGTGTCTCCCTCTCTCTGACCCTCCCCCGTTCATGCTCTGTCTCTCTCTGTCTCAAAAATAAATAAACGTTAAAAAAAAAAATTTAAAAAAAAAATAAAAAGCGTAATAGTAGAGGATGGTTTTTATAATAAATCCAAAGAACACATAAATGTATAAATTCCACAGCATAAGCATTCTCATCCCTTCACACTCACTCCGTGGAAGCAGGCACAGGTAACAATCAGGTGCATCTGGAAAGGCATTTTAAAGCATAACCTGAAACCCAGAAATCTTAAAGAGAAAAGACTGATTTGTAGTTCAATATAAACAGGTTTAATATTTCTGTATTAAAACAAAAGGTAAAAACAAAGCGAAAAACAAATGACACACTGGGAAAAATCAGAGCTCAAATGATAAAGAATATATTTTATGCCACATTCTTACAAACCAATCAGTAAAAGGATTAATTCACAGGAGTTCGCACAGAACTATATATGAAAAGCTCTTCAACTCATTTGTGAAACATAAAATACAACAACAATGAGGGTATCTTTTCTTCCCATGAGAATAGCAAAGGTAATGGAAATTTAAACCAACATATTTTTCCGTACCTGCATTAAAATAATACTGGGACCTGCATATTTTCTATTGCTATGTTAAACAATATTGAGAACAAGCAAAACTAATGTAGCTATTCATTCCAGGAAATGCTTTACTCCTAAAGATTACAATACAAAACAACTAAAATTATTTACTCTTCAGGACTAACTATTGTTCATCAAGGCTTGCTGCAAGATCTTCACCTTGTTTTGTCCACTGATCCAAAGCTATTACATCACAAACTAAACAATCCCAATCAATTTCCCACCTTGCAAGATCTGGCTAAGTTTGTTCTTCCCTGGGTACTTTCTCACAGCCCTAGAGGTACTGGCTGCTCCCTATATTTGCTATTTCTATATTCTTTAGAATTCTCTTTCTTATCTGTTAATCACCTTTTACTCGTTAACAGTTCTTTACAAATTCTTTATAAATTTGTTCAAATTACCAGTGTGACTTAAGCTCCTAACTACACGCCAACTGGTGTGCCTACAAACCACACAGGTGAGGGCCAATATTTGTTTGTTATGCTACCCTAACAAATTATCACCAATGTAGGAACTTAAAACAGCACAAATGTATTACCTTATAGGTCTGCAGGTCAGGCGTCCAGTACGGATCTCACACTAGACTAACTGAAGTGTCATGAGGCTACATTTCTCTCTGGAGGCTTTAGCTCAAAATCTGTTTCCTGTTCATTGGGTTTTGGACATAATTCAGCTAGTTCCTTGTGGTTGTAGTACTGAGGTACCCATTTCTTTGCCGGCTATCAACTGAGAATCATTCCCAGCGTCCAGGGGCTATCACATTCCTTGGCTTGGGGCCCCCTTCCTCCATCTTCAAAACTAGTAATGGAGTGCTCAGCTCTTCCCTCCCTTTTTCTCTATCTGATCTATCTTATCTCTCTAACCCAGCCAGTAAAAGTTCTCCATATTAGTGATTCTGTGATTGGATTGGGCCCACCCAGCTAATCCAGGATAATCTCCCCATCTTTTATTTTTATTTTTTTATTACTTATTATTTTTTGTTTTATAAAGCATGAGCAGAGGAGAGGGGCAGAGAGAGAGAGAGGGAGAGAAAGAATCTCAGCACGCTCTATGCTCAGCATGGAGTCCAATGTGGGGCATGATCCCATGACCCTGGAATCATGACCTGAGCTGAAATCAAGAGTTGGATGTTCAACTGACTTAGCCTCACAGGTGCTCCTCTGCATCTTTTAATCACATCTGTAAATCTCTTCTATCATGTAAGGTGATAGTCACAGATTCTTGGAATTAGGGCGTGGACATCTTTGGGAAGACCATTATTCTGCCTATCACATTCAAAATTTAATTCATCTCCCCATCTCAAAACCAACTTTTCTTCTTGTGTTCCCTACCTTAGCACCAATATGCACCCAGTGCCCAAGTCAGAAATCTATATTTATCTCCATAACCTGCACTCGTCTCTCCTTCTCTATTGTGACTACCTTTGTGTTACTACCCTCATTCATCTATGAGTTACATCAACAACCTCCTGCTTCCAACAGTCTCCCTGAGTCCAGACTTGTTTTCTGAGAATTCATTCACATTGCAACCAGAGGGCTCAAAGTAGTTAGCTCAGGCTACTATAACAAAATCTCATAGACTGGATGGCTTAACCGAGAGAAATGTAGTTCTCAGAGTTATGGAGGCTAGAAGTGGAGATGCCAGCATGGTTGGTTTCTGGTGAGAACTCTTTCCCTGGCTTGTAGAAGTCCATCATCCTTTTTTTTTTTTTTTTTAACATTTATTCATTTTTGAAAGGCAGAGAGAGACAGAGTGCAAATGGGGGAGGGGCAGAGAGAGAGGGAGACACAGAAACAGAACAGGCCCAGGCTCTGAGCTATCAGCACAGAGCCCAACGCAGGGCTCGAACTCATGGACCACGAGATCATGAGCTGAGCTGAAGTCGCCCACATAACAGAGTGAGCCACACAGGTGCCCCAATAGAAGACCACCATCTTGCTGTGTCCTCACATGATAGAAAGAGAGAGTAAGAGCAAGCTGTCTGGGGTCTTTTCTTATACGCACACTTATCCCATCATAAGGGCTCCATGACATCAAGACCTCACCAAAAACCTAATTCCTAATTATCTCCCAAAGGCCTCATCTCCAAATCAAGGGTTAGGGCTTCGAAATATGAATTTGGGGGAGGGACACAATTCAGTTGGTAACAGAGCTTTTCCCCAAAAAGCAAATACCTTTCTTACAATCTTTCTATGCCCCCCTGTGCTTTTAGCATAAAGTCCAATTAGCTTGACTTTCAAGATCCTGTATCATCTGTCTCTACCCACCCCATCTTACACCAGTCCCTCACATACTCTAGTTAACTGACCTTCTCTGCCACCTGGAATGTGTTGCATTCTTTCTTGCCTCTGGGCCTCTGCTTTTGGTGCTCCCCTCTGCCTGTTTTGGCTAGATCCCAATTTTTTCCTTCTCCAGGGAGGCTTCTCTGACAGTCTGGGCAGTTCCTGGTCTAGGTCTGGTGCTCCTCCAAGGTATTCCCATTGCACCGTGTATTTCCACTTGCCCCACTGCCTGTTATTCTCTGCCTTTCCTATTAGCTATCAGCTCCAAAAAAGAGGTATTATCTTTTTTGTTCAACATTATACTCCAAATGTCTAGCTCATGAATTTGTATATGGTAGCATATAATACATGTTTGTGTATATTTGGACAGATGGTTGGATGGATGGAAAGGTGGATGGATAAACGTGCTGAATTTGAGGTAACTGTTGGGAATCCAGGTAGGGCCATCCAGTAGACAGATACATGGACATGGAGTTCAGGAGAGAAGTCCAGGCTACAAAGAAGCCAAGTTCATCCAAGAACACATCACCAGCTTTCTCTTAGAAATGTACACTTTGAAAAGAGTCAAGGGTACTGTGCCAGATCCTAGTTTCAAGGGTATTTATCTTTATCGCCTGGGATAATCTTTCTTACCACAGCCCCCTGGTATTCATGGTCCTGAATTTATTACTAACCACGAGCTGTTTCCCAGCTACCTTACTGTAACATTACACTTTGAAGAAGTTTACACCTCATTTTACAGGTGTGGAAATAGAGGCCATGAGGGTTACCCTCCACAGTGATTTTCAAGGATTATAATCAGTGTTATGGATCCTATGAATTGCTCCTTCCACCTCCATTCCATCCTCCTTCTGGATCCACAGTAATCAATACCTTGGCTACCAGATACATGTGACTCTTCAAAATTAAGTTTAAATTATTTTAATTAAAACAAAATAAAAATTTAAATTTACTTCCTCAATTGCCTAGCCACATTTCAAGTGTTCAGTTGCCACATCCAGCAACTGTACTGGACAGAACAGATGAAGAACAACACTTCCTTCATCACAGAAAGTTCTACTGGACCATGTAGATCTAAAGTGCCTTCCTGTATGGCAGAGATCAGAAAGCTAAAACTATACTTCCCACACTCCTTTGCAGGTTCTGGATGCAAATATTGTTTACCAATTAGATATGCTTGTAGGAGCCTGATGAGGCGAAAATAAGATAAACATGGGGCACCTGTCTGATTCAGTCTGTAGAGCATGCAACTCTTGATCTCAGGGTTGTGAGTTCAGGCCCCACATTGGTCATAGAGCATACTTAAAAAAAAAAAAAAAGATAAACACAACCACGAAGACACCAAGATTTTCTGCAGCAGCACACTAGCGCCTGTTTAGCTTTCTATGTGTCAAGGTAGCCATGGCATTGGCATTGGCCTTGCCAGCAGTGTCAGCAGCTTTGTGATGCCCACTTCCTTATCCCAGCTCAAAGCTCCACTGATAAGTTCTTGAACTCAAGTTCTTAAGGCTTAAGAAACGGTAGTTTTCCAGGTGCATCATTTCCGGAGTGTTCTATATACCTAGAGGCCCAGAACCAGAGCCAGTTCCCCCAACACTCATCACTATTTTGGTAAGCAAAATTTGATAAGATTTAACATATTAAAATGTCTTCCTGCTTAAAATATTCAGAATGGACACCAAATTTTGATTGATGTGGAACAAAGCAGATTTACAGCATAGCTCTTGTGTTTCCAGATCACTCCTTTGCTTTCCAAACTCCATAAATACAATCCAGTCTTCTAGCAATTGAACTAGGTAGCTATGTACTTAACTGCCTTTTGAAATTGTTTCCCCACTTCACTCTCTTTTAAGATATTACTTATGCCTTTCCCTATGAAACTTAATCTGTCTGCAAGAGGGGTGCCTAGCTGGCTTAGTCAGTTAAGCGACTGCCTTCAGCTCAGGTCATGATCTCACGGTTCTTGAGTTTGAACACTGTGTCTATCTCCTCACTGACAATGCAGAGCCTACTTCAGATTCTCTGTCTCCCTCTCTCTCTGCCCCTCCCCCACTCAGACTCTTCTCTCCCCCCAAAAATAAATAAACATTAAAAATTGTTTAATATTTTCTTATTTTTATTTCTTATTTATTTTTTTTATTTTGAGAGAGAGAGAGAGAGAGAGAGAGAATGAACTGGGGAGGGGAAGAGAGAGAGAGGGAGACACAGAATTCGAAGCAAGCTCCAGGCTCCAAGCTGTCAACACAGACCCCAATGCAGGGCCTGAACTCACAGACCATGAAATCATGATCTGAGCCAAAGTTGGATGCTTAACCAACTGAGCCACCCAGGTGCCCCTAAACATTAAAAAATTTTAGAAAGAAGTGTGTGGTCAATAAGATACTAATTCTTTGACCTGATCCAAGCATGCTTATAGACTACAAGTGCATTATAAGAAAATACACTGAACAGAAAGCAATTTTTTCTAAGTCCACCCTACTGAATGGCATAGATTTTCTTAGATAACAAGCATATTAGCGTGAATTAGTTCAATCAGGTTGCGTTCTAATTTATTCCTTTGTGAAATGAGCTAGACTAAGGAGTTGGGGGATTTGGCTGAAATGTAGGGGAGGTAGAAATTTGTAGGGAAGACAGGCCAGAAGCCTAGGGCAGAGTGGGCATGAGGCATCCGGTCATCGGAGAACCATCATCACTATCATGACTCTCTTTCCTTGCTCTCTAGACCCACAACTCAGACTATGAGTTATAAAGGTGTCTGGGAGCTAGCCTGGGTATGTGTCACCATGAATCACATTGATTCTATGGAAAAATATGGTCTCAGTTCCAAACAACAGGAATGTAAATGAATTGTCAGATCACTTTTCTAAATTGAGTACAGCTTGTTTCAGTTTCCTGCCAGCCTCTACCTGTATGAAACAACCAAGCCCTTTCTATTTATGAACTTAAGACTTTAAAACTACCAAAGCATAGTGAGCACCTATTTTCAGAAACATATTCTGGCTTATGGGGGGTGGGGCACAGCATGCCACAGAGCAAAGCTCCTGGACCCTGGAGACACAGAGACCCAAGTTCAAATCATCTTCCCAGGATGTTTAACTGTATGATCTTGAGCAAGTTACTGCCATGTTCTGAGTCTCAGGTTTCTCGGCCTGAAGATGGGAGAAAACCCTATTCACAGGATTATTATAAGGGTTATATGAAACAGCTGATTTGCTTACTCAGGAAACTGTCAGAAAAGGAAAAGTGATGGACAATAGCCCTACAGAGAAATTCCATGCCCAGTCTAGTAATTTTCCAAAAGGGAGGGACTTCTACCTGCTCTGGCCTAGAGTCCTTCCAGTTTTGCTCAAAATATCACCCATTTCCTATTATGCTCACCCCAATAAAGTCAGAGAAAAGGATAAACTTCTGTGTCCAAAAGACCCCCAAAATATAGTAGTTTAAAGAAGATGGAGATTTCTGTCACTAATGGCCCTGAGGTCCAGGTTGGCAAGGGGCTTTTCTCTATGTGGCCATTCAGGAATCCGGGCTCTCTTCATCCTACTGCTCTGCCATCACCCGTCAAGGGCATTATCCTTGTCTGCATGGACAAGGCTGGGTCACAGGCACATTCATGTCCAGCTCAAGGGATGAGGAGAGGGAAAGCTGCTGAGGACATCTGTTTTAAGCTGAAGATGACCCAGAAGTCGCATATAACACCTCCGTTCACACCTCATTGGCCTGAATTTAGTCACATGGCCACACTTAGCTGCAAGAGAGGCTGCTAAATGCAGTCTCCAACTGCACAGCCATGTGCCCAGCTGCAAATCTTATCAAAGTAGAGAAATGTTTTGCTAAACCACTATCATTCTCTGCCACAGCCTTCCTTCTGCTTTACTCTTCTTCAACAACACTTGACTTGTTCTTGGTCTAGCTGTGAAGCTTTACCATTTACTAAATTGGAGCTTGGCTAGGGGAAACTTCCTTAATGTCCTTGGACCCTCTGGTGAGACACAATTGGCCATTTGGGCTCTCTAACTCTGATGAAAAACTGGGGCCCAAAGAGGAAGCCATGGGAGCTCAGACCAGGGACAGGGCTCTTCCCAAAGCACCACCCAGCTGTCTTCTGAAGACATGATTTTTGAGGTGTGGGGCCTTTTCCTCCAGTGTGGTGAGAGATTCTGGCTTGCCTGTTCCTGGAGGTGACTCATTCCTGCTCTTTGTAGAGACAGCACAATCACGTTGTTTCTGCAAAAAGTATGCTCCTGTGGCACCCACAGACATGTCCATTCCCCTTTAAGCGATTCTTAAAGGATTAAAAAGTACACATTGTGAAGGCTTCAGGTGTGCCGAGCTGTACGTAGCTCAACTAGAAGATCGAGTGGTGTGGAGAGAGTGCTGGACCAAATGCTGGGGAATCTCACAATGGTCTCAGCTCCTGTATTCATCAGCTACATATCCTTGGGCAAGCTGCTTCTCAACCTGGGCCTCTATTTTCTCATCTTAAAAAAACTGACCAGATCATTTCTAGACTCCTGTTCCAATCCCCCAGTTGTCCATGACCTTTTCTTGCTTGTTTCTTATTTGGAACACCTCAGCAGTAACTAAAGAGAAAAGATACCTCTTTGCTTCTCATTCATTTATCCTATGTCAATTACTCAATGTGTGAAAATCCAAGGTTTCCAAAGAGACTAACTCCGTACACTTCCTGGGGACTGGGACCCAGGGCTCGCAGTTGTTTGGGCCAGTCTCAGCCAGATGTCAAAGGAGTTTTGACATAGTGTTGACTATTGTCCCCATAATCCAAGTCTGCAGAGAGACTGAGGTAGACAGCAGGCATTGAGAGACATGAACAATGTATGCAATGGTTAAAGTAGTATTTCTCTTCTTAAGCTAAGACTCTGTGGACACACCCCAAAACAAGAGATGTCCTGAGGCATAAATCCTTGTTTCTAAGGGTAAAAATGCCCAAAGCCATAGCTGTCCAAAAAACCCACTCTAAGAGGACAAAAGAAAGAATGAAATGTAAATGGGAGCACCTTTTTCAGGCTCTTACAATAGGTTACCACAATTTCTAGTTTTTCTCCTTTTCTTAAAAATAAGTTGAGCAGATGGCATGTTTGGTTGGGGGAAATCAAAAGGCACAAAAAGTTGTAAAGTAAAAAGTGAGTTTTCCTCCTACTGTGTCCAGGGATCTCTGTTCTCAGCGGATCCCTCCTTTCACAGACAGCACACGTCCCCATACACACATAAATGTGGCGTTGCAATTTTGGGGGCTCTTCATAGTTGCCTTAGTTTTTATGGAATTTCCTTAGTGAATGTAAATCACATTAAACATTTAAAATATCTCTGTGCCGGGGGTGCTTGGGTGGCTCAGTCAGTTGAGTACCTGACTCTGGATTTCAGTTCAGGCCATGATCTCACAGTTTGTGAATTCAAGCCCCTTGTCAGGCTCTGTACTGGCTGTACGGAGCCTACTGGGATTCTCTATCTCACTCTCTCTCTTCCCCTCCCTGCTCACTCTCGCTGTCTCTCTCAAAAATAAATAGACATTAAAAAAATCTGTGTGCTGGCGAGGATGCGGAGAAAGTGGATCTCTTTTGCATTGTTGGTGGCAATGCAAGCTGGTGCAGCCACTCTGGAAAACAGTATGGAGGTTCCTCAAAAAACTAAAAATAGAACTACCCTACGACCCAGCAATTGCACTACTAGGCATTTATCCAAGGGTACAGGTGTGCTATTTCGAAGAGACACATGCACCCCCATGTTTATAACAGCACTATCAACAACAGCCAAAGTATGGAAAGAGCCCAAATGTCCATCGACGGATGAATGGATAAAGAAGATGTGGTATATATATATATATATATATATATATATATATATATATATATACAATGGAGTATTACATGGCAATCAAAAAGAATGAAATCTTGCCATTTGCAACTACGTGGATGGAACTGGAGGATACTATGCTAAGTGAAATTAGAGAAAAACAAAAATTATATGACTTCACTCATATGAGGACTTTAAGAGACAAAACAGACAAACATAAGGGAAGGGAAACAAAAATAATATAAAAACGGGGAGGGGGACAAAACAGAAGAGCCTCACAAATATGGAGAACAAACTGAGGGTTACAGGAGGGGTTGTGGGAGGGGGGATGGGCTAAATGGGTAAGGGGCACTGAGGAATCTATTCCTGAAATCACTGTTTCACTATATGCTAACTAATTCGGATATAAATTTTTAAAAAATAAAAAATTAAATTTAAAAAAATGGAAAAAATATTTAAAAAAAAATCTGTGTGCTGCAAGTAGAACATCAGTGAGGCCGCCCTTGGGTGATTTCATTCATGCCCTTGGCTTTCCTCACCTCCAGTCTGTAATCTTCTAAGCACTACCCTTGACCCTGCTCTGTTCCTTGAGCCTGCATTTGGGTTCCAGCCACATCTCTCCACCTGGAGAGGGCACCACAAACACAGGTGCACGTGGAATTGGTCACCTTCCCCCAAACCTACTCTTCACCTCTTCCCAGGCTCAAGCTTTTCCCACTCACCCCCACTAGGAATGCTTGCTCTGCTCCTCCGGTCAGTTGATTATAGTCACTTGAACCTCTGGAAAGTCCCTTCCTCTTCCTCATCTTTCCACTGTCCTAATTGATTTCACCATCACGCTCACTGGAGCAGATACACATACAACATTTACTCTGTGCCAGGCACTGTCATAAGTGTTTTACACATATAAACCCATTTCACTCCCACAACCACCTTACAGGGGACATGCTATTATTGTCCCCATCTTATAAACGAGAAAAATAAGATCAAAATGATAAGTAACACCATTCCCTAAACTCACCAGACTCTATCGTGCCTCCTTTGACCATTTCCTGTGGTCTCTTCCACCTTCCAGACCCAAGTTAGTCATTACTTCTTCCAGAAAATCTTCCCGGAGCCCCCACTATTATCTTGATAGTTTCAGACTTTTAGTCTATCTTCCTCCATGCAAAATACTGCCAGATGAAGTTTCATAAGACGTATTTATACTGACAAATCCTTGTTTGCTGTAATTCCAACTTAGCTGGGCATCCTTATCATTAACTTGCTAAATCTGGCAACCGTATCCCATGAAACCATAAGCGACTTCACAGCAGGGCTTATTCATCTTCATGTCCCATTGATCTCCTCCCTCCCCCAGCCCAGGGGCTGGCACAGAGCCTGGGCCAGTTCACCATGCTGAATGAAAGTTAGATGCTCAGTGAATGGTTGACTCTGCCACGGTATTTTTTACTAACGTTCCTGTGAGAAATCACATATCTCTTATACACCCCCCTCACCAATGCACCAGACGCAGGGCTATGTGCACAATAACTAATTTCAACCTGTCTCTGAGCCTCACTTTTCTCATCTATAAAATGAGAATAATGGTTAACACCCACGCACCCCTCTTTCTTCTAGGCTACTTATAAGGATAGAAGGTCACAAGGAAGGTGCTTTGTAACTGAAAAAAGCTGCACAGTTGTTAAACATGACTACTAGTACCAACATCAGCATTTCTAACCTAGTGCTAGAGAAATACAAAGCCTGTATCTAATTTGATTTTTCAATAGTTTTAAGTACTGAAAGCTACTAATTGCCTCCTAAGGAATAGCATGACATTTGGCAACCTATGAACCAGGATGACATAAAACTTCAGGTGCAGAGGGAGAAAGAATTGAGAAGGTAAGAAAAGCGAGGTATTCCCTGTTAGCCAGGCAGAGGGGAACAAGGAGAGCAGAGGGGAATATCCGTTGGAGACAGGAGCAGACACGGCCTCGAGATGGTGGATGCCCCTGTGGAAACCCCAATCTACAACGACTCAGCCCAATGCCAGGAAGCTCACCTGAGATTATCAGATGGTTTTCCATGTACTTTGTAAACATTTCATGGGTTTGGGAAAATAAGACCCAAGAATGGTGCGATGCCATGTCCAGCTTCTTCACGGCTAATGCATCCTCTGGTCAGGACTGCATCTGGCCATTTCTCCAACTTGGGTCAGTCAGTAGGAAGGTTCCTTCTTGGTTTCAAAAGGAAAAAAGGAACAGGCTGCAAAAATATTCTCCTGATCAGTCTTCACCTTCCCCTTCCCTAATCTCTGAAGATTCATCTGGTAAATTGCTTTCAATCTATTTAGCCAGAACTTTAAAAACTTACTTGGGAACCACCACATAAAACCAGAGACTAACATGGATGGAAAAACATCCTTAGAGGTAGAAAGATGGTGGCTGATTCATACAAAACTTCAAATTCATGTTAGAGCATTAGAAAAACTGCCAGGTGGCCAATAGTGAGACTGATCCCTTGTTCCAAATCCATCTAAGAGGTGGAAGACCTTGAATTACTTAGTCTCTATTTATACACACGCAGCTGGTCAATCAAGTAACTATCTTAATCCAAAAAGCACACCAGTGATCAAGACATTTCTAGTTGCATATGTGGACTTTTTAACATAAATCTGCCTCAGTTCTCCAATATACTGGAACTGATCTTAGACTTAGTTTGACAAATGTTCCAGTAGCTTAATTAATTATATTTATAACCAGCACACAAAAAGATGGTAGCTTCCTTCTCCTTTACATTGGTATTCTTTTCCTTTTGTGGAAGTCTGATGCCAGAGTCAGCTGGCTTTTCTGTGCTTCATGCATTTTTTAACTTCCTTTGTAATCAAACACAGGCATTAAGAGAGATTTAACATTCACTAATGGGATGTCACAGGTCCTAGCCTGTTCTTCTCCCCAGTGGCCTCTGTCTTCTGGCTACCTGTCAGGCAAAAATCATTTGGGAACCAGGTGCTTTCTTATTCTCAACTCCTGTGTGTCCCTCTCACACTTAGCTTCATCTATATTGGCAAAATGAAGTAAAGAATTCAGACTATTAACCAGATAATTCAACCAAAATTGTCCTTACAGGAATTTTATTCATTTGTGTTTCTTGGAAGTGAAAGTAGGAACTGACTTTTTCACCTAAATTACCTTGATAATCACTTCTGTCGGCAAACCCATGACCAGGGGAGTTTTGCTGAGACAGAATCTGTTTATACTCCTGACACCAAGAGTGTTATTATTTATCCCTAAGAGCCTCATGCTCCTTCTCTCTGCAAAATCAGAATCACAATTCCTACATTGTCAGGTTGTTGCTGAGATTAAATGAGACTATTAATATAAGAACTGCTGCATGCAGCAGGTATTCTGTGCATATTTAAACACACATACATTTGCATCTAGGTACAACACACATTGCACATTGACCAGAACATTTATTTTGCACGATACAATTTATGAAATACTTACCTACATTTTCTCCTCAATCTTTGGAAAAGCACTGGGAAGTAAGGACAGGCAGCCACTATTATACAAATGAAGAGCCAGAGGTTAAATGAGGTTAAATGGCTTTCCCAAGACCACCCAACTGGTCTGAGTTGTTGGGTCTGTGTAACCCATGACCTCTCCACTGCCTCTCCACTGATACTCCATGCTCCACACAGCTGGCTAAAGTATTGGTTCTCAAACTTGGTTGCACACTGGAACCACCTGGAAAACTTAGAAATTAACACTAATACCTGATCCCACCCACAGAGATTTTGATTCAATTGGTCTAAAGTAAAGCCTGGGCATGAGGATATACTTTTTTCTCAGTCTATCTCTTCATTTTTTTTTAATGTTTATTTACTTTTGAGAGAGAGAGAGAGACAGAGTGCAAGTGGAGGAGGAGCAGAGAGAGAAGGAGACGCAGGATCTGAAGCAGGCTCCAGGCTCTGAGCTGTCAGCACAGAGCCCAACGCGGGGCTTGAACTCAAATCGCGAGATCATAACCTGAGCCGAAGTCAGATGCTTAACTGACTGAGCCACCCAGGCGCCCCATCTCTTCATTTTCAATTCAATTTTTTATTGTGAGATCAGTGTAGATTCACATGCAGTGTGAGCAATAATAGAGATGGATCCCATGTACCTTTTAGCCAACTTCCCCCAAGAGTAACACCTTGCAGAACTGTAGCATAATACCCACAAACATAATACTGGCATTTATATAGTCAACATACAGAAGAGTTTCACCCCCACAACGACCTCTTGAATTTCCTTCTATAGCCACACACAACTCCCTCAACCAACCTATCCTTAACTCCTGTCATAATCACTAATATGTTCTCCATTTCTATCATTTTATCATTTCAAGAATGTCAATTATATGTAATCATACAGTATGTAACCATTTAGGATTGGCTTTTTTCACTCAGCAAAACTCCCTGCAGATTCATCCCAAGTTGTTTCATGTTTGAATAGTTCATTTTTTCTTTAATTGCTGAGTAGTACTCCACGGTATGCATGTGCCAGTTTACTTCTTAACCATTGAAAGACATCTGAGTCGTCTCCGGTTTCTATTATGAATAGAGTTGTTATGAACATTTGTGTACAGGTTTTTGTGTGAAGGTGAATTTGTGTATCTTTGAGATAAATGTCAAAGTACAGTTCCTAGGTGGTATGGCACTTGGATGTTTAGTTTTATAAGAACCTGCACAACGATTTTCTGGAGTGTACCATTTTACATTTCCATCAGCAATGCATGAGCAATCAAGTTTCTCACCTTCACCAGCTTTGGCATTGACACAATTTTTTCTTAAAAGCCAATCTGACAGATGTGTGATAGTTCTTCTTGTGATTTTAATTTTCATATACTTCCCTAATGGCTAGTGATGCCGAATATCTTTTCATGTGGTTATCTACCAATTGCATATCATTTTTATGCATTTTATCATTTTTATGATATCATTTGAAATATCTGTTTATGCCTTATGTCTATTTTCTAATTGGATTGCTTTTAACTGTCCAGTTTTGAGAATTCTTTATATATTCTAAATACTAGTCCTTTCCTGGATATATGGTTTGCAAAAACTTTCTTCTGATCTACAGATTGTCTTTTGTTTTATTTTTTTTTAATTAACAGATTATTTTTTTTTAATTTTTTTTAACATTTATTTATTTTTGAGACAGAGAGAGACAGCATGAATGGGGGAGGGGCAGAGAGAGAGGGAGACACAGAATCGGAAGTAGGCTCCAGGCTCTGAGCCATCAGCCCAGAGCCCGACGCGGGGCTCGAACTCACGGACTGTGAGATCGTGACCTGAGCTGAAGTCAGACGCTTAACCGACTGAGGCACCCAGGCGCCCCAACAGATTATTTTTTAAGTTATTTTTAAACAGGTTTAGATTTGTAGAAAAATGAGCAGAGAGCACAGAAAGTTTCCACATATCACCCCCCCATCCACCCATCCATTTTCCCTATTACATTTTGCATTTAGAGTGGCATATTTCTTATAATTGATGAACCAATATTGACACATTTTATTTAGCTAAAGTCCATCGTTTTTATTGCTGAATAATGTTCTGGTGTATAGATGTACCACCATTTATCTATTAACCTATCTAAGGACATCTCAGTTCCTTCCAGTTTGGGGCAACTATGACTAGAGCTGCTATATTTGTGTGTAGGTTTTTACGTAAATGTAAAATTTTAATTCAATTGGGCAAATATCTAGGAGTATGATTGTTAGATCATATGATAAGAATATGTTTAGCTTAATAAACAACAATAACAACATAAACCCCAGCCAAATGGCTTTTCAAAGTGAATGCACCATTTTGTACCTTGTATATCGTGTTGAATACCTTTTCATATGCTTATTTCCATCTGTGTATCTTCTTTGGTGAAGTGTTCATTCAGACCTTTTGCCTGTTTTTAGTTGGGTTGTTTTTTGATTGCTGTGTTTTAAGAGTTCTTTGGATACAAATCCTTTATCAGATATATGTTTTGCAAATATTTTCTCCCATTCTGAGTCCTGTCTTTCAATTCTCTTAACAATTTCTTTCACAGCAGAAGTTTTTCATTTTAATACAGTTACCAACTCAATAGTTTCTCTCGTGGACTGTGTTGGTGTTATATCTGAAATTCCATCACCAAGCTGAAGGTCACCTAGCTTTTCTCCTATGTGGTCTTCTAGAAGTTCTGTAAGTTTGTGTCCTACATTTAGGTCTATGATCCATTTTGAGTTAAATTTTATGGAAGGTAAAGTCTGTGTCTAGATTCTTTTTTTTTTTTTTTTTTTTTTTTTTTTTTTTGCAAAAAGATTTCCAATTGTTCCAGCTCCATTTATTAAAAAGGTTATCTTGGGCGCCTGGGTGGCGCAGTCGGTTAAGCGTCCGACTTCAGCCAGGTCACGATCTCGCGGTCCGTGAGTTCGAGCCCCGCGTCGGGCTCTTTGCTGATGGCTCAGAGCCTGGAGCCTGTTTCCGATTCTGTGTCTCCCTCTCTCTCTGCCCCTCCCCCATTCATGCTCTGTCTCTCTCTGTCCCAAAAATAAATAAACGTTGAAAAAAAAAAATTAAAAAAAAAAAAAAAAAAGGTTATCTTTTCTCTATTGAATTGCCTTTATTCTTTTGTCAACAATTGACTATATTTGTATGGGTCTATTCTGGAGCTCTCTGTATTGTTTCCATTGATCTATTTGTCTATTCTTTCACCAATACCATACTGTCTTGATTATAAGTAAGTCCTTGAATCAGATAGTGTTGGTCTTCAAATTGTCTTTCTTCCTTCTCGTTGTTGGGGTGGCTATTTTGAGACTTTTGTTTTTCCATATAAACTTTAGAATCAGCTTGGCAATATCCACAAATCACTTGCCTCCAAGTGGAGGTGGAAGATTAGCTCCTCGAGGGGCCGCATAACCACCAGAGAAGGAGGAGGAGGAAGAGGAGGAGAAGGAGGGAGGTAAGTGCCAGCTAGCCCCACCTCTCATCACTTTATTCCACCTCACTGCTGCTGGGTGGGGCTGAAGGTATGACTTAACACTGGATGCACCAACACTATCCCACTGGGGGAATCGGAGCATGGCAATCACAGGTGGGGACCAGAGGGAGGGGTGGGAGATCAACTCCTCATTCAGCCCCATTGAAACCCATTCTAAGTGTGTTTCCTTAGACTCTGTGTTTGTCTACTTGGCATCTAATCATCACAGGGCCAATTACATTAACTATATTTTCTTTAGAGATCTTGCAGAGTTCTGGAAAGGAAGAACAAAAAAGTCAAGACCTAGCAAGTAGAAATTAAGGAGCCTTGGAGCAGTACCTACAGCATACCTTTCCCCAGGTCCCTGCTCCATGCGAGACACAAGCCTGCACCAGGACTCAAAGGTGGAAGAGACACAGGCTGCCCTTTCCACCAAGTTGTGCAGACAAAGGAGGGCAATGCAGACCTGCAAGGGCCACAGCAGCGCAAAGGGGCGCAGGGAGCAAGTGCCCTGCTTGGACGTGTCAGGGAACGCCTTCCAGAGAAGCAGACATTGGGCTGTGCCTTTGAGGGAGACTAGAGTTTAGATAGGTAACAAGAAGCATTATGACCCAAAGGAGCAGCATCTCAGACACCCAGCACCTTTGGCTTGTCCCACCTATGCCATAGTTCCCGATTTACTTCTGAACATTTACATTGTACTTAGTGTGGCCCCGCACACTGTTGAGCAGCTTCTTTACCAGGCCCCAGGGGAACCTCTCACTTGCAGATTCTGAGGGGCTTCCCCAGATCTACCGATTCAGTCCAGGAGGATGGTCCACACCAGTTTTGTTGTTTGGTTTTTTGGGGGAACTAGCTCCCTAGACGATTCTGCTGCCCACCATGCCTCGTGCACTCTCCTGCTCCCTGCTGTAAACAAACTCTCGGTGGTGGAGGGGACCCTGATTTGTAACATCTGCTGATTTCTGTGGGGGCCAATACTCCCACCCTGCCCAATTCAAGCTACTATCACAACTTAACAAATGGCTTGGAAACGGGCTCTCACAAGCCATTTTAAGAGCTAGCTCCAGCATAACCAATGGCCCACACTCCCTCTTCCCCATGGTCAAGAACCTCTACATTTCGGGAAAATGTAGGATCAAACAAAAAACCCACCTAACGTCAAGTAGAACATCATTAATAGTTTGTATTGTAATAAAATTAATCGCTTAAACCCATCTTCTGCAGATAAGTCTTAGAGCAGACTTGGTAATTAACACTAGGGGAAAAGAGATCAGGCCGCCCAGACAGGCAGTGACGAGGACAGGCTGCTTGCCACATCTAAATAGTAGCATTTCACTACATGATGTCACTCTAATACTTGCTTATTTATGTCTCTGGCAACCTCAGGCATTCTTAACTTTTATACCTCAAGTTGAGTATGAAATTATACCATATGTGTTGATCGTTACTTGAAAACGATTTTTATGTCAATCTTTTTTCGTGGTTAAAGAAATCGGTAATTTGCAGGAAGGTAGGAGACGAAGGCAAAGAGGCATTTGGGAATCACAAGACTTTGATTTAGCACAAGACTGATTTATCAGGCAGCTGAACTGGGACACGATTTTTAGCCTCACCAGGCCACAGTGTCCTCCTCTGTAAAATGGGGAAAATACTTGTAACTTCTACCTCCCAGACTGAGAGTAAGTCATTTCGGTAGGCATGTACTAAGCACCCACCCTGTGGTGTCCTGCACTGGGCTTGCAGAAAACAAAGATGAGGAAGTCAAACTTCCTGCCCTTGAGGAGCTCCAACTTCAACCTCAGGGACAAATATCTAAACCAGAGAATACAGTACAATGGCCAGTAGACACTCTTAGGTTTTTGCACTTCAGCCTTACTGTTTCCTGACACTCTCTAAAATCTTGATAAAAATTCTTCCCATGTAGTAGCCTTTTTGTTGGTAAATAAATGAAGTGTTGGTCTTAAAATTTCAATTATAAGAGCCCTCTCTAATCCCAGCCCCTCCTCCACACAAACTGCCCTGGAGGAACACAACTATTCAGAAGGAAACAGGCGGAATGTCCCCAGTTGCAAGTGGCCAATACACTCACTGATGAGTCACGAGGAGGCTGAATGCATCGGCTCCTGGAAACACCGTCTGACAGTAGAGGGAGCTCTAGGCTCTGTTTCATTCTGATGTCACTTACCATCAGGGCACCAGCTACCCGAGTTCCATGCTCCCTGATGGGTCAGCTTCAAGTTGGCTTCTTGGTAAGAAACGTTGCCACAGCAGTTCTAGGCCATACCAATCCCATGTCAACCTTCCCAGTGAAAGGCCTGTGCCTCAGCTCCGGCACACTGAGGTCACGTGCTCGCTCCTGGCCCACCGTTGCGGCCAGGCAGATGGTGGCTCTGTGACTGGCTTAGTCCCTTGGCTCTGGAGAGGGAGTCAGCCTGGGGCCACGTGTGATGCCCATGCAGAAACTGGAAGTTGTGGGATAGGACTGAGGCAGAACTGAAGGCATCAACTGTTGATTCCACGAAGTGTGGCTTGTGCTCTGGGGGAGGAACAAGGGGATGCAGGCCAAGTTCATGACCTGCTCTTCACCCACACTCCTCCTCTCTGTACCAGCACTGCCCTCACAGAAAGAGCTCTTCAGTGTTTTGCCTGTGAACGTCATACTTAGAGGCTGACCATTCTGCTCACCCCTCTACCTGCAGGGAGAGGGAGGGGGACTGTGCTCTCAGAGACCATCAGTTCTCATCCCCTCCCCTACCCCATTGTGTCCCACAAACTTCACTTTTAGATCTCCTCTACTTGGCATTTCCAAGTCCCCAAACCCTACTTGTTCTGCAGGACAGGAAAGTCACCTTCCCCTACTGGGAGCCTCTTGCAAGCTTCAGACTGCAACCTTCCTGCCCTGCACCCACTTTCCTCCTTCTAGAATCAGGCAGACATCTCTGGCCTCCTGCAGTGTCTCTACCATCCTCATCTGCAGTGGGAGTCTACATCTGTATTCTTCCACTATCACGCAGTCTTACGAGGGAGAGGAAATAAACACACGTTTGGTTGGTCATTTTAGGCAGGAAGTCACTGATCCATATTTTCCCACCAAAATTAAATGTTGTGTCTGTGACTGGCTTGAACAAATTCATGTCAAGTATTAAGTGATTAGTGTTTTTACAGCCTCTGGCACACAGGGATAACTTTGGAGGAGATAACCAGGCAGCAAGGGCAGCGAAGCTATAACTGGAGACGGAAGTTGCTGAGGGTGTGGGGAGCAAGGAGCTGATGGGGGTCAGGGGCTAGACACAGGCGTGGTGTCTGGACATCTTCAAGATCAAATGTGCAAGAGGGTTGCCGTTCAGTGCTAGCTTTCTGCCTGTGACGTGGGGCACGTCACTTTCCTGTTTCCTTGTCCAATCTCATCAGGATTTTAGGATTAGTATTTGTCAAAGGTATTTTGGGTGCAAGCGATAGAAGTGAATACTGGCTAATTAAGCAAAAGATGTTGCAGCAGCAGGTATGCATGAAGAGATCAGGGTGGTAGAGACTTGGGCGACCTGAAGAATGTGAGACCCACTGAAAGAATTCGCATTCAGGAAAACACACATACACTGTGCCTGCCAAACAAAATGTGCCTACTGGCACCATCAACCTACTGGCCCCCAGTCTGCATCTCTCTCTACAGGAAGAGCCCAAGTGCCTGCACAGCACCAAGGCCCTGCCAGTCCCAAGGGGACTCAAACCCCAGGCTAGAAACCCAATTCTGGGCAATGGGGAAGGACTAAATGGCAAGGCATTGGGCAAGAAAGACCATATCTGGTTCTTTCACCAGTACACAGCCTCCAGCATAGGCCCAGGACAGACACAGCCTCATGGACCACCCCAAATCAGGACTCTGTCTAAGGTAAGAGGCAGCTCAGGGAAAATTAAGTAGCCCATCAGATAACAGAGCTCACCAGTGTCCAAGCCCACAGACAGCAGAAGGGAGCAGGGAAATAGGAAGGAGCCACCCTCTTGTAGCTGGACATTCATCCCTCAACTGAAATCTCATGACACTCACCCTCAGTCTTGAAGCCAAGTGGTCACCCCACTTAGCCCTTCTTCATTTACAGCTTTCCAATACACCACCTCCACCTTCCCACCCCAGAAACACTGAGCTCAGGCCTCATCTCCCTACCAACATGGGTGACCACCCAATCTCCCACTGGCTGTGTGCAATCCCAAGGGAAGGGCCACATTCTGGTCATTCTGTCTCCAGCTCTGGGTTCCATCCACAGTAGGTGCTTGGTAAGTGCTTAATGGTTGCTAACCATGAAGAACCATTGCTCTAGACTCCCCACCCCCCACCATCCCCCTTGGCCAATTCATGTTGGAAACTTAATGTCCAAGATTAACAGTATGAGGTGGGCCTTTGGGAACTGACTAGGTCTGAGGGCAGCCATCATGAATGGGATCAGTGCCTTTATAAAAGGCCTCAGAGATTTCCCTAATCCCTTCCACCATGTGAGAACACAGCAAGATGTGGGCAGTCTGCAACCCTGAAGAGGGCTTTCTCCAGAACACAGCCATGCTGGCACCCCAATCTTGGACTTAGAGCATCCAGAAATAAACTTCTATTGTTTGCAAGCCACCTGGTCTATGATATTTTGTTATAGCAGCTCACCCTAAAGCAACCATGTTTGCCCTTCTGGAAACAATCATAACCTAGGTCAGAAAACTTGGGCTCAGCCATTGACACAGGCACTTCCTTCCTGGTCCTGTTTCCCCATGTCTACAGCAGGGAGAGAATCACGTGATTTCTAAAGGGCTTTCTGGTTTTTCTAGATTCAGTGGCTTTGCTCTGTGAGTGCAAAAGTAGCTGCAGTTTTGGCTGGGGTTGGTAGGGAAATGGCCCCTCACAATCAGAAGATGCATGCCCAAGGTCTATGCCCCTGAAAAGGGCAGGCAGTGAGGGGTGAGAGAGAGAGCCTGGGAGATCAAGCAAGGATGAAGCTGTGTGCAGCAGTAGGAAGATGTGACCATCAGGGCCAGAAACAGGACACCTGGCTAAGCCTCCCACCCCCACCGGACAACGGGTCCCAAGCTAGTCCCTTAATATGAGCCTTTATTTGCCTCTTGGCCCACAGACAAACAAGCAGTATGTCGCTGAGCTGTGTTTTGAGCTCCAAGGAGCTAAGGGAACACACTGGGCTCTGAGACGATGTCACCTTCATGCTGGGGGTTCAGGGGGATGGGTCAGTGAGGCACAGCCCCCTGCCCCACCGCCCACCTGCTACTCTTGACCCAGCAGAGCCAAAGGTGCAGAGATTTCTAAGCCCAAATCCCCACCACCTGCTGTCAGACTAGAGCAAGAAATCCAGACCACACAAGAACCAGTGCACGTTAAAGTTTTATGTGAAATTCTGTAAATGTGTATAGAGTGGCCGGAGGCCACCTGACCGCCAGGCCTCGCCTACCAGGGCACCGCCGCTCAGCACTTGCTGTAGATGGCCGCCCCGCCCCGCTCCTCAAACTCTTCCTTGCTGACCCACAGCTGCTGGAAGGCCTGCAGGGAGGCCAGGATGGAGCCGCCAGTCCACACGGACGTCTTCCTCTCAGGAGCAGCGGCCACTGCAGGGCTGTCCCCGGGGCAGAGGAGGCTCAGCTCCCTCTGGAAGCGCTCAGGGAAGCCTTCCAACATGGTGCAGCCACCACACAGCAGCACGTTGGCGGCCATCTCCTCCTTGAAGCCCGCCTCCTGGCAGCGGTCCAGGCAGGCGGAGGTGAGCGCGGGGAGGCCCGGCTGGTTGCTGCCCACCAGGGTGGGCTTGAAGAGCATCTCGGCGCACTGGAAGCGTTCCTGGCCGATGGTGATGAGCTGGCCGTCGGGGAGCTCGTAGTCCACGCGCACCTCCTCCAGGCCCAGGCCGAGCTCTTGCTCAGGCACGAGTGCCGAGTAGCAGCACTTCTTCTTGATGTGCTCGATGATGTGCAGGTGGTCGTCCGTGAACTTGTGGCCGGCCTCGTTGAGCAGCTGCAGCAGGTAGGTGGTGAGGTCGCTCCCGGCATAGTCGGCGCGGCCCGTCAGGCCCGGAAGCACGTCTCCTTCCGAGATGGGCACCACGTGCGAGACGCCGTGCCCGCTCTCCACGACCAGGCCCGAGGTCTTGCCGTACGAGTAGATGGACAGCAGCGACTGGGACGTCACGTGCATGGCAGGGATACCAAAGGTCTCGAACATGAGCTCTGCATACTTTTCCCGGTTGCTGCTGGGGCTGAGTGGGGGGTCAGAGACCAGCACGGCGTGCTCTTCGGGGGGGATCTTCATGGCCGTGTGGAAGACGTACTCCCAGATGCTCTGTACGCAGTCCCAGTCCACCACGATGCCATACTTGAGCGGGTTCATCAGCTTCAGGGGCGCCTCCATGTTGAGCAGCTCATGGCCCACGTAGGTGTCCTTGCGGGTGTCGCCAGCATCGGCGGCCTCGGAGTAGCGCTTGCCCACAGTGGAGGAGATGAAGTAGGTGGGCCTCGGCTCCCCCGCGTAGCCACACTTACAGTACTGGGAGCCCAGGTCAATGATGAGTGCCTTGATCTTGCGCACTTTCTTGGGCTTCAACTTCAGCTGAGTGGCTGACCCAGTCTCCCGGATGCCAGCATCAGGACCCGGCTGTGTTCCTGCCTCTCCAGGATCACCCTGAGCCGTGCCCACGGGCATGGGGCTGGGGCTGCTCCTCGTCGCCATCTGCCTTCTTTGCTCACCTTTCTCACATCCACATCCTAGAGCTCCGTGGGGAGAAATAAGAGGGTTCGCCTCCAGCAGTGCCTTGGTAACCCCTGAGGATTGTGATGTCACTGAGGGCTGATCCATTCTGGCAGCCCGGGGAGGGCTTGGCCTTGGCAGGTCCTTGATCTGTCACCCCCACCACCATCTACCTAACTCCACTTGTCTCCAAGACAGAGCAGGCAGCCAGCAGTTGTAGAAATCCAA
Organism: Puma concolor; assembly: GCF_028749965.1. Taxonomy (NCBI): domain Eukaryota; kingdom Metazoa; phylum Chordata; class Mammalia; order Carnivora; family Felidae; genus Puma; species Puma concolor. The sequence continues at coordinate 70,412,938 of NC_141679.1, forward strand.
GCACACTGGGGTCTTAGGCTTCTGTGCCCTCCCCTTACGTCCCTAATGCCCCGCCCACTGACTGAACACCTCTTCCTCCTCTGCTTCCTGGCTTGGAGGGTGATAAGTATTTGAGCCCCTACAGTAAGCCAGGCACAGTATCAGGTACCTCACATATGTTACTACACAGAATCCTGAGGCAGGGCAGAGCTGAGGAAATGAAGACTCAGAATTTAAATGATTTGCCCAAGAGCAAACAGCTCTTCAAAAGTGTGTATTTTCTCTCAAGTTCACTCAACTCTAGTTCGCCAGGTCTTAAAGAGTATAAGGGTCTCAACAGTACTTTGGTCCCTTCATTCAACATTTATTGGGGTTTGTGACAGGTCCAGCCCAGTGCAGCCTGCTGGCGACAGATGACAGAACCCTGGCTACAGCAGTGTCCAGTCTAGGTGGGACAGAATGGACAGAGAGGTTTGCAAGTGGAAGTCTACTGGGAGAACAAAAGTATACGAGGAAAGAGTGGTTACTGAAGGAAGGGAGTAGCAGGTTCTCCAGAAAAGTGATGCTAAGTCGACTGCTAATGGGTATGTGGTTATTTGTCAAGTAGCTAGGAGGAGGGACGGGGATCCCAAGCAGAGAGCACAGCCTGAGCAAAGGCTTGGGGTGATGTGGGAGGACATGGTGGGAAGGTTCCACTTAATAGTTAAGTGTCTGGAAAAATAGATGGGGCTAGAGAGGTAATGGAGCCAACTAGGTTGGGCCTCAAATGCTAGGAGTAAGAGTTTGGGGTAAATGGAGGAGAGTATGCTAAGCTAAATCAGTCAACCAGAGAAAGACAAATAACACATGATTTTACTCATATGTGGAATTTGAGAAACAAAACAGATGAACATAGGGGAAGGGAAGGAAAACTAAGATAAAAACAGAGAGTGAAGCAAACCATAACAGACTCATAAACACAGAGAACAAACTAAGGGTTGCTGGAGGGGAGGTGGGGGAGGGATGGGCTAAATGGGTGACTGACATTAAGGAGGGCACGTGTTGGGATGAGTTCTACTCCTGAAACCAATACTACACTGTAAGTTGATTAACTTGAATTTAAATAAATAAATTAAAAAAATAAATGGAGGACCAATGGGGAACCAATGAAGACTTTAAGCAGCGGGTGGTCAGATCAGACTTCTGGAAAGTTTGAAAAAGACTTGTGTTTAGCTGTAATGTAGAGAGGGGCAAGACTCTGAGACCTGAAACACCACTGAAGATATTCTTGTAAGACTTGAAGGTGATCTAAGCCAGGCTGTGATAATGAGGAAGAGAAGGAGGAACAGGTTCTACAGAAGTTTAGAAGGTAGAATCTCATCTACTTGGTTGGTTCCCCAACTATCCTCACTTCAACCCAAGCTCTTATTCTAGCATTTGAGGCCTTCTCTCATTACTCCTATGACATTTTTAACCCCAAACACTGCATTTATGTCAGATGATTTAACTAGATGTGGGGAGTGAGGGAGAGGGATGAACCCCTCACCTGTGCCAAAGCAAAAGATCCACAGTGTCTGTCATCCACAACAGACGAATTCATTAGGTTTCCATAGGACCCTCCACCCCAAACTGTCTTCCCTCAAAAAACAAAAACAAAAACAAACTCCTCCAGGTAATTCATAAGAAACACTGTGCTTTGGCATTTTCTTTACTAGATTCTTTCTTCCCTTCTGTAGCTGTTAAAATTACAGCTAGTAATTTTAGTTACTAGTTCACATTTCTTTTAAAAATTAAGGGTGTGCGGAGTCCCAAAAACCAGAGCAAGCATACCAGCTCGGGGAAAAATGTGTTTCTTGGTCTCATCTTCCCAGTTTTCTTTTTCCATTACAGGAGAGCCTCAGGGTTGCTTTCAAGAAGGGTTACCTCATGGTTTTCTAGCCTTGGGCTAGAGGAGCAAAAGTAGGTGAGAAAATGTGGCCCAAGATAGTTTGAGCAATACAGGGTGCCTCTAACCTTGAGGGACCTCACCAGAGACCCCAGGGAGCCCACAAGTACCTTAGATGGCTAGTGACAAGTATGGGGGCTTGTGCATGCCACGGACTGTAGGTTTTGGGTGCAGTGTGCCAACAGTCTCCATATTCTCCCATCATCAATACCATTAACTGTGTCCTGACCACAAGAGAAGGAACACAAGAGAGTGGGGGGCGGGGTACATAGAAGCTAAGGGAAAAGGATTTCACTTACGAAAGAGCATTCAAGCATGCAAAATCCTGAGAAGTGAAATAAAAGGAGTAAAAAATGTCCAGCAACTTTAGCCTGAAGGATGTGGTGTGGACCCTGAGAGTCCCTGTACTCTTGGGCTTTACAAACAAGATGGGACAACTGGCTTTAAGCCAGCACAGCACCTCTCCCACCCCTAGTGAAAGAAGGAGCTAAGAAGGGGCGAGCATGGGCAGTGGGGGAGGGGCGTGTGAAACAGCCTGTCAGGCTATAGTCTCTCAGTGAAGTAGGAAGAAAGGTCAGGTGACAGGGTGAATAATGGCTCCCAAAAGATGTCCACATCTTAATCCCTGGAATCTGTGAATGTTAGCTTTCATGGTAAAAGGGACTTTGCAGATGTGAGTTAAGGAGTTTGAGATAGGTTACCCTGCATCATCTGACTGGGCAGAAAGCAATCACAAGGATTTTCCTAAGAGGCAGAAAGGAGGGTCAGGTCCCAGAATATGTGACAACAGAAGAAGTCAGAGAGGCCTTGAAGTTGAAGGGGTCACAGGCCAAGGAATGTAGGTGGCCTCTAGGAGCTGGAAAAAGCAGGGAAACGATTACTGCCTAGGACCTTGGGAAGGAATGCAGCCATACTGATGGCGCGATTTTAGCTGAGACTGACTGTGGACTTCTCACCTCCAGAACTGTAGATAATAAATTTGTGTTTTAAGCCACTAAATTTGTGGTAATTTGTTACAGCGGCCATAGAAAACTGTAAGCACATGCTTTTAGAGAAATCCAGGGCAATAAAAATGTGCTAAGCAGGGGCGCCAGGGTGGCTCAGTTGGTTGAGCATCTGACTTCAGCTCAGGTCATGATCTCATGGCTCGTGAGTTCGAGCCCCGCGCTGGGCTCTGTGCTGACAGCCTAGAGCCTGGAGCCTGCTTCGGATTCTGTGTCTCCCTCTCTGAGCCTTCCCCACTTATGTTCCGTCTCTGAACAATGAATAAACCTTAAGAAAAAGAATTTTTTTTAAATGCTATGTAGCTGCAGATCTGTCAGAATTCAAGAGGAGGGTTGCAAAGGAAAAACAGGTCATTCTAAATTAAATATGCCTTTGGTTATCACACAAACATTCTTTTCATATGATGTCAAACAATCCAAGTTGGCCATGCAAATCCCTACTGAACAGCAGAGGCAAGTAAACAACTTTTCAGGCAGCCAGGTGTACAGAAAAGCACTTTCCTATCCCAAAATTCAACACCATCTCATCCTCTACCCACCAAACCAAAAAGTTGTGACTTTGTCTTTGAGAGGACACCTTGACTGCTCCCATCAGCAGTCACAAGACTGGACTTGGTCCTTTTCTTCTCTCACACCCCTCAGGGAGCCAACAGCACCCCCAGCAACCTCCTTAAAAAGTAGGCCCACCTACTTGTAATGTAATTGTAATGACTGCTCTTTTATGAAAAGTATGGGACTACATAACAAAAAGCTGGGTTCGGGATGCTTTCACAGTGACAGGTGTCAGCACCAATGTGCCCAGCTTCAGAGATGGCACGTGAGATGGTGGCCATGCAGCTTCAGAGACACACTGTGGGTCTCACCAAGGTGTGTCCACACCACACCCCTGGGAAGTAGTCAGAGTTGGGAGAGCTTGGCCACCGCTGGATGGACATCCATGGGTGAGCTCCACACCCTAGAGCCTCAGTGTTCTCATCAGTGCAATTCTGCACGGTCCAATCTCGCTGCCAACCTGCATGGAGTATGTGCACAGATATGGGCCTAAAAATTATTCTTCTGCAGGCTGTCCTGAGAAACAAGGGAGACAGAAGTGCTCAGTCACCAGAGCAGCAATTAGTCCTGCTAAATAAACTGGGTAGTGTCCACAGTGCTCAAAACTCCCTAGTGCTTTCTGATCTCACGCAGAGTCAGAACCAAAGTCCTAGTCATGGCCCAAGAGGATGGATGTGGGCTGCTCACCCTTCCCGCCCCTCCTCCCCGCTCATAGTTTTCCTTGCTCTCCCCACTCGGCCACGTGGGTCTGGGGATCCTTTAACTCAGGGGCCAGCAAACTTTTTCTATATGGGCCTGATAGTAAAAATTTGCACTTTTGTGGGCCATGTAGTCTTTGTGGCAATGAGTCCAATTCTGTGGTGGTAGCACAAAAGCAGCCATAGACAAGATGTAAATGAGCATGTGTTTAAATAAAAGTTTATTTACCAAAACAGGCAGGCCCTAGTTTGCTGACCCCTTCTCTCACTCATCAGTCACAGCTGCACCCCCATCATCTGCACCTGCTGCTCCCGATATGCAGGATGTACACGTGGCACCCAGCGTCCCTCACCTCCTCAGGTCTTCATTCAAGTGTCACCCTCTCAGGGACCTCTGCCCAGGCACATTAACACAGCCACCTTCCCCAATCTCTTTCTCTGCTTTTTCTCTTTTTGCCCTTAACATTTTCTGTCATCTCTTTGTTTTGGCTATTTTCTATCTCTTCCCAACCCCCAGTGACTAGAACGAAACTCTACAAGGGCAGAGATTGTTTTTTTTCTCCACGGCTGCCTTTTATTCCCAGCTGCCTTGCCCATTGCAAGTGATCAATAAATAACTGGTTGGCTAAATCAGGTTTATTACAAAATCTAGAAAAAGGTAAGTCACCTCTAAAACAAGTCCACCCCAACATGGGACACAGGTTCCCGGCATCTAGAAAACCCAGGTCACCAGATTATGTCATAATCAGTGATGTCATCGCTGGGAATTTCTCAAGTTGCCATCTGATATAAGCCTTTCAGGCCTTGAAGCCTGTGGGATTGAGGAACTTTCTGAGAGCAAATGGCTCTTGATAGCATGTGGGCTCCACAGGCAGCAGTCATCGGGGATGGGCCTGCCAAGAGAGTAGGTGAACAGGTCTCCCCACAGACACACATCCTCCAGACTGCCTCCTTAAAGGATGGCCCGGCAAAGCGGGCAGTGTGGGTCCGCTGTAACTGTTCAGAGCCAGAAGAACCTACTAACTCAAGAACGGTTAAGGACAAACCCAAGGCAGACGTGACCAAAGCAGTGGTTGTGGACCTCGGCACTGGCTACTGCAAATGTGGCTTTGCCGGGCTGCCAAAGCCCACCCATAACATCTCCACAACAGTGGGGAAGCCCTACATGGAGACGGCTAAAACTGGGGACTATCGCAAGGAGACATTCGTGGGGCGGGAGCTCATCAATCCAGAGGTTCGTCTCAAGCTACTTAATCCTCTGCGACATGGCATCATCGTGGACTGGGATTCCGTGCAAGATATCTGGGAATATCTCTTCCATCAAGAGATGAAGATCGCCCCAGAGGAGCATGCGGTCTTGGTTTCAGACCCACCCCTGAGCCCACACACCAACAGGGAGAAGTACGCTGAAATGCTGTTTGAAACCTTCAACACTCCTGCAATGCACATCGCCTATCAATCCCGCCTGTCCATGTACTCCTATGGAAGGACCTCAGGCCTAGTGGTGGAAGTTGGCCACGGCGTGTCCTACGTGGTCCCCATCTATGAGGGTTATCCCTTGCCCAGCATCACCGGACGGCTGGACTATGCGGGCTCTGACCTGACGGCCTACTTGATGGGCCTGATGAATAACTCGGGGAAACGCTTCACCGAGGACCAGATAGGCATTGTGGAGGACATTAAGAAGAAATGCTGCTTTGTGGCCCTGGACCCCATCGAAGAGAAGAAAATCCCTGCCACTGAGCATACAATCCAGTACATACTGCCTGATGGGAAGGAGATACAGCTGTGCCAGGAAAGGTTCCTCTGCGCAGAGATGTTCTTTAAGCCTTCTCTGATCAAGTCCATGCAGCTGGGGCTTCACACCCAGACAGTGTCTTGCCTTAACAAGTGTGACATTGCCCTCAAACGGGATCTCATGGGGAACATCCTGCTCTGCGGGGGGAGCACTATGCTCAGTGGATTCCCTAACCGGCTGCAGAAGGAGCTAAGCAGCATGTGTCCCAATGACAGCCCCCAGGTAAATGTGTTGCCCGAAAGAGACACTGCAGTATGGACGGGCGGCTCCATCCTGGCATCGCTTCAGGGCTTCCAACCACTGTGGGTCCACCGCTTTGAGTACCAGGAACATGGGCCTTTCTTCCTGTACAGAAGGTGCTTCTGAACTCTGATAAAGCATGGTTGCCATGCATCCGCTTTGCTGAGTGAGCGCCCGCCATACACACAGAGAGCTGAGCCCGCATGTTTGCTCCTGTAGTATTAAACAATCCTCATGTTCCCTCCACAGTGTTTCTCTATTTCCTGACTTAGTAAGAACAACTTCACAATATGCAGCATGTACCATAAAATATACTTTTGTCACACAAGAGTGGGAGGGGTGGTGACACAACAAAGACATATATTACGTGCTGCCTGCTTAAACATTCCTGACAAACAACTAGCTCTAACATTATTCTGTCCCTTTTGTGTATTCCCTTTTAGGAACTATCTCATTGTTAAATCTGCTCAGGAGGGGCATGTGATGAAGAGAGAGAGGAGACAGTATGTTAGGGCATGTAAGAACAGTTCTTTTGGTAAACAGCAATAGGAAGTATGCTATAATGGCTCAACTTCCCATAGAGCAGCAGAATACATATCATGCTTCGTGGAGGCTTGTAAAGAGCTGATGAGGGTGTCTGATCCCTGTGCTAACTGTACTTCTAGTTCTGAACGTGAGTCATACCTCAATACTAGTTCTTATCAAGCCACCATGGTGGCTGCTTGCTGAAACCTGGCATATTATGAGCAAGATATGCGTGTGTGTCTGAAGGGGATAGCTATACAGCTGTTCATCTCCTACTAGATGGGATTCCTCATCAATCTGTAGGATATACAGTTAGAATCTGGGGTGGGCGAGGATAGAGGCTGCCAGTTCTGGGGCTAAGGGTATGGGTTTATAGGAACCTTCCCTATGCTGGTCATTCTAACACAACTGAGGAGCCAGAAGGAACGCACAGCCCTCAGAACCAGAGAAGCCCTTCCAGGGCCCAGGCACGTTCTGCGGTGGTCCTGTGGGGTCAGTTTGTAAATGGAACACAGATTTTTTAGAATAGTCCCCAATACATTCTCTGCCCTGTCTAAACCTCAGCATCTGAACACTGGCAGGGAGCAGCATCAAATAGAAGGAAATGGGCTTTGAACTCTGTGATTTAAAACTGATTTCACTACCACCTAACTCTGATCTGAGTCTACTTACCTATAATATTGAATTCAAATGCCTACTTCACACAAGTGATGTACAAAACAGAGATAAACACTCAAACACTAGAATTTGGCCTCTGGGAGATGACCACAAGAGCTAGCTAGAATTACCTTGCAGACTTCTACCTCTTATACAGGAGCCCCAAAGTCTTAACCATGCTTCTTAGTCATATGTACACCCAAAAGTACACATTCAAGCACTCACAGGAGAGGTACGGCATCTCTACAATCCCCAGGGAAAAGCCCTACAGAGCCATCTTCATAGTATCTGCCTTGAAAGACCTGATCCAGGCACAGCTGACTGGCACCAGCAAGCTGGAGTAGAGAAGGAAAGACAACACAGAAGGGCATGCGGAGTTCCTACAGTTGACCAAGGATGACTAAACCTTATCCTGAAGTATCAAAGGATCACCTAGAAGTTGGGTACATTGACTTGAGAGAGAAGTTTAAGGTCTTATCAACCTCAGTTTCTGCCCAAACCACTCTTAACATTCCATGAACACTACTGGGCAGATTGAAATTTGTTTAATTCCTCCAGCAGGGGTGGTAAAACCTATGGGCTCCACCTAGGAATAATATTTTTTGTTTGTTTTTTGAAAGAGAGAGTGTCTGCGTGCAAGTGGGGGAGGGGCAGACGGAGAGAGGGGGAGGGGGGAGAGAGACAGAGAAAGAGAGAATCTTCAGCAGGCTCCATGTGAGATCATGAAGGACCAAAGCCAAAATCAAGAGTCAGATGTCTAACCGACTGAGCCACCCAGGCACCCAAGAATAATATTTTAAAATCTAGAAAATAAAATGGGATTACAGAGAAAACCAATCATATGTCTTTAAATCCCTTAAGTATCTATGATCCCCAAGTCAAGGATCCCCAAAAAGGTGAGTCTTAATGAAGGGGAAGCATGGGAGGTGGCTCTGGAGGGAATCTTCAGGCCATGGTAGGCCTAAATGTTCTGCTGCACTTTAAAATGGAAACATTCCAGAGACACCTGGGTGGCTCAGTCAGTTAAGCGCCCAACTCTTGATTTCAGCTCAGGTTACGATCTCATGGTTTGTGAGATCGAGCCCTGCATTGGGCTCCACAGTGATAGCATGGCACCTGTTTGGGGTTCTCTCTGTTCTCCTCCCCCTCTCATGCTGCAAGCTCTCTCTCAAAATAAATAAACCTGAAAAAAAAAATGAAAAAATACCAAAAAAAGGAAAAACACCAATATAAAGCTGAACAACTACTTATCTTTTCAAAACAGTATGAATTCTCACTTGATCCTTACACAATTCCCCTTGTAGGAAAGAAAGCCATCCTCACCAAAAAATAAAATAAAATAATAATAAAAATTAATTAATTAATTAATTAATTAAAAATGAGAGAGAGTGCTATGAATAGTTTTGGTAACTACGTGAAAGTCATCTTAGCCTAGTGGTTCTCAACTGGAGGCAATTTTGACCCCCAGGGGACATTTGGCAATGTCTAAAAATATGTTTGGTTACCAGAACAGGAGTGGGGGTGTATACGGTGCCAGCAGCTAGTGGGTAGAGGCCAGGGTTATTGCAAAACATCCTATAATGCACAGGATAGCTCCCTCCAACGAAGAATGATATGAACCAAAATGTCAATAGTGCTAAGGTACACAATGGTGCCAGTGGGTACACAAGGTTGGAGGAAAGCAAGATTCAGTGAGATTAAGTATCTTTGGGGTGGGGAGAGGGGAAAATGGGTGATGGACATTGAGGAGGGCACTTGTTGGGGTGAGCACTGGGAGTTGTACGTAAGCGATGAACCATGGGAATCTACTCCAAAAACCAAAAGCACACTGTACACACACTGTATGTTAGCCAATCTGACAATAAATTATATTTTAAAAAAAGTCTTTGTCCAAGGGCACGAAGATGGGTGGACTCAAGGCCTTGTTCTTTCCTGTATACCAGAAGAACATCTGTTGGCCTTAAAATGTGGGGGACTTTAGAGCCAATAAGATTAATGGTGGAGTAGGCATGAGGCACAGGCAAGGGCTCAGGGAGCATAGAAAACACAGAAATCAAGAGCAGGTCTTCAGTGTCCCCAGATGTCACCGTATTAGCTTTGACTGGTCTACAGCATCTCGGAGATTAATGGTTACCTAGCTTAAGATGTTCAGGTTCCTCACCTCAGTTACTAACAAATACAACAGACAAGGAAGGACAGCCAGAAACTCCCGAGGGCTTGTCCAGGTGGTGCTTCTAGTGAAGCACAGAAGCTTATGGACTGGTACAGGAGGCAGAAAAAACAGCTGATTTTGTTCCCCAAACTGATAATCACCTTAAATTACTAAGACTCATTAGTTTTACTCATTTAAAAAAACAAAACAAAAACCTTCAATTATGGCTATGAATAAAAGGTGAGCATGTGTGTGTACATACACAAATATGTGTGAATATATGTATGTGTAGACATGTACAGAAAATGAATTTACTTAAAAATATGTGGCAGTACTAAGAAACTACACCAAGCTACACTCATAAACACATAATGAAAATATTACCTCCTGCCTCAGTTTTGTTTTTTTTTTTTTAATTTTTTTTTTCAACATTTATTTATTTTTGGGACAGAGAGAGACAGAGCATGAACGGGGGAGGGGCAGAGAGAGAGGGAGACACAGAATCGGAAACAGGCTCCAGGCTCTGAGCCATCAGCCCAGAGCCCGACGCGGGGCTCGAACTCGTGGACTGCGAGATTGTGACCTGGCTGAAGTCGGACGCTTAACCGACTGCGCCACCCAGGCGCCCCTGCCTCAGTTTTTTTAAAGTATAAATTTAAAATGGACTTTGTTTGTAGGAGACAGTCCTCTGCAAGTTGCCTCTTGATGTCTAGAGCATCCAAGCAAAGCTTAATCAATGGAACCAACAAAGTAACTGAGGTTTTTTTTTTAGCTTATTGCAGCATGAACTTGTTTTGGGACAGAGTCCAAATTTGGGGGAAGAGTTATATATTCTTTTCTAGAACCCTGACAGAACCCTTCCCCCAAATCATGTGTTCATCACTTCTAGGAGTTTCTCCTCCTCCCATACACTGCACTTTCCCCATAAATTCTTCCTGGACTCTGCCTTCAATTCAGAAGGTCTGCTCCAGCCTGCTGCTTCTCCAAATGAACAAAATTCCATCTTGCTCACAGGAAAGAGATAGCAATTGACAGTAACTTATATTCACACAAATTCTTTCTTGCTGCTTCAATACATTATCTTCCGGGAACTGAACATCCATAAAAAGTCACACCATTGCCAATCCACTTCTATTTCCAACCACTTCTATTTCCAATGCATCAAGCATGGATGCCTTCACTATTATCCATAGCAAGAGCACTACATTGTATTAGGATGTCATCTAAGTTACTATGTTCATTTACCCAGGACAAAGAGTAGTCACAAAGCACTTTCAGCCTTTCAGTGTGGAGCACTCAATTATAGCAAATCCATTATGGGCAGAAGTCAAAAAGTACATTTCTACAAGGCAGGAGATATCTTTTTTTAATGTTACTTTGTGAAATTTTTCAGACACATAGGAAAGCTTAATTACACCAGCAAACACACCTAGATTCTACAGTCAACACCATGCTACTCAGGGACCATCTTTCATTACAATTCTGGGCATATCCACATTCCGAGGACCGAAGGCAGCATTCTCAGTTCATGTGCAGTCATGAAGGTCTTGTTCTGGTACTAAAAGCATGGAAGAAAATTTTAACCTTACCCAAACATCAGCCACAAAACTGCTGTCTAAATGAACTGAGCTTTTTCTAGATTTACCCAAAAGAAAACATCCTCACTTTTTCCAAAGAAAATAACTAAAAGACAGAGATCAGTGAAGCACAATAAAGAAAAATAAATGAAATGGCCTAGACACTGACAGAATAAACCTTTTAGTTAAAAGCAGCAATTATTTGGAGAAAAAGGAGTAACTTACAACTGTGTACACTGCTCACCATACCAAATGTGCCTGATACTGTTACAGAAATTCTCATCTGTTCCAGCTCTGACACTACTAACTCTCTAGCAGAAAAGTCACAGGCAGTAAAGAGAGTCCCTGTAAACACTGTAGTGACAGGAGCTCAATGCAGTTGTAACTAACTAGAAGCACATAACCTGGTAAGACATTACAAGATAACAGCTGTCAGCATAGGAACGCTGAGAATTTCAAAGGATATATTTAGCTTTATATTCTGCTTTAGCTCAAGGTGAAGAAGTCATTTGAGTGATTAAGTGTCACTACATGTTGACAGAACAGCCACGTTGTGTATATATATAATGCTCTCCTCCAGGTACATAACAGTTTAAAAACATTATTTTCTTTTCCTCACACTTTTGAGGGAGAAGCCATGAAACATTATTCCCAATTAACTGAGGCACAGATCAATTATGTGACTTATCTAAGGTCCCAAAATGAATCAGACTTGTAGCTAGGTATGAAAGCCAATCTTTTGATTACCATAAATACCAAAAAAATGCTCTCACACAGCACTAAACAAAAGAACAGTAATTTGTACAAACTGATGGTACATTGGTTAAAGCTTAAAGTTTTGCTAATGATTAAAGTTAGGCACAAAATAACATAAAATGGAACTGCTTGGTGTCTGCTTAGGTCTGCTGTATAGAGCAGCTCTCTACAATGCTAAGGTAGATTACTGTCTGACTCTTCCCAGTTCCCAACAGCCAGGCCTCAAGGAGTGAGGAGCGGAAGGAAAACAGTCTCTGCTGGGGTCCTCCTAACTGGGGTCAGTCACTCTAGAAGGCTCAGTTTCCACGGGGTTCTTTTGTTGATCTTTGGGGGTATCAAAAGCTCAGCATCTAAAAGAAAGGAAAGGGAAACTGTGACAGACACACTCTCTTGTTGCTGGGAGCTGAGGCAGGAACTCTAGCCTGAAAGTAGACGACTGGGCTTTGCAGCTACAAGATAAACATCAGACCAGAGCTAATGTCTGTTACCCTTGCAACCTTCAGTCAGAAGAAACACAGCCTAGAGGCCCTGCCCCAAGAAGAGGAATTTCCATTTCAGGCATGTGGAAGGATATAAGAAAAAATGTCCACTGAGTGATTCAAAGTAGAAGTATGTTCTAGATTTTGAATGGGAGAGGGTGGTGGTAGTGGTTACAAGGCTGTATATGATCATTAAATCTCATCACACTGTACACCTAAGATCTGTACATTCCACTATCTACAAAATTTACCTCAATCATAAGAGTAAAAGAAAAAGTGGTGGCATGTTATTCGGTAAATAAAGTTAGCCAAGAGAAAATATTTTATGACCAAAAAAATTCTACAAACATACTGATCGATAAAAATGTCCTTACTTAAAAAAAAAAAAAAAAAAATGTCCTTACTTTTAGAAAAAAGCAAATGGAAAAGGGAAAGATGGTTGGGGTAAAATTATAACTGTTAGCTCAAACTCTAAAACTCCCAGGCCCTCTTTCTTTTTTTAATACTTTATTTTTTAAGCAATCTCTCCATTCAACGTGAGGGTCGAACCCACAACCCCGAGATCAAGAGTCACACACTCCACCCAGGCCCTCTTTCAATTAGATTTGTGGTAGCAAGAGGTATCTATAGGTAGCAGAGATGTGAGAAAATATGTACATATAAAGGTGTTCTTTCTCAGCACTATTCGTAATAAAGTGCCAACAAAAGTACACCTGTATATATGAGCCACACAGACATTAAAAATTATTTTCACGAATATTTAACGTGAGGGGGACCTGGGTGGCTCAGTCAGTTAAGTATCTGACTCTTGGTTTTAGCTCACGGTTCATGAGCTCAAGCCCTGCATGAGTGCAGAGTCTGCCTGGGATTCTCTCGCTGCCCCTCCTTCCCACTCTCCCCACCCCCCCCCCCGCCAAATAAATCAACTTAAAAAAAATAACATTTAACATGAGAGAAATGCTCAAAATAAAATGTGTTTAAAAACATGATTGCCATATTACACATAAATACATGTACTAGAAATTATCAAATTTTAATATTCTTTGATGTAATTTTCTGTACAATCCAGAATTTCACTACTATTCACATCAGTTTGATAATTTCATGTACAATTAGTGTTTTCTACTCCCCCAAAGAGCTATACAAATAAAAATACCATAGGAGGTTTTCCTTATTTCAGGATACTGATACTGGAAATTCATTATCAGCAAGGCCCATCATTCCATGTGAGACAGTTGATTAAACTTTAAATGAGACCATCTTTTTTATAAAAACATTACAAAATACTCTATTTTGTTAAAAAATTAGACGCAACTACGTTTGATTTCTATACTTAACTAAGAATACCAAGTATTGACTTTTTGGCAGGAAAACATAATTGTTCGGCAAACTGTATAAGGACAAGACATGACATCTTTTACCTTTCCACATTTGAATTTCACAGCTACAAGAGTTATTTTTACAAAAATACTTTGAGAGTTTTATCAGTTTTTCCAAGACTTTTCTTAATTTTTTGATTGTCAAATCATTCTCATTTGGAACACTTACTTTGTTATTATCAATTGTAACTAATAAGCCCAATTCAGCTATGAAGATTCAAGCACTTCTCTGATAACATTTTAATCCATTTTACGAAATTCTACATTTTTGTAAGACTTGTAACTGATCTGTATGATAACACATTGTAAGCATGAAAGAGACAATGCCCATCAAGTCCTGGATCCCAGCAGCAGGAAGTGTGAGTTTGCCTAAACTCCCTTTAGCTGGGGGAGGGGCAGTTGAGGAATATTTGCATGGGACTAATTTTGTCAGTAGTTCCTCTCCCTATTTTTAGATTATGAGACCCTCTCTTTCCCTACACTATCTTGTAATACCCACAAGGACGTGATAATACTTATGTATTCAGATAACGAGCCTCAGAATATTACTGTCTTTAAGGCTGAGCTGGAAAATGAGAGTGCTCTTTGATAAAGCCACCAAACTACTCTAGAGAAATCAGTTGACTAGACTTGACTGGAAGGTCAGCATCTGGCCAGGAATGAGGATAGTGGGGCACAAATCACAACTGGATTGGACAAAGTACAAACTGAACAATTACTAAGCTGCCTCAAGTCTAAGATGAATTTTTAGCATCTCAGAAATAAGTGTATGCTTTGGGACTGGTAACAAAAGCAGCCTGTCAGCCTTTAAGAAGAAGGGGAGCTAGGAATACAGTAGTTACTGTCCAGATATAGGAGTTGAGCTGGGATGGAAAGTAGTTAATTTATTCCTGGCAGCAACATAAGCTGTTAAAATTAAACTTAATGCGAAACCCCAAAGGCTACTTCAAATGTCATCAGAATGCTAGTATAGAATAGCATTTAAACGGAAAAAATTCAGAATGTTGTTGCCTGTCACATGCTGGAAAATGCAAATAACAGTAGCAAAAACTACCAATTATTTCAGAATAGGTCACTAATGTTTGAAAGCTAAGAGGTTGTTGGTATGCTTGACTGATCCACCTGAAGGGTAAATACTCAGGTACCAAACTGATGTGTCAAAAGTTTCTAACCAAATTAAAAAAGAAAGGCTTTAAGGGCTTTTAACTTTAAGGGCTATGCAATCTAATCAGGAATCATCTCCCCCACCAACAAAACAAAACAAAACATTTTAGGAATTAGGAAATGCAAATAAAATGCTAGCATTCTTTGGATTTGCTTTCAAAGTTTAGTGTCAATCCTGAAGATGATTAAAAAGGTTCAGTTCTTAAGTAAGGACTATGAAAACGTCCCCAAGATGCAATGCATAACTACTAACAGCCAAAAATGATAATTCAGAAGAATCTTTAAAATATATGGACTATGTAGACTCAGACTCCAACTGTGATGTGCCTGTATGGACAAGTGTATGCCAGGGTACAGACAAGATGGTATCAAGATAATTTTTTAAAAAAATTATACGTTTAATGTCATGTTGGATTCCCTACCCCTCGGGTTGCTCTTACTAGAAACACTAAACCGATTTTACTAAAAATATCGTCCTAAAATTGAAAGAAAATTGTAGTCAATACCCTATCTCTCCTCATACTGCTGATCATCTTAACACTTACAGAAAAATACTCCTCTGCTTAGTTCTGTGATAATCTGGAGAAAAAAAATACTAACCAAAAACAGGAACTGCAGTCTTCTGTTGTTGGTAAGCGGCCATGATACTATTGGCAGTAGCATTGGGACCTAGAACCTAAGGAGAAAGTAGAACAGCAAAGATCATTTCATACTTCCCATGACCGCAAATACCAAAGGCCGCATCTCTGCTAGCAGTAAGGAGCTTGTCATTTTCATGGTATCAAGCGCAGTGATTCTCTTTTCCTTCTGATTTTACTTTGCCAGTTTTCCCACTCTCAACTCAGACCTCCACATCTCCTTTCTTCCAGAAGACACGGTGATGAGGAGGGGAAAACAAAAAAGAAAATCTCAACAATATACTCCTGGTCCTTTCCAAATAAGCAAACCATACACTGCGGGGAGGAGTAGAGTACAAGAGGCTACAGAATACACAGACCATGAGGGGCGCCTGAGTGGCTCAGTCGGTTACGCGTCCGACTTAGGCTCAGGTCATGATCTCGCGGGTTTTGAGTTTGAGCCCTTTGAGCCCTGTGTCCAGCTCTGTGCTGGCGGCTCAGAACCTGGAGCCTGCTTCAGGTTCTGTGTGTCTCCCTCTCTCTGTCCCTCCCATGCTCATGCTCTGTCTCTCAGTAATAAATATATGTTAAAAAAAAATTTTTTTAAATAAAAAAAAGAACAGACCATCAAATCGCATTCAAAGATTTGTGGGAATTTTTATATTAAAACAAACGTGCATATCATGGATGCACGTGTGCAAACTCTGCACACGTGTTCAAGGTAAAACAAGAGACATCATAGGAATTCCACACCTGTATGAGCCTCAGTGGGCACATGCCAGGCCCTCTGCTTTGGCTTCACTTGGTTCAGCGTGCACACCCTCGGGGGCACTGTCTCAGCAGCAATGTCAATGTCATGCTCAAAGCACCTCCATGTGACTCATGTATCCTGCACATATGCCATTACCATACTTTACCAAGCAAAGCAAAACAATTTTCTGCTCATTTTCCCTAGAAGACTCTTAAAGCCCGTGTCTCAGAAATTAATAGGATCTGAATAAAAAAGGGTAGGGGAGGACATGAGGAGGTACTATACATTGTTAAGCTTCAAAACCAGTACAGATTTGAAGATGATCACATTTCTTCTAGGCAATACCTCTTTTAGTAAATTCAAGTATTTGTGGGGTGCTGATTCTCAACTGCTTTTATTTTTATGGTACACTACATGCACCTATATCTGCCCTCTTACCTAACCTTCAGAATATGCCAGTGAGGTGTATAGGGAAGTATATCCCCATTTACAACTGAGGAAATCAAGGCCCAGTAAAGCTACGTGTTTCTAATCAGTAAGCCGAATACCAATTTCTCTTCCGGCTTCAAAACCACCCTTCCCTACAGTGCTTGTGATGCTGACAGCCTGAGAAAACATTCGCCTTTGCACCTGGCTCACGATGCTCTGACCATAGCAGACACCAGAGGGACAGTGCAAGACTGGAGGAAGAAGGAATGTGTTGGGGCATCTGGGTGGCTCAGTCAGTTAAGCATCCAACTTTGGTTCAGGTCATGATCTCACGGTTCGTGGGTTTGAGCCCCGCATCAGGCTCTGTGCTAACAGCTCAGAACCGGGAGCCTGCTTCATATTCTGTGTCTCCCTCTCTCCCTGCCCCTCCCCTGCTTGCTCTCTCTCTCTCTCTCTCTCAAAAAAAAAAAAAAAAAAAAAAGAAAGAAAGAAAAAAAAAGAAGGAATGTGCTCCTTCATTCACTTGCTTTCATGCAATGGCAGCTCTTTACCCTGGCAGCGGCTGTTCATTCCGGTTTATTTCTCTACACTTAGAGCCATTACGCTCCCTCAGAAGTATCAGCACCAGCTGCCTGGCACCCTCTTCTCAGAGGGAGGAGAGCCAGCTTCGTGGGGTCCCATCTCCAAACTTCTAAACTGCTGTAATCCCAAACTCTTCTTTGTTCCCTCGAAGTTACCATCTCGAGTTCCTTCTCTGAGCTCCCATTTTGGCTCTTCAGTTCTCCAATACCTGTTCAACCAGTTCCATGTATTAAATTCTCTCTGTTAAAATAACAGCTGTGGTGGTTTTCCTTAATGGATCATGCCTGACACACCAGCCTTTCTGAATCAAAACAGAAACTTAACAACAGGCCTGAGGTGTGAGAGACTGAGCAGAGGTATAACCAACAGATGGTAATACATGAGAGTTCTTGATAGGACACAACTGCCTTAAACGTAAGTAGTAAAGCTCCTCATGAGAACACAGTAGAAGTGACAAGTCAAATTTTCCATGAAACAAAAGAGAAAGCAATTGTTTGGGTTACTTTAAGAACTTCTGATCCCACCCAATGAACAGGGAGGTGAAGAGGCTAACTCTGGCCCTGGCTTCCCCCTTCCCCACCCTGATCTCACTGAAGGCAGGGGGCAACAGTCTGAATTGCCCATCTTCTCCACAACAACTGCTTCATGCAGAAAGGAGAAATAAAAGCAAACTTAACCTAGGCCAAGGTGTACCTGAATAGAAGATCTTCTTACTGACAGCTTAAATATAAGCCTAAGATAATTTAACTATGGTATGTTGTGTTTCTAATATAATATGAAAGCAAATCTTTTGCTTCAACTTTTAAGAGATTGTGTGAATGTAATAAACTTGAAAATGATTTTTTAAAAATGCACATTCTGTCTCTGAAGGAAACTTACCGTCGTAGCTGAATTCTGCTGGTGGGTGAGAGTCCAAATTTCTGGAAGTGACCTTTCCATTAGCTGGAGAGTATCTTCAAAGGCCTTCTGTAATTCCCTTCCTTGCTCATCAAACTCAAACAGAAAGAGCACCTTTAAAATCTGGTATACTTCATCTAGAGAGAAGAAATTTGAGAAAGTGGTAACTTGGGTCCCCAACTCCATTGCTAGAATCAACCTAATTTCTTTCCCAATTAAGAAATACTTAATATCACACTACAGCTGCCATCTCCCACATTTTCTTCCTTCTTCCCAAATGCTGGAATAATTCAACATATCTACTATAAAAAGAAAAAGGGACACACTGGGGCCCAAGCAGGAAGCAGTGTCTTCTCAATCCTTTACTCCAGTTTCAGCGCTAATGTCTCCCAGGCCGGGTGCATGGAAGCCAATAGAGGAAGGCTCCTATGTCACCAGCTGAGAGTGGTTCAGGAATGTGCCCTGACAAGATGCGTCCTTCCTGCTGCCAGTTTTTGTCTTTCTTCAAGTTGGGAAAATTGCATCTTAATGTTTATTAAAGTCTGTGCTATCCATTTACTTTTTTGTGTGGCAAGAATCATTTGTATTGAGAATATACCTTTCAATTTTTCAGTGCTCTGTACGATTTCATTCAGTGCCTCCAAAAGGGCCAGATCCTCTAGTGGACTCCCTTCTTTGAGGCTATGCTTCTTCCGCTCTGCTTTGCGGCGATTCTTAGACGATCGCCTGTTAGAAATCAGAAAGAGGTTATAAATCTTGTGCTGCACAGATTAAAATGAATGTACCTGTTGGCCACCAACTTTTGAGGAACCCAGAGAGTCTACAGATGGTATGTATATTTGGGGGGAAATGGTGATGAGGTGTTTAAATGACGCCTAAAATAAAATTGGGAGAAGCAAATCTTATAGGCAGGAAGTAATAAGGAAAACCCTAAAAGGTAGTATCTGGCCTTAAAATTTTGATTAAAATACAGAGTAAAATGAGGTTGTATCTGATCATAAGAGTGAGAACAACAAAGAGAAGAACAACAAACTTGAATTTTCTAACAAAATATAAATTCAAAGGCAACAAAGTAAAATTTAAATCAGGGGACATTATGAGAGCCTGAGTGGCTCAGTCAGTTAAGCATCCAACTCTCAGTTTCGGCTCAGGCCATGATCTCATGGTTTCGTGGGTTTGAGCCCCGCGTCAGGCTCTGCGCTAACAGTGCAGAGCCTGCTTATCTGTCTCCCTCTCTTTCTACCCCTCCCCTACTCATGCTGTCTGTTTCTCTCAAAATATCAATCAATCAATCAGGGGACATAGACATAGCACGCTGAATTTGAATGCAATGAGTCCTGTATCTTTCCTGCTCAGAGGTCTTTAATTATGCCACCTGTCTCTCGCCCTGACTCTTAAAAGTCCAGTTTCTAGTTACTTCTCTAGGAATTTCTGATCACCCCACATGACCTCAAAAATCTCCATTCTGAATTCATAAAGTATGATTCACTTCGAATACACAATATGCAGTTTTATGCTTCCCAAAGGTGACTATAAAGCACTTATAAACCCACAGCTCCTTAAAAGTTTTTGCTAACATCCACTACAATACAACTAGCATCTGGGTGTTCTGACCAGCTGCTACACTTGAAG
The DNA here is from genome assembly GCF_028749965.1 of Puma concolor. Classification (NCBI taxonomy): domain Eukaryota; kingdom Metazoa; phylum Chordata; class Mammalia; order Carnivora; family Felidae; genus Puma; species Puma concolor. Next base: position 70,432,730 of record NC_141679.1, read on the forward strand.
TATGATGACTTATTTTATATTTATAACCTCTTCCAATCCTGACTTTGAACTGAAGATGCCTGAATATTTTTTCTTTATCATCTTTTAATTTTTTTTAGTGCTTACACATTATGGTCACCTAGTATTTGTTAAACAAATGAAATCAAATGTCATAAAAACTGAGTTCCCAGTGTAAGAGCCTTGTGGGCATGAGCAAACGCACAGTCCGTGAAGAATCAGCAGAAAACATTTCAACACCAAGTCTGATTTCTTAGATATGCAGGGAGAGTCCTTGCATAACTATATCATGGCTCTGCACTGTCCTCCTGATGAAAAACTGACCTACTTACTTGCTCTTTCTCCATACACCCAGGGCATGGTCAAAACGCTGAATAAACATGATACATACGCTGATATCCTCGAGTTGCTTTGGGAATATCTGCCGCTCATGTCACTGCCACTCAGGACACTGCTAGTTTCAGAGAAGAGGTCTGACTCTTGACCCTGGGGCACCTCATCATCTAGAAAAGTAGAATCAGATGCAGAATGAAAACCCCCTGCTAACGTGAGTTTACTTTTAGTGGGGTAAGTGGACTGTGGTTAACCAGGGCATATCTGAGGATGGATGACAATTATCATAAAGTAGATCTCAAAGTGAAATGAGAGAATATTAGTTATTATTAACATATACAGTACCAAACTAGTTATTTTTTCTTTCTTTCTTTTTTTTTTCAAAGCAAAGGAACCTCTGGAGACAAGGTGGCTCATTTTGTGAAACAGAGAAGTCGGCTACTCTGCTTGGTGGGGGTGGAGGGCACATGCAGCAGAGCTCTTTCCATTCATGCTTGGTCTTGCCCCTCAGCCCTCCCCTACACGCACAAACACAGGCACACACAGGCACACACAGCCCCTAAGGGGTTTCACAGAGGCCTCACATGTCCCCCGGCACAGTAATCATATTGCAGAAGGCACAACAAGCAGCTAAGACAAGGTGTGACGTGTCCCCACAGCACCCAAGCGCCAATGCCGTCATGCAGACACTCACCCAGGTTCACCTGCTGTGCTTGCTCCTTGAGCTCTCGAACCACCAATAAACGTTGTTTATGGCGACAGAATGTGGCTGTCTGAGACTCCAGAAGTGCCACATAATTCTTCTGGGCTAGGAGTGCAGATGGAAAATAATTTGAGGATATTTAAGCAGAAAAAAAAGAACTAGAGGAGGGCAGTGAGGAAGTTAGAATTTAACAAAAAGAAAACAAGTTACTAGGTTTTCCAAGCAAGATTTTTTCCTTAATGAGAATTAACCTACATCATTTTCAGAGAATGAGCCAGACATTGAGACTTCAGCTCTTAGTGTTCATCAACATCATCCTGGAACATTCGTTACCACTAAATTGATAAAATCACCTGAAGAAAGACTAGGTAACTAACCCAAGAGAGGACTAGCAAAGAAAAGGAGTATACAAGGAAGTTGTTAACAAACACAAACATTCACTGAACTGCTTCCTGAACATAGGTATGAGGCCCATGCAGACGAACTGTCAGTATTTTTCTAAGTGCTCAATAGGGGACAAAATCCAAGTTTAAGAGCTGGCTAGATGGACTGCTGGAGGGCCAGGACGGAAGCTTTCAGTAACCAGGTAGAGATACCTATGTGAACGATAAGAAAAGAATCCTCCCATGGTGTTAATGGGGAGGGGGAGGAGGATACAGGCAGGGTAAACGTGAATATATATACATGTCAGAAAGGCCAGATCTTACTCACAGGGCAGACTGTGCTAAAATTGGAGGGCTTAGAACGAAACCCCACTCCCAGAAATTTCTGTTAGCCAAACTGATGCCTTTCTTTCCCATTTTGCTTTTTTTTTTTTTTTTTTTTTTTTTCAACGTTTATTCACTTTTGGGACAGAGAGAGACAGAGCATGAACGGGGGAGGGGCAGAGAGAGAGGGAGACACAGAATCGGAAACAGGCTCCAGGCTCTGAGCCATCAGCCCAGAGCCTGACGCGGGGCTCGAACCCACAGACCGCGAGATCGTGACCTGGCTGAAGTCGGACGCTTAACCGACTGCGCCACCCAGGCGCCCCCCCATTTTGCTTTTAAGGAGTCACAGTGACCATCTGAGTATTCTAGAACTGGTAAAACTCATCTGTTCAATGTACAAATATACCCTTCACTTAGATTTACCAATTGTTAACATTTTGCCCTATTTTTTTGGCTTCCTGTTTCTCTCCATTCGTACACACAACTACTATTTTTATGGAACGTTTTGAGAGTAGGTTGCAGATACGATCCTTCCCTCCTAAATACCTCAGCATAGCTCTCTTAAGAATAAGGACATTATCGGGGCATCCAGGTAGGGCTCAGTCAGTTAAGCGTCCAACTCTTGGTTTCAGCTCAGGTCATGATCTCACAGTTTGTGAGTCTGAGCCCGGCGTCCGGCTCTGTGCACAGCACGGAGTCTGCTTGGGATTCTCTCTCTCCCTCTCTCTGCCCCAGCCCTGCTTGTGCATGTTCTCTTTCTCTCTCAAAATGAATAAACTTTAAAAAAAAAAATAAAGGACACTAATATGACCACAATACAATTATTAAATGCAAGAAACTGGCCCCTGACAAAATACTATTATTATCTAATGTCTAGTTCATATTCAAGTTTACCAACTATTTCCAAATATGAAGATTCTTAATCATATCTTATGTGTTTTTAACATTCAAATATTTTCTATACTACCATTTAACAGTTCAGCATGCTTAAAAATCCTGGTCAGAAGAAAGTATTACACCCAGTGGACAGTTTTGATCACCTCTATGTAACACCCGATTAAAGGATGTCCTAACAAAGTAAGTACTGTTATCTTGCTCTTCCATACCTCCACACTTCCAAATGTGGAATTCTAAGATGTAACCCTTACCTTCTAGAATGGAAGGCTTTACATTGGTTTCTATAATATCTGGTCTGTTGTATTTGTATACCTAAAAGGAAAAATACAGTAATCTCAGGCAAGAAAACTGCAAATCACTGGAGAGTTAAGATACTTGGAAGGAAATGGATCACTTTCAGAGGTCACCAGGATATTTTCAAGAGCAGTAGGCCTCTAATGAATATTTAATTCACTTCAGTAAAGACCAGTAATATTTCACATTTTAAAAGTTGATTAATTCAAAACACCAAGAATACATTTTTAAAATAGCTTTAAAAATACTATTTATCCTTAGACCAAGAACCTAAACTATTTTTACTTAATTTCACTAGCCTCAGAAGACCAGGGATTCTAGCTGACCCTTCTCCCCCGCACTCTTGCTCTAAGCACCTAACAGAGTGATGATTTTTAAAGTTTTTCTTACCAGTCTCAGAGCTTCCTCCCAGGCAGCTCCTTCTAATAACAAGAGCACAGCTTCTTCATAATCCTGACAAGGCAAAACCAAGGAAGATTACAGGTAAATGGAGCAGGCCCGTCAGATGCCACCATGACAAACTGCCGACAGAGTGGCCTCTCTGCCCTTCCAGCCCCTTCCAGCCCAGTCCCTAGTAGCATGTCTGGCCCAGAGTACCTGCTCAATAAATAAATACTGATGCAAAAGACAAAGGAGTGAGGGGCGGTGTGGATTCTGGAAATAACCACAAAACACATGGTATCATCTCCCTATCTCCCTGAGCATCAAAACCACCAGAGTGCCCATCGCCCCAGCTACACCACCCAGTTTGAGTCAGCAGGTCTGGGGGGCTCCAGAATGAACAAGTTCACACTTCAAATAAATGGCAAACCAGAATAGTAAACTTCTAATCTTTTTACTCTTTGATGTTTTTTTCCCCAACTTTTATTTTTAAAAACTTCAAACCTACAGGGAACTGAAAAATGTGTGTAATAATGAGTGCAATAAACACCCACATATCCTAAGTCTTCAAACATTTTTGATGCTTGTAGCCTTACCAGTAAAAAATTGTGAGCACATACTGCAGTATGTACTTAAGGTACTTATGAAGTATATAAAACAAAATATTTTTATGTGTACAATTCATGTTTATCTTTTTACTGTTGAAGTTTAGTTGACCTACAATGTTATATGAGTTTCAGGTGTACAACAGAGTGATTTGATAGTTCTATACATTACTCAATGCTCACCACGGTTAAGGACAGTCATATCTATCACCACACATTATATTATTGACTATATTCCTCATGCTATACTTTTTTCTTTTCCGTGACTTATAACTAGAAGTTTGTGAAACTGGAAATGAGTGGAAATAAAACACATTTTAAACAGATGAAATATTTAAGACAACTGGCTGGGTTTCCTCTAGTAATCACTGTCATAAAAAGAGGGGGGATGGGTATACATTAGATTGAAAGAGATTTAAGGGACATAAGATGCATAATGCAATACATGATCCTAGACTGGAACCTATTTTGGATCAATCTACTGTAAACAATTTCGGAACCACTGAGGGAACCTGAATTTTAATCGTTAGGTAAATAAAATGTGCTAACATGGAAAGATGAAGATCATAACCAAACAAAGCAAATTTAAAAACACCACAAACAGTGTAATTTCATTTTGGTTAAAAGGTATGTGTGTGTTTGTGTAGAGAGAGAGCGCACTCTAAGAAGAATCAGAAATAGGAGGGAAGAACAGCAATCTTCTGGGTGGTAGGAATGACGTTTTTTATTTCCTTGTATCTACGTTCAGCATTTTAAACAATCTAAATATACGCATACTACTATATTTTTAATTAAAATTATTAAAAATAAGTATTTTCTTCCCAGATCCAACGCATATGCCGCATGAATAGGCCTATACCACAGGTATAGCAGGACACAGCAGGAGGATGTGTTGCCTGACTCAGGAAGAGAGAGAGAGAAAAAGAGAAAGCTGTTTACCAAGGTGACAACCACATGACAGTCACTTTAAAGTGTACAACTAGATGGCATTTGCTGTACTCACAATGTTATGTAACTACCAACACTTTTTTAAATCACCCCATAAAGACATTCCCATTTCCTACTCTTTACCTCCCCTGGTAACCTCTAATGTGCTCTTTCTCTGGATTTGCCCCCTTGGGATATATAATAGAAACCATACAATAGGTGATCTTTTGCGTCTGGCTTCTTTCAGTTAGCAGAATGTTTTCAAGATTTATCCAAGTTGTAGCATGTATCAGTTCTTTGTTCTTTTTAAATTAATTTTTGATTATAATAAAATATATACGACATACATTTTACCATTTTCACCACTTCATGCTGTAAAGTCCAGTAGCATTAAACAAATTCACACTGTTGTGAAACCATCACCACCATCCATCTCCAGAACGTTTTTCATCTTGCAAAACTGAACCTCTATACCCATGAAACAGTAACTTCCCTGCTCCTCTCCCCCAGCTTCTGGCAACCATCATTCGACTTTGTCTCTATGCCTCTGACTACACTAGGTACCTCGTAGAAGTAAAATCCTACCATATTTGTCCTTTTATATCTGGTTTATTTCACTTAGCATAATGTTGTCAAGGTTTACCCAAATTGAACCATCCATCGGTTTTTCATTCCTTTTTATGACTGAATAATATCCTACTGTGTGTGTATAAATGTTGTGAGCATGTATCTCACGATTTATCCATTTATCTGTCATTGATGGACATTTGGGTTGTTTCTTCCTTTTGGTTATTATAAATAAAGCTGTTACGAACATTTACATACAAATTTCTTTGTGGACATACGTTTCCATTTCTCCAGAGTATATACTTAGCAGTGGAACTGTTGGGTTATATGGTAATCTATGTTTAACTTTTTAAGGAACCAACAAACTGTTTTCTACAGTGGCTGTGCCATTTTACATTCTCACCAGCAATGTACAGAAGAGTTCTATTTCTCTACATACTTCCAACTTTGCACTGTTTTTGATTAAAGCTATTCTAGTAAGTTTCATGGTTTTGATTTGCATTTCCTTAATGAACAATGATGCTAAACATCTTTTTAAGTGCTTGCTTGTTGGCCATTTGTAAATTTTCTTCAGAGAAGTATCTATTCAAGTCTTTCGTCCATTTTTAAAATGGGTTGTCTTTTTGTTGTTAAGTTATAAGAGTTCTTTACGCATTCTGGACACAACAAGAAAACTATAAACCAAAATCCCTCATAGAAAAATACAAAAATCCTCACGAAAATTTTAGGAAATTGAAATCACCAGTAATGAAAAAGGGTAATACATTATGAGCAAGATGGGTTTAACCCAGAGATGCAAGATTAATTTAACATTCAAAAATCAATGTAATTCACCATGGCACTGGTCTAAAACAAAAATACCTTAACTGACATTGTACTTGAAAAATTCAATATCCGTTCACAATAAAAACTCTCAGAACCAAGACTAGAAGGGAATTTCCTCAACCCAAGAGAGCAAGAACTGGCAAATTTTTCTGTAAAAGGCTAGACAACAAATATTTCAGGCTTCGTGCGCTAGACCATCTCTGTCACAATCCCTCAACTCTGGTTGTAGTTACAAAAGCAGCCACAGAAAATATGTAAACAAATAAGTGTGGCTACATTCCAATAAAACTTTAGTCGTAAAAACAGGTGGCCAGCTAGATTTGGCCCACAGGCTACAGTCTGTCAACTCCAAAAGCCCTACCGGGTTCTCACATCTATTAAAAAACAGCAGCACAGGGGCGCCTGGGTGGCTCAGTCGGTTAAGCGTCTGACTTCAGCTCAGGTCATGATCTCACAGTTCGTGAGTTCAAGCCCCACGTCGGGCTCTGTGCTGACAGCTCAGAGCCTGGAGCCTGCTTCGGATTCTGTGTCTCCCTCTCTCTCTGACCCTCCCCTGCTCATGCTCTGTCTCTGTCTCAAAAATAAATAAAACATTAAAAAAAAAAATTAAAAAAAAACAAACAGCAGCACACATCAAACTTAATGCTGAAAGACCGAATCCCCCCCTAATATCAGGAGAAAGGCAAGGTGTCTTATCACTTCTATTCAACGTTGTACTGGAAGTTCGATTAATGCAGTAAGGCTAGAAAAAATATAAAGGCATACAAATTGAAAAGAAAGAAACTGTCTTTATTCACAGAAGCCATGCTCATTAACATAGGAAATCTTATGAAATTTACCCCAGTGTTCCTAGAACTAAAAAATAAGTTCAGCAAGGTTGCAGGATATATAAAGCCAGAAAGCCAAAACAAAACGATAAACTATATTTGTTTACTAGCAACAAGAAATTGGGAAGTGCAGGAAAAATACTAGTCAAGTCTTAAGATGACCCCAGCTCTGGCCAACACCTTGACTGCAGCCTTGTGAAAGACCCTGAGCCAGAGGCCCTAACTAAGCCCCACCCAGATTCTTGACGCATAGAAACAAATAATGAGTGTTTGTCATTTTAAGCTAAGTTTTGGGGTAATTTGTTATGCATCCCCTGATATGTGATACATCCAGTGTGGGTGAGTACTCACTAAGGCACTCACACATCACTTGTGGGAACACAAGCGATGGAAGCTCTGCAGCTCCTTATAAAGTCACGCATCCACTCCCCACGTGACCAGCATTCCCACTCAGGTATTCACCCAAGTGAAACGAAAACATCTGTCGTCACGAAGACTGGTACCAGATTGCTCACAGCCGCTTTATTCTAACTTTAAAGTGAAAACAATCCAAATGTACATCAACTTGTGGATGAATCCACAAATTACGACCTGTTCTTACAACAAAATACCATTAGGCAAAATAAAAAGGAATGCACAGATACACATGACATAACATGGACGAATATCAAAAGCATTATGATTTCCAGTTCCCAGTCCAACACACAAGGAACCTGGAAGAAATCATCCATCCTAACAAGTAAAAACCTGAACAAACTGAAAATCAACAATTCTCCTTAGACTGGAGAACTGAGGTCATAGGGCAAACTGCTGCCCCTAAAACTGGAGAAACAGACAGGCAGACACGGAGAATTACAACTTGGCAGAACAGAACAGAGACTCACAAGTAGAAATCTCTACCAGAACCAGTACTGGGGTGGGAACATCTAAAGTGTAAGTGACCAATGGCTGAAGGATCACTGCGGATGAGGCTGGAGGTGAAAACTCTATGGACATCCAGGCTCAGGGAAGCTCCTTCACTTCTGTGAGTTTTTACCTCCACGAGCCCTACCAGAGTCTCATAGTGAGTATCAGATAGATTCTCCTGCTTCTGGCAAAAACAAAAATGATGTCATTTTGAATATAACCAGAGCACGCTGCTCTTAACAAGACCAAGAGAAACTATTTTGCCAGAACCTAACTAAAGTGGAATTTATCAGGGAGGGAAGAGAAATAAAACTCCAGCTCCCCCTGGCCTTCCTGTCCTACCTAAGGAGTGAAAAATCTAAGAAGCACCGGTGAAGTCCAGGGACACAGGCTCAATAAAAGACTGAGACTTAATCATAGGGCTGTAGAACACTTCTACCCTCACACCTTATCAGAACATCACTAAAAGCCTACTTACTGGATTTCCTTTACCTAGGACAACATGGCAGGCTTTCTACAGAAGATTACAAAAAGGACAAAAAACAGTCTGAAGTGCCAGAGGAAGCATCAGAACAAGACTCAGATGGGGCAGGGATACTGAAATTATGAGGCCAGGAATTTAAAGTGAGTAGGATGACACCTGAAACTATTATGACACCACATGTTAGTTATATTTCAATTAGAAAAAGCAAATAAAAGAAAAGAAGTATGATTAGTATGTTAAAGGCTCTAATGGGAGAGTAGACAACATGCAGGAACAGATGGGTAATGCAGCAGAATGATGGAAACTCTAAGAAAGAATCAAAAAGAAATGTTAGAAAACAAAAGCATTATGTGAGTGAAAGAAGCCAGACTAAAAAACTACATACCAGATGGTTCCATTTACATAAAATTCTAGAAAAAGCAAAACTGTAATGATAGAAAGCATAGCAGTGGTTGGTAAGAGAGTACCGAGAGCAGAGGCAGAAGACTGACTGCAAAGGGGAAGCAGAACTTTTCGGGGTGCTGGCAATGTTCTGTTTTGGTGGCTGTAGTAGCACTACGTGGCTGTAAGCATTTGTCACAACTCATCCAATTGTTAATTTAAGATTGGTAAATTTTATTATATGTAAAGTATATCCAATTAAAAATATACAAGTTATAAATGTATAAATTAAGTACAAATATGAATTAAAATCTTCATTTACAGAGGGGGAAAAAAGATGGTGGCATCTTATCCATTCAATTAACCACCTTAGGTAGTATATCTTTCTACTCTAGCCTCGTTATTACGCGTAGTTTATTCGTTGATGTTTTCAGCTCAATCATCCAACATAATTTCTTGCAAGGATCTAATGATATCAAATTTTACTGATCTTCTCTCACTCACCCTTATTACATGAAAGACATTCAGGTATTTTAAAAGCACAATTATGTTACACAAATGTGCCCACTAGTAACGACTGTAAAAAATAACACTCTCTTGTCAAAGGCCAAAACTCTAGAAGGCAGTAATCCCTGGTGTCAACTGCGTACCTACATCCTGTTAGTCCAGGGCCAGTATCAATGCATAGTTTTATTATTTTCATAATAAATTCTATAATTCTATCAAAAGCTGGTATAGGTATTCATCTTTATAATCTGCTAGAAAATTGGATCCTATCAGGCTGTCTGAGATAAAAAGACATTTCCAACAGACAGAACGGTTGTAAAGGCCAAAAAAAAGTATCTGAAGTTTAATCTTTTTGTTTTAGAATGGTCCTTTCTCACTGTTTGTACTTGGCAAGTTCACATAAAAAGCACAACTCCCTGCAGATTTAATTTAGTACTTTCTGTCAGGGTCAAATCACTAGTGCCTCAATCACAGAGGTAGTGCCTCACTACCTCACAGAACTTACTATTTAGAGAACTAATTATTTAGAGGCCTATTAAATTTAGATTTCTAAGTCAGGTCAGCAAGATGGAAGACCTGCAGAGCAAACACTGTCTCTGGACTTCCTAATTACCCTGAGTTCCTTTAATTTTCCTGATCAGTGAAGTACAACTGGGAAGACCTTGCTTGTTGGTTGGGTGGCTTAAGGAGGGGGGAACTGAGAGGCACCTGGGTGGCTCAGTTAGTTGAGCGTCCAACTCTTTGATATTGGCTCAGGTCAAGATCCCAAGGTAGTGGGATCGAGCCCTGCGCCTGGCTCCATGCAAGAGTGTGGAGTCTGCTTAAGATGCTCTCTCCCTCTTTCTCTCGCTCTCCTTCTGTCCCTCCCCTGCTTGCATGTGCATGAGCTTGTGCTCATTAAAAAAACAAAAAAGAAGGGAGGAACTGAGAGGTTACCTGGGCGTACTGTTCCAAGACTGTGGCTGCATCACCATGCTTCCTCTGCTCAACCAGCTTTCCTACAAAGATAATAAACATCTGACCATAGTTGGCTTGCTAAGAACAGGATTACCAAAGCTCACGTTGAACTGGTTTTTGCAGGTACTTTTTGAACAAAAATGGCCCCCTTACAAATTGGAGACTGAGCTCTACAGCAGACATCCAAACAGAACTGCTTTAAAACAGCATTTTCCAAAGTGCTCCCTAAGAGTGTTCCATAGAATAATAAAAGGCAATACCAGAAAACAACAACATTCGCAGGTCAAGTAAGTTTGTGAAGCACTAGGTCAAACAAAGCTACACAGATTCCTTTGCTTGAGTGGTTCACTAATATATCTGTATTATGTATCAAACGGCGTATGTTGTGAACTTGTCAGGAAGTAGGCAGGAATACCATGGAGTCCTATCTTAAATGGCAGTTACGATCTAAATTTAGCAGAAAATGTGAAAATGATGTATAGTCAAAATTAGCCATGAGAAAAGCTTACAAAGGCACACATATGGGAGACTGACCTAACATCTCTCCCTCATCCATTTCTTCCTCAAATAGGAAGAGACTGCTAATCTTTGGTTGAGCACTAAGATGAAGGCAGCTGGCTCAGGGGTCATGCAGTGTCTTTAGATCCTCGAGTGACTCAGCACAGTTGAGAGAATCCTGCTGTAAGAAGCACCCAGAACCTGAAGCTGACTATGGGGCTGGCAGATTCATGTCTCCCATCTCATTCAAACTCCTGTGCATATCATCCCTGACAAAAACAGGTAAAATCATCTCCACAATTTAAACAGCTATCTTTCTTTTCTTGCGTAAACTGCCTAAGTTCAAGTGTACATAAAGTGACTCTACCTTATAAAATTTCTCAAAAATCTTTGACCATCACCTCCCCTTACCTTTTTTTTTTTTTTTTTTGCTAAACATCTGGGAGAACTTGGTGTATACCATAAAACAAGACAAATAGCAAGCTCAAGTTGTAAAGAATGTAAGAGAAGATAGCAGGTCCTAAAAACAGAACTGGAAGGTATAAACAAACTACCAAAACCTGTTTCTAAAGCAGAAGTAACAGTGGAGTCACAAAGAATACCTAACAGGCCTAATATAGAGAATTCTCAAAAACTAAAAAGAGTTCACCATGGAAATTACGAGGGCTTAGAAGAGCCTGCAGATCTAATTACCAGAAAAAAAAATACAAATAACTAAGGAAAATATGCACATATATTTAACAGGATTTAATCTGGAATTTTTTCAGGACTACGTGTTTTTTGAAACAACAACAGTATTTTTAAAACTCTAAAAAGGACAGGGGGGAAATATACCGGTCCCTTACTTCAAGCACAGCTGAGAGGACAGAGCCCCTGTTCACCTCTTCTCCCAAACGGTCCTGAAGCTCTCCCTGACTCAAACAAGTTACACTCTGATAGAGCCTCCCCGCTGGATCAGACAACCCCTAGACCCTGACGCAGCTAAACTGCCTTTGCATTCAGAACGCTTATACATTTAGCCTCTTCTTTCATTTCTGAAAAATGCTATTCTTGTTTCCCACGATCTACTGTTTATAACTGAAGGGCCCCACCCCAAAACTCACGTTCGCCTTCTCCTAGGGCCCATGGCTGTGCAGTTACTCTGTGCTAGGTGTGCCGTGTGATGTAAGCTTTGGCAAATGAGATGGAACAGAAGTAACAGTGTAACTTCGAGATCATTTCCAACTTAAAGCGTTCTCCTACGGCTCTTTCTCCCCTTCCTGAGGACTGCGATACAGAGGTGGAGAAAATCCAGCTACAACCATCCGTCTGAGATGACAGAGCCACACAACGGAAGAACTTCTCAGTCCTCACGTGAGAGAAGACAGCAGCTTTCTCTATTACGCCACTGCATTTGGGGGACTCACTGTAGCAGTGAGACTGTCTCAAGGTATGCTGCTCTAAATTTACTTGCAAAACTGCCAAAGAAAGGGAGAAACAAAAAACCTCTGGAGAAGTTCTCATTTTGGAGAGCCTAAACCGCCGTGTTTACCTGCCAGAGTTCTGCTGAGGCCAGCCAGCTGGTCTTTGGTCCAGTTAAGTTGGGCTGCCAGGCAGAGAGCTTGCTGCCAGCTGCCACTGGCCAGAAAGGCACTGAGAGCTTTCTCATGGGCACCACAGCGGGCAAACACGAGCCCTGCTGGCTCGTAGAGGTGCTCCTGTGTCAGGTGTTCCCCATAAGCAATGCTGATCTCCTGTGGTAAGAGGAGACATTGGGTTGGTAAGGAAAGGTGACATTTTTTAACCTCCAATGGAGGCTGCTTCAGTTACTACATTTGAAAATCTCTTGAATTACTTATGAAAATCCTGTAGTTTATCAATGAATTCTATCATTCTTCCACTGAAAACCTTACTGAGGATGTGTCATGTGTTCACTCAACAAGTAATTACAGCGTACTATTCATGGCAGTGGGAATCACATGGCGATGCAATAAATAAAAACAAGCGAAACACCAAATACTAACAAAACCACCACCAAGTTCCCGCTCTTGTGGTGACAGGGAATGGACTTATAAACACAATATAGCCTGTGACATAGTGCTAAAGGGACAGAGAGTGAAGACAGTTGTTATTTTGGAGGGCTGTGAGGAGAATATGCTACATAAAGGGTTACAGGAAGAGTATTCCAGACTGACGGCTACAGAAGGCACCATGGCCAAGAGGCAGGAATGTGTATGGAATACCCAGGAAGGAACAGCAAGAAGGCTGGTGTGGCTGGACAAGAGACAGCACCAGAGGGAGGAAGAGACAATGAAAATAAAAGCAAAGAGGCAGCCACTGGCCAAATTCTCTATCCTGGGCTCCACGCAGGTAGGGACACAAAGAGGAATACAACACAAAGCCACCACCTTTAAGCAACCCATGGTCAGTTGGGGAGACAAATCGGTGTGTCAGAGGTTTGTTACGTACCACACTGACGTGAGAAGGTGCTCTGGAGTTCGGTGTGGGGCACCTCACCCCGGAACAGCTTTGTCACAGAGGAGACCCAAGAGTTGAAAGACAAGTGGGGCTAAAGAAAGGAGCAGGGAGAGGCCTGGAAGAGGCAGCCGATGCTAACGAAACAGGCAGGAGCCAGATCATAGAGACACAGGCAATTTGCAGACCAAGTGCACACGGCCTGAGGGTGGCAAGGACGAGGAGTGGTCACTGGCACAGGCTCCGGGCTCAGACAGCTGGGGCTCCGCATCCCAGCTCAGCAGCCTCATACTCCAGCTCCTGAGGCAAGTTGTTTCCACATCTGTTTATCCTATCAGGTTGTTGTGACACTCATAGAATTCATTTAACAAAGTATCTGGCATATAAGAAAACTAAATGGGGGCGCCTGGGTGGCTCAGTCGGTTAAGCCTCCGACTTCAGCTCAGGTCATGATCTCGCGGTCCGTTAGTTTGAGCCCCGCGTCGGGCTCTGGGCTGATGGCTCAGAGCCTGGAGCCTGCTTCCGATTCTGTGTCTCCCTCTCTATCTGCCCCTCCCCCGTTCATGCTCTGTCTCTGTCTCAAAAATAAACAAACATTAAAAAAAAATTAAAAAAAAAAAAAAAAGAAAACTAAATGGATGTTTATTTAGACAAACAACCAAACTTTATCCCTTTATCCTAAACCACCTGAGAAAGATCTACACGCTTCGGGATGATCAGTCATGTGGTTGCAAGGCTGGGCTGGAGCAAGGAGTGGGACGTAAGCAGGAAACCCTATTGAGAAGCTGCCGCTCATCAAGCAGAATTCATGATGAGAAATGGGAGACAACTCCTAGGCTTCCAGCCTGGGCAACTTCTTCAGAACAGGAGCAGGTCAGGGCCATTCTCCAAGATAAGAGTTCATGGTAAGGCTAACTTATTTCACGATAAACCTTGAAACCAAGGATGGTGTTACAGACTCAGGATCCTTACACCCTTTCCAGCTAATTCACATCACCAAAAGAGCCTCATTTCACACACCACTCACCTTGTATTGCTGCGAGTCTGATGGAAATAACTTCAGAGCTTCCTTATACAAGTTTTTATCTTTTATTAAGTTTAAGCATTCTGGGAAGTATTCGGGTCCTGAGGAGTGAGATTCATGCACACACAAATTTAGGACTTTGGAAGCATAATGAGTTTCATTTACACCAGTGGTCTCTAAACAAAGTCTACAAGGGACCTTTATAGACCTGCAGAATCAGACTATCAGGAGAACAGAATCCAAGAATTTTAATTTTAGCAAAGCACCATGGCAGATGTGAGGTATGACAAGCACTGGTTCGGATGAAAGTTCTACTCAAAAGGAATTCTTCATACACGACCCCTGATAAATGACCATCTAACCTTGTGTTTTCTCAACTGCCTTCATTGGAATCCTCTGGGGAGCTTATCAGCCATACAGACGCCTGAGTCCTATCCCAGCCCAGCTCAATCAGATTGTTGAAGGAAGCTTAATAACACCCAAACAACTTCCTTATCCCCATCTTAGCTCTCGGGAAAGAGCCACAACTGCTGAAGCCAGCAGCTCCAGCATGGGACAGGGAGTGTGTCCTTCTGGGAGCTGCCAGTGGGTATGGCCACTCACTCCAGACAAGCCACGCTTCCCACAGGTGTCTGTAAACACCGTGGGAGAAGAGTGCACTATCAACCAATTTTCGTTCCGAGATACTGAAATGATTTTAGGACGTGATCATCCTTAACCCAAAACGGATCTGCTCTATATTTTTAGTTAGGGAGCTCCTCCAGTTCATTAAAATTCATTTGCTTTGCTTTCAGCTTTTTAGAACATATGATAAAATAAGGTGCACACAGGTAACCATGTTTCGGTTTCAGGAGTGGAAACTGACATCCATCTACATCTATGTCTAAACTGACGCTTTAACTTATACCCTGCCTAGCTCCAAAGAAGATCTGAAGCAGAAATAAACATACTAATCCTCACGCTTACCACATCTGCTGAGATGCCCAATGGCTTTTTCATATCGCTTCAAGTATTTATCTATGGTGAACCGCTGATAATTGGTTTCCATTTTCTTAAGTGTATTAAGAAATGGCAGATATTCTTTGGGATCCTAAAAAAACAAAAACCAGAAACCTAATAGGTCAGACCTTTACTGCTTATAATTACATTTACTTATAACAATACAAATGATATATAATAATTGTAACAATCAATAAACCCAAAGCTACAAAATTTTTAAAATATGTACTATGCTGATATATTAATTACATATTGTATAATGAAACTACATAAAACAAGTTTTGGCAAAAATGCTTTAAAATACAGGCATTATTTGTTTTCATTCAGAATAATGAAGATGAATTCTCATATAGTCTCACAACAACCATTTATTTCCTAAGCTAATAAGGAAAACAAGGTTCCAATCCAGAAGATATTCAACAAATGCATCCAACTTCTCTGGAAGTGGAAGGTACTTGGAGCTCTTTGCATGACATTTCATGCCCTCCGTCTTCAAGTTTTAAAACAAAGGTAAAACTGTACTGAGTTAAACACAAAACTCTAAGGCCCTGCCAACCAAGATTTTATTAGCACTGACTGTCTGCAGCTTTGTACTATGCCCTGAAAATTGTTTTGTTTTTTTTTTCTAAAACAGACGCTCCCTGTTCTTAATGTAATTTCACTGGGCAGATAGGATAAATACACATTAAGTATACAAAAAAAGACCAGAGAAAAAAATAAATACTCATGCATGTGATAAAAAGCACAACTACAGGCCGAAGTATTTAATCAACAAACACTTAGGAAGAATTCACTATGTACAAAAAATACAACAAACCCCTAACCTCAGGAAACCTATATAGAGGAGCTAGAATGATACGGAGGGAGGGGCAGGCACTGGGTGCAGTGGAAGCACATGAGGCCCATCTCATCTAGTCCCTGGGTGGTGGGCAGGGAGGCAAGAATGGATTACTGGGAAGATGCTACCCTGGCATCCTTTGCCTTAGGTGAGTGAGAATTAGCCCGGTGAATGGAAGGGTGAGAGTGGTGAAAGCCCACAGGCCCACGGGAAGCAGAAGTAATGCTACCTGCAAAGCTAAGTGGTGGCTGTGGGGACAAAAGCACTGCCTCCCCTCTGCAGGCTGAGAAAAAAGAACAACCAACATCAAGAGATGAGCATAAGCATAGACACCAGAACTGGGTGGGGGACAAGGGGGTGTTAAGCAGTATTACGGCTTGTAAGCTCTATCCTACAGCAATGGGCAGAGCCCATGAAGCATTATAAGCAAAACAATGAAAGAGCAAAATTTCCTTTCAGCAAAGATCACTCTGGCAAGAGCAAAGAGAGGAGTGACAGGATGAAACTAAGACTACAAAAAACAGGTTAAAAAATATATAGGGGCACCTAGGTGGCTCAGTCGGTTAAGTGTCTGACTTCGGCACAGGTCACGATCTTGCTGTTTTCGAGTTTGAGCCCTGCATCAGGCTCTGTACTGACAGCTCAGAGCTTGGAGCCTGCTTCAGATTCTGTGTTTCCCTCTCTTTTTCCTGCCCCTCCACTATTCAATGCTGTCTCTCTCTCTCTCTCAAAAATAAATAAACATTAAAAAAAAATTGTTTTTTAAATGTATAAACCAGGTGTGCCCCAACTTTTCTACTATAGCATGCTAAGGTGGGACAAGAGGCCTCAAACCTTTCCATTCTGCATGTTCCCACTTTCCACTGGGAAAAACAGCTACATAATAAGGAACTGGATTGGAATAGGAGTCATTTGCTGTATTCCCTTTATAAGAGGAGACTTTGTTCACATACATGACCATAATCTTAAAGATAACGAAGTAACTTAATTCACTTGTTCAACCTAGCATTCAAAACACTTTGATAAGCCCAGAACTGACAGAGAATGAGGCTTAGAAGCGTGAGCCCTGCAAACTCACAGATCTGCCTCTAGGCCTGTACATGCAATGTTAACATCCGACAAGATACTGCAGTATCAGGGACAGACAGGGTTTCATACCACCATGATAACAAAAATAAGAACCAAAAGGATGTTAAAGTGGAAAATCCACATACCTTCTGTGACTTCTCAGCTACCATGAGGACCAAATCAAAGTCATACGTCCCAAGAGAATGATCATATAATTCATTAACGTCTACCAGAAGCAGCAAATACTTCAGGGCTTCTTCAGCACTCACAGCATCGGGAACAGGCGAAGCACTGCCTGTCATGTCAGTGTGTAAGAAAACAAGACCAATCAAAGCCATTTGGGAATAAACCCATGCATCTAGCAACATAACCAAAAAGACAAAGTAACAAAATTTCTTGGCCGAACTGAACACCATATGAGTTCTTTTGTACATGCTTTGTAGGGCAGCGCTCAAAGAAACTGACACAGGTCTTCAAATGTCCAATAAGCCACATATTAAATCTGTGATGTGGCACTGAACCTGGTCAGTGAGATCTCCAGAAGACTGGAAGTCTGGTGACACTCGGGGCCCTGTTAAACACTCTCCGTGAAAGGGTCTCTACCTTGAAGCTCGTGTACCTTCTGCAGCACAATTTCCAGCTCTGGGGTTGTTTTCTTCACGTGAGAGGTGAGTATTGACAAGCAGTACCTGAGGTAGTGAGTGAAGAACGCCAGAATGAGCAGAGTGAAGAAGGACATTCTCAGTCCCTGCGTAAGGACAACAGCACACTTCTGGGCCTCAAAAAACGCCAACTAATGACAGCACACATACTTGTGAGGGTTTATGCTCTCCATGGCTGCTCTCAGAGCATCGCAGATAAGGTCTACTTTTTTCCCATCAGGATCCTTGGACAGCTGGGCAGTGCTGGTAACCGGTGGAGGATACATGGTCTTTGTAACGTCTTCTTCCCTAAGAACAGGTCATTAAAAGGTCACTAACTGAACATGTGTCCTAGCTATCAAATGACTACCACGTACTGGAACATGCTGATGAGATAATAAAAATGGCTTTTGGAGAACAGTTTCATTATATTCACATTAGATGAAAAATGAAGAAACAAATTGAGCAATGAAAACGTGTCCCAAAAACGGTGTACAGTGATATATTCACATTAGCCCCTAACTGGGAACAGACCAGGTGCCCAACTAGAGAGGAACAAATAAACAAATTGTAGTATATTTGCACTATAGCACACTACATGAACGAACCCGTGATACCAGCAAAAACACGGGTTACTTTCAAGGTAACATGCCGAGTGAAAGCAGCTTAACTTACAAAGAAGAGCAAATAGTATCTGATTCCACTTACATTTAAGTTCTCCGACAGGCAAAATTGATCTACGGTGACAATCTCCAAACAATGGTTGCCAAGGAGGTAGGGAATGGGACTAACAAGAGGTTTGGAAGAACTTTCTGAGGTGAAGGAAATGTTCTCTATCTTGACAGGTTTGGGCTACACGGAAGTACACACTGGTCAAAACTGCCTAGACAGTACACTTATGGTCTGTACATTTCATCACACATGAATCTGACCTGCTGGGGGGGGACCCTGTACACGGAGAATGCACTCTAATCAGTGTTACACAAAGTGGAATACTGAGACATAAAGTGGACTGATATCTACAATTAACTTAAAATTTGCCTCAGGGTGCCTAGGTGGCTCAGTTGGTTAAGTATTCGACTTCGGCTGACGTCATGATCTTGCGGTTCACGAGTCTGAGCCCCACACTGGGCTCTGTGCTGACAGCTCAGAGCCTGGAACCTGCTTTGGATTCTGTGTCTCCCTCTCTCTCTCTGCCCCTCCCCTGCTCATGCCTGCTCTCTCTCTCTCTCTCAGAAATAAGTAAAAACATTAAAAGAAATTTTTTTTAATTTGCCTTAAAAAAGGTGAATGATGGATAGACAGATGGTAGATCATGATAAAGCAAATATAGGAAAATATCAACTGCAGAATCTAGGTGGGGGTATAGGATGCTCGCTGGACGTCTCAACTTTTCTTGTACATTTAGAATTTTTTAAATTGGAAAAAAGTCATTGCAGAAAAACACACCATTTGACTTCAATTTCATATACACCTAAAAATAGTCAATTATAATTCTAAAGGACACATTTTTGAGTCTTAGTTTTAAATAGGCTATTTTTAAAAAGAAGGAAAAAGAGCAAATATCTACTGTCAGTGGCATGTTATACTTATAATGATTAAAAAATACCAAACAGAAGGTTAATTTTTTTCCTGTAGCTGTTTATGTTTTATTTCCAAAATGAGATAAATAATGGATATGATACTCATAAATCATTCAAAATACTTACTTCAATTCTGTGAAAAACAAATTGATATGATTTACAGAATCTATCTGTCTTATGAAGGTTTCCACATTTTCAAGAAATACCTACCAAAGACAAAAAAAGGACAAAAAATTTTAGTTCCAATCACGTCAGTTCAAGACTCAGGTAAGCTAGAGTTAATATCAGATTCAGAAATTTACCTTCGGGTTATGGTCATGGATCAGATTGAGATTAATTCTCAATTTTCTCATGCATTCAAATGCTTCTTTAAACATAAGTCTGTGAAGAGACATAATGAATAGACATGTCATTTTACAAAGACTAATAACCTTCCTGGATCCAACATGTTTTCATTATGATACAAACCAGTTATAATTAGATTACAGTCCAAATGCCAAACAACTACCACTGGACTTCCGCTCTCAATTCACAGAATGAAAAATCAGGTACCAGCTTCACTTACCTTCTTCACTTAACTTAGTCCCCATGGCAGTCTGAGGACTACTTCCCCACATACACATGATAGACAATCATCATAGAACTTAGGTCTACTTTCTCTTTTAGCAAAATGTTAGTAAAGGTCTTTCTAATATAAAGTTTTCCCAAAATAAACTCAGACAATGGATCATTTCCTTCACAATAGTGTCTCAGGCATTTGTGGGTCAAAGGCCCCTCTGTACATCTGCCCAAAGCCTTAGGCCTTCTGCCTGAATAAATACACACAGACAGTCTGGTGCACGATTTCCCTGGGTTTGCGGGCCATCTAAAACCCATGTGGACCTCCTCAGGCTAGGAAACCCTGTCTTGTATGATGAGTCTCACGATTCTTCCTACTAGGAATATTTATTGCACCACATAATATTAAAATCAAAGTGTGGGGGGAAAAAAGCCTCTGAGAATCTGAAGACATGTGTAATTTCATACTTTCATGTTTTAAAAATTTTAATAGAATACATATTATGTTCACATATAAGTCATAACAACAAACAAACTAGTCATATACATGGTTCTTACTTGTCCAGCCACTTCCGAATCTGAGCTAAAACCAGAGCTCGATGATGAACAACTTCTAAGTTTCCCCTTGGCATCTTAAAATAAATAAATCAGAACAGTAATGTTTTTAATTTAACAGAAAAAATTTAAATACCCAGGATATACTATTTCACCTAACTCAACTCTTCACAGAGAACTACCACAATACTATAAAATGCGCACACTTCCAGCAGAATCTAGTTGTGCTCAGTAGTTATTTTGACTTCCAAGAGATGCTTCCCTTTTACCCATGCTGGGCACAACCTGTATCAACAACCTTTGTATAAAGCTAACAGAGAATTCAGCAAGGAATGGCCTATAGTAAATTATTACAAGTGTAAGAGTATCTAAAACGCAACCAGAAACACAGCCAGAAAAATGAGCTTACCTGTAATATAAGCTTGGTGTCCTGGGGCACAACGGTGACAATACGTGAACCCCTCTCCACCTTCCGCAGAGATTCCCCTTTAGACACGTGGTTGTTGCTCAGACCTGCATGTAATGCTAAAGACACCACTGGCTAAGCCATGAGAATCACCGTCATGACAAGCCACTTTCCATTTACTGCAGTTGAAACTGAACATATTCTCCAAACTACAAGAAAGCAATTAACAACCACATCCCTTTGCTCTCCCACTCAACCACAAAACCGGTAGCCTTCCTAACAAACAACCTTATCCCTGGAACTTGCCCTCTCGTTCACAGAGTCCTCGTGCATATTCACATACACAGCTTCTCAAATGATTTAGAAAACACAGGGAGGACTGGGCAGCTTCTCTATGCACATTATCAGTACACTATAATCACATCTGTGAAATTCCCAGTTTTCAAGTTGGAAGGAAAGAAAACAAGGGGAAGTTTTCTAAAATAAGGAAAACACACAAACAGTAGGGGGAAGGGATACGTGGAATTCAAGAAAAAATGGGACAGTTTCCTACAAACCACTAGATAGAGTCTTTCAGATATACGATGGAGGGTGGCCACAGTGAGCAAAGGAAGATTACAAAGAAGTGACAGCCGGCTGTATCTACATGGTAACTCAAAGTACAACACTGGATTAGTTATATACTCCTGAGAGCAGTTTTGTTTAATTTTACAATGTTCTGGTTGAGGAAAGACCTCCTTCATTGGAAGTCTTTGCTAACTGGCATAGAATACTGAACTGAGATACTGTGTTGTGATTAGGGGCCAAGTATATGAACTCTAAAGGTTTGCTCACAGTCTAGGACTCTATGATAAAAAGCCAAAGTAAGTGGTGAACTTTAAAGTCATCAAGGCTTCAAAGGGCAGAAGATATTAGAAAAGGGACTATTTCCTAATTTATACACTGAACACTTACTGTTAAATGAAGCATCTCTCAAGCAAAAACACAGGCAGGTATGGGAATGGGTTGTCAACAACAAGAATTCACCATATACAGCAAACGATGTGATATTTGAAGCAACCTACAATAAGGCAAAGGGGAAAGTTAGCTGTATTTCTTGGAGCCGACAGTAAAAAGGATCCTGCACCAAACCCAGCCTTGATACCTCAGTGTCACTGATGAAAAAGCGGCATCTGTCAGTCAGACCAAGGACACATTCCTGCAAAGAAACAAAATTGAAATTACAAACAATTCTAACCCAACTAG
Source organism: Puma concolor (assembly GCF_028749965.1). NCBI lineage: Eukaryota > Metazoa > Chordata > Mammalia > Carnivora > Felidae > Puma > Puma concolor. The sequence goes on from NC_141679.1 coordinate 70,454,900, forward strand.
TTAAACCTGATTTGTCTATCACATAGTTCTATTGCCCTGTGGCTTCACCTGTAAGCCCACGTCATCAAGACTGAATACAGACACCTGAGATGGTGAATACAGACTGAATACAGACACCTGGCTCAGGGCAAAGTGGAGCAGCATGCCATCCAATCCATCAGCAAGCCCCATGTTCCCATCTGCTACATGTGTCTCGCCTAGATCCCTTTCTGCTTGTCACCACCTCCTCTCCAACAGTCCATCCACTCTCGGCCCATTCCAACCTACTCTCCACTGGGCAACCAGAATAACCTTTCAGAGCATGAAGCAGATCGTACCATTCCCTGATTAAAAACAGCAACAATTTTCCAATCTTTGTGAAATAAACAAACCCACACTCCTATCACAGCCTATCACAAAGGTCCAGCCACACTGCTTCCACTCAGTTCCCTGAATAAGCGGGGCTCTTTCCAAGTTCAAGGTGCATGCAGTTCCTTCTCCCTGGAACACTCTCCCTTTCCCAGGGACAGAGATTTCTTTCCCTTCATACCTCAGCATGTAACCCATGTCAGAGACGCTTTCCTGTACCATCTTCTGTTAGCCCCCCAAACCACACCCTGGTCATTTCCTTCATTCTCTTATCAGAGGGGATAGTCATACCCACATTGATAGATTACAAATTCCAGAAGAGCAGGGATTAGTTAGCTGTTTTGTTCTGTAACCACTGTATCCTATCATCTGCCATAATTATAGACATTCCAATATTTGATGAATCACAACCCACGGAACACTATTTTCGAGATTACATTTCTGTTGTCCCCAAACAGCATTTAATAAAACTAACTCTGAATTATCTACACAATAGGGCATAAAAGTCTGCCAACAGCATTTTTCCATCTTTTAATTCATACCCCCAAGGAAAGGAATCAGCTAACTCCTACATGTCAGACAATCTCTTAATTCCATTTCATAGATGAAGAAGCTGAGGCTCACTGTTGCCCTGAGAGTAAGTGGAGACTTTTACCTAATGCCATCAGTTCCTGGGCCACTGTTCTAAGTGGTAAGTCCTTCTGCTCTGTGTTCACTTACCTCTCCTCCAATCATGGCCAATTCAGTCTGTGTGCAAGGATAAGGAAACCGAACAGGAAATCCACTAGGGTTCTTCCATGGTTCAACAGCCAGAGAGGGTGACTCTGCAGGATGGGCAGCTGAGGTTTACAAAGAGTTGGTATGCTCACTGTAAAATACTGTCACATCAATACTTGCTGGAACACTTAACATGCAATTTGGATCACTTTCCAAGTGTATTTTGGAAACTCATACAATACTCCAGTCCATTACAGGAGAACACAGAGGGAGAATATACCTGCCAATTCCACTCTACAGCTTTGGGTTTTCCAGGATAGTTAAAAGACCTAACAGTCAATGCAGCACTGACAAGAAACTCACAAGTACACATTCTCAAGAATTAAACATTTATCATAAACACACTTTCCTCACATTCTGATACTCACCCCAAAGGTACTTAAGCATTTGGCCACCAGCCAGCTGCAGTGCTACTGACTTGGTCTTGGAACTGCAACACAGACTGATTATGACTCCATCCACTGCCACAGATGAACTGACAAAAGTAAAAAAAAGGGGAACGGGGGTGTGAACAGACTACTTGATTCTCAAAAGTAGTAGCATTTCACTCATTTTGCAAAATGAAAAAAGAAGTAATTTCCCTTTGGGCTGCACTGCCTATTTCAATACAATATATACATAATGCATACACACAATGATAAATACTGCAAGCAGGGGCCCACATAAATTACCTGTCACACGACACTGTTTTCCACAATGCCAATAAGCTAGGTGTCTACACTGTGAGGTCATCACTCCCATCTGGCAGCAACTTAATACAATTTATAACAACTTAGTCGCCTTCACTGGACATGCATGGTATCATTTCTGTCTCCTTAAAATATACATTGCCTTAAATAAAGCAGTGAATCTGTAGAAAAATGAGTACACTCAATATCTCTTATTGCTATCATATTCATTCATGACAGTCTGTGGGTCTTCATTAAAGGGAAGAGGAGAATCTGTTACTATCATTATGTATTTTCCTGCGTCGATGAACAGAAAATAGACATGTCTGGACAGAAGCAGAAGAGAACAATAAAACCAAATGTTGCTGATGCTAACATTCATTCAAAGAGTTTTTAGCCAATCTACGAAAAACTCAAAATGCCCCAAATTTTGTGAGGATAAATTATCTGTGACTGGGTTAGGAGAAGAGATTCTGGAGTGAGAATGAATGGGACTGGATACAGGCTCTACCTGCATGATCCCAAGCAAGTTACTTAACTGCTCAGTGCCTCAGTGGTCTCAGCTGTAAAACACGGGTGCTAATGATACACACTTCGAAGAGGTAATGTCATAAGTAAGTGAGTTACTGTAGGTAAAGCACTTAAAAGAGTATCTTTTGCAAAATACAAGCTACAATAAATGTAAGCTATTAAGACCTGTAAGCTGATTGAGGAACTTTATATTCCCTAATGACAGTAATATTTTGTATGAAGAGAATAGCCTTTTTTTGAGAAACAGAAGTCAAAGCAGCACAGATATATTTTAAATGACTTCTCATTTCCGTACAACAAATGAGATGACCTAGCTTTTCCTTCTAGGAGCTAATGATAAAGAATTTCAGGGGCGCCTGGGTGGCTCAGTTGGTTGAGTGTTCGACTCCTCATTTTGGCTCAGCTCATCATCTCACAGTCATGAGATCGAGCCCCTGCACTGACAGCACAGAGTCTTGGAACTCTCTCTGTTTTTCCCCAACGAGCATGTGCACTCTCTCTCAAAATAAATAAAAATTTTTTTAAAAATTTCAAATTTGGAGAAGCAGAAATTTGTACCATTTAGGTATTTCTGATGTAAAGTGCCTTGTTTTTTATTACCTTATTTTTTATTAAGTTTTTATTTCAATTCTAGTGTAGGTAACATAGTGTTGTATTTGTTTCTGGTGTACAATGTAGTGACTCAACAATTCCATCCATCACCCAGCTCTCATCACAACAAATACTCTCCTTAATTCCTTTCACCTATTTCACCCATCCCTCCCGTCTGCTCTGCTTTTTAAACGTAAGCTCCTGGCTACCTATGAGTGTTGCATATAGCTAGAACGTATCCTTTATACGGACATATTCATAAAAAGCTTTTTAAAAATATGAAGCACTTTGAGTCAAAGGTTAGGAGTTAATGACTACCTTATGTTTTGTGTATACTGTAAGGAGAGGTTCCTAATTTTGCAGCAAGGGTTTCTAGAATTAAAATCTAACCAGGAGACCCTGAATTACAAATGAGTCTGAGGAATAATATCAATTTAGGCTTATTGTGCCAAGTTTTGACGCTGGAAGCCTGAGGATTCTTGGAGCTGTCAAGGCAACACCATCGACCTCACAACAGGGCTTGCGTTACAGAAAACAGCACCCATTAAATGAAACCTGTTTTGAGACACAGATGCAGTCTGGAATCAAAGCAAAACTCAGGGGCCAGGAAGCAGTGAAATTTAGCAAAGAAAAACAGACACTCTCTAATAGTAAATGCAGTCAAGCACCAAAAAGAACATATAGATGAGGAAGCCAGAAGAAGCATCTTAAAGTCACTATATTAAATGAAGCACACAGATATAGACTGAGACTGGGTGGCTTGGTAGGGTAAGCATCCAACTTCGGCTCAGGTCATGATCTCACAACTGGTGAGTTCCAGCCCCACATCAGGCTCTGCTGTTAGCACAGAGCCTGCTTCGGATCCTGTCCCCTTTGCTCTCTGCCTTTCCCCGGCTTGCATGTGCACATGCACTCTCTCTCTCTCTCAAAAATATATAAAAACGTTTAAAAAAATTTATCACATCTTACAAAAGGTTCTGCCCCATCTATTGGTATTTGCCCTATGTTTCACCACTTCTTGATACACATTAAGGTTTGTATTTTGACATGACTCAAAACTACACTTAACCCCCTTGCTAAGTATATTTAACAAAGTTACTGCCCTTAACCTCACCCCCCAGAAGTCAGAAAAAGTCCTATACTCAGAAAAGACACAAACATAACTCTGTGTGATAACAGGGAAGTGCTACAATACCTAATACTGAGCTGTCCGGGCTCATCATCCGTCACAGAAGGCATCACAGTCAGATGGTGAATGACAGACTGTGGGCTGGAGTGACTGTGGCTTACAGCCAGGAAAACATCTTCCTGAATCCAGGTGAGAAGGCTGAGCTTCAATGGGTTTACTTCTTGATCTTCACCATTCTCAAACTGAATTCTGTTTTAATATTGAAGAATATCCAACACATAAATAAAACTTTAATATCACTGAGATTTTCCTAAATGAAGGAAGAATGAACCACCTGCTCACAGTCAACTAATTTGGAATGACAAAACCTGAAGTAATGCCAAATATTACAAAATCCAAACAGTACAAAATCCAAACATAATTATGTCTCCCTGGCTTAAGAATGTTTCTCGGGGCGCCTGGGTGGCTCAGTCTTAGCATCCAACTTCGGCTCAGGTCATGATCTCACGGTCCGTGAGTTCAAGCCCCGCACTGGGCTCTGTGCTGACAGCTCAGAGCCTGGAGCCTGTTTCAGATTCTGTGTGTGCCCCTCTCTCTGACCCTCCCCTGATCATGCTTTGTCTCTCTCTGTCTCAAAAATAAACGTTTAAAAAAAAAAAAATTTTTTTTTAAAAAAATGTTTTTCTATTTACTTAGATTTCTTATATTGAGATCTTTATATTGAAAAGAATACTTCAGGAAACTGACTACACAAGAAAATTACCTGCCCTAGGCCCTAGAGTAACAAACCCCAGAGGTTGTCCACTGCCACCACTTATTAGCATTCAAACAGGCTCCAGCAGATATCTGGGTCTCAGTAGAGTGCGTTATTTTTAAGTATTTCACATCAAAACGACTAATTAGCCTGAAAGATGGTATCTTGGCTTCTAACACCTTCCTCCTGTAGCATAATACATCAGAGGAGAGCACGTTTTTGCCACATCAGGCAAGAACTCGTAATGGCTACTTATCCTGCCTTTTAGCTAAAGTGGCAAGTCCTCAGCACGCACTGAAGAAGCTAGATCACTACCCTGCTCTTCACACCCAACCAGGTCTCCCTGGACTCAGCCCCTCCACTGTGTTCTTCCCCACACAGGGGCCTTCCCACCTCTGGTTCCCACCAACACGTTTCTGCCCACCATAGCCAATGTTCCTGGACCATCTCTGCCAGTCCTAGCCAGATCTGTTCTTTAAGGACCAAGTATTCAAGTCCTTCATAAAATCTTCTAAATGACGTGGAGCTATCCTTCACTCAATTTTTAAAAATGATACTATATTCTAAATTGTCACACTGGGGCACCTGGGTGGCTCAGTCGGTTAAGTGTCCAACTTCAGCTCAGGTCATGATCTCATGGTTTATGAGTTCGAGCCCCGCATCCAGCTCTGTGCTGAGAGCTGGGAGCCTGGAGCCTGCTTCAGATTCTGTGTCTCCCTCTCTCTCTGCCTCTACCCACTCAGCCTCTGTCTCTCTCTCAAAAATAAATAAACATTAAAAAAATTTTTTTAATAAAAATAAAAAAATAAATTGTCTCACACTTCCAAGTTTGCCTTAAATCTGCCTCAAGCAGTTTCAATTCTGTGAAATGAAATAACCCACATAAATGTTCTTCGAAAATGACTAAGCGTTATACAGACAGCCCCCATGTTATACACATTTATTAAACATATTGCATATATTTAAGAGAAATATTACTTATTAAATTCAGCTACTTATTTTAGCCTGTTTATTATTCCTATTAACTTAAAAATAAATGGTCTCAGGAGGCAGTATTTAGTAATTCAGAACATGGGCTTATCAAATAGAATAATCAAATCCTGGATTCTCACAGAAGTGGTATTATAATTAATAATTGGCTTCAGGGTCATCTTACAATGTCTACAGTGTACCTGAGATACTGAGTTATACCCAATCATTTATATTACTGTTTCAGTGGGAAAATGCATTCTGATTTCCAACCCGGGAGACTCAAAACACAGCAACCCAAAGTTCTGGAGTGTGGGATGCGACAAAGACAGAGACCGCATTCAGTCTGCCGTGTGGTAACAACACGGGCCCCCTCACGCATGTAGGCATATGCAGCTCGGCCCTATCATCCTCATCTCCACCTTTACCGTGTGGTTTTCCCTGGCGAGCCAAGGGTTGTCAGAGGAAGTGGGTTCTAAGCCAGCTAACAGCTTGGCTCCACAGTCACCCATTAGCATATGGCATTCAGATATCCAGGTAACTGACTTCCCGAACCAGAATGAAAAACCAGGGCCCAGGGGTTCAATCTACTTGTTCCACTCGGCTACAGGCACAGGTTAGTAAGAGTAGGCTGAATTTAGAACTAAATGCTGTTCTCGTGGTCCAAGGTAATTAAGAACAACCTACTTGTATCTCTTTTCCAGATGAGGTGTTCCAAGAGAAACTTTAAATCCATTTCCACCCACAGCTCCCAGTTTCACTGTAGGGTCCACACTTGGACTATCACCTAGAAAACAAAAATGCAGACACTATCGTAGTAAACAACACACATTTTCCCTGGTACTAAGGGTACTGAATCCTCATGTAATAGGTTCTAGAAGGTAATCCACTTTAGCAATAAAGCATTCTAGAAATAACATCTCAACCTCTTTCTTAAATCTCTGCATACCTTTCAGGCTGGGGATTCAGGATGCTTTGAAAACAAGGCTATAGTATCACGTGCCAGTGTAATTTACAGCATGCCACTGAACTCACAAATAAAAAAATCAAGAGAGCAAATAGAAGCTGGCAGCAATGGGACTGTGGAAGGGCAAGTGGATTAGAAGCTAGAACACCTAAGCTAATGTCCTTGTCCACTCTTGCTCAAGCAAACTGCAAACATGCTGGCATTCTCTTCCCTCCCCTACAGAACAGAAAAACCCCAGCTCTGACACCACTCATAGGAAGGCTGTGAGATCAACTGCAAGTATGTGAAAAAGGCTATGAAAACTGTAAAATGTGATAAAGATGCATTAAGATACTACGCTACTTCCAGGGTTGAATGCTACTGTTAAATAACTAACTTTTCAAGTTCAACAAGCAAAACGAATTGCTTTTATAAGCCAGAGTAGGATTAACCCCCTCCCATTCCAAACCCCACAAGCCAATTAGATATCATCATAATAATGACATTAATCGCAAACTTCACAATTTTTAAAAACACTGGCAAGGCACCACCAAGGCAACACCATAGTATAATCTGCTTTTGTGTAGAAGGAACTTGGTTCAGAACATCTTGGTAACAGTTTTTGAACATACCACATTTATACACAGAAATCTGGTTACTGGCATCTAGGACCGCGAGGTCATTACTCTTCTGGGGGTGTGCAGAGAACATGACTTGATTCACAGGGTGTGGGAGCAGCAGCCGGTAGGTGCACATGGGAGGTGGAACTACACTCTGCCGGAAGACCGTCACCAGTACCCTGCCTGCGTGTGAGAGAGAAGACGAGATTAGGTAAGTGGATGTGTCCTTTGTAAAGTAAGCATCTGACAACACAGCACCACTATCTAATAACGGTGGTAGAAAATACACAGCAGTTTCTAAAAATGTTTGTGCTTTTATCATAAATAAACTTAAACACGGTATACAAGGAAAACTGAGTGTGTAACCTTCAGGCATGGAGCAGTCCAACTCTTGCAAACGAGGGCCAGGTGGCCAAGAGTTCTAGCTTGAAACCCGGGCCTGCAACCAAGCCAATGAACCAAGGGAAATGATTCCCTTCCAAATCCTTGAAATATTCCCCTACATGTTTTCAATAATAAGACATACCTGATTAAGTCCTCTGTACAGAGCATATGATTGTAAAATCAGTATTAGAACTACTGATTAGAACAAATCAGAACTAATTAGAACAAAATTAACACACCACTGCACATCACAATCTTATCAACAAGTTTTCCTTTACATTACCAGCGGTAAGTACACTGTCTATTGAAGTGACCCCTTCTTGCTCCAATTTCCTCCCCCTCATCAAACAAAATACACCAACCAATCCTCATACTAGACAGATATCTGTGACTTGAACATATTGGAGATTATATAATTAACAAATATTGTACCAAATAACAAAGCAACCCAAGTGGAATGGTGCAAGGATCAGTGTAAATCTGTGTCAGAGCAAAAAGGTAAGACTGACACACCCAATGCCACAAGATTACTGTTGTCGTCCTCTGTACCTGAAGTCAAAATGTTCAACGTCTTCAGAGGCCAGACAAGTAAATTCGTGAAGACCATGGATGGAGTTGGGCTGGGCAGGGGTAAGGATGAGGAGGAAGGATTATGGTTCTCAGGAGAACACAAGCCCTCACTAGGGGCATTCCCATCCAATCAAAACAAAACAACAAATAAGTAAAAATAAACCAAACAACCAAAGCACCAAACAAATGAAAATTCTCCAGTTTTAGTCAAACCATGACATCTGCACGAACAGACTCAGAATGCCCTACAGGCTCATGGACACGCTTTCCAGCTCCTTACTTCCATCAATGACAGCCACGTTTGCCATGTCGCTCGAATTATCTCCTGAGGTCCGGTCAGTCGTCCAGTGCCAGTCATAGCAGAGGTAATGCCAGCCCTGACAGAGAACATGCAGCCGGTACGGGGTCACCAAGTCCCACATCAGAGACACCAGCTTGCTCTTCCCACAGGTGCTGAAGGGCAGACTTTGCTTGAGATACCAGTGGTAGTTCCCAACAGTCCAGAGCTGCACTGCAAGGGGGAGACGAGACGAAGGCCATCAGGCTGGAGGACCAGACTTCATGCCACTTGCTAGATGGGGAAGAATTTTTTCTTTTTCAAATGACCTTTCCTGCTCAGCCTCTTCATTAAAATCATAATATTAACAATAATAACTGTCAAAAAGTAGTTTTCCATGGGGATAAGCTAAGGTCAGAAGCACACATGTTCAGTTTCCCTCTACTTTCAAACTTTAGGATCATGAGGACAGAAAGGTACTAGGACAACAGTGCTTTAGTGAGTTGTTTTTTCATAAAGATTTAGAAAGAAGAAAATTTGGCAATTAGATTAAAAGTATTAAAACACTCAATCCTGGATGTGAGGGCGATCTGGCTGTGACATCTGTCACCCCATTGATTGCCAGGGTTGATTCAGGTGATCTGGCTGGCTCCGGTGTCCCCTTCCTCCCTCACCATTCCATGTGTGTCCCTCCCAAAGCTATGCACTCCAAGAGGACAACCTTCCCTGATAGAGGAGGACCGTTCTTCAGTCAAGGGTATATGAGTAGCTGCACTCCCCTGCTAGAACCTCCAAACAAGCTCTCAAGGTCCATTTGTAGGAGAACATAGGGTAGTCAAGGTTCTAAGACTCCAGACTAACAGAAGACCATGGGGGAGGGGAAGGGGGAAAAAAAAAGTCACAGAGAGGGAGGGAGGCAGACCATAAGAGACTCTTAAATACTGAGAACAAACTGAGGGTTGATGGGGCGTGGGGACAGGGGAAAGTGCGTGATGGGCACTGAGGAGGGCATCTGTTGGGATGAGCACTGGGTGTTGTATGGAAACCAATTTGACAATGAATTATATTTAATAAAAAAATAAAAATAAAAAATAAACCACTCAATCCAAGTGCACTAGATTACTATCACTATGCTGTTTTAGGCTCAAGACACTTATTATTTTCTTCCAGGCGCTTTACGTGCAGTTATGTCCACGGCTATCTGGTATTAAGCATGATTCAGCTATCCAAAGAAGATCAGTACTCATCCTTTACCAGCAATTATCCCTTCCAACATCTGTTAAAAGAATAAGACCTAATCCTGGGGTGGGAAGGAAATGGAGGAATGTTGGTTAAAGAGCACAAACCTTCAGTTATAACTTCAGGGGACCTAACAGACAGCATGGTCACCATAGTTAACGATCTGTATTGCGTACCTGAAAGTTGCTATGAGAGTAGGTCTTAAATGTTCTCACCTTAACAACAACCAAAATGGGAATTACGTGAAGTGAATGAAGCATGTTAACCAACTTTACTATGGTAAACATTTCACAATATATATGTGTATCAAATCATCACAGTATACATCTTGAACTTACACAATGTTGTAACAGCAATTAAATCTCAATAAAGCTCGGGGGAAAAGACCTGATCATGTTGAAACCAACCTTTATTAAAGAGAAAACACATATAAACACATATAAAACAAATGACTGTATTAAGGAATTTCTTTAAACATCTCCCTGCTTTTTTTTTTTAATTTTTTTGTTTGTTTGTTTTGTTTATTTGAGAGACAGAGAGAACAGAGAAGGCAGAGAGAGGGGGAAAGAGAGAATCCCAAGCAGGCTCTGTGATATCAGCGCAGAGCTTGATGCAGGGCCTGAACTCACGAACCATGAGATTATGACATGAGCCGAAACCTAGTCTGACACTTAACTGACTGAGCCACCCAGGCGCCCCTCTCCCTGCTAATTCTTAATTAACCTAGCAACCACAGTGAATGTAACCTAGTTCTCTAATTAAGCTATTAGAACACTTCTACCTATCTGTGGGTTGCTAAGTTAGACCACGTACTCATGCTCTATGAGGACAGATGATGTGACTTCTTGTGCAACACTTTTGTCCTGAATGTATCACAGCACCAGCCCTTGACACCCTGGCTCAAAACTGGTTCTCAACTCTGGCTGCACATTAACAATTGCCTGGGAGCTTTTTAAAAATTTTTTAATGTTTATTTATTTTTGAGACAGAGCACAAGCAGGGAGGGGCAGAGAGGGAGGGAGACACAGAATCTGAAGCAGGTTCCAGGCTCTGAGCTGTCAGCACAGAGCCTGATGCAGGGCTCAAACTCATGAACCATGAGATCATGACCTGAGTCGAGATCAGACACTTAACTGACTGAGCCACCCAGGTGCCCCTATTTTTTAATTAAGTACTGATGTATGGTCCCCATTCTAAAATTTTTTTTTTTTAAACGTTTATTTATTTTTGAGACAGAGAGAGACAGAGCATGAATGGGGGAGGGTCAGAGAGAGGGAGACACAAAATCTGACAGGCTCCAGGCTCTGAGCTGTCAGCACAGAGCCCGACGTGGGGCTCAAACTCACAGACCGTGAGATCATGACCTGAGCCGAAGTCGGATGCTTAACCGACTAAGCCACCCAGGCGCCCCTGGTCCCCATTCTAACACACTGACTCCAACTCTGAGATAAGGCCTGGATAGTAATTTTTTTCTAACGGAGCAGCCAGCATTGAGGTTTGTGTCATGAATGAATGAATAAATGAGCTTTTAAATAATATTCCAGTTAAAGAAAAAGTTCTGTTGATTAAAAAGTTTGGAAGCCACTTAAAAAATAAGTGAAATGCTTTATGAACAAAACGATTCGGTGCATTGCTGTTGATATGAAAAAATTACAAAACTTTCAACGCCTAATAGCATGAGATTTAATAAGGTGTGGCACAAATACCATACAGCAATTTAAAAGTATGCTGATGGGTATGTGAAATGGAAATGTGTTTGTGACTTAGTAAAAACAAGTTATAAAACTACACGTATCGTGCCTATATACTTAACAAAAATGAGATCACAGCCATACCGATACACGCACATAAAATATGGAACACAAGAAAATTTTAACAGTGCTCATTACTGAGCAAAAGAATTATGGAATAACTTTTGTTTCTTCTCATCTTTACTTTCTAATGTTTTCACATATTACACACACACCGAAAAATACATATTTACGATGTGATCTACAGTTAAAAAGGCATACAGACGACTCTTACTTATATCTAATGCCATTTGTCTTTCGCTGCTACAGTTTTCCTTTGGCTAGCACTTTAGCTTCCTGCATAACACCAGCCATGCAGAGAAAGCAATGACTTGTGATGGTTAATTTTACATGTCAACTTGGCTAGGCTATGCTGTCTAGCCATTTGATCAAACACTAGTCTAGATGTTGCTGGAAAGTATTTTGTAGATGTGATCACGCTTTAAAATCAACGGACTTTAAAAACAAAAGATTATTTCGTGGGTAGCTCTCATGCAAAGAGTTATGGCCTTAAGTGTTTATGGCGTTAAGAGCAAAAACTGAGGTTTCCCAGAGAAGGAATTCTTCCTCCAGACTGTAACACAGAACCTGCCCGAGTTTCCAGACTGCATGCCTGTCCTTACAGATTTGGGACTCAAGACTGCAACATCAACTCTTGTATTTCCAACCTGCCAGCCTGTCCCCCGAGTCTAATGTCTACAGAGAACCCTGACTGATACCTGACTAAAATTCATAAATAATCAAAACCAAACCACTCCCTCATCTCCACCTACCCCCTCAGTTATCTCTGATTCCACTACAGGACTAAGTAGAAGGGGTAAAGGCAATTCCACAGCCTACTTTCAATTACATTTCATGTGGCATAAAGCTGAGATACTAGTGCTGTCTTACCATAGGTTTTTAGAGTGCGATTTTCTTCCCTCTGAAGGTCCTCCAGCCAAACTGCAAGCACAGTGGAATCTGCATTCCAGAACAGGCCGTTTACCTAGTAGGGAAAAAAGACATGTCACTGGCCTTTAACTATATACATATTTCATAATCTTTACGAGAGCTAAATTCCCTGCTCTCACAAACCAAACACTTGAGCTGATCCCTAGCAATAAATTATAAACCTACAGAATCAGTATGAACATACAAAATCAGTATGAACCTACAGAACCTACAAATCTACCTAATAGATCGTTATATGCAGGGGACTTTAAAAAAAATGCGCTGTGGTTAAAAATTTAAGAGACTTAACAACCAAAAAGAGAGAGAGAGAGAGAGACAGAAAGAGAGACTTAACAACCAAATGCAAGTCAACAGTCTCAGACAATCAGGGAAATTTGAATATAGACTAGGTATTAGGTACTACTAAGGAATTATTACTAATTTTGTAAGGTGTGATCATGGATTTCTGGCTATACAAAGTATTTTCTTACCTGTTAGAAATGGATATTAAAAATATAATTTCCAAAATTAAAACCCCAGGAAACAAAAATGTGTGTGTGAGTGCGTGCGTGCATGCGTGCGCGTGTGTGTGTGTGTGTGTGTGTTTAGGCTAGAAAGGGGTGATTGGATGAAAAAAGCTCTGCAAAATGCTAGTATCTGTTGAAAGTAAGGACATGGGAGTTCATTAAACTCCTCTCTCAACCTTTAGCTTAAGTTCTTAATTTAAATGTAACATAATTGTATTTATTTTTTTAACATTTATTTATTTTTGACAAAGAGACAGCGTGAGCAGGCGAGGGGCAGAGAGAGAGGGAGACAGAATATGAAGCAGACTCCAGGTTCTGAGCTGTCAGCACAGAGCCTGATTGGGGGGGAGGGAGGTGCTCCAACTCACGAATCACAAGATCATGACCTGAGCTGAAGTCAGACGCTTAACTGAGCCACCCAGGTGCCCCATAAATGTAACACAATTTTAAATCATTTTTATGTTTACATAATTAAAGATCACCATTCAGTGTTTCTGCTTCAGTAAAAATCCTAATGGTACACAAGTGGCTTAAGGTTTAAATGTTATCAATGAAAAGTATCTATCATCGGAAGCATTATTTTTGTCCAAATAAACAATACTAATTAGGATTTCTATTTCTATCTATGTTTTAACTAGAGTAAGAAAGACTGCCATTTCTTTGCAAAACATCCTTCAAAACAAAAAATTCAGTTATAAGAAGCCACTATTTTTACTACTATCTACTCTGGAGCTTCTGTTTTATATGTCCACATCAGACAGAAACCTCTACAGCTGAGGAAAGTCCCCTAAATTTGATGGTGAAACAACTCAGGCACTTACCTTAACCTCATCTTTGAGGAAAGGAAGTGTAAAATGTCCATGAAGAAGGCCGTTTTTCTCAAAAAACACAATATCCTGCTGACTGGGTTTCTCTTGTGTGGATGCAATCAAACTACCTGAGGGCCTCAACGCAAACATTGAGTGTTAGAATGTCCAAAAGTGCAGCCAACTGCTAAGAACAAGACGAAAGTCAGAGAAACGATTTTTCCAACAAAAAACCTCTACCCAAGGAAGGTTTAAAGCCCACATGACTCTTGGCAAGCAGTTCACATTAGTGACGTACTCCACCTGCCCAGGGGATAGAGTGCCTCTTCGTGATTTGCTCAAAGGCTCCATCTGTCCCCCAAGACTACGGATTTAGACTGCACCAGTGTGACTTTTTAAAAAACCAATACATTATTTAAACTATTCTATTCTAAATATTACGTCCCATAAAAACATAATGTATTTCTCCTTCTGTCTATGACTTCAGCAACTATGCCATGCTCAGACAGGTATTTAAGACTTCTCAGCCTACTTAAAACTTCCCAATCACCTCCTCCTGTTTGTATTTGTCTCTATAGCTTTAACTTCAATACCTTTCTCTCTTTGCTCTGTCATCCAATTGTCACTCAAATACAGGTGGGAAAAAGATATCTGAAACTCAGAGACCTAGGGGTTTGGCATATAACAGATGCTACTGAGACAGAGGAGACACTTCTGTCTTTGACCAGGGCAGTTGCGGGCACTAAGCAAGAAGTTTACTGGGCCCAGATCCAGCCTGCATGTTCCTCAGCAAACAGAACCCTCTAGCCTAAGAGCTTGTGGCTTGTGCCGAGAAAAAAGCCCTTTTCCTAATTTTCACCAAAGCTCCACTGCCCCTGAGAGCCTTGCAGACTGTGACTTCCCTTCTAAGCACCATTTTCTGTTATACACAAGGATTTCATACAGAAGCTCCCTATAAGCTGTAAAATGTGTATATCTTGGAATGACATCTGTGAAGAAGCTGTGAATCTACTATTCAAATTGAATTCAGACTTCAGAAAAACTACAAAGAGAGAGATATGGGCCTACAGTCAAATGAGTAAAAGTTAATATCCTTTTGTGTTATATAAACACCTGTACCCAACAGGTATCACCACCCCTACCCCAGTTCCAAAATATTCGCTGAGGAAGAAGTTACAAGGTTTCTTTTCGCACTCACTTCCAAGCCAGAGCTGGTCCCAGTCCTGCCACAGGCTCACTGGTGGACTGTAAAGCAAACTCTCGGTTCCATACCCTCACTTTCCGGGCTCCTGGGTGGCAGAGTTAAAATAAAGAAACAGACACATTTAAAATGTTGTCAAGTCAGAACTGTTCCAACATCTTATTAATAAAAACTGCCATGGTTTTACAAAGCTAATTAGATTAATCTTGTTAAGAATTTGTACCCACAAGTAGGAGGCTGGAGCTGATGACCTCAAAGAATTCTTTTAGTTCTTAGCTCTAAATTCACTTAAAATCTAAAGCAGCACCTTGTATGTATAATTTTAAAAAGCCTAAGAAGAAAACCTTCTTGAACTTAATAATAAAATAAAAAATATTTTATTTAACTGCAATTTATTTCCATACCTGTCTCTGGGCAAACAACACTCACAGCAAAAAACTGGCCGTCACCACGCCAGGTCACTTGTGGTCTATGGTCATCCCAGGGCAAAGCCAACTCGTACTAAAGAGAGGAAGAAACACAAATGTTACTGGGGGACTTAAATGGCCCCAAATCAAACAAACCCCAGACTATTAAAGTTAAATCTTTTACATGACATTTAAGCTATCTAGAAAACCATCTTCATAGAATCGTCAGGTACTCTTCTAGAAGGCTTCTCAGACCCAGAAATCATCAAGAAACCAAGAAACCAAAACAAAATCCATCTTCACACATAAAAAAAGTGGCCTCCAAGCACAGCACCAGAGGAAAAGAGCTGCAGATCTGATACTAAACATAATGAGCTGAGGAATCTACTGGGTAACTACGGTAAGGAAATAGATGTTCTGTTTATCTAAATGTAAAGGGGTAGAGTTCTGGTTATCTGATTACTGTATAAGCTTTACAACAGTGCAGAGACAAGTTAAAAAGATGAGAGGAAGGTAGGAAGAGAAAAATCAGAGGCAAAAAAGCCAGCAGCAATGATGCAAACACGGAAGAGTTCTGTGTTCCGCAGTACAGGAGCAAGAAAGGGCTCTAGCACCACTTATATCCCAGTCCTGAAGGTCTTGAAGTCTTGAAGACAGAGGCCAAATTTGCAGGCTGGGGGACAAATGATCACCTGAGCATTCATTATCACACTCCCGTGACAGGGGGCAGCGGAACGGCATGAGCACCACACTCCGCACAGCGGGGAATACACAAGGCAGCCTAACAAGACATATTCTCAATTGGCAAAGAACACAAACCCTTCCCCTAGTGAAAGGCTGAGATGAGATAGGAGTTACACGGATTGTAGCCAGTAAAGATCAGTAAAGATGGAAAATGTAAATGACAAGCGGTGCATTATTGATCCGCCTGTCCCACGGAGCTCATGGAAATGTCTACATGGATACAAGTAATATGCTTTTCTATTTGCTCAGCCCAAATATTGGGATCATTCTTTCTTCTCATTCCACATTTAATCCATTATCAATAACTCTGATAGTTCTACCTTCAAAATGTATTCAGAAAAAAGGAAAAAAAATGTATTCAGAGAAAAGGAAAACAGAGTTTCATCCAAAGGGAAAAATCAGAAAAAGTACCTAATTTATGTATGTAGGAAAAATATACAAACATACACAAGAATGATCTACAGTGAATGCAGGATAGCAGCTCTTTCTGGGGAGGAAAGGGAGAGTATCTGGGAGGGATATACAAAATACTTCATTTCTATCTGTGATGATATATTTTTTAAACTGAGTATTAGTTATAATTATTCTTACACTGAAAAAAAAATACAAAGCAACTTGGCAATAAGAAAGGAAAAGGGGTCTTTCTAGAATGACTCATTCCGAGGGCTCTAAAGTTTCAGTTTTACTAAAGCAGAAGAGCTCTATCCATTATCAGCCTCTAACAGGACACCTAAGAGCTCCCGGTAGTTGGCAAAACTTGTATTTGTTCCAGTCAAGGTTCTGTTTCCATCAGACCAATCTTACCATTTGCACCTGAAAGGCCGCTTGCCGACCTTCTGATCCATGGAACTGCGTCTCCTTCCTGCCCCATCCCACAGTGATAAACTTGCCTAGAGAGCAATTGATAGAGAACATGCAAGACAACCAATAAGCTACATGAAATGAAATAAAAACAGTTCCACTGCTATTCTTCATTAAGTAGGTCACTGGCAATTACTTGGGTCCTCTGAGACCTCTCAATAAACTGACTAGCACTCAATATTTGAAAACCAATGTTCCATATCATACACAGCAGTGATTTTTGAAGAATCTGAAATGGTCTTATTTTGGAAAGCACTTCACTGTCATCTTATATATTCTAAATTCCCTCAAGGACAGTCAACAATTCCCACTTCACAAGTAAGAATGAAACATGAAGAATTTATGAGATACATCCATGGATAAGAACTTTAAACTCAACACAAGAGCTAGGAATAAAATTCTGATTATAATTATTTGGTCATCTAAATGTATCCAACCTTCCTGTCAGTGGTGGTGGGGACTGTAGATTAACGAATTCACTCCTCACACAGATAGAAAATGAGACCCTCTAAATTTGGCAGAAGCCAAAATTAGAACACAGGCTGTCCACCTTCCAGACTAAGGTTCTCTCTAAATCACAATATTTCTCTTGCATAAAGTATGCAGTCAGGTGCTGAAATAATGCAACCCTCTGTTCCAGTAGGCAGGATCAGGCATCTGCCTGCAACAGGTACTACTGACATGTCTCTGAAAGTATCAGGCAGATCCAGGACCCAATACTTCCCTCCTGCCATTGATTCTGACGAAGCAGAGCTGTTTGTAATTTTTTTTTTAAATATGAAATTTATTGTCAAATTGGTTTCCACACAACACCCAGTGCTCATCCCAACAGGTGCCCTCCTCAATACCCATCACCCACCCTCCCGTCCCTCCCACCCCCCATCAACCCTGTTTGTTCTCAGTTTTTAAGAGTCTCTTATGGTTTGGCTCCCTCCCTCTCTAACCTCTTCTTTTTTTTCCTTCCCCTCCCCCTCGTAATTTCTATATATTACAGGTCAGCATGACCATTTCCTGTATGCTCTGCATGGGTACATGGGAGTACTACAATAGCACACCTTGCATCTGTCTATGAACAGCAATGCTTACCCTGGTGCACACCCCCTGTGCTTCTATCTGAAAGTTTCCAGAGATGTAAAGGACCAACGAATGAAGCAAGAGAACTTTTCCAATGGGATCAGACAATAAGTGATGGGGTAAGAGCAGGGATCAGTAAACTACAGCCTGTATCTACATTTACAAATAAATTTTTATTGAAGCACAGCCATGCCCATTCTTTTATGTATTGTCTGTAACTGCTTTCACGCTAAAACAGCAGAGGTGAGTAACTACAACAGAGGCCATGTGGCCTGCAAAGCTGAAAATAACTGCTATCCCGCCCTTCACAGAACAAGTTTGTCAACCCCTGGGTTACAGGGAAAATATCTATTCACCACAATCACAGAGTGATGAGACAAATATATGTCTAAGACCTACGACCCTGACTTGGACCCCCTCTCCCTTGACTTACACTCTATTATTAAGTTTCTTCTGAAAAAGTCAGTGGGATTAGCCAGGCCAGTGCACTTTGTCATCCAAAGGTGTGCTGGTTACTCCCTCTGTGGCTGTCCTCAAAAAGGATGCCCAGGAGTCCCACCCTAGATCCTAGACTCTTCTAGCACCACACCTGCTCCTGAGTTAAGTTTACCTCCTCCCAAGACTATAAAGATTCCCTACATGCCACTGACTCCCAATCCACATCTCTGACCTCTCCTGAGCTTCAACCCCTTTTATTTGCCTACTCCACATGGTGATCCCACATGGCCCTTAAATAAATCCAGAACAGAACTCACCATCTACCGCTTACAAGTCAGCATTTCCCTACCTTCCCTCTCAGTTACTGGCATCTTTATTCCCATCACCTGAGCTTCTGACTGGAGCCCCATTAAACTCTTTCTTCCTCACCTTACATACCCAAACCCGTTTATTTCACATTCTAACTACTATTTCTAATTGGCGAAGACAGGAGGAGAATCATGTATACGTATTCCAAAAACATTTCTCAGATAATTCTAAAAACATATCCCCGTCCTCCCTGAAAATCAAATTTTTCCTGAACTCATTCCACCTTTCGGCCCCACATTCACCTTCCTTATCTCTTACCCGTTTCTTTTACTACCCCTATCTGATCACCCTGTCTCCAGTCTCTTCCCTCTCTACCAATCAATCAATAAATCCAGCATCATCAAAACCTGTCCAAATTTAATCAAAATCTATCCTGTTTATTTCAATTCACACTCATGTCCTGCCAGCAGCAATACAACAGTACTCACGGCTGCCTGAGTAAGCCATGCCGTGTCTATGAAGCATCCATGCCTGGCAATGGATGAATTTCCTTGCTTACACCACACCCCTACCCTCAACTGTCACCCACCCCACACCAATTTAGCCAAGACTCAGCTCAAGCCAGCTTTCTCAAGTCCTCCCTCTCCATTGCTCCCTTCCCCTCACACTACCCTAATACCTACACATGTTATTAAGGGACTCCTTAAAGGAAAATCTGAATTATCCACACCACCAAACACACTGCTGTGTTCACAGTACCTACCCAAAAATCACCTCTGAATAAATTATTTTTGAATAAATAAATGAGTAGCAACTTTCTAAATGACTTCTCAGAGCTGGGAGAACAAGAAGGCATGAGGTCAGTAATCAGTAAAAGTTAAAATCCCTTCTCCCCCATCCCTTTCCTCAACCGGGCCATCTACCTGGTGCCTTTGTGATGGCCAGAGCTTCCTATACTCAATAAACATCTCCTCTCTTCTCCCCTTTCAATACTCCCACACATCAGCTACATCTTAGGAAGAAAACAATCTGATGGTTCCCATGAAAATGGAGATTCGGGTCCAATCAGTAGGAACAAAGAAATCGGCCTTCTATCCCACCTCTCTTGTTTTTGCCCCAAAACTGTACCCCAGAAATGCTCGCTTTATTTTTGCTAGCACAGTTCCTTTCATTGAAGCCCCAGCCTAAGCCTGCCCTGAGGTTTGGGTAACAACTATGCAGGTGACATTAAGCAGATTTCTATTCCCCAGGTTACTGGCAACCTGAACTCTCAGAGCCGCAAACACCAGAGGAATGCCTTGTATGGTCTGGAAAGGGCTAAAGGACCTGGGCTACCAGACACTGATGCATGAAGCTTCACCTTTCATAGTTCTTTGGGTTTCTGAAAATGATCAAACCTGAGAGGAACTTCAGGTCACAAAATGTTTCAAAAGAAAGCTATACTCACTTTCACCAAAATCATCCTGGTGGATCTTCTGTTCCATGATGGGCTCAAAGTCTTTTGTCATCATAATTAGGGTCTGTTGACCTTGGGTGGGCACAAACAAGAATGATTTTGTTTTCACATAACAAATGTGCTATTTCATAAGTATCTACAGCACTGGAAGCTACAGGGCTGGAGTGGAGGAGTTTAGAGTGAGAACAGGAAAGACACAATTCACTCAAAATATTTTGACTCTCATTTGAAGGAAAAAAACAACAAAACAGCTCTGCCTGCCTAGGTAAGTTACCTGGTGCTTATTCTCAACTGTTTATGAAAGCTAACATGAAAGTCCACCAGCCCTCCTCCACCAACTTCACACTTCACCAAGGTTATCTCTTCAAATACATACCTCATCAGGGGTGCCAATTTACAGAAGCTCATCTGGAATGAACAGACTCAAAGGGGAAAAAAAGTAGTTTTCAAGAGCTTATGAAGAGGTCCTGAAAGAGCTAGAAGAGCAGTCTTCAGAATCTGTTTAATAACAATTCTTGCTCTTGGAACAGATTAAATATTGCTGACAATTTTACTGTGGACCTCAGAGTTTTTCCAAGTTTTAGGACTGTTTCTCATTTCCAAAAATTGAAACAGTTATAAGAAATAATTTTTTAAAACAATATACTAAGAGGTGAAATTTAAGTCAAAAAGAACAAATTCCCTCTAGATTATAATGATGCTATCACTGTTCAAAGAAATTTTCTGAATAAGTACCCCAAAACTTAAGCCTTTAAGGTATTATGCGTCCCGTTTTATAAAAGTCAGAGCGAGAGACCAGGGACAAGCTTACCTGTAGCAAGAAGCACCAGTTCTTGGTCAGGACTCCAACTCATGATGGAGATGCCACTGGCCACACTCCCCACACATTCCAGCTGCCATCAGTAGACAAAAGTGAGCTTTAGAAATACAGCTAACATATAGCTACAGTACAGCTACAGCCAGGCCAACAACTTTTTGTCAAGAAATACATAATGCAAAGACTCTCATTTGCAAAATACTTAAGTATTATGGCTCCTGATTTTTTCAACTTCTACACAAAACACGTGGCTTGAGGCTGCTGGAGATTTCCTCCTCACTGGACCCTTCCACTTACCTGGCATGTGCTGAGATTGCAGAGTATGACATCTCCGGAGGCTGTGGCCACACAAACAGACTCCTGATCCAGCAAGTCCTGAATGCCAACAATGCAGCCACTTCCGTCCTCTGGAAGAAAGCCTTCCGCCACTAAAGAAATTTCATTTTTCACCTTTCACCAAAACAAACACATTAGCAAGTTAGGCCAATAGACTTTCAAGACCAATTCATAACATTTCCAAAAATAAATGACTTTTTGATGCTTCTTTTCTAATATAAAAGTTTTCAAAAAATTTTTTTCTAGATTAAAATCCAAACCTTCATTTGAGAAATATTACAACCCTACAATCTTTAACAACCAAAAAAATAGTTCGCGGGGATACCTGGCTGGCTCAGTCAGTGGAACATGTGACTCTTAAATCTCGGGGTTGCAGATTCAAGCCCCATGCTGGGGATAGAGACTGCTTAAAAATAAAACGAAAAAAAAAAAAAAAGCTAGTTTATGGGACTTTTTGCCAAGCAAATACTAAACAAAAGCAAGAAGCCTGGTCTCAAAAAATGCCCAATAAAATATAAGGCTAGTAACTATGGTTTTCTAAAATTTCTATAGTATAGGGAAAAAGAACTAAGATTGTAATTACCTAAAATACATAAGTAGCAAAATATAGTTAAGGGAAGATATCAGAATCAACTCAAAGAGCTTTTAAATTTGCAATTTTCATTTGCATTCCCAGTTGTGATCCACTGTTATAAACAGTATTTACATGATAGAAGGGGTAAAAAGTAGAGCACCCACACAAAATATAACGTCAGAGTTTTGCCAACTTACATTTGAAACACAAGTAGAGTTAAAGGCAGGTTACTATTCAAGTAATATCTAATATGACATCAATATAAGGCAATGGGAATATTCATTTAGGAGGATACAAATTCAGTAAGATTTAAAATGAGGATTATGGGGGAAGTAAGTTTGGAAAAAGTAACTTACTTCTCTTGTGACGGGGTCTATTTCTATCAGTCCATGGTCTGAGCCAATGAGCACTGTCCTCTGTTCAGTTCGGAGAGAAAAGCACTGAGGTTTCCCTGGAGCCTGAATATCCCTGAACTCCAGGGTCCGAAGTAATTTTAGATTTCTCATGATGAAGCAATTCCTGAAAGTACAAATATCTCTTGATGAAGAATTATTACTCTGAGAGAAAGGAACTGCTTAATAGTGACAAATGACACTCAAATTAAGCAAAATAATATAGGGGCAGGGACATGGTAGTTAGAATAACCAAGAAAAAAAGAAAAAGACCTAATCCGAACCCAGAGGGTTGTGGTCGCAACCTCACCAACTCATTTTGTTTACCAATGGTCTACAAACGGAGGTTCTGAAATCTACTTTATGTTTTTACCCTTTGGGAGAGACAAGATCCTCAACTTTAAAATTTTTCTTCAAAAAGATTTAACATCAGTTATTCCTCAGGAAAGTTGAAAAGATCAAAATAAATAAGAAAACATCTTATTTTTGCATATTTGAGTATCTTTATAACCTGACTGATTTATAAAATCAGGGGTGTCTGGGTGGCTCAGTTTGTTGAGCATCCAATCATGATCTCAAAGCTCATAGATTAAGCCCCATGTCAGGTTCTGCGATGATAGCGTGGAACTTGCTTGGGATTCTCTCCCTCTCTCCTTGCCTCTCCCCCCGTTGCACACTCTCTCTCTGTCTCAAAATAAATATTTAAAAAATAATAAAATAAAATCATATAAAAATCCATATACGTATCCTATCAGTTGAAGAAAATCTAGAATAAAATGGCTTTAATATTACCAGGTAAATTTCTTTGTAAACTAGTTTTCCATGTTCGTTTAAAACATAAATACTGATATTTTTTAATAAAAGTATATACTGTTCTCAGAGAGGAAAAAAAAGACAGTACGATATTACGGCACTCACAATGACCAATAAATACTGAGGAGCTTGGTGACTTGATATAACTACTTCACATAATTTGGCTTTCCTGGCCTGGTTTTTATCAGTGCAATAGAAAAGGTGAAAAAAGTATGATAAATAGGAAACCTACTTTGGTCTGGCAAAATCAGACCTGCTTAAATATATAACATTAGCTAAGAGAAAAAAAAAATGAATTTTAACATACTGGATATTTATATTCAGATACCTTTAAAGTTTATACAGTTTATAACTGGAAGTCTAATTTATGTTAGGGGTGGCAACATACAGACCACAACGGCCTTATTATCACCTTAATTTTATTATCACCTTAATCCAAGATGAATTCTCTCATGTTGCATTTCATACATACGACAATGCAAGAATAAAGACGAGTTCATCTTCATACTACTACAGCACATAATGGTAAGCGTAATATGAAAGTACAACATGTAATGTGGCTTAAGAGGAAGGCAAGACCATACATCACATGGTGGGAGTGAGGAAGAAAATCAAAGCCAACAATGGTTTTGTAAGCTTTGGTGACATTTATATTCAAGAGCTTCTGGAAATTATTTGAACTGGTATTACATCATGTAGGTTTTTAATTTAGATCTAATTCTAGATAGAAAGCTTGGTTTTTCAAGAAATTTAAAAATTACATATCTTTATCTTTAAACATCATACAGATGACCACTGACACAGATCTGAAAGGATGGCTAGATGTGAGATGAGAGAATGCCTGGCTACAGAGGGGTAAGCGAGTGATAGAGAAGGAAGAAAAGAGAACAGATGGGCAAAGGGGTCCAATGTAGAGTCTCCAGTGTGTCTTTGATGCCAGTTTATCTAATAATCATGCTGTTACTGTCGCTATTATCAGATCATCAAATGTCTTCCTATGCCTCCTGTGAACTTGGCCTCTATTAACCAAAAACCTGTATATCCCTGGGGTCGAGAGACCCCAGGATAAGAATATGGAGGATCGAGACGGAAAGAGCTGAAGACTTTTTCCTGTTATCTTGCTACACCAGTCACTGTCGTCCCAGCAATGGGCCTCCATCCTTGAGGGGCCCTTGGTCCCAGTCCCTGGCACTCCCAGCACCAACCTCATCAGCCCCACTCCAAACGACACTAGCACTAACCCGGCAGTCTCTCTCCAGACACTGAAATCCAGAACACAGGACTCTTCTGAATTTCAGAGTCATCAACACCTGAAGTCAGAGTCCAGTTTTACGATGCCTCTCCTCCAAGATTAGGTCATGATAACTCCATCTTCCCTTGTTTTGAACCTAAGCCCTAAGCTAAGTGTTACAGCTACTTTCATCAGTTCACGTTTTATGTTACCTCACTGCTTTCTTTTGCTTCTTATTCCTCAAATAGCTACTTAACCAATTCTTCATGCTAAATTCAGTTGGAATATTGTGTGGTTTCTACTTTCCTGATTGGACCCTGCGTGACAAACATAGCAAACAACCGGAGTTCTCAAGTCACAGAGCTTCCAAAATCACCGACAAAGGTGAGCTATTAATTTACCTCGCACCAACCCAACCCTTCTAAGCTCAAAAAACTTCTTTAACTTTTCACACCTATCATCGTATTCCCTTATCTTCTCAGAAGCATCCCCTACTCCTTTTCAAGGCTAGGGAAGTAGCAGCCTCCACACTTCCCTGGGACCTCAACTTATTAGTACCCTTTCTTTTACATCTGCAATATCCAGCTCCTCAATGATGAAACCTTTCCCAGTCCTTAAGTGTGCTAAAGATCTCTTCATACCACAGATCAATCCTGTATCCTCTATGAAATTTCTGGCAACTCCTCCAGTCTTTCGCCTCTTGGCTATTATCGTGCCCATGACTACAAGTACCAGGCAGCTCACTAATGTGCTGACTAGATCTAAATGTCTAGTCCTGACCGTCCCCAAAGTGAACAACGAACCCACATTTTCAACCTTCTGATATTATCACCAAGATGTCTCGCAAGCACATCAAATACAACCTGTAAATCGAAGTACTGCTATTATCCTATTCAAGTGAGTTCCTCCTGCTTGAGGACATGGCATTTCTGTTCTCTCTGTCCCCCAAGATGAAAACGGTCTTTCCCTCGTTTTTGCTCATATTTCATATTAAACTATTCACTGGTTAGCTCTGTTGCTGTCAATACAGTTTCAATTCTTTGCACAGTATCTAATTAATCCCATGACCCGGTGTGTGGCCTACACAAACACCTACTAAGCTCTTGGTTAAGTGCTAGGATCTGAAGACAAGAGAGGACTCTGTCACTGCCTACAAAGAGGTCACAGTTTAAAGAGAGAGAGGACCACATAATATACCACATTAGGTCGAGAAGCACAGGGGGCACCTCCACGATAAAAGATGCCAGAAGCAGCGCGCAACACAAACCCAATTCACTAACAGTCGCACATTAATTGATTCGCTTTATTTGGTGCATTAATTGTTCAGCGATATTGTCCCCTCCTGCAAGGAATCCGGAGGCTGGTCAATGTGCCGACCGGGGAGCAACACGTCTTCCCCAGCATGCCGCTTGCCGCAGACCCCGGATGGCGCTGATGGCAAGTCTCCAAAAAGAGAATTTAAAGGCAAAGGTTATCACGCCATACTCCACTCCCGGGTTTCCTGCAGCAGGGAGAGTTTGCACGCTCCGGGGTCCTCTTCATCAGGACATCCCTTGAGGACACGCCAGGTTCCGTGCCCGCCCATGCCCCGGAGTGAGTCGTTCGAATGCTCACCTGCGCCGCGCTGCGAGGATCAGCAAACAGCGGTGCTCTGCCCACGCCTCCTCAGCCACGCGTAGCCTGCCCTTCCGGAGCCCGCCCGGGGCTGCACACACGCCCCTCTCGGTCCGCGGCTTTCCAGCTTTCGGGACGCGAATTGGGCCCCCGGGCCGCTGGACCCCCGGAGGAGCGGCTGGAGAGGGGTCGAAAGGACAACCCGTAAGACTGCAAAGAGCGTGCGAAGCAGACGGGACACACCAACAGCGGCGCGGGAGTGACGTCACGAGGAGGCGGAGGCGTGGCCGGCCTTCTCCGTAGCCCCGGCAAGGTAGGGTGGGGAGCTGTGCCTCCCCTCCGCCTCTGTCCCTCTGCCCTCCCGCCCACACTACTATTTTCGGTCCCCGATTTGACGTCTGACTTCGAAGCACCGTACTGAGAAGCTTCGGTGGCGGAATCTGCCGGGCCAGGAAAGCAGCACGCGTGCGCACGCCGTGGCCCGCGCGCCGGAAGTACGTCCTCGCTTCGGGCGTACAAAGAGGAAGTGCTCGGGTCCCGGAAGGCGGGGGTAGTGGCGACCGTGGTCGCCATGGCTACCGAGCCCGGGGCAGAGGGACCCGCAGTGCCTTCGCTCGTGGATCGTTACTTCACTCGTTGGTACAAAGCCGGTAAGAGGGGAATGATGTAGGTCTCTGTTCGGCCGCATTGGCCTGATGTTGTAGGGACGGTGGTGACAGATCATAAGCCACGGGCGCGCGCCCCGGTGCTTCCTCGCCACGTCTGGAGGAACTGGAACTCTCTGTTCCCTTCTAAACTGAAGGAATGGCAATTGCAGACTCAGGGGCCTGAAATACAGCCGGGCGCACTCTGGGGCTGGCGATGTAGTGCGAGTTCAAGGGTGGGTCGCTTGCGATAAGATACTAGTCTAAGGTGAGATCCCCACCAAGGAAGGGAGGGGCTGGAAAAGCTTCGAGGGGCTCAATCCTATAGCAGTGACCATACACACAATGATTTAAATGAGGTCGAAAACTATAATAGAGGCAGGGATGGAGAGAAGAGGTGGGTTCGAATAGAGGCATTTGGAAAGCAGAATCTAACAGTTTTACTAAAAGTTGCCAGTACCATACACGTGTCAGTTGGGAGTCGGTATCGTGTTGTACTGCTTTGTGTACGCAGTACATATCAGTGGTGGGAGCATCGTTGAGGACTCTTCTCTAGGCCCTACTTGCTCCCTTTCATTCAGGGATAATAGGTGTACTCATTTTTTAAATATTGTGGTATATAATTTTGTAGCCAAACTGAGGTGTTTCCCAGAATCTGAGACTTTCAGAGCTAACATCAAGACCGTCTTGGGTAAATCAGAAAGAGTTGGTCACTCTAAAATTGACTAACAAAACATATACTACTGTATTATATAAAGAATGCATTGCTGATTGGCACTTTTTCTAATAGAAATAATGAGTGTACTCATTTTAAATATCCATCTATCTATCTATATATAAATGTTTATTTTTGAGTGAGTGAGAGAGAATGAGTGGGGGAGGGCCAGAGAGGGAGGGAGACACAATCCGAAGCAGGCTCCAGGCTCTGAGCTGTCAGCACAGAGGACATGTAGGGCTCAAACCCACAGACCGTGATATCATGAGTTGAGCCAAAGTCTGATGCTTAACCAACTAAGTCACTCAGGCATCCCTGAGTGTACTCATTTTCAAGTGAGGATGGAGCAAAATGGAGCAAAGAGTTAGCAAACACTTTAATATATTTTTTTCAATATATGAAATTTATTGTCAGGTTGGTTTCCATCACAATCACTTTAATATTGAATGAATGATTCTTTCTGGGCCAGGGCCCTTTAAGTACTTTACAGGAAGGCTTTATGTATATCTTTTTGGGTAATAAAGGGATACCAAGGATCAGTATGTGTTCAATCTTCAGAATTACCTGTACAAACCAAAGAAAGTACCACACAGTGGGAGTAAATGCCGACCCACCAATCAACAGAGTCATTCATTCTTCTAGATGTCAAAGGCAAACCCTGTGAGGACCACTGTATACTACAGCACTCCAACCGGTAAGCAAATTGGGAATTTTAAATTATAAAAAAAGTTTCTGGTATTGTAGCCTGGTATGGTCTTGGATTGAACAAATGGTCATTAAATGATTATCTAACACTATGTTGAAATGGCATTTATTATAAGAGCTGGGCTGACAAGAATGAGCCTTTCAGTGTCTACTCCAAACAAACTTGATTAACCAAACATCCAAATGGAGGACCCTCATGGAGAGGGCATGCCTTCCTTCTCATCAACCTCAGTGCTACCTAATGACTTCTAATGCTCTTCTTTTTTCTGGGAAGGAAATTCAGTCTCACTTATCCCCCCCCCCTTTTTTTTTTTAAATTTTTTTAATATTTATTTATTTTTGAGACAGGGAGACAGAACGTGAGTGGGGGAGGGGCAGAGAGAGAGAGGGAGACACAGAATCTAAAACAGGCTCCAAGCTCTGAGCTG
Organism: Puma concolor; assembly: GCF_028749965.1. NCBI lineage: Eukaryota > Metazoa > Chordata > Mammalia > Carnivora > Felidae > Puma > Puma concolor. Next base: position 70,483,515 of record NC_141679.1, read on the forward strand.
TCAGCACAGAGCCCAATGCGGGGCTTGAACCCACAAACCATGAGATCATGACCTGAGCCGAAGTCGGACGTTTAACCAACTGAGCCAGCCAGGCGCCCCCTCACTTCTCCTCTTTTATTATTGCCTTCCCGTCTTAGTTAAGTTCCAGCAGTAGCCAGAGGAAAATGGGGGAAAACAATAGCGTGAGTAGGAGTACTGTGTCGTATGAGGAAGAATTCTTCCAAACAATAACACAGCACCACATTTTTGCTCCTTACAGAATATGTGTCATCACATTGGCAGAATCTCATCCAGTTCTTCAAAGTGGAAAAACAATCAAAAGCATTTCCTATCAAATCAGCACCAACTGTAGTAGACTTCAGAACAAGGTCTCTGGGAAATTTAAGCGGGTACGTTCCTGTAATTGTCCACTTAAATCTTCAATGTCATAGTAGTGACAGATCCAGTCAGTCTTAGAATCCAGGGATATGTGCTCAGCATACTTCCCTGACAGTTTGATGTGCTAATTTTAAGAATACCTTAACCTTAAAGAAATTCTTAGACCAAAAAATGAGGTATTTCAGGAGGAAAAGGATTTGTCATATTTTCGGTTTTGTGCCACCATTCCTGTCACTCCCAGGGTGGAGGATGGAGAAGGCGAACCTTTGAAAGGACAACTTTAATACCAATATAACAAGATATTTTTGTCTCTTCTAGTTTTATGAAGCCAGCATCTTGAGTTGTCTAAAACTTAGGTGACCAACTCTTCTTTAACATGTATTTTCAAATATAAATTTAAAAATATCCTGAGATAGTGGGGAAAAAATTCTGAAAAAAAAAAAAATAACAGTATTTGCTCCTCACCATTTTCCATTCTTTCATCTTTGCCAATTTGATACAGATCCAGTCACCTTAGCACCTTGCAGCACCACACAGTGCTCAGTTGTAATGTTCTCTCTACCCTCTACAACTCTAGGCAGGGTGGACACATTTTATTAAAAGAGAGCATCACACCAAGGACAATTCAGTAACATACTGAAGTACCCTGACATAGCTACGGGATAGGAAAGTTTCAGTGGATGATTTAGCTCCTTCATTTTCTGACTTGATACTAAGAGTTTCTGCTAATTACCCTCATCGTTCTAGGAGACCCTGTCTATACTCCCCTTTGTAGGCCTGAAATTCCCTAATAACATACCTTACAAGTATTAATTTTTCCTTGCTCATGAAGCACATGGACTTAGAAAAGCACGAACCTTTCTTAAAAAATAAAGTCTGCAAATTACAAGTATAACAGCTAGTGCTTGTGAGGTTCCTATGATAAATCTTTGTCCAAAATAGTAACACTATTGTTACTGTTGAAGAATAGAGAAGTACCTAAATGTGGAACCCACTACAGATAAGATGTGATTGAATCTCAGCACTGCCAATGATTCTCCCAAGGGAGGTGATACAAAAGGGGTCAAAACATTTCTGCTCTTTTAATACAGACCCAGTGATGGACACACCCTCAGGGACAAATCCTCAGCCCTCCTCGGGAAAAGTGAGGAGCCACACTGACTAGTATTTTGAAATGAAATACCCACGTGTGGAGGACTAAAGCCAGTTGTGGTAGCATCTGTGTGCTATCTAATGTTTTGAGTGGTAGAGAGGTCATGGAGAATAGCATCTTGACCTCAAATACCCATGTTCACTGTAGGAAAAATTTCTGGGAAAATGAGCAACATGTGAGACATGCATGCAGGGGTTCCCTATGAGCTTCCTTGTAGATATTTGTCAGAACCTCCCCCAGACACACTCATATAGTGGAGTACATGAAACAACAGCCATGCCTTAACCTTCCAACAGATGAATGTCAAAACGCAGTATTCTGGGTTATAGGATAATGGGCAAACTATTCTTATTTGCTATTTAAAACTTTTTTATTTTTCTAAATTTTCCTCAAAGTGAATTCTTTTTAATTAGAAAAATATAACTGCTTCAAGTAGTGTTAGTAATTAACCCTAATAAAGAAGTTCCTTTATCTAGTAAGTTCTAATATAAAAAATAAGTTAGGTCTTAATGAAAGTAACTTTGTTTAATATTACTGTCATACTCTGTCATGTTGAATTTTACATTATTGCTCATTGATGGATTTTCTTACACTTTTGAAATCTTTACGTGGCCATATGTAACTTTCTCATTTACAGTTGATAAAATACATTTTTTTTAAGTTTTTTTTTCTTTTTTTCTTTTGTTAATTTACATCCAAGTTAGTTAGCATATAGTGCAACAATGATTTCAGGAGTAGATTCCTTAATGCCCCTTACCCATTTAGCCCATCCCCCCCCTTCCACAAACCCTCCAGTAACCCTCTGTTTGTTCTCCATATTTAAGAGTCTCTTATGTTTTGTCCATTCTGTGTTTTTATATTATTTTTGTTTCCCTTCCCTTATGTTCATTTGTTTTGTATCTTAAATTCCTCATTCCAGTCATATGATATTTGTCTTTCTCTAATTTCGCTTAGCATAATATCCTCTAGTTCCATCCAAGTAGTTGCAAATGGCGAGATTCCATTCTTTTTGATTGCCGAGTAATACTCCATTGTGTGTGTGTGTGTGTGTGTGTGTGTGTGTGTAAATATATATATATATATATATATATATATATATATATACACACACACACATCTTCTTTATCCATTCATCCAGCGATGGACATTTGGGCTCTTTCCATATTTTGGCTAATGTTGATAGTCATGTGTCCCTTCGAAACAACATGTGTTGATACCGCATGTGTCTCTTCGAAACAGCACACCTGTATCCCCTGGATAAATGCCTAGCAGTGCAATTGCTGGGTCATAGGGTAGTTTTATTTTTAGTTTTGTGAGGAACCTCCATACTGTTAAAGTTGATAAAATATATTCTTAATCTTTAAAGTACGCTTTACCTCAGGTGTCTTAGTCTGCTCTTTCCCCTAGAGCCTACGATTATAGCTGCCCTATAGTAGGCACTTACATAAATGTTTGAATAAATGAATATTTTTTCTGTACTAAAGTCATTTTTATTTAAAACACTAGCTCCAGGAATATATTCTAACACTGAGGGCTGCCTCTCAAAGTAAAGTGAACACGTACACTACTTAATAACTTCTTCCCTTTTATTATCAGGGGGCACAGTTTCTAACAGAGCTTGCACCTCTATGTAAGATTTACTGCTCAGATGGAGAAGAATACACCATATCTAGGTGAGTTACTTTTTAACCACAATTTAGAAGAAACAAGGGAGGTAATGTTGTTCTTCAAAACAGTTTTTTTTTTAAATAGCTGTGTCAGAGGACGGTTGATGGAAGTGAATGAAAACATTCTCCATAAGCCATCTATTCTACAAGAGAAGGTAAAGTGGGGAGAAAAAAGTATGATCCCATCCACATACTTTTTACCTGATTTTACACATCTGACAGTACTAAATCTTCTATTTCCTTTCTAGCCATCCACTGAAGGCTACATTGCAGTTGTGCTGCCCAAATTTGAAGAAAGTAAGAGCATAACAGATGGGTTACTGACACAAAAACAGTATGAAGAAGTCGTGGTGAGGCGCATCACTGCCACGACAGCCACATCATGAGGACCACAAGGGAGTAACACACAGCACGGCATGCGCACACTTCCCTGGCCTGAGCGATCAGAGCTCTCAAGACCCAGCACGTGTGAAGCATGCTTCACACCCAGCCATCCGCAGACACGTCTCATCTTAAAACTTAACCTACTTTCCTGTCTTTGTCTTGCATAACAAGGCTCAGTTCCTGTTTGGTCCTCTGCCCTGCCCATGTACTCACTCAATTCTCCTTTTGCTTTTACGTAACAATCGTCAAGCAGGGATGTTTTTTTTTTGGTTTTCTTTTTATTGGATTAAAAACAAACAAACAAAAGCACTTTGAGGAAAATTTGGACAAGACACCTATGTTTTAAGTAGCAAAGTAAAAATAATTTACCCATCATTCTGTAACCTGTTGGTGAATACTACATTTTGACACACTTCTGTTTGAAATGTTATGGCATGATCATTGTTTTTGCCTCAATTTTCCCTCAGTTTGAAGTTAAAAAAAACAATTGGGCCTTTTTACTGAATCTTTGTCTGACGGACGCTACCAAAAATGCTAGTGCCGCCCCTTCAGCCCCAGCTCTTCTCCCTCTAGGTTATAGGGGAGAGGCAGGGTGTAGACTATACCCCCTCTGCCCCTTACACCTCTGGGGTGGCCTTCCTCTCTGCAACCAAATCGAATGGAACACTGTGGCTTTCCTAAATGACGGAATCAGGAAGAGGCTCTCCTAGCGGGGAAGTGCGCTGATACAGTGTTGTAGTCGCTCAGTCTCACGCTCTAGCTATAGGGTAGCCGGCCAAGAGGTTGCTGTAATCCCAAGACACACGGGCCTTTGCATGGAACAAAAACTTTCACATCATCTAAACTAAAAACAAAACTGAATAATGGCTTAAGATTGTGTCTTTATTTACACTAAATTTCAAATAAAAGGGCTTCTTAAATTGTAATTTTTTCTTCAGCGCTGCAATATGTATACATTTAAAGATCTCTGTAAATAAAACAGAAGATTTAATACAGAAGAAATCACCTTACTTGTGAACTCCTTTGCATGCTCAGGTTTCTCTTCAGATCGCATAAATCTTTCGCCTTTTACTTGTGAATTCCTTTGGTTTGGGATCCTCATGCTGTTGAAGTCATGAGTCATCCCTTCCTCACCCCACCTGAACTTAGCAGAATATTCTCACTTCAGGAACGTAAAAGTATTCTGTAAATCTACAAGTTATTTTTGACTCACAAGAAAAACTTCTTGACTTGAGTGCCAGCATGACTATCCCCTAAATATACACACCAGACACAATATAGGTAGTAATTCTACAAACACCTACATCAGTGGTGCCGTGAGCTGAAAATCTAAGCACAAACGAGCAGATCCCCATTTTGAGTAGCTGAAGACACCATAAAACAAAGATACTAAAGACAGTAAATAGTAATTGTGTGTGTGTGTGTGTGTATACACACTGTGTGTATGTATGTAATATACACATATGTATTTTACATATAACATTACCTCACACTGTTCTCCCATTACTTCCCTTGTAGTTTTCAAGAATATTTTGGTTTCAGGGCATAAAAACCATGCTTGATAATTTTATACGGGGCACTGACCAAGCTGAATGTATCCCATTTTCTCCTGAAGGCTTACAGTAAGTTTAGTTTCCTTCGATAAAATAGTGACTAGCTAATTGGTAGCACTGCGGTTCTTCAGGATCTTGTCAATATTGATTGTGATGGATGACCCAGATAACGATCATCAGACAAGCTTATATAACTACCACCATTTGGCAACTGACATGTCCTATCAGATTTCAAAATGAATTTCAAAGCACTGGGATATAAGCACTATCAAAAGAGTTCAAAACGAAGTTTACCGTAAGGACAGAACATATAAACCAGATCCTTCAATCAAAACCCCACACCAAACAAAAACAAGAAAAGCTTTAAACCCTAAAATTAAAAAGATGTAAGATGTTTGTTTGTTTTATAATGAACATTCCAAAGGCACATATACAAAATGAACGATTATTCAGAATTTATTTTAAAACCTCTCGGTTCCATTACTCTCATGTTTTCCATTCCACCAGCACAGAAAAGGATAGTTCAAAGACTGTTTTTTTATACCAGTAAGATAGGCTTAGGATCCCAGCTAATATTGAAGCAGACTGGCCAGCTATGGTGGAAGGAGAAGTGAGAGCCATCTCCTAGTGAGCTCCTATAGGATTCCGTGGAGTGAGCTCCATGACCCTGCGTTTGGGAATGAGGGAGGGACACATGCAGCCCAAGAGACACCTGTGCTATGAAATGCGTGTTAAGAGAACAAATGTGTGCTCGTAGCATGGATGATCTGTGACAGGACAGCAAAGAGGCCAGTCACAATTGGTGCACAGAGCAATTGAAGAATCTACAGACTTAAGGAAACCCCTGCGTTCACCCAGTCGACTATATTTCTGCTGAAAATTAGTGTTCTACATGGTAAGCTTAAATAAAAAGAGAAAAGAGGAGATTAAGGTATTTTAGGCCAAAGGTGAGCACATATTCAAAGTAGCTTCTTTGGATTAAACTGTCATTAAGACAGTTGGGATATTTGGTTTGACTTTCAAGAATGTTGTTAGTGGCAATGTGCCATTTTAAATTCACACCACAATTAGGAATCTAGAAACTACCATGGCATTTATTAGTTGTCAAAAAGCTTCACAATCACTTTCAAGATCAGAAAATAAAGCAAGATTTCATTACTGCTTTCTTTATAAAATTGTTGAATTTCTGAAAATATAAAGGATCATTTGCTTTTTTAAAATATCAGCTTTGCCATGCAGTTCCAGAGATCTGCCCCCAAAAGCTTCTCAAGTTTTACCATCCATGGAGTCTTTATTGGTAACCGAGACCCATCTGTTGTTTTCCATCTGAAGCTGGAAAGAGTGAAGGCAATTAGTTTCTCCTTTGCTTTTACAATAAAAATTACAAAATTAAATAGTAACTATTTCTTTTGCATTTTCCTTGAAACTAGTTTTAAGATGTGATTTTCAGACAGAAAAAAATATCTTACCTTCTTCAGCAGTTTATAGCAAAGCGAGAGAAGTTGGACCAAAATAGCCATCATGGATCTTGTCTTTGTAATACACTTATCAACCTATAATGACAACAGCCAAGCAAATCAGCTTCTAGAAGGAGTACTTCAGAAGACTGTGTCACTGATTTAGTTTTAAACTGATAACATTTCATTATTATGGAAATCTAAAGGATCTTAAAAGTCATAAGGATTAGGGCACAGGAGCTGACCTGACGCCCCAGAATACAAGTGCAGGACTGCCATCAGGACTCATGCCTATTTCATGGAGCCCCAAGGAAGAGTGGATGGAAAACCAACCAGTTCTATTTCGAGTTGTTTAGGTGCTTTTTAAAACACTCCAAATAGTGGCAGTGAACCCCCTACTTTGTAACTTCTGGCACTCTTAAGCCTGGCACTTTAAGGCAGAGGCTTAAATTCCCAAGACAAACAACAGGAGCCCCTACTCTGAGGAATTTTGGCCCTGGTTAGACATGTGATGACATCAGGATTTAAGGGTAGCTGCTCAGTGTTGTGGAATTAATTATGTCCAAAAAGCTAATTTAGTGAACCTAGTGCTCCCCGGAGTCTGTTATAACTACAGATGATAAATGATTCTTAGAATCAAAGCCTGAAAAATGGAAGTAAACTGCCCTTCTGTAGGTAATAACACTCTTTGAAAAATGGGCTAGAAGCAAACCTGGTTAAGTGTGAAAGTTTCTCAAGCATCTCCCTGAATAACCCACTCTGCCTTTTACCTTTAGAAACACTTGATTTTGCAAAGGTGTCTTAGTTATTGTCTGGAGCTGGTGGCATAAAGGACTTAGTTTGTTTATTTCCAGGAGAAGCAAAAGCTTGTCATCATCTTTCAGCTGAAAAATAATTCAGGAAGTTATAGTAACTTCAATAAAAATCATCATCTTTTAAACCCTAAATACCCTTATACCTTAATAATATACCCCCACAGTGGGTATTCACATCACCACTATCACCAAGCAGGCAGATCTGTTGCATTACCTGTTTTGAGAAAACTTGCACGTTTGAAGCAAGCTTTAAGCCCTCTTCAGCAAAAACCTAGTGGAAAGAAAAAGTATCACTACTTAGATGTATATCTTATGGATAGTTCATAAGAAATATACTCATGGCTAATTGTCATATCTGTCATGGAACTCCTAAAGTTTTTCTTCTACCCAGGAAACACAAGTGTTCAACTGTATTCAGAAGATTTCCCAGACCTGATGCAGAATCAATCCCTGGAGACTCTCCTCTACACCTGGAAACCTCCAGTTGCTCTGGAGGGCCATACAGACACATGACACTTAACCATACAAATTATGTCCAGGCTCCCAGAAGGATCTGGAGCTCATCTTATAATACCCCAACTATAAAAAGGTGATGAATTGTAGAACATGAGATCAAAAGGGTTAGGACTTTCCTACTTCCAGCTAAGCAAGATAAAATTTGTCACCTGTACACATTCCTTAACCAGCCATTTGAGAGGACCGGTTCAGATCGGTTCTTGAGTATTCACCATGCATTTTATAGTTTAATGAGTTGAACAGGATGATGGCAAAGAATAGTGAAAAATAAGGTTGGACAGATAAGATTAGGAATATTTAGGGTGATTATTTTTAAATGGTAACAGAATGTTTCAGAGTAAGAGACACCAGGGGAGAAAAGGGTGAGAGACTTAGCTTTAGGTGGCAGCAGATGAGAACAGGGCAAATGTGAGGGTGGTTTGTGAAGAAAAGTAACAAGCCTTAGTAATGAATTAGATAAAGAACATAAAGAGAAGGCAATACTTTCAGGGTTAACCTTAACCCTTTATCCAACAGCCTTAGCACCTTGCTATCATTGGATGAACTGATCTCAAGGTCAAAAATCCTTCACTCCCTTCCTTATCCTTTAAAAGGGAAACCAGTGAGTTTTATACCTAGATCCTAACCAAACAGAATGACTCACTTACCCATACATTCCTCATTATCCCACATTACCACTTTCTGTTTACATCTCTTCCCTTCTGGCCCACAAACCTCTCGGGAGCAAGATCCATGTCTGTCTCCTGGAGTATCGTGGTTTTACAACCAACTTAAAGCCGATGACTTTCAAATCTCTGTCTCCATTCTTAAACGATCCTGACACCAGTCTTTTATATACTACTTGAACAAAACAGAATGCTTGATTTCCAACCTCTAAATCTGGTTTTCTCCCTCAGTGTTCCCTAGCTAAGTAAATGGCAATACCATTTACCCTGTTAGTCAAACCCAAAACCTTTAAAACCAAAGTCAGATCCTGCCACTCAGGATCAAAACCCTCAATGAGTTTTCCATCATAATTGGAAAATAAAAGTTAAAGTTCTTCCAGTGGCTACAGAGATGCCATACTTTACCACTTTCCTTCTGGCTCATTCCATTGCATCCACACTTGCCTCCTTATTGTTCTTCAGATCCCTCCAGCCTACCCCAACATCTCAAGGCCTTTGCACTTGCTCTGTTTGCCTGAAATATTCTATCCCCAGATAACCACCCTGCTCACTCTCTCACTTCATTAGTTACTCAAATGTTACCCCCTTAGAGGTCTTTTCTTGTCACCCTCCTATCACCTCTTTTTATCTTTTATAATTTTATCTCTAAATGCTTATATATGGACATTGTGTACTTAACTCTCTACTGTCTACCTCCTCCTACTAGCATGTATGCTGCAGGGCAGAGGGCAGCAGTGGCTTTGTTTTGTTCTCTTTTCTCCAAACAGCACTTACCCCCAGGATCTGACACACAGTACACGTTCAATAAATATTTGATGAACATTTCACGTCCACCAGTTAGTAGTCAATTCAGTAGACATTGGTTTAATGAATAAGCTCACACAGGAAGAAGGTGACAAGTAGATCTTTTGCAGTGAAATATCCCTTGTGGTATGGTAGGACTTCGAATGGATATGAGCCAAACTGAACAGAATGAATCCAGAATTTATTAAAACTGTTTTAAGGGGAATAGCTCATTTATAGTTGACTTTACAAAAAATACATACAAGAAATGTTACAAAAAATGTTCTCTATGAGTCTTCCGACTCTGATGATGATCACCCTCCCAAGGTGAAATCCCTTTCCTGACGGGGCTCAGGTGGCAGCACATGGGAATACCAAAGGAAACCATCAAAGGTGATAGAAACTGCACATTTCAAATGCAAGAACGCCCTTCGTTCCAGAAAAGCAAACAAACTAATGTGAGAGTTAGGGAAAGTAATCTAACAACCCATTTGCCGATCTAAAGCCTCTACGTGAAGGAGGGGAATTTGAGATGGGCCTATGTGGACTTCCACAGATACACAGAGGCACAAGGGTGGGTGCGAGAATGTCTGTCTCTTCCTGAATGCCTTAACTCAGCAGGGATGTGAAAGGGAAGAAGGAAAACTGTACCAAGCACTCTCTGTCTCAAGCATATGACAAATGCTTTCTCATTTGTTGTTCTCATGCAATCAATATAATTCATCCAATCCATTAATGAAGAGGCCAAAATGCCGTTCAGGAAAGCGTGCAGGATATGCATCTGCTAACAAGATACTTTCACCTCCTTAGGAAAACCTAGAATTACTGTTATTGCACATACTGTCAGCAAAGCCCATTCTGCTATATCCCGATAATATTTGAGTTTTACTCAACCAGATAACCAAAAACGCTCCACAAAATGCTATTGCGAGCCCTCTACTTTTTCACTTTTCTCTACACATGTGTGTGCACAGGTAAACATACAAACGTGACATGGTAAATCATTTAGAAAACCCAGTTATTACCCACTTTTAGCCCAGAATTAAATTAGTAGCATAAAATGGAAATAAAACATACCTCTAGTTGATGAATTAAATCCTGGGAAGTTTTCAGTGGCCCCTCTCCTCTGAAATAAAATGAATTATCAAGGAGGTCTAAGAAAAAGTTACTGCCTGAAATTTGGTTGTATAATATAAAACTTTTAGAGCATTTTGAGTATTAATAGATCCTAAATTTTGAAGAAGAATATTGAACAGACTAATAATACTGTGACTTTATTCTTAAACAACTTTAATATTTAACTATTACTTCTTAGGGCACTTTAAAAATTTTCAGTGAACTTTATATATGTTAATTTTATAGTGTAAAGGAACTTAACACTGACAAGTAATATTTAAATTTTATTTTTCCTTTTTAACCTTTTTCATTTTGCTTCATAAATTAAATACATGAGATATGACAACATGTCTTAACCAAAAGGCCTTTGTTACATAATGGAAAGAGGATCAGACCAAAACTCAAAAAACTCTCATTTTTAATTCTAAAACTTTGATAAGGCATGTCATTTAAGTTTCAATGCTGAGTATATAAAATAGTCATAATAATATTTGTGCTACCACTCTCATCAGAATAGGGAACATCAGATTGAAAACTACCAAGAAACAAGACCTCTACAAATGAAAAGCAAATCACAGCAAAGTGAACAACAGAATGCATTAAGAAGAGCAGTAGACTGGCATGAATCATAAGAAATCTATTAACCAATTCTACCCTTAACATCTGTAAGATGGTGAACAAATTATTCCTGTTCTCTGATAAACTGTTGTGCTGATCAAATGAAATTATGAAGCAGAAACCACTTAAAAACCTATAAGGCACTTGTAAGTTTGAAATTTTTTTAAACTATAAGGTACCAAAAAATCTTAAATATATAAATTATCAAGAAAGAGGGGTGCCTGGCTGGCTGAGTTGGTAGAGTATGCAACTCTCGATCTTGGGATTGTAAATTCGAGCCCCATATTGAGTGTAGAGATTACTTAAAAATAAAACCTTTAAAATCATCAAGAAATATGAATAATCATCTATAAATTACTAAGAAATTCTGTAAATTGTTAAGATAGCAATAGCCTGAGGAAAAGCTATAAAACTACCCAGGAAAACTATAAAACTGGATCCTGTGAAGGCTAAACAAGCAACTACATGAGGTCGGTAAATCACAGGTATTAAGGGAAAACAAAACAAAACCAAAATTTGTTGGGGAAAAACAGATACACTGAGTGTGTGGGCAGAAAGCACAGCCAGTATGAGATTTGACCACAGATAAATCACCAAGATGTGTCAAATGGCACCAGGTGTCACCCATTATGGAAAACCCATTTTTTCCCTGAACTCAGCATTCCTGTGCATTCACTACATCTAGTAACAAGTCCCATTCCACAGAGCTTTAGTGATCCCCACCCCTCATAATGCAGCCACTCATGCTTCCCTCTCTCTATGGGAGGCATGTCATACACTATCCTGACTCTGAAACAAAAAATGCTGACCATATCATCCTGAAATATCCTGAAACAAGAAACAAGAACTAAAAGAGACAGTTAAAAACTTAACAAAGGAGCCACCTGAGTGGCTCAGTCGGTTGAGCATCCGACTCTTTTAATTTTGGCTCAGGTCATAATCTCATGGTCGCGAGACTGAGCTCCACATCTGGCCCTGTGCTGAGCGTGAAGCCTGCCTAAAATTTTCTCCCTCTCTCTCCCTCTGTCCCTCCCTAGCTTACAAGCATGTTTTCTCTCTCTCTCAAAACATACATACATACATACATACATAAAACCTTTAAAAAAATTCTGATGAATTCTCTGTTTAGGATGATTTTCTGTGTCAAACTACATTCACTTAGTAAAGATATTTCTCTAGTTTTCACCGATCAAAAAAAAAAAGATGTTGTTTAAAGATCTGCTGATTTTTATCACCATGAGGAAACTAGCATGATTGCAGCCAAATGTCAAGATCTTTGTTATCTCTGCTAATCTGTGCACATTTGGTGTGGGCAAACGAAGGAGTTCCATTGTACTTTCTTCTGCACACTTGACTCATCTGATTTTTGAAAGACAGGAACTAAGAAAAAAAGGCCATAATTGTGTTAGGAAGACTCAATCCCAGGAGAAGCTTGCTAAAAACAAGAACAAAAGAAGGAAACCACCAAAGAGGAAAGGTCACCAAAGCTGGAAAGTACAGTAAAGTATTAACAGATGACTGCTAAACAGAGGCAAAATTACTCAACTCCTATCATTTCTCCCTCACCCTCCAGAATACTCTATCTTGAAAAGCTAGAAGATTTCATCAACAGGGAAATGAATGTTTCTTCCTCACTCTGATCTTCCTTCCATGCAAAGGCATCTTCACTAGCACAACATCCCTCACTTCTCTCAGCTCTCCCACTTATTCCATCCTGTAGAAGTGTGTGGACTTTTCAGTTTTTTGGTGACTTTGCAAAAATAAGTTGGACATGTAGCCCTCTCCTTTCTCCTTTTTCTCTTGGAAGTAAAGATGCCTTTGGGAGACACCTGCTCTTCCAGGTGTTCAGAGACACATTCTGTCCCTATGAAGTACAATTTCTTAATTCTAGAGATCATTTTAAAAGCTACTTGCTTGTGGACATAAACGACATTATCCAATAATAGCTTTATCAATATAAATGTTACTGGCCCCTATCTGCCATTCTTTTGCTTATGTTTTCATTTTGTTCAGAACTTGGGTGGGAAAAAGGGTGCTGTTTATTGAACCCCAATGTCCATAGAGTAGTGGAGATCCTATTTTAATTGGGCTTAAGACTCCAGACCAAATGGATTACATTCCAGAATACTGTAACAAGTTATAGATGTGGCCCACTGCTGATAATATTTTCAAACTCAAAATGAGTAGAAGACCCAAATATTTTCCAGGTTTCTAAAAATAAAAAAGACAGATTTCAGAAAGTTAGTGAAAAGTTTGAAGTCATTTTTGAGAAAATTCTAGAACAGATTATTGACCAGATAACTGATGAATGTTTAGCAACATAAATTACTATACCATATGTATAGCTTGTTGTGGAAGATTGTGGAATGTGATCAACATGGACTTCAGTGAGGCATGTGATCAAGACTCTTGTAATGTGGACAAGACAGAGAAGGTAGGCCTTGTAACAGTGAAGTTAGGGAAATACTCTGCTATGAATACTGATTCCTGGAGATTTGGCACCCCATTGAGGTGGCAGGCCTCATGGTTGTATTCTTTGATCTCTATTATCTAATCAAGTACCAATCACTTACATAAAGAGTTAAAAGGCAGGTTTTCTAAACTTATTGATGCTGGCTAGGAGAAACAGATACATAGAATGACAAAAAGCAGAATGCAAAATTATTTCAAAATTATGAAAAGGACACAAACCTGAAAGAGGATATCTTCTAAATCTAAATCCTAATTAAATAAATGCCTTCTTGTTGCATTCACTTAATTATAAGAACTTATGGTCTTTTTTTAACCATATATTGGAAGTTGACTTTAACCTGTCAATGATTTAACATGAGTTTTTCTTTACACCGGATACTATCAAATTGATTTAAAAGGATCAAAACATCACTATATTTACCTAGTAAATAAATATAGAGAATAGGCCATACTGGACATGTTCCGCCCATTTCGAACAATCTCATTTTCCTGATCCTCCCATTTCTTGATCTCACAGTTGGCATCAGAGGTAAGCAAACCCAGCTTAAGTCCAAGCTTTGCTATCTTGGCTTGCTCCTATAAAATACACGTTTTCATCACCACAATATTGTCATTATTAATGTAAATGGAAGTTTAGAAGTAAGACTGTTAAAAGGAAGAGGTCTTACCTCAGAGTCAGGTTTGTCTGCCTTTAATGATTTCAGGTTTGCATTATTCTTCTGTGACAATGAAAAGATTAAGACATCTTAAAAAACAGTACAGTTATGATGAGGAAATACAGTAGTAAAAGAAAGCATAACAAAGTACCTGTAATAAAATTTTAATTTGAACATTTTCAGAACATACTTAAGCTACATTAAAGCACGTTGAAACAAACTAATTGCAAACACTCTCCTAGCATGTGGGTTCAGCTTTGAATAGGTAGTTAGTTAGAAAGCCAAGGCCAGGGAAAGCAGATCATGACCCAGAAGGACTTAAGGACCTGTGCACCTTGTCAGAGTCCAGGTATTATATCTCCAAACATTCCTGGCCCCTCTGTTGAGTTATTCTTATGAAATGATGTCATAAAATTAGCTACTATATGTAGTTTTCCATATACTCCTATTGTTATGATTCTGGAGTTCAGTTCCTTTAACCAATTTGTCCTATGAGGGCTAATTTTGGCCCCCAAGTGCCATTGACATCCCAGTTCTTAATCCTTTACCCCAGGTCCTATAGGAGATTATACTTAGAATTTAGCACTTCACATTTGAATCAACATGTTTGCTGGGCCACTATTTTTGAAATGGTAATTTTTTCTATGTAAGCTATATGGAACTCAGAATATAGTTCCCCTAAGGTGAAAATATTGTAGTTAGGTTATCAGGATAGCCCACAGATGCCTATTTACATAAGTAGAAACCACCACCAATAGCAATGTTTCTTTGTAACATATATGCAGAAGCTCTTAGGAGACAGCAGCCTAGGTTAGCCATTCCCCCACTCTGAGGTCTGGTAGGAGCTCCCCTAGTTGGGCCACAATGGCTGGGGCTAGTGAACAGAAAGGTGCAGGAGAGGAGGAGAGGCTGGGAGCCCTTTTTTTTTTCCTTTTAACATATACTTAAACTATAAACACACACACACACACACACACACACACACACACACACACACACTGAGTAGATGTACACAAAGCATAAATTATAACAGAATAAAACAAAATACCCTAACCCCCTTAGCTAAAGAAAAAGATCATCACCAATACTTTTGAGGCATATGTGTACCTCCTCATTTTTTTGTTTCTCTTATTATTACCATGACTTGATCCTTCTGACCAGCTATTCTGTCAGGAGTTTCACTGCAGAACACTCAAGAGCCTTAACTTTTCCCTTTTGTTTTCTGTCTCATGGTTTATACTTGCTCATTTAACATAGCCCTTTTGAGATTTTCTAATACTGCTTACTATAGAAGAAATGGGACAGAAAATGAAAACAGAGAAACCATAAAGTTGCACACATGTACAAATACAAGCTGCCTCTTATGTTCACTGGAAAATACAGATGATCTGTGATCTCTGGCCCTTCCTTGTACAGTCACATCATGTGCATCTTCCTCCTTAGTCTGATAGACTAAAACGCAACTGATAGAGCATTTAAAAAAGAATGCCCTGCAAGTTTTTAGATTTTATTTAGAATTTTACACCCTGTCTCATTCTTTTAAATTTAGTTGTGTTTTCATCATTTTTATTTTTACTTTTACAAGTTATTTTTATTAGAGTGTTTAATGAAGACTGAAAGGGAACGCCTGAAAAGGTACAGAAACCATCTTAATGCATGTAACCAAGCGGGCCACCTAGTGGACACTATTTTGGAACGCAGTCAGACGCATCAGTTTCAATATATAATTTGAATTTTGAATAAAACATTCCAAAATGTACAAAACTCTTCTACTTACCATTGGCCTTGGAAGTGAAAGGTAGCCATACTTCTCTCCTACAAATAACACATACAACTTAAAACAAATTTTCTATTAGCATATTTTCTATTATTCACATTTAATTTTTAAAATATTAAATAGGAATGCTAGTACATTAGTTTTGATAATTTAGTCTATTGATTAAATGTGTCTCAGAAACAAAATTGTAATTTGATTGGTGAACATGAAGATTGTCAACAGTTGTATCCCTAAGGTACCTGGTTGGACAATCTCTACCTCCCCCAGTGTAATGGCAGAAAGGCAAAATATCTCAGTGATAATTACTTAAATTGACAACAAGCTTCATTCACAGTGAAATCTTTTACAGTAGCTTGCCTCTAATGAAACCAGATTCTTCTTTTCTCAGTATGAGTTATCAGTGCTTACTTGCTTTTCTGCGAGCATCAAAGCAAATCATTTACAGCTCACTTCATAAAGTATTCTTCCAGTCAGAGAGCAACTCTAGTGCATAAGATAGGAAGATGAAACAAACCAAATAACAGTCTCTTCGCTGTGAATTAACACATGGCAGGAAGCACAGTAACTATAGAAAGTAAGGTGCTGTATAATGCCCGCTTCATCCCTGTGCTTTCCTCTTTCAAACTTCTGGATCACGTATAAAGTCAGATTGCAACAGATGGGAGATTTTTTTTTTAAGCTTAGTTTGTTATATCTGAGGAAAGAATTTACAAGATTTGAACAGTAATTACTTCCTGATTTCAAGGAATGAAGTTTTGTTCAGCTGTAATATATTAGGTAGAACCATGTGAAATTGCTGATATTTAACCACTATGAAATACAAAAATAGCAATTTCATATAGTTTCACCTAATAAAAGTAGATGCAATGTCAGAGTATTAAGTCACACACTTTCTTATAGAACAACTATTACATGAACAAGGTGAGCCTGCTCATAACATATTTACATCTTCATCTGGAACTGTGCTGTTGAATATGGAATCCAGTAGCCATGTGACTAGTGAGCAACTGAAATATGACCAGTCTCAATGGAGATGTGCTTTAAAGTATAAAATACATATTGAAGGGGCATCTGGGTGGCTCAGTCGGTTAAGTGTCTGACTTCGGCTCAGGTCATGGCCGCACGGTGTGTGAGTTCAAGCCCTGCATCAGGCTCTGCACTGGATCCTCTGTCACCCTCTCTCTCCACCCCTCCCCCACTCTCATGCACACTCTCGATCTCTCAAAAATATTTTAAAAACTAAATAAAATACATATTGGATTTTGAAGACTTAATATTAATATAATGGGAGAAAATGTAAAAGACCTCATTAATACTTTTTAAGTACTGATTATAAACTGAAACAGTATTTTGGATACATTGGATTAAATAAAAAATATTAAAATGAATTTCACCTGATTCTTTTGAAAATTTTCATGTGCCTCCTATAAAATTTTAAATTACATATGTGGCTCACGTTATATTTCTATTGAACAGTGCTGATCTAGAAAATGAACTGTCATTATGGGTCAGCCGTTGGTACTTAGGATATGTTTTATGATTCAAATAATTTGTTTGTAATATCAGAATTGTAAGGGAATTTTATTAATGGTGTTCTGTTCTCAGAATTGAGAGAGAGAAATAAAACTTAAAGAAGACATTATTCCATGCCTTTTCTCCCAGCCCTGATATAAAAAGTGCCTGAATTAGGTGTGAATAGAAGACTTTCAGTCATTTAGAACCTCAAAATTCACCATTTATCTTAATTCAAAGTCCAAATCCTGTCCATAATATCCCTAAAAAAGTGGTCTTAATAACCTACAGAAATAAGCATAATCATTACTTAACATAATTAGCTTAGGTGTGAGCAGTCTTGTATTATTATCTACTCTTATGCTCCTCCATAGTGCCCATATCCCTGAAATGTTCACCTTTACTTTCCAAGAGGAAAAAAAAGCGAACTATATTAATCTCTTATCTCTCCAAGAATCAACAGAGTTAAAGAAACCAGAAGGCACGGAGAAATAAATGCAAAGAAACAAAGAGCCTTTATATAATCTGGTTTGCTATTCACCAATTAATTAACTGGCACTCCCAGTCCCTGAGGGTGTCTTATAGGTACTTTGTTTTGCTCCCTATTTCCATCATTCAGTTGGACTAAGAATGGTTTGCATATTTGAGGAAAATTGCAAAACTGACCATTCTTCAAATAGTTTTTCCCCATAATGCTATTCAGGTAAGGTTGTCCCTCATTCCCCCAGTTCCAATATAAGCCAAGTTAAGTTGATAATAATACAAAAAACAAAACAAAACAAAACAAAACAAGAAAAAAGTTAATAAAGATACCAAAAATCATTAATCTGAATCATTTTATATTAACTTTATAGTTGTTTTTTCCATACAAGTCTAATTATTGCCATTGATTCTAAGCAGAGCAAATGTATTGACTCAGTTATGTTTAGCTATTACATCAAATTAAAGAAGTGGCATAAGCAATTTGTATCTCTTTTGAAAACATTAGACAAAACAATTTTCATCTTCTGAATGCAAACATTAGCAGCCACTGGAAAAACAGGAATGTTTATGGGGAAAACATACTTGATATTTGATTTATAAAATGGTTTTCAAAGAACTGTTTTCACAGGGGTATCGTAAGTTTAATACTCCCTAAATCAACACGACAGCTGTACCATCTTTACTTCTCACTTCACCTCCAGATAAATGAAGTTCACAATTCAGCTCAAAAGCCCCTCTCATCTTATGGGAGTACCAAAATGATTTCTTTTGAAAACCTAATTGAGAAATGCTGCTCTCATTTTCAATACCCAGAACTTTTCTGAATCTCTACAAACTAAAGCTAATATCCCAAGGACAGAAAAGCCTCATTATTTCACTAGAGATGGGCTATGTTATTCCCTATTAGAAGTTCCTACAATTAGCTCTTTTGATTCTGGAAAGAGTTCTACATGGCATGACCAGAATGACCATGTCCCCAGACCCACTTAAAATGAATGGCTAAGTACTGAAGGAAAGGCGATTATTAGGTAACCACAGGAGTAGGACTGGGGTATTCTAATCCAAACCCAGTTGTCATCCTCAAACTTTCCCTCGTCTCTGCATTCAATTAATCACCAAATCCTACCAATATTACTTATAAAGTTTTTCTTAAATCAGTCCTCTTATCTATCTCCATTTCTATTATTATCATCTCATTATCTCTTGTCTGATGGACCACTGCCTTGATTCGAACTCCATGTCCCCCAAACAAGCTCATATGGTTCCCCCTTCTATGCTCCCTATTTCAGTGAACAGCACCTTATGTATCCAATCTGCCAAGTGACATGGTAAGTGCAGAGGTATGGAACAGGGCTGCTAGGTGCATCCCTATAACCTGAAGCCCAGTCATATTAATTCTAAGATGGTTCAAACAGAACAAGAGAAATTCAGCTTCCTTAAAGGAGAGGTAGAGTCTACAGACTATGAGAGAAGTCTCCTTTTCACATTTAGGTACCTAGAATAAGCTCAAATTCTAAATGCTGTAATTACATATTCAGCACTAAGGGAAAGTAGAATCTTCCTGATTGGGTCCCTTCCAAAAAGAAGACCATGGCTTCCCAGGAGGTTTGGGTAAGAAGGCAGAAATGGATGAAGATAGAAAGGCAGTAAGGCAAGTATTGATTTTTGAGTTCTTAAAACAATCCCAGGAGGCCCTATTGTGCAATTTGAGTGTCTCACGGTAAGGGGGACAATGACCTAGCTCTGAGACTGACTTCACGTATGAGAACACTAAAGTCTCTTCTCATTGCTTACCATGTTGTGTGCTACTTAATTGGTTGGTGAAACGATACTTGCAACATATCTGATAATTTTTCTAGTAATGAGAGTCAAGATATTCAGAGCAGAACAAAGGTAGCTAGAATACGGCAAAGGCTTTTCAATAATAGCTGTAACGTGAGTTACAACAGTAGCAGAGAGAAATGAGGATCTGAAGAATACACTGTGTCCTTTTAGGGAAGCAGTGGACAGGTGCAAGGTAACAGGCAGGCTTGTCATAATAACCGTACAGCACAGGAAAAACAACACTGTGACACTGGACTCAGTCCAGCCAATAATGGCTAACCCAGAATTGGACTTCTTTGTCAGAAAAGCTATTCTTATGAGCTTAGTGATAAAAGTCAGGACAAAGAAAGGCAGTACAAGAAATCAACCAACTCTATCTCAATTAATTCTACATAAGGATCCTTCTGAACAACAAGATACTTTACCAGTAAACAATGGATGGAGTATTGATTAAAGGCAACATGGGGCGCCTGGGTGGCGCAGTCGGTTAAGCGGCCGACTTCAGCCAGGTCACGATCTCGCGGTCCGTGAGTTCGAGCCCCGCGTCAGGCTCTGGGCCGATGGCTCAGAGCCTGGAGCCTGTTTCCGATTCTGTGTCTCCCTCTCTCTCTGCCCCTCCCCCGTTCATGCTCTGTCTCTCTCTGTCCCAAAAATAAATAAATAAACGTTGAAAAAAAAAAAATTTAAAAGGCAACAGAATTTCCCACCTAAAGAAGAATTTCTGTTCAGCCCTAAGGAAGTTAAGGTTTTCCAAGGACAGGTTACCCACATCTAAAGAAGAAACTGTTTACATAACATCCAGCTTAAAAGGAAAAGAAACCATAATTGACTATGTAGTCCAAGAATAAGTGTAGGATTTTCCTGTTTCAACTCTGGTCTATCTGTAGTGGATGCTAGTGCTGAGAAGGGCAGGGAAGCCACTTTTCTTCATTTCCTAAACAAGTCCTATGCCTAAATTATCATTCCTCTTTAAATGTGGATCAATTAGGGGCGCCTGGGTGGCGCAGTCGGTTAAGCGTCCGACTTCAGCCAGGTCACGATCTCGCGGTCCGTGAGTTCGAGCCCCGCGTCAGGCTCTGGGCTGATGGCTCAGAGCCTGGAGCCTGTTTCCGATTCTGTGTCTCCCTCTCTCTCTGCCCCTCCCCCATTCATGCTCTGTCTCTCTCTGTCCCAAAAAATAAATAAACGTTGAAAAAAAAAATTTAAAAATAAATAAATAAATAAATGTGGATCAATTATATCACGTTACCTGTTAATATATGAAACTTGCCTCACATAAAAATCCATGTGCCTATTAATGCTTTATAAAAGCATCAAAATGATAAGCCATTTAGACTATCACAGAAATCTTTAAATGTAGAAGCATGGCAAACATTTATTATACTTTACAAATTACGCTATATTTACAAAGTCTATCATTTCCTGATTTTTAAAAACAAATCAGCAATTATCCTAAATACATATTTTTTAAAACATGAAATGTTTAAATGTGCAATTCAATAAAAATAAGTATGTAATTTGATGTTACTGTGACTTAAATGACATTTTATTTAAAAAAAAAAAAAAAACAAGCATGCTTGACACTAACAGAAGCCATTCAAAGGGAAAAAAGTACATGACAAGACATAAACATAAGAGGATACACCATACAATGGGAAAGAAACAAAACTCCCAGTTGATATTAAAATAAAGAGGATGCCTTCCTATACATTGTGCAGTGCTATTCTACATGTTGTAGAAATACCAATGAACTTACCCACCACAGGAAATATTCCAAGATTATGCAGTCATCAGAGAAAGAGATTCCATCCAAGTGGAAGGAAAGCAATTCAAAAATCAAATAACTACATTCATTTCATTATGAAGTTAGTAGAATTAAATCAGAGAATAATTGTATTACAGAAGAGCTTTTATACTAAAACTAAAAAACAATTTAGATAAAATATTAAATGACTGGATTTCAATCAGAAAACTAGAATATTAACATTTCAATGAAATCTACAACACTGTTGTACAATAAATTATACTGCTTAGATGCTATAATAAAGGACAGACAACACCGTCCCAATTTTTCTGTGGGAGATATGTTACTATAAAAGTAACCCATTGGGTGATAACAAGATAATTCATCTTGTAACTGAGGTTTGACATTAAAAAACTAATAGAATTAATTACAATAATAACGTGTTTAAATATGTGGATAGTTTCTCACCTCGTCTTCCTTCGAAAACATCATTGATTTCTCTTAGCAGTGTTGATATGTCACTAATCTGGGATTCCCAAGCTTCACAAAAGACATCTAGGTTTTCTTTAGCAATTTTACTAGACGGATGCAATGTCAATGTTTCAGCAGCAGAAATTATCTAATGAAACACAACAGACACAGGTGTGCATTTCAAACTCTTAGTTCTTAGAATCATCCTGGAGACCAAACTTAAGTCTGTGCTGTTCAACTCAACAAACAACTATGAAATGATTTCCACACGTAAGCTCCATGCTGGCCAATGTGGAGACCCATAGAACAAACCTCACTGTGTCTTATAAGCTGATCCACAAATAAATAGGATGCACGATTCTACACAAGCATTTATTCAGGGAGCAGCGACCTTTATTTCAGGAAAACTGGGTCAACGAAGTTGCTTCCGTCGCAGAATTCAAAGAGTTATCTACACAGACTACAAAGAGTAGACTGTGCACTGTAGGTACAAGAGATGGGGGAGTAGTCGTGGCAGCAACGACAGTCACAGGGGTAGTGGTAATGGTGGCAGTAGCAGCACTGGTATCAGTAGCGGTAGGGGTAGTAATAGTAATGATGATAGTAGTAGTAATAACGGCGGCAGCGGCAGCGGCAGGTGGGTAGTATTACTGGTAGTGGCAGTCGTAGTAACGTATACACACATCTATGAGTACGTGGCAGGTACGTTCTTGAGATGCTCTTTTAGGTGCTTGATATACATTAGTATTAATCTTCAGAAACACACAAAATACTGGCTATCCTTCCCAAATACACATTATTCCCATTATACAGCTAGAGAAACTGAGGCTCAGAGATACCAAGTAACTAATATATGGCTATTCATTCACCTACTATGTGCCAGGTACTGTACCCATGTTCCAGGAGCTGGGGAAACAGCTGTGAATGAAACGGATAAATTTGTCTGTCTTCATGGGGCTCACATTATGAGGGAGACAGACAATAAAAAACATACAAGTAAATGTTAAGATATTTCAGCGATGATAAATTGTATGTATGACAATAAAGGGTAAGAGAGATAGAGGGTGTCAGAAGGTCACCGAAAAGGAGGCATGTAAAAACAAAGAACTGAAGAAGTCAAGGAGGCCATGAGGGAATCTAGGGCGAGTCATTTGGGATGAGCTGGGAACACTTCTAGTATGTTCAGGGAACAGCCAGCAGGCCAGTGTGACTAGACTGACATGAAAAACAGGAAGGTCACCAGTGGCCATGTGATGAGGAACATACACAGTAAGGACTGGACTTTACTGTGAGATAGGAAGTCACTGAAGAGCTTTCATAAGACTGATATGATCCATGCCATGCTCCCTCTAAGGGAATTAGAGCTACAAGCTCCTCCTGGTTTGGCACAGTCCCACAGGCACAGGGCTTGACAAGTAGGTGGCAGCTTCAGGAGCATAACAAGGTTCCCCATCTTCAGGGAAGGTGGGTACATGGGCTTGCCAGAGAACCACGGGCTAGATTAGATTTCAGCAGGAGTGCCCTCTTGACCAGGGCACTATATATATATATATATATATATATATATATATATATATATATATATGTGTGTGTGTGTGTGTGTGTGTGTGTGTGTGTGTGTGTGTGTGTGTGTGTGTGTGTATTTTTTTTTTAATTAGAGAGAGAGAGAGAGAGGGAGAGAGGGAGGGAGAGAGGCAGAGGGAGAAAGAGAATAGGGGGTGGAGAGAATCTTAAGCAGGCTCCACATTCAGTGTGGAGCCCAATCCTACAACCCTGGGAGCATGACCTGAGCTGGAATCAAGAGTCAGATGTTCAGGGCACCTGGGTGGCTCAGTCGGTTAAGCATTTGACATCAGCTCAGGTCATGATCTCAAGGTTCGTGGGTTCGAGCCCCTCATCAGGCTCTACGCTGACAGCTTAGAGCCTGCTTCAGATTCTGTGTCTCCATCTCTCTCTGTGCATTCCCCCCGCAACCCATGCTCTGTCTCTGTCTCTTTCTCTCTCAAAAATAAATAAATATTAAAAAAAAATTTTAAAGAGTCAGATGCTCAACTGACTGAGCCATCCAGACACCCCTAGGATCTAACATTTTAAAAGAACTATAAAAATGACATAGCTAAAGTAGAGATGTCCAGAAATAAATATAAATTATCCCAGACACATGCTCTAATTCTTTACTTGATCCCTTTGTGAAACAGATAGCAAAGACTAGGAGTAAAAGCTGAGGCTGTGGGAAGAAAAAGACTTCTCAAGTCATAGAAGTTGACAACAAGCTCGATCACTGCCCTGCGGAAGAAAGTACGGTGGTCCCTGATATTCCTGCTGCAGTAAAAACAGTAAGCAGAGAATTACAGCCAAGTAGCAAGCAGGGCTTGAGGGTAACAAGAGCTGACGGCACATGGCAGGAGAGTCAAAACTTTCAATTCCACTGAAATACATTTATAGCCAAGGTGAGCAGGATGAATCTCAAGTGGACAAGCAAATATTAAAGCCTTGGTTTTTCCTAATAAACAGAGATCCTCTGGTTATAATAAAATGTTCAGCTGATGATCATTGCTAAGGGTCACTCATGTAGTTCCTGCTTCCATAATAAGCCTTTGACACTATTCTCTACAGGGAAGCTTATTGTCCTTCTAACGTCCATTCATCACGGTTCTGCTAGAGGACACACGTCACCACTGTCTCTAAGTCACTTGCACTGTTCTCAGCTATAAATCCAAGGGCTCTACATCTACCATCAAACACAGGAGTTAGGAGTAAGTCCTTGGTTGACCATGATAAATGAAATAAGAACTCCTGGTAAATTGTATTTTAGAACTTAGACCTAAAAAAGAAATGAAGTTCTAGCCCTCACTTTTCTCCTTAACTTGACAGGGACAGTATTAAATGGGGTATCAATTTTTAAAAGCCTCTTGGAAATTATAAACACAAAGTAGTATTTCAGAAAAGTCAGAAAAAAAATAATTCCCAACTCTTCCAAACAAGCACAAGAACTTTCATTTCCACATATTCCTATGTACGTTTTCATAGCAGGATTATAGTAAGTATACAAATCTGTATCCTGCTTTTATCATCTAACATTTTAACAAAACACTTTTAAATGTTGCTAATTCTAGTTGTCATAATTATTATTTTAAGGTCATAATGTATTATTTGCCTGACTTCAGATACTTATTTTGCTTCCAACTTCTTATTGTAAGTAATGCTGTAACATTGCTTTCGTTTTTGTTTTTCTAATTTGCTTATGTCCTAGGAATCCTAGGTCAAAACACATAAGTAATTTTATGGCTTGGTCCATAATAGTAATTACTTCTTTAAAAGATTTTATTTTTTAATGTTTATTTATTTTTGAGAGACCGAGACAGAGACAGAGTACGAGTGGGGAAGAGGCAGAGAGAAAGGGAGGCACAGAATCTAAGCAGGCTCCAGGCTCTGAGCTGTCAGCACAGAACCCGACGCGGGGCTCGAACTCACGGACTGTGATATCATGACCTGAGTCGAAGTTGGATGCTTAACCAACTGAGCCATCCAGTCACCCCTAAAAGATTTTATTTTTTTAAGTAATCTCTACACCCGATGCAGGGCTTGAACCCACAACCCTGAGACCAAGAACCACACTCTCCACCAAATGAGTGAGCCACAGTCGCCCCGGTAACTTACTTTTCAAATGTGTCATAACAACCTTCATTGTAAACAGCTTCTTGAAAATAAATATAAACTAGGACATCAATTAAATGGGCCGATCTCCAGTTTTGCAGATAAGTAGCTAACCCAAGGCAATGTAATCTCTGTTCAGGCACGCTATCTATGAAAACTCCATTACCTTCGTTACTCTCAATAGATTTGGCTTCTAGTTATGCAGAACCATGCACATCTTCCTTCCACAACATTTGTTATGACACTCAGACAAGACATAATATAAAGCAATGATCTGCTATTGATCATACCTGTTGGCCAGTCACCTGAAATGTCTCCTCTGCATGTACACAGGTTATTTCAAGAGGTTCTGTCCCAGATATATGACGCAACAATCGACAGGCCTACGAGAAAACATTTCGATAGTTCAACTTCCACATTCTCATTCTTCACAATACAGGTTTTCATTGTATAATTAGGAAAGAAAACAAAGCCTTACACATAAACCTATTAAAACCTTATTAAATTAAATCTTATTAAAAATCAAGTTGTACATTACTGTGAAGATTATTATAACACTATATTGGTTACCAATAAATTTTCTAGGAATAAAGCAGGAACCAATAAGGGTAGAGCATATTGTCTCTTTGTCTCTGTTTCTTATCTGATAATGGCAAGTGGGAACAGAATACTAGAACCAGGACGAATCTTTGAAAGGATCTCGTAGTAAGTACCCACACATTGTATGTATGAAGAAACTTAGAGTAGTGACTTGCCCAAGATCCCT
Source organism: Puma concolor (assembly GCF_028749965.1). Classification (NCBI taxonomy): domain Eukaryota; kingdom Metazoa; phylum Chordata; class Mammalia; order Carnivora; family Felidae; genus Puma; species Puma concolor. Next base: position 70,509,982 of record NC_141679.1, read on the forward strand.
CAGCTACACTATGTCAAGCTATACGTTCTATCTACCAAGAAACAACACTTCTCCTCAGGGTCAATTAATTAACACACCTTTCACTGGAGATAACACTGGATTAGGCAAGGCTGATGTAGTGAGAACCTTTATCAGAGAAAATTATTGCAAATCTTGAGACTTAGGACACAAAGCATTTTTTCCACTAAAAAAATTGCTGCAGGATTCCTATAAATGCCGACTTTGTTTACAGTCATAATATTTGGTTTATAAACATAACAGCACTGGGGTGGGGAAAATTAAGTGACGGTGATCAAAAGGTACAAATCTCCAGCCATAAGATAAATAAGTTCTGGGGATATAATATATAAGTCTATAGTTAAAGGTACTGTTTTGTATATTTGAAAGTTGCTAAGATCTTAGAAGTTCCCATCACAAGGAAGAATTTTCTGTAACTATCTGAGGTGATAGATGTTAAGTAAATTTACTGTGGTGATCATTTCGTAATGTATACATATATGAAATCATTATGTTGTACACTTTAAACTCATGACACTGACATATGTGGTCTACAGCTATGTTTGGCCAACGGGAAGCCCCAGCAATAGACCAGCAGGAATGAAAGGAGTAAGAGCCTTTATTCTCCCGCTCTTTCTTTGCAAGGTTGCCTCGGCCTGTTTCTGTGTCTAGTCATGAAATTGAACCTCTCAAGGTAGCTTTCTGGAAGACTCTGTGTCCGTCCAGCCTCCAGGAACCACTCATTCCCCCTGTTAATTTGGGCCAGGGAGCGATACCAGCTCTACTGTCACTAACCCCAATTACTGCACTGCCATGGTCCCCCCACACCCTGTCTATGCAGTTGTGAATAGCTCCTTTATTAAAGCCTTTTACATGATCCTAATTGAAGTATGCCATCTCTTTCTGCTGAGACCCCACAGATTCAAATGCAAACAAATCATACAACGTATCTCCATTACTCTACTCCATAGCCTAATCTCTCTGAGAGAATAAAGACAAGATTAATAATAAGTGCATCTGTGGGTTCCAGCATTCTTTGTTTGGTTTTAGAGGCCAGACTATTGTTGAACAGATCAACATTATACCTTTAAAACTGCAAAGAAGATGGAGGAAATGCCCATATAAAGTTAACCAAAAGCTGTTAATATTCCCTGATGATAGTACAACTATCATGAAGCCATAATGACTCTAACAAACGAACCTATTACTCACCTCAACAAGCTGCTCTTTCTGTTCAGAGAGTTTACAGGCATATTCAGCCAAACCTTCTAAATTTCCTTCTACTCCAGTAAGTTTTAATGCTTTTAGAACCACATGATCAGCATGGTATTTTAACAGATCTGCTGCCAGCTGAGTTGCTGTACTGTGAAGCTGCAGATGTGGGGGGTGAAGGGTAATGAAAGAAAGACAACAAACAAGAAGGTTCTGTAATCACGCACCTCACAAGCATTTAAAAATGAAAAAGCAATCTCACTTGATCCACTGAGAGGAAAGTGCAAAGTTTCTTGTGGTAATAGTAGAAGCTGTATAGCACTGGCAGCTTGTAAGTTCTACCAGGGTGGGAATGACACCGACATCTTTGAGTCCCCAGTGTTGGCAGTGATGCTGTGTGTAGAAGATGGACTGCTCAGCCCGTGCAGAGTGGCTGGTCCCTATTTCACCCTGCCATTAACCAGCTCTTTCTCACGCAGCTTTTCTCTTACTTAAAAAAATGCTTCTGCTCCTCAAAAAGTTAGTTAGGAATAGAACAGTTCCTTATTAAGAGGATGGTATTCAGAGTACTAAGAGGAAAATCAAATGGCGTTTCATGATGATTAGCGTTTGTTAGTCATAGACTTTTAAAAAGGTATTGATGAGAGATTCAGTCAGTTAGGTATTCAACACAACTTTATTAAATGCTCAGACCATGGCAGACACTGTATTAGAGGTTGGACATACATGACAAGTAGGATACAACTCCCTCCCTCAGGGGGTTACAGCTTCTCTGTAGTTCTATCCAGAACTTTACTCCCCAACTCTTTGGTCACAGGAGAAATGACAGACAAAGGGTAACCAAAACCCCAAGGCTGTATTTGACTTGGAATGGATTTTAAGCATAGCTCACTCTCAGCAGGTATCTTTGGGTCCTGTAACTCCAAAATCTTTTCATTCTGCCTTTTGTCTTAAAAAAAAAAAATGATGTGATGGGTTATTCTGGGGTTCTCCAGGAAGAGATCATTTTTATTAACACTGTCCTAAGGAAAATCTGACTTTGAACTAAGCCCATTGATTTTTTTTTTCCTGGAAGTAATCCAACGTCATTTCAGACTATAGGACATTTACAAAATTAACAATAGAGTAGTCTGCATTCACGCTACCAAGTGAGAATAATTACAGTCAGAAACAAAGACATTAAAATGTACTTTCCTTTGGAAACTAAATGCCACATAAGAATTTGAAAATATTTTATTTAACCATCAGGGCCTTAGAGAATACCTAATGCCAGCCCTTTATTTTACAGCCTATGAAACAGGTCCTTAGGGACCAAGTGACTTGCCCACAATCACGTAAATCTGATAAGTGGGTCTAGAGATAACTTATTACCAACCATAAGGGAGAGAGGACAAACAAACTGGAAGTTCCGCTCTGTGCAACGAACCGACAATAGCTCTACAGACATCATCTGCCTTCCTCCTTCTGAAAATTCTTCCAGGTTGATGTTGTTACACCCATTTCAGACGTAAGGAAAATGAAGCTGGTAGAAAGCCACTCAGTCTATCAGCAAAGGATTTTATTCTCTTACTGATAGTCAAGTTTTAACAGTAATTTAGCTAAAATTGAATAGGCTGGAAAAAAAATGGATAGGCTTTTTTTAAACCAAAATAACCCACAACATCCTTCTATGTTTAACAGGATGTAAAAATGAAGGTTCCAATAGAGGTCAGTACCAAGTAAGATGTGAAACAAATCATCATACATGTAATTTATAAAACCCAGTTTCATTCCCTTGAACCCTTGACTCTGCAAAAGTGTAAACGAATAAAGGAATTAGAGATAAGGAAGCTCTGTTTGGAGAGTGGACAGGTGCCTACTGAGTGCCACCTCCAGGCAACCCCCAAAGTAGATGGAGCCGCGTGACATGGGAGTTTCAGTGAAGGGCTGAGGGTCTCACACGAGGGGCTCTGCAGAACACACTCAAGCATCCCTGAGAGACAAAGTCAGCTTGAAACAGAGCCCAAAGCATCCTGTAAAGGCGCCAGTTCCAAAGAACTTTCCACCTCCCCACTTTCTCTCTTCTGGCCCTGAGCCACACTTGGCAAAGATCAGGAACAGAAGCTAGATAAAGGGGGGATGAAGAGAATGAAAAGAGACCAGAGACTACACCTTTCCCAAAAGCCCTAGGTGGGGCTGGGGAACAGGGGCTAAGTCCTACAATCAAATGAATATCAAAGTAGCGATTAATATATTGGAGAAAACATTCTCATTTTTGAACTGAGATTGTGTGTCAGGACCTAAGCCACGAACTGGCAAAGTCACTCTGTAAAGGGTCAGGTAGCAAATATTTTAGGCACAATTTCAACTGCAACCACCTAACTTTGTTGTAGTGAAAAAACAGTAGACAACATGTAAGCACACAGGCAGGACTATGTCTCCCAAAATTTTATTTACAAAAGACAACCTGGTCATAGTTGGCAAACATCTGACTTAAAGAGACTTGCAATTACCTGAGAGTGATCAAGTAAGTCACAGGATGGTCAAGTTTTCATTCAGGAAGCAGGGAAATCTCAACCAGAAGAATGTTTTTAAAAATCAATTTTATTAAGGTTATAGTTTATATGCAGCAAAATATACCAAGGATGCTGTTTGATAAGTTTTAACAAACATATCTATATTGTGGTGGTGGTTACCACTGTAATCAATATTTACTGCATTTCCATTACCCCAAAAATTTCTTCCCCAACTTCTGGCCCCAGGCAGCCACTGATCTAGTTTCTGTCACTATAAATTAGTATTGCCTTTTCTAGAATTTCTTCTAAATGGAATTACACACACACACACACACACACACACACACACACACGCGCTCTTTGTGTCTGACCTCTTCATGTTATGTTTTAGTGATTCACCCATATTATTACCTGTATTGATACTGTTCCTTTTTGTTGAATAGTATTTGTTATAGTTATACCAAAATTCATTTATCGATTCCTCTGTTGATAGAAATTTAGACTGTTTCCAGTTTGGGGATATTATAAATAAAGCTGCTGTGAACATCCATGTACAAGCTTTGACAGTGATGGCACTAATTAAATGGTGGCTTCCAAATGGAAACCCATTTTCTGGGCACATAGACATACTAATACTAATGCATCACATACATACATACCATACAACGTGAAAATTAGCGAAGATTTAAAAGAGGCTAGGTTTCGAACTATACTTACTTCTTTCTTAAGTTCATTGAGACTGTGGCTGATTTTCAATACAGAGAGTTCTAGCTCTTCAGCAATACTTTTTGTTTTCTTGCTTTGCTAATAATAGAAAAAAATATATATAGTGTTACTTCATCTTTTTATCTAATCATTCCAATTTTACTTGAACTATAAATTACAATAACTGTTTAATATCATTCTGTGAATTATAAAAAAAGTAGATTTAAAAAATTCACCTGTTTATGGCTGGAATGGAAAATAAAATTTTACCTATTTAGCTACATTTTCCCATTCTGACTATAAAAAGATTAATTTTTAAAATCTAATTCTTTAATAAATTTATCATGTCTAAAATGAATCAATTTTATCTTCTGCCTTGAATGCTCATCTCTTCACTCTTAACAGATTTAAAACTGAAAATCCTATTTACCTTCAAGTCTCTACATAAATGTCTCTTTCTCAGAAAGGCTTTTTCAGTTCACACAATCTAAATTAGGCCGTCTTCTTATCCATTCTAATCTTCTAAGTATTCATCCTCGCTTGCAATTACATAGTTAACTGTTTTGTTTGTTTCTTTCTTTAAAGCCTATCTTCCCCCACTAGGCCTTGGTAAATTCCAGAAAGGCTGGGATTACATTTATTTTAGTCACCAATGAATACACAATACCTAGCACAGCAAATGGAAGGTAGTAGGTACTCATTTCTTTGAATAAATAAATTGTTAAATGTCACCTATCTTCAAGAAGTCTTATTTATTTATTTTATTTTAGAGAGAGACAGAGAGCGTGAGAGGGGCAGAGGGAGAGGGGCAGAGAGGGAGGGGGGAGAGAGAGACAGAGGGAGAAAGAGAGAACTTGAAGCAAGCTCCATGCTCAGCACAGCGCCCGATGCAGGGCTCCATCCCACAACCCAGGGATCATGACCTGAGCCAAAATCAAAAGTTGGACACTCAGCCAACTAAGCCACCCAGGCAGCCCAAGAGGTCTTCTTAACTCTTCTCCCTAAATATAAATTCGCCCTCCTTCAATTCCATGCAAAACATGGTCTGTACCTCTGTTGGGCACTTACAAAACTTTCTGTACTTATCTTACCCCTTCCCACATTTTTCTACATTGCAAAATTCTTGCAGGCAAAGATTTTATCTTATTCATCTTTAGATTTCCAGTGCCTGGCATATAAAAGGCACTCAGTAACAAGTGCTGAAAAAAATGAATGGATGAACAATGGTTCTGGCATGCAGAACCAGTGATCGGAGTGCTTGTGAAATATGGGAAAGGTGTTAATTGCAAATTTAAGTATTGATAGACTTGGATTCCCAACAGAGAGAGCACTTCCTCAAAGAAACTCTTTATATTGACTTTTGGGTTTAAAATTTAACACTGAAGCAATCTATACTTTAGATTAGATATCACAGAGGTATTTCAAACTAACCATAAAATAATGCTTTTAGCCCTGACACCACTCTACTCTAGGTTAATTTCCCGGTTAATAGGAGCATTTGCACTGTCATGATGCCAAGGAATGTAAGAGAAAACCTTGATTTATGTCTACTCTGCATTGATAAACCAATCTTTACAAGAAAGTCAACTGCTGCTTCACTCTCTGTGCTCATCCTTCTTCATCTTTACTGCCAAAACTTTTGTTCATGGCTTTCAGATTTGTTCCATCTATGCTGTATGTTATAAACCATGGTAAACACTTTTTTTGGCATACCCTAGGTCTAAGAAATGAACAAGTGGAACCAGAGCTGAGTCTCAGGCCTCCACCTTTCAATTCTGTAACCACTCTCTACAAGAGTCTGGATACACACTTTCTGTGTTGTCCCACTCTGTCCATCTTTTTTTTTTTTTTTTAAATCCTAGGTAAACTCTACACTATGTATGGGCCTCAAATTCATAGCACGAGACCAAATGTCACAAGCTCTACTGACTGAGCCAGCCACGTGCCCCCAACTCTGTCCATCTTTACCACTCTAGTCCACATAGCATCCCAGGCTTTATGCACACCAGCAGTCTAACCTTCGAATGGTTGCTCACCAATCTTTGACCAGGAATTGGGGCAAGGGTGAAAAATCTTTCACTTGCTAGTGGATCTACCCTTGTCTTCACTGCTTCTAGACCTCAATAAGTTTTCTAAATTGTCGTCTCTATAAATCAGCTGTCCTCAGAGTTAAGAACTGTGCACGTGTGAATGGCTCTGGCAGTAAGACTCGGGTCCCAAGAACTTGTAGGTGGGGGTCTACCCCTCTGCTCTTCACTCTGAAGCATTTTGGGGAGGAATTTTCCAGAGGTGCATTTGGTGGACACGGGGGGACTATGGGATGAACTCGTGATAGTGATGGTGGTGCAGAATCCAGGCTGGCCAGCATGGAAACTGAGAAACAACAGGCCCAGAAATGTCAAATACTGTGAGCACTGGATGGGAGGGGCGCTTTGGCCAAGGGGTGGGGAGAAAAGACATGAGATACCCTTGTCCCGTTCCAGGCCACAGTCATACTCCTGGTGATTACGTTAGCTTCCACAGTGCTCAGAGCTTTAGGGAAAAGCTAACGTATAAGATTCACTTGGACGAAAAGAAGTTCTTACACTTTGAATCCACACAGAAATCAACTGCCGCAGTTCCAGCCTCGCCTGAGTGGACAGTTCCAAGATGCGCTCCCTGTGCTCATGGCTGGTGTAGGCAGAATCAGTAAAGTCCTCTGTGCGCTCCAAGATGACTTCCAAAGTCGCAGAAAGATTCTCTTTTGACTGAAAATAAAGATTCTCCCGAAGAGCTTCAATGTTCATCTGAGAACAAAAAGGATACACATCTATGAGTCAATATTCCCACTGAACCAAATGGGCTGTAATTTTTAGCAGTGCCCAGAGAGACACTAGCCATTTCTTCGTCGGTCTGAGGGCTCAGGGGAAATACAACCTCTAGTGATGACTCTGTTCTCCAGTACATGTTGCTCAGGAGCCACCAGCGGCCACGCAGAGACTCACTGCGATGGCTGTTAATACAACATTCCTAGGAGACCAGTAAACACTAAGGCAGAAAAAGCATTATCGTGTAGCAACTGGTAGGAAAAACGAATCAGCTTGCAGGTATAGAATGTGCATCTGAGAAAATGCTGAGGCCAAGTCCTGGAAGACGCTACATCCAAATACTAACTTGTGCTGAGCCCAGGGGGAAAGGGTGTGGAGGGTGTGGGAATGGCAAGGGCTGGGAAAGGCATCAGTTTTTCCTTTCTCAATTCAGCCAAACTCTCCTAGGCGCCCAATCTATCTCTACATTTTGTCTTATGTCCCCAACAGCACCTCCCTGACCAAAACATTCCCCATCATTCTCTACCTGTATAATCTTTATAAAATGGAAAGTTTCTGATATTGCCAACTCCCTCTAATTGACATCTCACCACCTCTAAAATTAAGCCCAAATTTCTACTGCAAAACACAAAATCCTCTAGGGTCTTGACTTTATAGATGTTTCTGACAGTCTGTCTCACCACCCCCCAACTTCCCAAACAACCTGTCACTTCAGCCATCCTGTGCTCAGAGTTTCCTAAATATGCGACTGACACATGCTCACTGGCACAGTCTTTCTCTCTCAGCTTTCTACTGCCACTCTGCCACTCCAGCGGCATTTAACCTCTGGCCCATGAGATGTGTCGCAGAAACAACTTGGGCCAAGAGGTGATCCATGGTGATGACCATGACTGTGGTCACAATGAATGTGCTGATAAGGATAGCTTACACTTGTTTAGCACTTTAAAGTCCTTTCATAAATATAGTTTCCAGATAATCCTTACATCTGACCCATTTTCACATGACCCATGGAAGTACCCAGATTTGGAAATGCCATGGGTGGGGAAGAGGGGGCTTGCTTTTCCTTCTCCTCTTGGCCCAGGTTGTCTCCAAGAACTACTCCATCCTAGGTAAATAGCATTTTTTTCTTTTAAGCTAGGAAAGAACATGGATAAAAGTGACATATGGAATTAACAATAAGCCTCTGAGATTTAGAATGTAAACAGGATTACAACATAAAAATCAGTCATGTTGACCACACACCATTTATGTTTAAGATTTTTGATTCTCCCTTTTGAGAAAACATATATATGCTTTTAATAGCAACTTAGGGCTGCCTGGGTGGCTCAGTTGGTTAAGCATCCGACTTTGGCTCAGGTCATGATTTCGTGGTTGGTGGGTTCAAGCCCTGTGTTGGGTTCTGTGCTAACAGCTTGGAGCCTGGAGCCTGCTTCAGATTCTGTGTCTCCCTCTCTCTCTGCCCCACTCCTGTTCATGCTCTCTCTCTCAGAAATAGATAAACTTTAAAAAAATTTAAGAAAAATAGCAACTTAGTTTTTTCAAAAGCTATTCATTTACATGGTTTCATAAGATTTGTCCACACTCACAGTACTGAGCATAGTAATGCAGCTTCCTGCTACAGATGATACTCTCCATCAGAAAAGAAGGTAAGACGCCAAAACGATACCCACTGGCCGTGAGACGGAGTCGCTCCAGAATGCCTGGCGGTGAAGTGGCAGCCAGAGCAGCTGGCAGCAGCCACAGGCACAGCACTGCCAAGTTAACCCGGAGCCGAAGTATGGCACCAAGAGGCAAAAGACCTAGCTCTGGCCCTGTTTGTTTCCCTAATTATCGTGTAACCCTTAACAAGATGTCTCCTCCCCCCATACCCCCGCCCCTTCAGCCTTTATAAAAAGAGCAATAAAAACTCTAAGAGAATGACTGATCTGTGTAGCTTCTTTCCCCTCGGAAAGAGAGGGCAGGACAGGAAGCAAACTCACAGGTATAACCTGAAAGGTCACGGACTGTGGGATTCGCAAGTCCTGGTTTAAAGAAGGGCTCGGCCACTTACTAGCTTTCCTCCTCAAAAACATGATGATAATAAAACCCACCTAAAAGGGAAGTTAGAGATTAAATTAGATAATTTAATGAAGAGAATGGCCCCTAAAAATAACTGTTCTTTCCATGCCTTTCTTTCACCCCATGGTCCTACTTAGACCTTCACGCAATTAAAAAGATGAAAGAATTCCATCCTCGTTGCAGCTCTTAGCCTATCAGATGACTTCCGAGGGCCCTGTCAGAGAGGGGGTTGTGCTCGATGATGTCCTAGGCCCCCCTGATGCAGCCCCTGCTCTTCCACAGAGAGCGACTTCACCACCTCTCTGACTTCCCCTGAGAAGTTCTGCCCCAAAATGGCGGGGACTCTGGGTCACACTGCCCGGTTTCAAACCCGAACTCTGGCACTTCTAGCTGGCAAATTACTTAATCTCTGTTTCCCAGTCCCCTCAACAGTATAATGGGGATAATAATAACTGCAGTTCTTATGAGGATTTTACAGGCACATACATTTAAAGCATTCCAACAGGACTGGCACAGAGTAAGTGCTCAGTAATACATGTTAGCATGTATTAGTGTTCATTTAGAAATTTTAATTAATGGGGCGGTGGCCCTGTTGGTAAGCATTAGACCCTTGATTTTGGCTGAGGTCACGATTTCACAGTTTATGAGTTGGAGCCCTGCGTCGGGCTCTGCACTGACAAATCAGAGCCTGCTTGAGATTCTGTCTCTCTCCCTCTCTCTGCCCCTCCCCCACCTGCACACATGCACACACGCTCTCTCTCAAAATAAACTTAAACAATTGTTTTTTTAATTAACATTAATACTATTAGTACAGTCTCAAAGTATCAACCCTAGAGCCCGGGGAAGAGTAGAGATTCCAGCAGAAATGATTTGCTGTCGGTCATCATCCACGGATAGAACAGCACTAACTCAAAAAACTGCGAACGCCCTTCTAAACAGAGGATAGGAGTCTCCCACTGAACCGGACAGCCACACGGGGCCAGAGTAGTGACCATAACCAAGACCAGTGTTCTTTGTACAAACTACGCCACACCAGATGTTACTGAACATTAAGTTTATACAGAGTGGCACTGTCTGAAAGGAAAAATATCTACTTTCGTGAAGCGTCTATTCTAAAACAGCATGCCAAAATACGGATACTATATCTAACGATGTTCCTTTGACACGGAAGGAAAAAAAAAAAAGAAAATACACTCTCTCGATTCTTACCTTGAATTCTTTAATTCCACTAAAAATACTGACAGATGACATGTCAGTCTCTCCACCTGGTTTGCAGTCAGTCACGATTTCAATCACCTTATCTAATGCCACTTTCATTCGGTCAAATACTCCTTCTTTGTTTTTATGCGCTGATTCGCAGTTGGGATGCCTGAGACAGGTCTTCAAAACAATTGCAAGTTTTTAAGACATGGCCCATACCATAATACACAAAATCTTACAGAGAACACGTCATGCTAATAAAAATGGTTCTTTACCAAAATCTCCTGGGTCCCTGGCTCACCCAGCTGCTTCTCCTCACTACAAGTGGAAGCAGGATGAGTAAAAAGCGATAGCAAAGGTTAAGTGAAAAAGGCACAGTGCAAAACTGTATCTTTATACTTCAGTAAGTTTACTTAAAATTTGGGGGGAAAAACTATCTTTATCATGATTAAAACTATTTTAAAATGTTGTCTTACATGTGCAAAAACTAAAAAAGAATGAGGAAAAACGAACAAATGTTGCATGACTGTGGAGGCATCTTTGGCGTTTAAAAAATGAGAATGTAAACTCCTCATGGGCCTAGATGTGAACAGGGCCTTCCAAGTGGGCTCCAGTGGACTTTGTGGCTTCACTAATCCTAGGCTAGAGTGAATATTCTGAGCAGAAAAGGCAGTTCTAAATAAACTGCTAACGAGCTGTTGACTAGTTCGTTCTTGAATTGTACCAATTTGCTGGCCAGCTGCTGTTTGGAATTACAAGGGCTCAATTCACAATTTTGTTAAAAGGAGAATAAGGCATTAAAGGTATGAATTGACAGAATAAACAAATTAAAGGCTGAATTAGTACTCCACTGTTACTCAACAGATTCTAACTCGCCTAGCTTTTTCAAGAGCACGTGTGCTGGCTCCCCAATGAGACTGGCAAACCCTGCAGAGGCAGTGACAGTGTGTGACAGGCCCGAGTCACAGCACCCAATACACCATCTTCCGCTCGGCTGCTCACTCAAAGCTGACTCACGGATTAACTGCTGTTTGGAACTGGGGAAGGAAGTTAACATTCTTGCTAAAGAATAACAGATTTGACTGCTGTGGCCTATGTTCTGATTTATCACTCTGATCTTTCTAAAAATGTAAAATACGTAAGTTAGGTGCGTTTAATCAGGTAAAACAAAAGTGTTCCTACCTTTGAGGCTGTGAGAAGCATCATTGTACACTTTTCAAGAACTGCCCTTGCTGCTGCCATTTTTGCCTTTTTCTTCTCATCTTTCAGATCCTAAAAATGAAATAAAATCATTGAACAGTCTAGGATCCTATAAACAATCCGATTTCTTGGCAAATCATTTATTCAACGATAACAAGACTCAGCCAACTAACATTGTTTAAAAGGTGACAAAGTGAAAAAAAAAACCAGGATAAAGTTTTATAAAATGTCACCACTTTGATCTAAATACATCAACACGATGTGTGGGAAGAAACAGCTGCCCCTACTGAGGGCAGCAGAGCCAGGGACTGAGACCGAGGGGGGTGTTGCCTCGCGGCTCACGCTCTGGCGGCCTGCATGCCAGACATTCTCATGCCTATGTGGACACACCTCTCTCCTGACCAGAAACAACCATCCTATCCTTTACTCAATTAACAGTTGCTTATTAATCAAGTATTTATGGGCTAATATTTCCTTCCAAATAGATACTTAGAAGTTACCTCTTTCAGAGACCATGTCTGATTAATCCCCTCCAAGTATTTATTCATCTCAAACGGAGTTTTATTTGTCCTAAACTTAACCAATATGCTGCTCTGAAATATTCTTAAGACGTTTCTTGGGCATAGAGTTTCTTCCAAGTAGATTATAAAGTCTGAAGCAGGCACTGTGCTTTGAATTTTTTTCTTTTAGTTTCTCTTCATAGAGCCCTTGATAGAATGTGTGCTATCACAGAAAGTACCTAAATATTGTGATCAAATCTAGAACCAAATACTCTCATAATACTTTGGTCACGACCATCTAAATCAGAGGTCAGCAGTCATTTTTAATAAAAGGCCAGACAATAAACTTTTTAGGTTTTCTGGGTCAAATGGTCTCTGAAACAACTACTTAATTCTGCCATCATAGTATGAAAGCCACCTCTAGACAATATTCGACTAACATGGCTATGTCCCAATAAAACTTTACTTATGGTCACTGAAATCTGAATTACACAAAAATTTCACCTGCCATATTAGTGTTTTCATTTGTGACTTGTAAGTCATACATGAACCACATATTGTATGGTGATAACAAATGATAAAAGAAAATGGCATCTCAATCTGTTAGAAGGCTGGTCCACAGGACACAAGAGAAGTCTCCAGAAAATCCAGATGGTCCAAGAAACACTAAGTTAAGCATACAATCCAGCCTGCCACTTTCCAGGCCAATATGCTTCTTCTAACTTCAGCTACAACCAGGATTGTACATGCCCAACGTGATACCCTATGTGACTATACCAAAACATCTCAAGAAGAGGTCATTATATATTTAACCTGCTAACAAGATGAACTCATGCAAGAATACCCCAACAAAGAAAAGTCAACCCTAAATACAACATGCTTTTCCACCTCCCTAAACTTATGAGCTTATAGTCTAAATTGGGGAACAGACCTACAAGAACTAATATCATGGTGTAGGCTGAAAATTACAGGCTCCAAAATCAGACATAACAGAGTTGAATCTGCTAGAAGAGTGACCTGGGGAAAGTTTATTATCATCTCAGGTTCTGTTTCCTCAGGTGTAAAACAGTAATAACAATACCTACCTTGCAGGAATGTTTTCAAAATTAAAGAGATCATGTACATTAAGTACCTAATACATAGCTAATGCAGATAAACAATGCTTGAGTTATTACTAGTGATCTAATGTAGAAAACTTACAGAAACAGACCAGAGCAGAATAATATATAACAAGTTACAAAAAGAATTAACAAGATATACAACAAAACACTATCAGAATATATATGATGACTCAATTTATTTGTCTGAGCCTGGGTAGACGGTAAAATGTAGTTTCATAGAAGAGGGAATATTAGATTTGAGCTGTAAAGGCAAGTATGACCTTTCTTAGTGTGTGTAGTGAGAACATATTTAATAGTTGTATGTATGCAAAAAAAAAAAAAACAAAAAAACCCCACAAAAACAAAACACCATGCAGATTTATTTACTTTATCCTGGCTCTTTTATGAAAGGCTTTCAACAGCAAGGTTACAAGTTTAATAAGCAAAGAAACCAACCCAAATGATCACAAAGATCACACCTCCATCCAAATTAAACAGTATGCATGCATTTGAAGATTTTTGAATGTGGTGAATACATACATTTTGTCTATCACCAGTTAGATGTGCAAACTCCACCATTTCGTTTCCAAATTGACTGAATATTTGGACAAACTCTTGAAAGCTATTCACTTTCTCCAGTCTTTCCATAGTTGCAAGAACCTGCAAAACAGAATATTTTATTGTCATGTGTAGATGTGAAAGAGACTGAGATGTCGAGGCTGAGTACCCAGGGAAAAGGAGAAACTGAATTCTAGGGGAAAGCTAAGGAGGAGAAGGCAGGAAAGGAAGAGCCCAGAGCAGTAGTGAAGCAGACCCAAAAGTTAACATCATCTAGTGAATGATTTGTCTTTAGGATGGGAAGACTTGGTGTTACTCTGAAAGTTAAAAGGAAAAAGAGTACAAGAAATGCCTCAATAGACAGAGGAGATAATTCATGTAGCAAAGTCTGGAGAAGGTGGAAGTGTGCAGGACGGAGGTAATCAAATCTTCAGAGAACTAGGGAGCGAGGGAGGAAAAAGACGACACACAGAAGCCTCGAGGTTCAGTGAACCAGAACCCAGGAACCACATTCTTCCCAAGAAGTGGAAGAAGTGGAAGGAAGGTCACTGCACTGTGAGGAGTGGAAAGGGAATTGTGGCACTTCGAGCGCAGGAAAACGGTTTGGATGAATCAGGAATTGCCTGTGTCGAATAAATCAGTTGCCAAGAGGCTTTGTGAAGCTGGGGTGAAAGAAGCGAGAAATCTCTAGCAGAGCCAACAGACAATGTTAGGTGTTTTCTTGATATTAGAAGTAAAGTAAGTAAATGTGAAACATATTTTCAAATCCCTTTCTCTAAAATAACACCACTGGATTAGCTTTCGCCAGACCAAGATAGGTAAAGAAAACACAGATATCCTGTGTTTACTTTTTTAAACTGAGGATGTGATGGATGTTTGGTGTGTCAATCTGCCCTGGCAGCTCAGGAAGTGCAGGCGCCTAGGACAGATAAGGCCGATGGCCGCCACTGCGTGGACACTCTTACCTTTCACAGACAGGAAGGTTTTCTCTTGTCCCTCTGGCACTGCCCGGTCTACCTCTCCAAATTCTTTTTCTTTTGAAACTCACACTCTGATTCACTCAACACTCCTCTGGTAGTTTTGTCCTCAAACTTGACTAAGACAACCTCTTCCCTGGCAGACTCCCCTCCTCCTTGCCTAGGGAATCATCCAGGGAAAGAAGTGACTGTACATGCCCTAGCCTTCCAGATGATGGAGGAGCACAACCATTAGCTGAAGAGACTGGAAAAGTTCTAGGCTGGGAGAGTTTAAATTTATTCTGTAAGCCTCGTGATTATCCATTGTCTCTAGGGATACTGCATGTAGAAATTTTGTAGAAATTTGGATAATTGTGGTTTCAGATGACTGAATTTTTTTTCTTAAGCTCATAAATTATTATCCTCTGACTCTGAAAAAAAAGATACTGAGGAATTTGGTATTTTTATCAACTACGTTTCCACTACATATGTTGTCATGGTGCTTGGCTTTTCTTCCTGAATCTGTACACATGAAAAGCTTTAACGAATAAGCTTAAACAAGTAGATAATGGTTTTCTGAGAAGAAATATTATTTGCATCTAAAAGTTTAGACCCAAAACACACATTGTTTAGGACTTATAGGTACAGAAGAAATACCACTTTTAAGCTATAGACAAGTGGAGTTATAAACATTAAAACTGACAAGCATTGCCAAATTACCTGTAATTAACCTAAAAGATACTTTTTGAACAACCCTGAAAGTCACAAGTATAGAAACACAAGAAAGACAAGTACCTTATTTCTTGATGTTATTATCTGCTTAATGACTACTCGGTCTGCCAGCAACAACACTTTTGTCACTGAAGAAAGAAGTAATCTTGCAGCCTTTATAACGCCTGTTTTATCCGCAAAAATTGTGATCTGGCCATCAGATTCTGGGTGATTCAAGCTGCTTATATCTGTAAGTGCTGCAATTGTTTCTCCTAACAAGAAAGGCAAGGGTGAAAAGTTAAATTGGGAATAAGATGCACTTAAATTAAAATCTAGACTTTACTCTTGAAGAGAGATCATGCTCAACAGTTAGACATTGGCTTTGGAGTTTAATTTCAAGAAGAAGAAATAGCTATTCTTCGATGAACACAAGGATTATCATATGAGGCTCCTGAATGACAAAATAATGAACTTTGAGAACTTTGAAAAATTTGTTGCCTTCACCAAGTTTGACAAATATATTAACTTTTATTTCCAGTGGTATAGCCAACTACATGATCTAAAAAGCCTCCTGCTCTGGGGCGCCTGGGTAGCTCAGTCGGTTAAGCATCTGACCATGGCTCAGGTCGTGATCTCCTGGTTCGTGGGTTCGAGCCCTGCATCAGGCTCTGTGCTGACAGCTTGGAGCCTAAAGCCTACTTTGGATTCTTTGTCTCCTCTCTCTCTGCCCCTCCCCTGCTCACGTGTTTTCTCTCTCAAAAATAAATAAACATTAAAAAAACAAAATAAGAAGAAGGGGGGCGCTCTGCGCTGACAGCTCGGAACCTGGAGCCTGCTTCGGATTCTGTGTCTCCCTCTCTCTCTGCCCCTACCCCATTCATATTCTCTCTCTCTCTCTCTCTCTCTCACTTTCTCAAAAATGAATAAACATTAAAAATAAACATTAAAAAGTTAAGGAGTGCCTGGGTGGCTCAGTCAGTTGAGTGTCTGACTTCAGCTCAGCTCGATCTCACAGTATGTGAGTTCGAGCCCACATTGGGTTTTGTGCTGACAGCTGAGCCCGGAGCCTGCTTCAGATTCTGTGTCTCCTTCTCTGTCCCTTCCCGGCTCACACTCTGTCTCTGTCTCTCTCTCTCAAAAATAAGTAAACATTAAAAAAAAGTTTTATAAAAGTTAAAAAAAAGGAGAACCCAAAGCAGAGCAGTAAGCAGCTGCCATGGCTTTGGCCAGGGGTGAGGAGACAGAGGTGTACTGGGGTAAGGGGTAGGGGTCACTGAACATCTCCATACCCTGAAGGGGCTAGGGATTTATGAACACCCACGGAAAAAAGACAAAGCTTTGTGCCCCTTGGGAGGCATCTTCAGTGAAAAGGGGGCGTAGAAAAATGATCCACTGGCAAAAGGAAATAACAATCTAGTTTATCTGTTGGGCACCTGGGCTCTGCATGGGAAAACAATGAAAGCATCTATCCTGAGAACTCAAACCACAGGCTGACCCTGAGACCTGCTGTTTGAATTTATACTTCTTATGATGCCTAGCATACCATGCCCATTGTACCAAATAAACTTCCAACCTTCTAGAAAAAGTCTCTTCTTCACTATCAAAATGTTGCCATCAAAATGCTTTGATTTCTGTAATAGCAATTATGCATCAATAAAACAATACAAATATATGTTCTCCTTAAAAATGAAACCAGGCTATAATTTCTTCCAAACTTTACGGTTTAACCTAACAATTTTAAAAAAATAAACTTTCCATCATCTTGCAATGTTCAAGATAATTTTTTACATCCTAAGTAAACCTCAGTACATAATAGATTGATTTTCTCACAAAAGTCCCCTTGTCAATATCATTATATACATCCAATAAAGTATCTGCCCATAGGTTGATGATACTGAATAAAAGTACCTGAACTTTCACGGACAGGTCATAGGGTGTGACAGAATGAAATCAAGATTTAGGATAAGTCTGGTGAAAGCACCTGGACTAGAAAGGAGAGACTCAAAGTCAGGGTACTAATGAGGCAGCTATGTCATCGGTGGGTATGAAGTAGTAAGGATCTTGCAAGGATGGCAGCCATGGGAATATAAAAAAGATGATTTGAGAGATACCAAGGAAAGAAAATATAAAATTCGTACCTGAACAGTGATAAGAAAAGAAGGAGAAATGAAAAAAAAAAAAAAAAAAAAAGGCTTCGAGTTTGTGAACCTAAATCATTTTTTTTTTAATCAGAAAGAAGGTCACAGAAAGGGGTATGATAAATTTACTTTCAGACAACAGGAATCTGAAACAACACAGGAAAACCCAAAGGATAAGCCACTAGATATGTATTGGTTACATATCATGACAACAGCTGAAACTCTACTAATAAGAGGAAGTCTGTGGTAGCCAGCCTCCAAGATGGCTCCCAAAGTTCCCCACCTCCTGGAATCTACATCTTTGTGTGGTTTCCTCCTGCTCCATCACACCAGGGTTGGTAGGGTAGAAGTGATGGTTTGTCACCTCCAAGATTAGGTTTTTAAAGACACTAAGGTAGCCATCTTGGTTGCTCTCGCTCACTCTCTCTGTCTGAGGGAAGCCAACTACCATGTTGTAAGTAGCCATTCCTACAAAGAGGCATAGGTAAGGTGAAACTGAGGCCTCTGGCCAAAGCCAACAAAGAAGTAAAGCCTGCCAAAAATCAAAAGAGGAAAGCAATAGATCCTGCGGTCCAGTCAAGCTTTCAGATAGCTACAGGCCCAACAGACACCTTGAGTACAACCTCATGAGAGACAGTGACCCAGACCCAGCTGGCTAAGCCACTCTCTGACTTCTGACCTTCAGAAACTATGTGAGGTAATAAATGTGGTTTTAAGTTGCTAGGTTTGGGTTAATTTGTTACACAATAGGTTACTAATACAGTTTACATAGCAAAATATACAGAGGAATAGAAAGGTTAGAATTAAACTTTTATGTACACAAAAAGGGGCAAGAGGATTAGTATCAGTTTGCAATAATTTAGAGGATAAAAATGTTTCCTCTCTACCTCTGGAAAATGTTACTTTTTCCTACAGCTCTCAATCCTCAAAGATACTACATATGAGCCTGCACATATGGTATTATATAACTTTTCCTTTTTCTGACTAAACCCAGGCATTAAACTCCTAACTACGTGGGATGGTAACATTTGGTTAGCTCCACCAACATGGTCAAATTCTTCCTTAACATTATAAAGCTGTTCAAAGTGTAGACTGTTCAGAAATTAGCTTTCTGAAAAAGTCACAGAGCTGTCCTTTTAGCTTCGTGGTTGCCATTTTTAACTTGTATATGTAATTACTGTTGTGTCTTAATGTGAAAATCCAAAGTCGGTTAAATACAAATATTTATTGAGCTCCCATATAAACTATAAAACCTAAGTAGACAAGTAAAAATATTGGAGGAGGGGCACAAATTGGGTGGAGTCTAAAATTATAAACTTCTAGTTACCAAATAAATAAGTTATGGGATGTGATACACAGCGTGGCAGCTATAGTTAATACTGTATTGCGTATTTTTGAAAATATTGCTTATTTTTAAGACACTAAATCTTAAAAGTTCTCATCACAAATTTTTTTTAACTATATCTGATGACAGATATTAACTAGACTTACTGTGTGAGTATTTCACAATGTAGTTGACCCTTAAACAACATGGGTTTGAATGCTGTGGGTCCATTTACATGCAGATTTTTTTTTCAGTAAAAACAGTATAGTATTACAAATGTATATTCTCTTCCTTATGACTTTCTTAATATTTTTTTTCTCTAGCTTCCTTTATTGTAAGAATACAGTAATAACACGCAAAATATGTGTTAACCAACTGTTTATGTTATCGGTAAGGCTTATGGTCAACAGTAAGCTATCAGTTAAATTTTTGGGGAGTCAAAGTTATACATCAATTTCCAACTGCACAGGGGGTCAGTACCCCTAATCTCTGCATTGTCTAAAGCCAACTGTATGTACAAATATTGAGTCACTATGCTGTACATCAAAACGAACTTAACTTTATATGTCAACTATACCTCAATTTTAAAAAAAGGTAAAAACACAGTGTAAGAACTCAACAGAGGAGGGGCCCCTGGCTGGCTCAGTCAGTGGAGCATGCGACTCTTAATCCTGCAGGTCATAAGTTCAAGCCCCATGTTGGGTGTAGAGATTACTTTAAAAAAAAAAAATCTTAAAAAAAAAAAAAAGAACTCAACAGAAGAAAGAAAAAAGAAAAACAGTAATAAGTATAACAACTAATACTTATCGAGTACTTTCTATGAGCCAAATGCATACATGCATTATATCAAAACACTTCTGTAAACACTAACATCACCCCTATTTTATTGATGAGAAAACTGAGGTTTAAAAAAGTTTAATAGCTTGCTCAATATCACACTGGTATCAAGTGAAAAGCTGGGACTAAAATCCAGGCAGTCTGACTCCAAAGTCCTAGTTCTTTATCACTACTTTACATTATTCCCCTCAAATAAATATTAAATTGTTCAGAGGAGAAATTGATTACTATGGGCTGAGTGGACCCGAAACATTTCAGGAGTGATTCAAGTTAAGTCTTAAATTTGTGCATGTTAAGAGAAATTAGGGCTTCCATATATACAACTCCAGGAGGCGCCATTCTCATTCTCTTACCAGAGTGACATAAGAGGTAGTTCTCAAGAGGGGAAAGGCAACTTCCAAATGAAAAGAGACAACAGGCAGAGCCCATGACAACAGATGGCTTCTGAAAGATTCCTGTATGGAGCCGCCTGGGCTCAGAGTTACTCACAGAGAGCCACAGTCTACAGGAGTGCGGGTCGGTGGACCATGTCCTCTTTTCTCACCATACACAGGAGCACAGTGACATCCTACAAAGCCCATAAGGTGAGTAGGACTCAGCTTGCCCTTTCATTAAAAAAACTCTATTCAAAACCTATCAAAAACCTAATTAAGGGTTGCTATAAAAAAACAGTAATATGTAGACCATCTCTACATTTTCTGTTGAATTGTCCACTGCCTTATGTAATGTCTGTTGTATAAGTGCCCACACAATAATTTAGTGCCAGGAAAAAAGTTGCTCTCCTCTTGACGAGCTGGTCTGTTTCCTTTCAACAAACAATGAGTATTATATAACCCTTTCTTTTCCACATTTTTGTCTTGCCTTTCAGGATTTTCAAAGATAAATTTCATGCTTAATTAAAGTAACAGCGTTGGCCAAACTTTCCAGAATATTTATTTTCATCTCCTATTATAACGGGTTTATTAAACATATATCTTTTATTGTAAGCTATTTCAAATCCTCTTTAAAATGTAGGCAAAATACAAGTTATAAATACAATGAGGCCATCCCTCCTTCCCCACTTAAAGTTTATTCACTATCACAGTGAATGGCTAGAAATTCAAGAGTCAACTCAGAATCCTCCCTTTCTTTTAGCTAATACCAAAGTTCTAGCTATTTAACCACCTTAATATTTTGCACGCCCTCCCTGCTCTTTATTATCTCTAAGACATTGCCTTGGCTTAGCATGGTTTACTGTAGAAGCTTCCATAGTAATTTCCCTCCCTATGTCTGAACTCTCTCAATCAACCCTCTTTGTTCATTTCCTCCATACTACCAGAAAGACAAACTATGTCTCTCATCTGGCTGAAATTTCCTCAGTCTGTCATCTACAGAGTAATACCTGAAGTCATTCATAGAACACACAGGACCATATATGACCTGGTTGGCCCCTCCATATTTACTTGGCCTTATCTCACCCAGATGACCCTCTAAATATACCTGCTCCTCCCACAGTAAATAGCACCACCATTTCCCTAGCTGTTCATACTCCAAACCTTAGAGTTATCCAAACCTTGGCGTTATCTCTCAAAAATAAACACTAAAAAAATAAAATGTGTATTTATTTTTGAGAGAGAGAAAGAGAGAGAAGAGAGAGAGAGACAGACAGACGGAGGGACAGAGAGAGAGGGAGACACAGAATTTGGAACAGGCTCCAGGCTCTGAGGTATCAGCACAGAGCCTGACGCAGGGCTTGAACTCACGAGCTGTGAGATCACAACCTGGGCCGAAATCGGATGCTCAACCGACTGAGCCACCCAGGCACCCCACCAGTGACCTTTTTAAAATATGAGATTATGCCACCACCCTGTATGAAACCTTCCATTAGGCTTCCTATTATACTTAGAACACAGTCCAAAGTTCCTATCTCTGCCTAGAAGGACATACCTATTCTCACTCTTCTCCTTTCCAGAAATACCATTCTTTCAGATATTCATTCATTCATGTAGCTGTGGCCCTCATTTTTCAGTCTCTGCAACAATGTTACTTCCTTAGAGGATTTCCTGACTCTCTACCTTAGTAGTTCTCAACTGGGGGCCATTTAGACCCCAAAAAGGACATTTGACAAGGTCTGGAATGTTACAAGATTTGGTGTCACAGTGGGAGAAGAGGGAATCTACTGGCTTCTAATAGGTAGAAGCTAGGGATTCTGGTAAATACTTTATAATGCACAGGACAGCCCCCACCACCAACAAAGAATTATCAACAAATAATTATCTGGCCCCAAATGTCAACAGTATCAAAGTTGAGAAAAGCTGTCCTCTGTAAAACATACCTCCTCTGGTCTCCTAACCCTTACTCTGCTTTATTTTTTCATGAATAATAATTATATATCTATTCATTTGTTTCTGGTCTCCCTCACTAGAATGAAAGCTCCATGAGGGTAGACATTTGACTGATGTACACACAGCTATTTCACAATGGCCTAAAAGAAAGCCTGGCATATAGCCAGCACTCACTAAATATTTATTGAAAGAAAAAATGGAAAAATTATACTTCAACAAGCCTGAACTACTTGTATCCATCAAAATACCCCAGGTTCTCTCAGGCTTCTGTGCCACCAGCTATAGAGAACTGTGGGACTTCATAAAATTTGTAGTCACTATGATTTGTCTGCTATAGAGTATAGGGATACGCTAATTTTTTTTTGAAGATTTTATTTTTCAGTGATCTCTACACCCAACATGGGGCTCAAACTTACAACCCTGAGCATGCTAATTTGCTCCTTGAGGACAGAGACTATGCCCCACATTCCTCTGTATCTCTGGCATTTCAACGGCTAATGGCAAGAATGGAAGACCATCTCCCTACCCAGTGAAAGAATTCAGTGTGTCAGATTTACGACTTGAGCCAAGAGAAGTTCCATATTTCTGGAAGCTAATCCAGAATCTATAGGAATCTATAGGAATCTATAGGAATCTATAATCACAGGGCTAAAGCACAGAACATATTTTTGCTCAAAATAAGACAATAATCTGTCATGGTATCCAAAGCAATAAAATTGGTATAAAAAAGCCTTAATATCAATATCACATACCTGCTTGTTTAGCTTCAATACAGGCAATAGTTATTTCTTCTTTCAAGTCCCAGTTTTCATTGGCTATAGCTTCCCCTACTTTAACAAATCTTCCAACTGCCAAGTTGACGGCTTGTCCTACACGCTGAATTGCTTGCAGAGTTTTATCAGACTTTTTGGTATTATCTTTATGATTAATAAGCGTGGTGATCTAAAAATAGAAGAAGATAAAAGCATTTGCTTAAAATTTATCTCAATATCTTTTAAAACTATATCACAAAGGCCAAGAAAATTAAGCCCAGAATACTGGATTAAGCCTGGCGTACGGCAACAGTCTTTGGCCTAGTAGACTAAATTGATGGCTTTAATGCTTCAACCCAGAGACAACCAGTAAAGCATCCTGCATCCCTCCTCAAGACAATGTTTCTATTAATAACAATCCCAAGTTTACCTGATGATGGTTATCTGGGACATATAGTTCCAGAAGCCCTCCAGGTATTCCAACAAATCTTAAAGACAGAAGAAAAGTAGGAAAGGGAGGCTCATTACACTCAAAAGCAAAACAAAACAAAACAAAACAAACACCTCACAAAAAACCAAAGCACTTCTTAGTGCTTACAGCACAGTAGAGATCTAATTTCCTCGACTGTGGCTCGAGCTGCTGTGAGAGTAGAGACGACATTCCATTCCACTGCCTAGCAGTGTATAGGTTGTACAAAATGGTATGCATGTCATACATGCTTACTGAATTAGCCAGACATTTTAGAATGACCACTGTAATCTATGTTTTATACTTCTCTAAGTGTTGTTGTAGACCCAAAGTACATTACATACCAAGAGTTTTAATACCTGATTCCAGGCCCTGAAGTAAAATATAGAAGGTGACAAGTTAAGCTTGTTGAAACAAATATAAATCCTCAAAATGTCCTAGAAAACTAGTACGTGAACTATACCGACATATCAAAATATTTAAATAATGTTACATGAAAACTGTGGATCTTAAATAGTACATGTCCACTGAATATAACTGTGAAATGATTTATATAAGTGCATTAGCAAATACCAGAATACAGAACTAAGAGAAGAGGAATGGCTCTTTGAGAAACTTTACAGGTTATGGTACTAATAGTTTAGAATCAGGAAGGCCTGGGTTTGAGCCTTGGCTCTGCCTTGGCTCTCCAAATTTCCTAACCTATATTATTTTTCAAATTTTGAATGTTTCCTAGGTGCCAGGTCCTAAGAATGCATCAGTGAACAAGACTAACACAATCCTGCCCTTGTTCAGTTTACAGTCTATCAGAATAACAAAATATATAAAATAAATTTATACATAATTTATAAAATCATATAAAATATATTTGTTGCACATCTACCATATACCAAATAAAATTTTAGGCAATGATGAAAAAGCAATGTAAATCAAAGAAAAGACCCAAACTCTCATGGAGCTTACATTCAAGTGGGAGGGAGGACAGATGATAATCAAAAAGGTAAACAAACAAACAAAAATAATGCAAATACTATACAAAATATTAAAATAGTATAATACGATAGAAGTATTTTTGTAGCTATCTCAGATTAGTTGATCCTCCTTCTATGAGGAAGTGATATTTAAACTAAGATCTAAATGATATAAAGTAGTCAAGTTGGCAAACATCAGGGGACAAAGCATTCTAGGGAGAAGAAATAATTGTTGGAGGCGGGAGAGAGAAAGGGAGAGAGAGAGAGAAAGGGAGAGGGAGAGGGAGGTGAAGAAGGGGGAGGAGAGAGAGAGCGAGAGGAAAGGAGAAGGGAAGCCCATCTTGTTCAAAGAATGAGGTAAGGCTAGAAGTAGTTAAAGAACAGTGACAAGAAGGCAAGTAGAAAACCAATATCCAGCAGGTGGGCGGGGACCAGCCATGAAAGGCTATGTATTTTATTCTAAATATGACTGGCAGCCACTGAAGGGTTTCTAAACAGGAAAGTGCTATAATCTCTGCAGTGATTTTTAAATGTGTCCACAAATTCTTTGATATTTCTCCTTTCAAGAAGCAGAGACTCATTTCTCTCCCTTGAAGTATGAACTGAACTTAGTGACTTACTTCTAATGAATAAAGTGGAAGCAATGGCATACTTCTGAGAGTAGATCATAAAACACATTTTACCTTCCACCTCCCTCTCTCTCTCCCTCTCAATCTCAGATCAATCACTGCCGGACAAAAACAGCTACCATATTGTGAAGGACACTCTCGCAACTCGATGGAGATACCCACATGGGAAGAAACTGAGGCTTCCGGCCAAAAGATAGTGAAAAACTGAGGCCTCCTGCCAACAGTGAGAAGAATGAACATGGAAACAGATTCTCCGGCCTCAGTCATGCCTTCAGATTATGGTGGGCCCAGCCAACGTCTGGATTTCAATTTCACAAAAGACCATCCAGAACCATGAGGCAAACCATCCCAGAATTCTTGACTCACAGAAACTGAGATGATAAATATTTATTTATTGTTTTAAGGCAGTAAATTTGGGGTAATTTGTTATGCATCAATAGATAATGAATACATATTTTGGTATCTTGAATGTGGCAATGCTGTAACAAACCTAAAATGTGGAAGTGGCTTTGCCATCAGACTGTGGAAGTTGAATGGACTTTGAGGAGTTAGTAAAAGCTAGAGAGTATTGAATACACTTTGCAGAAGTTCCTCAAGGAAGCTATGGGTAAAAGCTTAAAGTCATAAAAAAATCTTATTGAAAAGTGGAGAAAAGAAGATCTTTGTTATGTGGTGTCAGAAAATCACCCCCAGGAATGTGTAAATTAGAGAATAAACCTAATGAACTGGGTGATCTAGCTAAGGAGATTTCAAGACAAATTTTGAAGGTGCCACTTAGCTTCTTGCTTAAAATGTAAAAATGTAAGAAGAGATACAGAAGCGAAAGGAAACACTGTTAAATAAAAAGAAGCCAGGACTTGCTGTATGTGAAAATTCCTTGCTTCTCCAAAAGGCAAATGATGCTAAAATTAAGAATGGCTTCCAGGCAAAAACAAAATCTAGGGCACTGTCAGGAAGCAAGGTCTAAAGATGAAGCTGAGAGTGTGACTATAAAATTTTATGTTAAGATCTCAGGAAGATTCAAGGTGCTGTTCCAGAGATCCATTCACTTAAACAACAGGTCTCTGAGAAGCTTTAAGAGTATTGTCCCTCAGGAGTCCCAGCAGAAGCCCAAGTTAGAGCAGGGCTTATCATAAAGAGACTTGTGGGTATGGTTTGTCTAATTAAGTTAGCCCAATAAGATTCACAGGAGACTCACAAAATTTTGAGGATAATTAGGTCAAGAGACATGGACTGAAGGAGACAGATCAGTACAATTAGGTCAAGAGACATGGACTGAAGGAGATAGATCACTACAAAATGAAGAGTTTTTTGCATCCCCAAGCTTCCATCGGCAGGGAGCAGGCTGAGGAACCATGCAGATATAAATATGGGCTCCCTTTCATGAGTGAGGATGACTCAGAGCAGTGCTAATGGCCATGAAGAAACATTCCTGGGCTTCAAGTCTTCATCAAGGTACCATTAACCTGTGTTTGGGTGGGTTTCAGAATACTGTGAACCAGTGGCTCCTAGTTTCCCCATTTTCAAACAGAAAAATATGGCTGTTATCCTATGCTTACTTCCTGTTTTATTTTGTTTTTAGTTGTTGTTTTAACAAAAATTGTTAAACAATTTTAGTTGTTGTTTAACAGGTTATCCTCTGCCTGTCCCACCACTAAAAGTTGTGTGCTTGGGAGCAGATAACTTGTCACTTTAGTTCATAGGTCTTTAGATCAAATGGAACTATACTCAAGGAGCTACACCTAAGGAACTCTGCATATAAGAAGTCTCATCTGAATCAGATTTAGATGCCAAAATCTTTAATTTCCAGCTATGCCATAAAGGGATGAGACTTTGGGGAGGCCTGGGGGTGCAGGGGAAGAAATGGGAAGAAAAGTAAACAATCTGTGGCCAGAGGGTAGAATGCAGTGATTTTAAAATATGTCCAAAAATTCTTTCCTATTCCTGCCTTTAAGAGGTAGAGCCTCAATCCCCTCTCCTTGAGTGTGGGCTGAACTTGGTGAATTACTTCTGACTAATAAATCAAGCAGAAGTGACAGTGTGGTACTTTTGAGAGAGGTCATAAAGGCACTCTGGTTTCAATCTTTCTCTCTCTCTCTCTCTCTCTGAGATTATTCCCTCTAGAGGAGGCCAGTTGCCATGTCATGAAGACATCTGACCAGCCTGATGCAAAGTCTAACATGACAAACAACTGAGTGAGGCGTCCAACCAACAGCTAGCAAGAGTCTGAAGTCTCCTGCCTACAGACATGTGAGTAATCTAAAAGCAGGCAGGATTTTTCTTGTTTCTTGAGATCGGCCTGGATTGCAATGTATTTTCCTCTCGGGACTGCCTTCACTGCATTCCAAAGCATATGGATTGTTGTCTTCTCATTTTCATTTGTTTCCATTTGTTTTTTAATTTCTTCTCTAACTGCCTGGTTGACCCATTCATTCTTTAGTAGGGTGTTCTTTAACCTCCATGCTTTTGGAGGTTTTCCAGACTTTTTCCTGTGGTTGATTTCAAGTTTCATAGCATTGTGGTCTGAAAGTGTGCATGGTATGATCTCAATTCTTGTATACTTATGAAGGGCTGTTTTGTGACCCAGTATGTGACCTATCTTGGAGAATGTTCTATGGGCACTCGAGAAGAAAGTATATTCTGTTGCTTTGGGATGCAGAGTTTTAAATATAATTGTCAAATCCATCTGATCCAATGTATCATTCAGGGCCCTTATTTCTTTATTGATCCTATGTCTAGATGATCTATCCATTGCTGTAAGTGGGGTATTAAAGTACCCTGCAATTACCACATTCTTATCAGTAAGGTTGCTTATGTTTGTGATTGTTTTATATATTTGGGGGCTCCCATATTTGGTGCATAGATATTTATAATTGTTATAATTCTAATTTATAATCTTCCTGATGGATAGACCCTGTAATTATTATATAATGCCCTTCTTCATCTCTTGTTACAGCCTTTAATTTAAAAACTAGTTTGTCTGATATAAGTATGGCTACTCCAGCTTTCTTTTGACTTCCAGTAGCATGACAGATAGTTGTTCTCCATCCCCTCACTCTCAATCTGAAGGTGTCCTTGGGTCTAAAATGAGTCTCTTGTAGACAGAAAATAGATGGGTCTTGTTTTTGTATCCATTCTGATACCCTATGTCTTTTGGTTGGAGCATTTAGTCCATTGACATTCAGTGTTATTATTGAAAGATATGGGCTTAGAGTCATTGTGATATCTGTAGGTTTCATGCTTGTAGTGATGTCTCTGGTACTTTGAGGTCCTTGCAACATTTCACTCACAGAATCCCCCTTAGGATCAACAGCACACCTAAAGGAAATAGAAGCAGAACAGCAAAGACACCCCAAACCCAGCAGCAGAAGAGAAATAATAAAGATCAGAGCAGAAATAAACAATATAGAATTTAAAAAAACTGTAGAGCAGATCAACGAAACCTAGAGGTGGTTTTTTTGAAAAAGTAAACAAAATTGATAAACCTCTAGCCAGGCTTCTCAAAAAGAAAAGGGAGATGACCCAAATAGATAAAATCATGAATGAAAATGAAATTATTACAACAATCCCTCAGAAATACAAGCGATTATCAGGGAATATTATGAAAAATTATATGCCAACAAACTGGACAACCTGGAAGAAATGGACAAATTCCTAAGTACCCACATACATCCAAAACTCAAACAGGAAGAAGTAGAAAACTTGAACAGACCCATAACCAGGGAAGAAATTGGGTCAGTTATCAAAAATCTCCCAACAAATAAGAGTCCAGGACCAGACGGCTTCCCTGGGGAATTCTACCAGACATTTAAAGCAGAGATAATACCTATCCTTCTCAAGCTGTTTCAAAAAATAGAAAGGGAAGGTAAACTTTCAGACTCATTCTATGAAGCCAGCATTACTTTGATTCCTAAACCAGACAGAGACCCAGCAAAAAAATTCTCAATAAGATACTAGCAAATCAAAATCAACAGCATATAAAAAGAATTATTCACCATGATCAAGTGGGATTCATTCCTGGGCTGCAGGGCTGGTTCAACATTCGCAAATCAATCAATGTGATACATCACATTAATAAAAGAAAGGAAAAGAACCATATTATCCTGTCAATAGATGCAGAAAAAGCATTTGACAAAATTCAGCATTCTTTCTTAATAAAAACCCTTGAGAAAGTCAGGATAGAAGGAACATACTTAAACATCATAAAAGCCATTTATGAAAAGCCCACAGCTAATATCATCCTCAATGGGGAAAAACGGAGAGCTTTCCCCCTGAGATCAGGAACACGACAGGGATGTCCACTCTCACCACTGTTGTTTAACATAGTGTTGGAAGTTCTAGCATCAGCAATCAGACAACAAAAGGAAATCAAAGGCATCAAAATTGGCAAAGATGAAGTCAAGCTTTCACTTTTTGCAGATGACATGATACTACACATGGAAAACCCAACAGACTCCACCAAAAGTCTGCTAGAACTGACAGGTAAATTCAGCAAAGTCGCAGGATACAAAATCAATGTACAGAAATCAGTTGCATTCTTATACACTAATAATGAAGCAACAGAAAGACAAATAAAGAAACTGATCCCATTTACAACTGCACCAAGAAGCATAAAATACCTAGGAATAAACCTAGCCAAAGATGTAAAAGATCTGTATGCTGAAAACTATAGAAAGCTTATGAAGGAAATTGAAGAAGATAGAAAGAAATGGAAAAACATTCCGTGCTCATGGATTGGAAGAATAAATATTGTTAAAATGTCCATACTACCCAAAGCTATCTACACATTCAATGTAATCCCAATCAAAATTGCAGCAGCATTCTTCTCGAAGCTAGAACAAGCAATCCTAAAATTTGTATGGAACCACAAAAGACCCCGAATAGCCAAAGTGATATTGAAGAACACCAAAGCAGGAGACATCACAATCCCAGACTTTAGCCTCTACTACAAAGCTGTAATCATCAAGACAGCACGGTATTGGCACAAAAACAGACACACAGACCAATGGAATAGAACAGAGACTCCAGAATTGGACCCACAAAAGTATGGCTAACTAATCTTTGACACAGCAGGAAAGAATATCCAATGGAAAAAAGACAGTCTCTTTAGCAAATGGTGCTGGGAGAACTGGACAGCAACTGGACAGAAGAATGAAAGTAGACCACTTTCTTTCACCATACACAAAAACAAACTCAAAATAAATAAAGGTGGAAGACCTAAATGTGAGACAGGAAATCATCAAAACCCTAGAGGAGAAAGCAGGAAAAAACCTCTCTGACCTCAGCCGCAGCAATTTCTTACTTGACACATCTCCCAAGGCAAGGGAATTAAAAGCAAAAAAGAACTATTGGGACCTCAGGAAGATAAAAAGCTTCTGCACCGCAAAGGAAACAATCAACAAAACTAAAAGGCAACCGATGGAATGCGAAAAGTAATATTGAAGAATTGACATATCAGACAAAGGGCTAGTATCCAAAATCTATAAAGAACTCACCAAACTCCACACCTGAAAAACAAATAATCCAGTGAAGAAATGGGCAGAAAACATAAATAGACACTTCTCAAAAGAAGACATCCGGATGGCCAACAGGCACATGAAAAGATGCTCAACGTCACTCTTCATCAGGGAAATACAAATCAAAACCACACTAATATACCACCTCACGCCAGTCAGAATGGCTAAAATGAACAAATCAGGAGACTACAGATGCTGGTGAGGATGTGGAGAAACGGGAACCCTCTTGCACTGTTGGTGGGAATGCAAACTGGTGCAGCCGCCCTGGAAAACAGTGTGGAGATGCCTCAAAAAATTAAAAATAGATCTACCCTATGACCTAGCAATAGTACTGCTAGGAATTTACCCAAGGGATACAGGAGTGCTGATGCATAGGGGCACTTGTACCCCAATGTTTATAGCAGCACTTTCAACAATAGCCAAATTATGGAAAGAGCCTACATGTCCATCAACTGATGAATGGATAAAGAAGATGTGGTTTATATATACAATGGAATACTACTTGGCAGCGAGAAAGAATAAAATATGGCATTTTGTAGCAACGTGGATGGAACTGGAGAGTGTTATGCTAAGTGAAATAAGTCATACAGAGAAAGACAGATACCATATGTTTTCACTCTTATGTGGATCCTGAGAAACTTAACAGAAGACCATGGGGGAGAGGAAGAAAAAAAAAAGAGAGGGAGGGAGACAAACCATAAGAGACCCTTAAATTTTTTTTAATGTTTTTATTTATTTTTGAGACAGAGAGAGACAGAGCATGAGCAGGGGAGGGGCAGAGAGAGAGGGAGACACAGGCTCCAGGCTCTGAGCTGTCAGCACAGAGCCTGACACAGGGCTCGAACTCACGGACTATGAGATCATGACCTGAGCTGAAGTCGGATACTTAACCAACTGAGCCACCCAGGCACCCCAAGAAACTCTTAAAAACTGAGAATAAACTGAGGGTTGGTGGGGGGTGAGAGGGAGACCAGTGGGTGATGGGCATTGAGGAGGGCACCTGTTGGGATGAGCACTGGGTGTTGTATGGAAACCAATTTGACAATAAATTTCATATTAAAAATAATAAAAAAATAAATAAAAGCAGGCAGGTAAGCCACTCACAAATTCCTGAAACACAGAATCTAAGATAATAAATGTTTGTTTTAAACCATGAAGTTTGAGGTAGTCTATTTTGCAATGGTAAGTAACTAACACAATTTCAAATGTATGTTATTTTAAAAGAACACTCTCTTCGGGGAAAAGAGTGGATTGATAAAGTGGCAAAATCAGAAGGGGGAAGACCAGTTGGGAAACTGTTGCAATAGTCCAGGTAAAAGATGATGCTGGCTTGAAACAAGGTGACAATAGTCAAGATGAAGGAAAACAGGTAAACTGGATTGCTTGATGGATGAGACTGGTGTTGTCAAAGATGACCCCTAATTTGTAGTAGAAGAAACAGGGCGCATTGGCATAACACTAACATCTCTACGTGGCAGGCACAAATAATCTAAATTAATCCTCACAATCTTAGCATGTAAGCACTACTTTATCCCCTTTTTACGGATAAGGCAACTGACACTAAAAGATGGTTGTTTAAGGTCTCACAGCTATTAAGAGGTTAAAGCCACGATTCACAGTCAATTTGATTCAAAGGCATATTTTATTCTTCCAGTTTTACTGAGATTAACTTACATGTAAGTGATGAGTAGATCCATATATATTGCAAATGATTCCACAATAAACTGCAAATGTTTCCACAACAGAGTTAGTTAAAACATGTACTACCTTACATATATTTTTTGTGGGTGGTGGTGGTGATAAGAACATTTAAGGTCTACTCTTTCAACAACTTTTAAGTATTTAATACAAAGTTGTTAACTATAGTCATCATACTGTACATTAGATCCCCAGAATTTATTCATCTTGTAACTGGAAATTTGCACCCTTTGGCCAACATCTCCTCATTTCCCCCACCACACAGGCCCTCACAACCATCATTCTACTCTCTGTTTCTGTGGGTTTGACTTCTGTAGATTCCTCATGTAAGTGAGATCATTTGGTATTTGCCTTCTCTGATGTATTTCATTTCACTTAGCATAATGCCTTCAAGGTCCACCCATGTTGTAGCAAATGCCCAGATTTCCTTCTTTCTCATGGCTGAATAATATCCCATTGTAAATTTATACCACATCTTCTCCATCTATTTACCAATAGGACATTGAGATTGTTTCCATATCTCTGCTATTGTGAATAATACTGCAATGAATGTGGGAGGGCAGATCTCTCTTCAAGATCCTGATTTCATTTCCTTAGGATATATACCCAAAAGTGGGAATGCTGAGTCATATGAGAGTTCTATTTAAATTTTTTTGTGGAACCTTCATGCTGTTTTCCAAAGTGGCTGTATCAACTTACATTCTCATCAACAATGCACAAGGCTTCTCTTTTCTCTACATCTTCACCAACACTTTGTTTTCTTGTGTTTTTGATAATAGCCAATCTAAGTCAGGTGATATCTCATTGCGGTTTTTTGTTTTTTTTTTTAATAAAAATTTTTTTTTTCAACGTTTATTTATTTTTGGGACAGAGAGAGACAGAGCATGAACGGGGGAGGAGCAGAGAGAGAGGGAGACACAGAATCGGAAACAGGCTCCAGGCTCTGAGCCATCAGCCCAGAGCCCGATGCGGGGCTCGAACTCACGGACCGCGAGATCGTGACCTGGCTGAAGTCGGACGCTTAACCGACTGCGCCACCCAGGCGCCCCCCAAATTTTTTTTTTAATGTTTATTTATTTTTGAGACAGAGAGAGACAGAGCATGAACGGGGGAGGGGCAGAGAGAGAGGGAGACACAGAATCGGAAACAGGCTCCAGGCTCTGAGCCATCAGCCCAGAGCCTGACGCGGGGCTCGAACTCCCGGACCGCGAGATCGTGACCTGGCTGAAGTCGGACGCTTAACCGACTGCGCCACCCAGGCGCCCCTCTCATTGCGGTTTTGATCTGCATTTCCTTGATGATTAGTGACGTTGAGCGTATTTTCATACATCTGTTGGCCATTTGTGTGTCTTCTTTAAAAAACTGTTCAGTTCCTCTGCCCATTTTTAAATCAGATTTTTTTTTTTTTTTTTTTTTTTTTTTTTTTTTTGCTATGAAGTGGTATGAGCTCCCTATTTAATATTAAAGATACTAACCCCATGGGCATTGAGGAGGGCACCTGTTGGGATGAGCACTGGGTGTTGTATGGAAACCAATTTGACAATAAATTATACGTAATATAAAAAAAAAAAAGATACTAACCCCTTATCAGATAGATGGCTTACAAATATTTTATCCCATTCGGTAGGTTGTTTCTTTTGCTGTGCAGAAGATTTTTAGTTTGATATAGTCTCACTTGCTAGTTTTTGCTCTTGTTACTTGTATTCGTAGTGTCATATCCAAAAATCATTGCCAAGACCAAAGTCAAGGAGATTTTTCTCTCTTTTCTTCTAGGGGTTTTACAGTTTCAAGTCTTACATTTAAGTCTTTGATCCATATCCAGCTAATTTTGTGAGTGGTGTTAAGAAAGGGGTCTAATTTCATTCTTTTGGATGTAATTATCCAGTTTCCCAACACATTTTAAAAAATATATTCTTTTAATGTTTATTTTTTGAGAGAGAAAGAGAGACACAGCCTGAGCAGGAGAGGGGCAGAGAGAGGATAAGACACAGAATCCAAAGCAGGCTCCAGGCTCTAGGCTGTCAGCACAGAGCCCAACACAGGGCTCGAACTTGCAAACCATGAGATAATGACCTGAGCTAAAGTCAGGTGCTTAACCTACTGAGTCATTCAGGCACCCCAACCCAACATTTATTGAAGAAACTATCCTTTCCCCATTGTATTCTTGGCTCCCTTGTCAAATACTAATTTACCATATATGCATGGGTTTATTTCTGGTC
This sequence comes from Puma concolor, assembly GCF_028749965.1. Classification (NCBI taxonomy): domain Eukaryota; kingdom Metazoa; phylum Chordata; class Mammalia; order Carnivora; family Felidae; genus Puma; species Puma concolor. Next base: position 70,544,358 of record NC_141679.1, read on the forward strand.
TCTTCATTCTGTTCCATTAGACAATGAATCTGTTTTCATGTCAGCATCATATAGTTTAATTACTATAGCTTCGTAGTATAATTTGAAATCAGGAAGTGGGATACCTCTAGCTTTGTCCTTCTTTCCCAAGATTGCTTTAGCTAGTTGGGGTCTTTTGTGCTTCCATACAAATTTTAGAATTTTCTATTTCTGTGGGGAAAAAATGCCATTGGAATTATGACAGGGATTTCACTGAACCTATAGATGGTTTTAGGTGTTATGAACATTTTAATAATATTAATTCTTCAGATCCATGAACATGGGATATCTTTCCATTTATGTGTCTCCTTCAATTTCTTTCATCAAAGTCCTAGAGTTTTCGGTCTATAGATCTTTCACCTCCTTGGTTAAATTTGATGCTACTGTAAATGGAATTGTTTTATTTCATTTTCAAATATTTTGTTATCAGTGTATAGAAATACAACTGATTTCTGCATGTTGATTTTTTATCCTGCAACTTTACTGAATTCATTTATTAGTTTTATGGGTGTGTGTGTGTGTGTGTGTGTGTGTGTGTGGTCTTTAGGAGTCTTTCCTATTCCACACCTGATAAACACTAAGGAATTCTTAGTACCACCTAAAGAACAGAGGACTTAACCACCATTGGCTCTTCCAAACAACTAACTTGGACAAGCCTCTGGAGTGGACAGGAGTTTAAGTTGTGTTTATTACCAAAAGTTTTAAATTTTCAATTATAAAGAAAAGACCTGCAATTAAGCTAAAATGCCAACTCTTGTTCAGTTCTGAAACACACATGTTGCTTTCATTTCCAGCATCCTACCCAGTGCAAAATTAGGTGTGGCTACCTTCCTTTTACTTGAAGCAGTCTAGAAAATGTTTAATCCAAATAGAGGTGTGCATTTAAAACTGACATTTACAGAAGCCAAGTCAATTTATAAAATTCCTTATTAAAAGGTCGATTTATGTCCTTATTCTCAAACTTTTTAAAAAGGAGGCCCAAAAAAAGTTATACATGTTGACTGTTTTTTAAAAACGAGAAATATAGGAAAGACTGAAGAAACAAAAAAATTACCCATAATCACACTACCCTGTGAGCATTTTGCCATAATTTTTCTCAGTCTTGTTTTATATATCTACACACCTAAACACACAGTTTTACAAAACTAAGATAAAAGTTCAATTTCCTTGTCATATGAAAAATAAGAGCAGCTAACATTTAACACTAAGGCACTATCCTATGTGTTTTATATGTATTAATTCATTCAAAGTTCACATCTCTATGAGGTGAATACTATTATTATCCTCATTTTATAGATAAAGAATCTGAACTTAGAAGAAGTAAAGAATTCACCCAAGGTCACAGAAGGAGAAAGTTGCCTATACTTTTAGTAACCATATTGCTTCTGTCCACCCAGGAGTATGATAAAGACCAGAGGAAAGATAGCTGGTGAGAGTGCCTTGTAAAATACAGTGCCAAATAAAATTTCAGCTATTATTCTGCCAAAACCAGGAGGCATATTTTTAAATTGGGAGTCACAACCTGAAGTTGCCCTCATACCAGAGTCGAGAGAACGCCTGAATGAACCGGAAAAAAGAGGGCAGAAAGGCAGCCCATGGGGAAGAAAGAGATCTGATATATTGAAGAGTTCTGCGTGGAATAAAAGAAAGAACGAGTGCTTACTTGATACCTTCTAACAAAGGGTGTCAACAAGTACCAATCGCCAACGAAGTATATCCTAGCAGTTAAGAGCACGAACTCTGGCTTACTTTGCCTGGGTTTGAAACCCAGCTGTATCATGTGACCAAGTGGCAAGTCATCTAGCTTTCTACAAGTCCATGTTCTCGTCTGTAAAAACAGGAATAATAACAGTACATTTCACAAGGTCATTGTGGGAAATACATTACTAAATTAAATAAAGTATTTAGAATAGTGTCTGGTATATAGTAAGCACTACATAATTGTTAGGTATTACACAGCTGACATTTCTAGAATCTCTATTTCCTCATGTTTATGATGTCATTCTTATTTTCTATAATAGCTGACAGTAATCTCTTCATTGAACTGGATTTTCTTAGTTTACTTTTTTCTTTTTTTTTAAGTTTATTTATATTTATTTTGAGAGAGACTGAGAGCAAGCGAGAGCGTGGGTAAGGGGCAGTGAGAAAGGGAGAGAGACTTCCAAGCAGGTTTTGCGCTGCTAGCACAGAGCCCAATGCAAGGCTCAAACTCACGAACTGTGAGATCATGACCTGAGCCGAAACCAAGAGTCGGATGCTTAACCAACTGAGCCACCCAGGCACTTAGTTTACTTATTTTATGGGGAAGCCAGAAAGCAAGTGAAGACCAGGAAGAAAAAAAATTGGTAGCAGCCCAGATAAAAGAACAATGGCTTAATTCTATGGGCCTGAAATATAAGGGAACCAACCCAGTACAGAGAAGTTCATCTCTTGGCTTAACTCAGTAGTGAGTTCTTAAAATTATTAGATATAAAAATTAGGGGTGCCTGGCTGGCTCATTCAGTAAAGTATGTGACTCTTGATCTCAGGGTCGTGAGTTCAAGCCCCACATTGGCACAAAGCCTACTTTGAAATAAAATAAATTAAAAAATAAATTCGCCAATCAGCTATAGAAACCAAAATGGAAGAAAACACACCAAATCATGGGAGGTACTTTAAAAGAAGTAGAACTTACTTTATATGTTTTACCTTTGCAAAACAAAAAAACCAAACACACACACACATATTCATATACATAAGTCAGGAAAGAGGGCCTCATATGTACTCTATTCATCTTCAATTATTGAGAGAAGGATGCTGAAAAGCCTCCAGGACAATACAGAGAGAAATGGAAAGACAGGGTGAGCTATCTTAGAAATTCGAAGGGTCTGTCCAATGGTGAATGCAGTAAATCTATCACAGACAGGAAAAGACTAGTGGGTGGTAGAATAACATTCCACACTAGGGTGGAGTATGTGGCAGATATCCCTGTTCCCTTCCTTGGATAAAAACATTTTAAGACTGGGAGTGGGGGTTTTGACAGGAAGAATAAAGTGATTATTAAAGAAGGTGGGGAGTTGCTCTGAAAAAATGTGTTTGGGACCTAGCCCAGGGCTTTTTAAAGAACTATCTGATTTAGAAAATATCTAACAAATGAGTATATATAACATATATATGTATGGTACAAAGACATAGGAAGACATATATGCAACCAGCATTAAGCTTAAGACAACATTACCAGTACCTCTGACAATCCACATGCCTTGAGGGCCCCTCCCTTTCCACACCCCCCACCTCCCTCTCCCCAGAAGAAACCACTGTCCTGATTTTGTGCTCATCTTTTCTTTGCTATAACTTCTGCACAGATGTTATATCCCTAATGATATATGGTTTCATTTTGCCTGTTTTTGAGCCTTCAGTATTTTTTACTGATAATTATAGCTGTGGTTCATTCATTTCACTGCTGCATAGTACCTTACTGTATGAACATAGCACAACTTATTTAAACATCCTATTGTTAAAAGAATTTAGGCAGTTTCCAGTTTGGGGCCATTAAAAGTAAACAAACAAACAAGAAACTGTCAACATTGCAATCCATGGCTAGCACACACTCAGGAGTTCTCTAAGGGTATGGATTTTGGAGAATTGCTGGGCCATAGGTACTATCCACCTTCAACTTCAGATGACATTGAACTGTCTTCCAAAGTGGTTTACTACTGACATTCCCATTGGCTCCACATGCCTCACCAACACTTGTTCTCATTGTGGTCTTAATTTGTACTTCACTGGTTTCTGATGAAATTGAACATCTTTTAACATATCTTTCAGCCATCAGTTTCCTCTTCTGTGGTAAAGATTTTTTACCAATCTTTATTAGGTAATCTTTCTGTTTTTGATTCATTGCAATCCTTGATTTATTCTGGGTACCACCAACCATTCACTGGTAATTTGTGTTGCAGCCACATTCTTCCACTTTATGGCTTATCCTTTCAGTTTTGATAAACAGAGGTTCTTTGTTCTAAAGGAGTCAAATTTATCAACCTTTGCTTAGAATTTTTACTCAATCACTTCCCAGCATGAGGTGGTAAAGATACTGCCCAGTTGTTTTTCCCCTCAAACTGTTACATGTTTTCACTTTCATATTGATGTCCTTAATCCATCTGGAATTGATGTTTGTATATGGTGTGAGACAGGGATCCAAAGTCATGTGTTACTGGATAACCAATTGTCTTAGCCCAATTTTTTAAAAGTTTTTCCTTTCCCTACAGACCAGCAGTGCCAATTCTGTGACTTCTCAATTTTCCACATATATGTGGATCTGTTTCTAGGTTCTCTATTCCCTTTCACTGGTCTATTGTCTTAATTATGAGAGCTTTATAATGTCTTGAAATCTTCCCACTTTGTTTCTCTTCTGGCTATTCTTGGCTCTTTGTTCTTTTATATTAATGTTATAATTACTTTTTATCAAATTCTGTTCAAAAATTCTGTTGAAATTTTCACTGGAATTGTGTTAAATTTATAGATTAAAGGGGAAAATATTGAGTCAATCTAGTCATGAACAAGGTACTTCATTCCATTTACCTAGATCTACTTTGGCTTTCAAAAAAAGTTTTTTAAATCTTTTCCTAAGGCTTGGCCACGTATGTATGTATGTATGTGTGTATGTGTGTGTGTCTGTGTGTATGTATGTGTGTGTGTGTGCATATATATACATATATACATATATACATATATATATATATATATATATATATATATATATATATATATATATATCCATTCCATTCTCCTAGGAACCTCATTTTTATTCTAACAGGCTTCTTTTAGAATTACTTTTTTGTTATTAGAGAAATGCAGTTGACTTTAGTATACTACATTCAGTGAACTTACGAAGCCTCCTAGTTTTTTTGATTTATCTGTAGACTCTTGCGTTTTCTATGTAGATAATTTTATCAAAACAAGAGCTTTGTTTTTTCCTTCTGTATCTTTACACCTTTCACTTCTTATCTCATTGCACTGGTTAGGATTTCCAGCACAGTGCTAACTAAAAGCTGCAATAGCACACATCTCTCCTCTTGTTTCTAGTTTTAAAGGAAATGTCTGCTTTAAATTTGACTTGTTGCTATAATTTTAACTGTAGGTTTTCTGTGGATACTCTCTATAAGGAAGTTTTCTTTTATTACTAGTTTGCTAAGTGCTTTTTATCATGATTATAAGTTGCATTTAATTGAATGCTCTTTCTGTATCTACTAATAAGAATATATATCTTTTGTAATATATGAATGCAGAAAATTATATACATTTATCTAATACTGACTCAACCTTGCATTCCTAGAATAAGGCCAGTAAGCCAGAACTTTGTAGTTGGAGAGTCGGAAGAGGTTGGATGATATCAGAATAGAAACTATATGCTTAAAACTCACTAAATTTTGTGATGCTAGTCTTGTTCACCTCAAGACCTTGTCTCCTCTCTGGCACTGTTCACGAGTCATCCATGCCTCCTCTGAGGAACATTTACTATTGATGTTGCTAATATGACACTTAGCATGTGCTAATATATACAGATCCTGTCTCCCAACATGACTACAAGTCCCTCCAGGAGCAGCTAGTAAGTATACAATAAATGCTTAAATATTCTTGGGGATAAAATGGTGAAACATGAATTGGATAATAATGCAGCATCCTTAGAAAATGAGACTCTGGACCTGAATTTCTAGAGAGCTGCAGTGTTAATCAGCTAATACTCACTGAAACTTAAAAAAAATCACTCTAAATTTTACTCCATACTCCCCTGCTTTGTTAACAGTATTCTGGCCATGCTTTATTCATTTGGTTTTGAGCAAATTCAACTTTTACTTATTGAGTGCAGTCAATCATCAGGAATGTCACTTAGGGTACTGTGCTAAAGATATGGCTGTGGATACATCACATGTGGGATGCAGAACCTCAGCTATGACCCTGAATCAATCTTTAACAAGGAAGAAAAAAATTTAAAAAGCTTGCATTTTCCCCCCTGTGGCATTGACCTCTAGTTAACTCTCAGCAGCAATTCACAGGATTCACACATTCACACATTTCCTCCTCCACTCCACCCTCTTTCATTCCAGAATTACACAATGCAGAACTGCAGAACTGATACATTTTTAACAGGGTTACTGTGAAAAGTTACCTTTTCTCCAAATCACAACTACTTTCCACCTTGCTTTTCCACTGTGGACTCTCTTCTCTGTACCTACCACTAGCTGACCTCATCACTGCTTCCGATCTCTAGAGACAACACAGCATATGGTGTAGCTAAGAGCGCTGAATCTGGAACCAGGATGCCTGGGTTCAAATGCCAGTTTGACATTTACAGTTCAAAGTCCCAGGGGAAGTTACTTAGCCTCACTATTCCTCAGTTTCCTCTCCCATATAGTGAGAATAAACACATATGTACCTCATAAGATTGCTATGAGAATGAAAGGAATTATATTTACAAAGTGCTTAAACCACGGCCTAACACATCACACACGTTTTGTTAAGTACATGGATCAAATATTATGAAGCTGAACTCCAACCGCTCTCTTATCTCTCTCCTAAAACTACTCCCGTAGTTCTCATTTTGGGTTGTGGTTGTACTGGTGGCATTCTTTGGGGGAGGACGGCAGTGCAGACATCATAGCCTTCCTTCCCGGTGGTCAGGGCCTCTACCAGACAAGGAAGGGAAGAGGAAGGAATAGTGTCAGCTGTATTCATTCACTGTTGGGTTAGCCAGGCTAAAAGTGAGCACAGGTAAAGAAAACGGAGCTGTTTATTTAATCAGCATAACAGGAATCTAGAGACACGTGTGACTGCTATTTTTAAATATGTGGAGGGCTGGGATGGAGAAGAGACAGCATTTAAAATTCTAGGGAACAGCTACAGGCGCCCCATCACTGAACATGTTGAAGCAGGAGCCTGGTGACCAGGTGCAAAGGATGCTGTAAGAAAGAATTTTTTTTTTTTTTTTTTTTAATTTAGAGTCAGATAACCTTTAGGATTCCCAGTACTTCTAAAGTCTTGGCAATACCAGCGTGAGTCATCAAGACGTTACAATCTAGTTGTGAGTCACACATCGCCAACGCGCTCCTGAAGGCACAGAATTCTTCCCTCTCCACGGAGCCTGGCACATTTCAACAAGATCTAGGTGAGGAATTCTAGCCCTCAGGCTGCGTAGAACTCGGCTCCCAGGAACAAAAAGTTCTCTAAAACTCGGCGCGTCAATTAGCTGATTCCGGACTTGTGTTATGACCAACGAATACAATAAAGCATACATCCCAGACGGGATTTGGGGCAAAAAGATGTGCATCCGGATCAACTATCAGACAGTGCTTCACCTCACTCCAACGAGGCCAGACAAAGGGCGCCTGAAGCGAGCCGGCAGGTTAAGGAGCAGGGGCAGGCAGGGTGGCCCGGGGTGCCCGGGAGCCCAGCGAGCAGACACGCGCAGGGAAGGGGACAAAGGCCTCGGGGAGCGCACGCCGGACTTGGAGGCCGGCAGGAATGCCCCAGCCGGAGCGGCCGGCAGTCGCGGGGTGCACTGGGGATGCAAACGTGGGGGGCCTCTGGGGAGCCGGGGATGGGGGAGGGCTTCGGGGGCCCGGGGGGAGGGGCAGGGCTAGCCGAGCGGGTCCCGTGGGGCAGGCCGGGCGGCGCACCTGCCTGCGGGGCTCTCGGGTCGGCGGGGGGCTCCCCGCCCCTCAGCCCAGGCGGCCTCCCTGCCGGATTTCGGATGGTCCGGACCAACGCCGCCGCCGCGGCCGAGGCGGGCCCCCATGCCTCAGACGGGCCGCCCGACCCGACGCCGCAGTCCCGGTGCGGAATGTGGGGCAGCGGCTGCCTCCCGCAGGGCCCGACCCGGCCCCGGGGCCGTGCGAGCGGCCGCCGCCATCGCGGCCGCGGCCGGAGGGAGACGAGGGGCGGCTCCGGATGCCACTTTACCTGAGAGACCAGCGGGAGCAGCGTCTGCTCCACCGAGCGAGTTTTGATCTCGAGTCCCGAGTCGAAGGCGAAGCCCGACGGGCCGGCGCCGCCGACGCCGGCCGGGCCCAAAGAGGCGGCCATAGCGCTCGGCCCGTCGCGCAGCCGGGACGCCGCGCCACTGCGGGCCCGCAGCCCGCCAGCCAGCACGCCCGCGGCGGCGGCAATGCACCCGCGCCGCCCCGAGGCCCCGCCCCCGCGGGGGGCCCGCCCCCCGGAGGCCACGCCCCCGCGCGCTCGGGTCTAGGGTTCGCCCTCTCCCTCTGCGAGAGGGTCAGTCTCTGTCTGTCCCCCTTCCCCGCCCCGTATCTCTCTCTCGCCAGGGCTGATTGAACCAGACACCTGCCAGCCTCCCACGGCCACGTGGCCTCTTACCGAGGCAAGGACAATCGTCCCTAGCAAAGCGTTTCGTCCTCCTGATAGGTGACTCGTTCTAACTCCGATTCCCACGATGACTTCTGGAAGCTGAACTAACTGGTAGAGCAGAACCACAGTCCGGTGCGTAGGAAGGGTCTTCTACCCTGAGACAGGAATTCTACCGGTAAAGCGTCTTTCTGGAGCTTCTCCGGAAGGTCCTATTTCCCCCTGCTCCTCTTCTGACCCTTTCTCATAATTTGGGCTCGATTGAGCATGAAACATACGATGATGCAGTCTTAAGGAGTACCTGGGTACTTGTCAAGGAGACAATGATTTGGGTATCTTTCAGGCTACTTTTCAAAAGGAAATTAACTAGAGCATATGGGAAGCTTCATCTACTGTTCAACACTTTTACATTTTAAAACTACTTTTCAGAATTACTTTTCCTAGGGCTACGCCAGAGCAGTTTCCTAATAGGTGTTTATTGACTGAAAAGATCGGTCAGCTCAGTTGGTTGAGGCTCTGACTCTTGATTTTGGTTCAGGTTGTGATCCCAGGATCATGAGATCAAGCCCCATGTGGGGCTCTGGGCTGAGCCTGGACCCTGCTTAAGATACTCTCTCTCCCTCTCTTCCTCCCTTCCCCTTCCCCCTGCCCTTCTCCCCTACTTGTGGGTGCTCTTAAAAAAAAAAAAAAAGACCATTAGTGTATATTTCTGGTTAAACTCACTTAAAGGTAAAGCTATCAGGGAGCCCCCGCATGATCAGATGGGAGGGAGGGCTGAACACCCCTTTCCTCAGGAGTTCCAGAAGCAAAGCCAAAAAGGCAGCTGTCAGAAACACACCCAGTGAAGGGGTCCTAGGCTCAAGCAATAGACTGAGAAGCATGGAGAAATATTTGTGAACTAGCCTATCTGCCAATAAGCAACTAGCAGAGCAGAAAATAATCCAAGGCTGGTGAGTCCACCCTTTCACTTTTGCCAGGATCATTTCTCCATCGATGTCAGATAGATGAGCAGAATACCACCAGCTCCAAGTGTCAGAGGCTCTTTCCCAAGCACTTGTTGAAATGTGCTTCCCATGTGGGGGTTCAGCTCCATCTGCCAGTGCTGCACGTTTATCTTTGCTGTTGAAGATAGCCATTAACATGGGCTTGTTTTCTTCATGCAAAATGTGCAGTTCCTTTGACCAGCTTTTCCTCGGATTCTTACTCCCCAGCCACTTACCTTACCACTTCCTTGTCTACCAAGGCCACCTTCACGAGTGCACTGAGGGCTCCAGCCTCAGCGTTGGACCTTTTCACCTCTTTAAGGTGCCCAGCATCCACTCTCCAGACACATCTTCCCTTATGTAAGTTGCCCATGTTACATAAAAATTCAGTGTAGGCATTGGTGCCAAAGGAAAATATTTAAGGCCTAAGTAAGAGACAGATGTATTCGTGAAAGTTTCACTTCACTGAAGATCAAATTTCTCAACAGAAATGAGACTAAGTTTACCACCTGATTCATTTAACACTCGTAATTTTATTTCAAAATATAAATATTTCACATGTACAAAGAAGTTACATCAGTAGGTTGTCAAAGCAAGTTAAAGCTAAGAAGTAGGCTCTGTGTGAGAATAAAGAATATGTATTGTATTTGAACAAACTCTTTTTGCCTTCAAACCATCTCTACTTTGCCTGAGAATGCAGAGATGATACCTTTCCAAAAGTTATATAGGCAATTACAACTATACACCTAGTCTTGGTTTTAAAATCATTGTATCTGAAATATCCTCCAGTCACCCAAACAAGGAGCACTACAAAGGACAGAAAAAGGATTTTCTTTGGGATAGCTATAATAAGAGTTACACTTTCTGGGCCACTGCAAAAAAAAAAAAAAAAGAAAAGAAAAAAGAAAAAAAGAAAAGAAATAGGATTTGATAATAAGCCAACATGATGTTATTTGAAGATTCACTTCCACACCTTTCATTTTAAGATATAAAGCAAGAATTAAAATAAGAAACCAGGTGTGGAGGAAAGAACTCTGGACTTGGAGTCAGAAGTTCTGCAAGTGAATTCTGGCTCCATAATTTTGTGGTATAAACTTAAGGGAAAAATCACATACAAAAAAAAACTTTGTGAGCCTCCAATGCCTCATTCAATAATACTTAACACCTGCCTATCTCACAGGGTTGTTATGAGAGCAGTCTGAAAACTATAAAGTGACATACAAAAGCATTATTAAAATGTAATATCAATATACCACCACTATATTTGCACATTAATAGATTCTTGAAAAACTTGCAAAACTAAACACAAATACTGATTTTACACACCATAATAGGTGGAAAAGAATCTCTATACTTTATGTATAGCTCTGAACAGCAAATATGTTTTCTTTCTGGTATCTCATTAAACTCTGAGATTTATTACAGTTTACATGGAACCATGGTAATAGATTTACCATTCAGGGTTTCCATTAAGGATGTCTCCTAAAAAAGCTGTAAACTTCCTCAAAAGCCATGTTTCCCAAAGGACAAGAAGTCCTTGGAGAAGCTCTGCTAAGAGGGGGAGGGCAGGGGAGCAGTTTAAGGTCAAGTAAGTCTAGTAAACAGTCTTTGTCCCCTCATAAATTCACAATATTTAACAGGTTTAAAAACTCTAGGAAGTCCCACCGAAAGGAAACAAACTCAGAATTCCTCAATTTTAATTGACCATAGAGTCCCTTCCCTTCATATACACTTCTTATAACATCTAATAACATCCCTTGGAACTACTGCCATAAGGAACACATTTTTCCAAAAGCTGCTCAACCAAAAGGGAAAGGGAAGAGAAGTAGAACAATGGGCTAAGAGAAAAACAAAACAAAACAAAACACTGGGGGCACCTGGGTGACTCAGTAGGTTAAGGGTCTGACTTCAGCTTAGGTCATGATCTCACGGTTTGTGGGTTCAAGCCCTGCATCGGGCTCTCTGCTGTCTGTGCAGAGCCTGCGTGGAATTCTGTCTCCCTCTCTCTCTGCCCCTCCCCACTCACTCTCTCAAAAGTAAATAAACATTAAAAAAAAGAGAGACAAAAGAACCGCATTCTACTCAGAATTGTTACTAGCTCTGTGCTAGAAAAGCCTATGGATTTTTCTCCCCTAGAAAAATGACAGGATCACCTAATTATAGAAGGCCCATTCTGGCACAGAATTTTTATGACTCTAGTAGAGAGAACATCTTGATTTACAATTCTTTTGATTATTTTTAAACTGTCAAAAAATAACTGCTCACTGGTTTCAGTTAGCATGTGCATATTTTTGCAGGTCCTCAATTAATGAATATATTTTGATGGCAATTGTGTAAGGACAAAAAATTAATAAAAAATCAAGTACTTGGGGGCGCCTGGGTGGCTCAGTCGGTTAAGCGTCTGACTTCGGCTCAGGTCATGATCTCGCAGTCCATGGGTTCGAGCCCCGCATCGAGCTCTGTGCTGACAGCTCAGAGCCTGGAGCCTGTTTCAGAGTCTGTGTCTCCCTCTTTCTCTGACCCTCCCCTGTTCATGCTCTCTCTCTCTCTCTCTCTCTGTCTCAAAAATAAATAAATGTTAAAAAAAAAAAAAAAAGTACTTGCTCTTAGCTGGAACTAACACTTGGAATATACTGCCATAGGCTATTTCCAATGTGAAATGCCTACTATAATACTCTTGTAAGGGTCTCGAAAGACCCAGAGAGGAAACTGCCAGTCAGGACCAGAGGATGGGAAGTTATGAAGGGGTTTTTCCTATAAACCCTGAGGTTGAGAGCCCTGGATAGCTCACTAAAATTCCTTTGCTCTAATGAAACCCTTCATGGCCTGAATCTCTGAGTATCTCTTGCCCAGTAGTGACACATCCTGAAGCACTAAATGCAACCAATGTGGGAACTAGGGGTAGGATTAGGGTCACAATGGGTATTTAAGACCAACATTAGCCAGAGGACCTCAGCTGCAAGCCCTTTAGCCACCCTTTAACTGGAACATGCAGCTGCTATTTCCAAAGGTTCTGAGTTTAAATACAGCAAGCCTCCATTACACTTCTTGACCTTGTCAAGAGTCCGTCTACACCAGTGTCACAAGTCACAGGAAAATTCTGCCAGCTAACTACCTCTAATGGAAGAGAGTGTTAGGAATCCTCACAAATTTAAACATAAATAAGACTTGTATCTCAGGCAGTCTGACAAGAGATCACGTCGAGGAACAGCGAATGTGACAGGAATTTTGGAACCGAAGAAGAATTTATAGGGCATGGAGTTTATGCTAAAAACCCTATACCTTATTCTTTCTCAGAAAAGAGAGGAGCACATCTGTGTGGAGACTTTCATTTTCTCCCATCCCCCCCATTTGGTTTACAACTGAACTAGTGAATATGAACTTAAAACTAATCTTTAATGAAGCTATAAAATAAATGTAAGACATAGTGGTAAGATTTCTGGATCCGTTTTTACAGAAGCCACTTCATCAATGCACTGTCTGCTCCTAGGGAGACTTTTTCTGGGACAAACCCTAACTGAGAATCGGGGACACGTCATTTCTGAGACCAGAGCTCGAGACTCGCCCCCTTTCACACCACATGATCTGTGTCCTGTGAAACTTCTGTAAACCCTCTTCACTATGTCCAAAGAGATGTGTTTCTCTGTTTGGGGGTTCCAGGAAGACGTCCCAGAGCTGGCTGACTTTCTGAGTCATTACGCGGTCGCTGGAGCACTGGGGCAGTTCCAGTCTCCTGATGAGGACTGTGTAGCACTCTGGGGGTACCTCTGCTCCTGATATTTCAGGTGATACGATGTCATTGTCAATTTTGGCAGCTCTAAAATCTTGTCTTAGGGCTCTAAGTTCCCTTCTATGATCCTGGTATTTATACCAGTAATTATGACCAGCAACAGCCATACATTAGCTCGAGGTTTGTTTTTTCAGTAACACTTCATACAGCTAAAAACACTTTAGAGGAACATAATTTGTATATGCAGACGAAACTCACTGTGTATATAATACTTCTCTCTTTTGACTATGTGCCAACTATAGCTATAAACTTAACCAGCATACAATTAAAAAAAACAAATATGATTTCTTTAAGCGTTTTAATGCAAAAATTTTAATTTTAGTAATGCACATGATGTGGCCAAGATTCAAGGTGAGAGAAGAGCTTCTTATGATTGCCTGTGGCACCCTGTACAGTACTTGGCATGGGAACCAGAGCTGGCAAACTCTTGACAAGTTTTCCTGAACAAATGACTGAAGAAAAGCAGAAGTCAGTTAGTGGCCAAAGGAACACTCGGTGTAACATCAGATTGTGACAGCAAAAATAAGAGACCTGCATGTAGTCTACTGTATAAAGTCAAGCCCTCACAGTAGCCTCTTTCCTAGATGGACCTAATTTCTTAAGTAATATCAGAATAAATTTAAGCTAATTATTATTAACTATGCTTTAGGGAGACAATGTTTTAGAAAAAAAAAAAAGACTTCTACCTTCGTTTTCCAAAGGGAGGTCTTTGATACTTAGGAACCCTTTCTCCTCCATATTCCCTTGGGGACAGATCAAGAGCCTAATGATTGCATTACACAGTGGAAAGGGCACAGAGCTAAGAGCTAGGTTCCAGTCCCAGCCTTGTCATTAACTGTAGGACAAACACTAGGAAAACTGTGGAAGATACTGGAAGAAATGTTACAGTACAGCACGGTCCGCAGACTATTAAGTCAGAAAGATTTGAGGTAAAAATCTTACTAAATTTTTCTGAACCTTAGTTTCCCCATCTGTATGAAACAGTTCTAAAATAATATAAAGCTACATGAAAGCTGATGGGGAGTTGCTGTGAAAAAATATGCGCAAAACGACTTGTAAGATGTAAAGCGCTATGCTGGTTATTGTGATATCTGAGATACTTAAAAAAGTCATAATTCAACAAGCCTTCATCTAGAGTCTTATGTGCAAGGCACTGTGCTAAGTGATGGAAAAATACTACATAAATGTAACATTCTACTGCTAATAAGTAACTAATTGGCAGAATTTCAAATAAGCAAACAGGGATACATTCAACAACTCAGAGAACTGCTACTCCTGAGATTTTTCACTTAAAGTATCTGGAAAGAAAAACTGAACCACAACGTGAATTCTGTCATACTGTTACCATTAATAGCAGCTTAATCAGTATTTTACTTCAAAGTGGTCAACCAAGTTTTAGAAAGTTGGTCATAGTGTAATGGCGGATGGAAGGAAGAGAAAGGCGGGGGGGGGGGGTGGGGAAGACAGTCTTTCTGTGTCTCCTATGGCTGTAACACACAACTAACTGACATTCAAATAAGCCACCCTGTCTTACACTTAAGATTTGTTCTTTCTTACAAAGGGGACCATACACGGTGGAAGAAGGGAAGACAACTCCTTTTTCCTGCTCAAGAAACCGCAAATTCAAAAGTGAAAACCCTCTTCATTAAAAAGTGACAACCATAGAAAAGTTTAAGAACAGATTCCTTAAAGCAGGAGAAAATTACACTGTAACTACTTTTAACAGCAGGTAGTTTAGGGCTCTTGAAATAACTTTATAAATACATATTATAATAATATAGATAACCAAAGTGGGAAACTTCAAGCCATGGTACCAGTGTATAAATCGAAACTCTTCAAGCCATCCTAGCAACAATTAAGTGAGCAAACCACAATTCTGAGCTCTAAAGCCGTGCTTTAAAATGGAAAGCACCCCACAGCGAGCTCTCTCTTGTCCAGGCATTCTGTAGGGAAGGCCAGGAGGGTTCTGCTTCTTTTCCGGGCTCTGCTTGCTAGGCATGGATGAAAGGACAGAAGGCCACAGCTGAGCTGAACTCACTATCAAGACGGAGCCTCCTACAGAAATCACTGCGGGGGAAACCATGTCAGTCTACTGAAGATTTCAGATCCTCAGAAATATCATGAAAAGTCCTGAAGGAGAAAAGAGGAGAACGATTAGTTCTGCTTTTGGAAAAGGGATGGGGGGGTGGGGGGAGGGGGGATAAAACCAAAGAGATACATGAAAAAACAAAACAAAACCAAAACAGTATCCAACCAGTAGTTAGTTGCCATAGAACAATATCTTATTTTTATAACCAGAGAGCCCTGATGAGGTCAGATAGTCACTATTTTTTGCTAAGACTTTCACTGAGTATTACTTCAAAGTCTGCTAGTTATCTCTGTTTTTGGTAACAAGAACTCTAGTTTGTTGCTGGGTCCATGGTCTCCCTTCCAAGATGATTTCCCCAGACTCCTAATATCTGGTCTGGCTGGATGTGGTCTGCTACATATCCAAGGTGCCGACCTCAGGACTGCTGTAGCTAGCTCACCTCTGCTACATCATTTACATGCCCAGGCTAGGAGGATGTCACCCAGTCAGGTCTGTATCTGCAGTAGCCAGGTCAGAGTTTATCAATGATGTGCTCAAGAACCCATCTTACACGAAAAGACCTCATGCCAAGGCTGGCAGAACAGGATTCAAGACTAAATGTTTGTGGGACAGTCATACGAGCCCCAGACTGCCTACCTCTGGCTTCTTTTGCCTAAGAAATAAACCTCTAGCTCACAGTTCTAAGCCACTGTTATTTTGAGTTCTGTTGATGGTGGGGTTTCTCGCTTTTTGTTTTTCTGCTTATATACAGTCAAATCTATCTTAAATGATAAAGAGACAAAGCACACATGTATCACCCTTTCAGGCAGAAGTGATGTTGTTCCTTTACAACATAATCACCAACTAGGAACTCAGAAAAATAGTTAAGTTAAAATGTTTACATTTTTCAGAACAATTCTCAAGTCTCCAAGTTATATCAATTTGCAGCCACATCACTGTAATATGTTGAACGGTCTTAGTTTATTTATCCATCGAATAAAGCCCATTTTATTTTCATACCTATAACCAAGTGTTGGTTACTGTAAACAGATTACTCAATGTTCTCATTACAAATAGACCCAAAGTAGACTGTAAGGAAACTATTCCAAAAAATTCAGAGACCAATTCAGTTGTAGAAACAAAAGATGACAAGAAGTTGTCATTGGGTGCAGATACATAAAGCAAATAATCTGAACTTTGGCTTCAGTTCCACATTCATGCCACCTCTCTTACCCCTTTTACCTTACTCCTTTGTTTTCTCAATGTTCTTTTCACACAATGAGGAGGGCCAGCGGGGTGGAGCAGAGGTAAAGACTAACACTCTAGCACGAGCTACGAAGTACTTCAGAATCAAGAGGGCACAGGTAGAATCTTAGAGAAGAGAGATTACATTCAAGGATGCTCTGTTATCTCCAGGCTGCCTCACCGGTGGGCGCCCTAACCCCTCATCCCTCCAACACGCACCCCTAACTAGCACAGCTCCGCTTCCAAAGGAACAGCTCTGAGGAGTGGACAAGCTTCCAGGCCATGGCTTTGAAAGGGTTTGCATGTGTCGTGGCCAAACTCACAATGTTAAATATATGCTGGCAGGTCAAAGAATTGGAATGAATTTTGTTTCCTTAAATATTTTTTACACTCTGAATGAAATCCCCCAAAACAAAGATTTATATACACACAGATTTTATATGTGATACTATCTCTCTGCACATCAAATTGGGGTTTCTCAACAGCAGCACCATCAACATTTCTGTGCACTATTCAGATGTTTAGCAGCATTGCTGCCTCTATCTGAACTTGTGACAATCAAAATGTCTCTATACATTGTCAAGTATCTCCTGATGGGAGCAAAACTCATGCCCCACCCCCGCCCCCCCCCAACCACTGCCCCTAGCTGACTAGGTATCTATTTTTCACAATCTCACCTAAATTTGTGTTCTTACATTTGCGTACAGTTGTCTACAAGCTGTCTCAGATGACATGAATTTCATAAATAGTACTCAATTTAGGGACCCCTGGAAAATCTTTAAAACCAATAACCCAAAACTGGCCAATATTAAAAGGCATTTCCCAATATGCAACAAACAGGTTTCTAAATTCATCCTGTGACATCTTTTCACATTTCTAAGATACCTGCAAATTTGAATCTCTGTTCAACTCCTCTAAATTGTGAATGGAAATTTCTGCCTCAGGGCAAAGATGCATGAAATAAGATTAAGAGTGTGGTTGGCCTGGTGACTGCTTTCTGTTGACAAGTAAGCTTAGCTGTAACCTTGAAATTTATACCTACTATTCAGTTCAGCCCTCAGGCCAAGAAGGCCTCCAAAAGGACCCAGAAAAAAGAAAACAAAGTGAAGCAAGCTGAGAAAAGTTATTTACAGTTTTCTAACTCAACATTCTATCTTCTCTAGATGTTTAGAGTGGTGATGGTAGGGGAGTGTGTGCGTGAGGGTAGGGGGTAGAAGCCTACAGAACTGACACTGATGTTCAACAAACCTGTATATCTCGGAAAACAAACTCTCTAATCTAGCAACACAGAAATGATTTATTTCGGTCCTCATTGAGAGGCGTTGAGCTAACTAATCAGCAGGGCTCATTAAACTTGAACTTCCTAGAGTAGGAAGAAACAAAGGGAGAATACTGCACTGACAGTATTTCTAGAAGTGGTAAATGTCCTACTCAATCATCTAAATACAATATTCTTTTCCAAACCATAGGGATCATTATGCTAAGAACTAAAGTGGTGGGGGCGCCTGGGTGGCTCAGTCAGTTAAGTGTCTGACTCTGGATTTTTTACTCAGATCATGATCTCAAGGTTCGTGAGACAGAGCCCTGAGTCAGGCCCTGCGCTGACAGCACAGAGCCTGCTTGGGATACTCTCTCTCCCTCCCTCTCTGCCCCTCCCCTGCTTGTGCAATCTTTCTCTCAAAATAAATAAACTTAAAAAAAAAAAAAAAAAGAACTACAGTGGTAAGATTTCTCATATAAGAGCAAGAAATGCAGAATAGGACATGTGCCTGGAAGGACAGAGACTGCTATTAACATTTTACAGTTCCTTTAATGGCAATGGAGACTGTGTGGTGTGATTTCTCATTTACAATCCCTTGCTCCTTGAAAATGTTTCTGAATCTTCCTCCCTCAAAGTTTCAGTGAGATTTTTAAAAATTCCTTTATGTAAATGTTTAAACTTGTTCTGATTTAACATCTCAAGAGCTGTTGACTCCTTTCTTCCTAGAAATACAGAATAAATTTTGGACATTTAAAAATAAAAAGCTTTAACTGACTTAGTTGGCCTGGCATAGCTGAGTGTCTATTTCCTAAACCCTCACTTAGCACACAGGTACACAATCGTGTGACAGAGCACATGTCATCACTATTATGCACATCCCTTCCTTTCCAACTAATTTGGAACACAGCTCTAAGGCTGGGGTTCACTGTGTTCCATCCTCTTTTGTCAGCCTCAAGGTGATATTGCAAAAATCTTTTTCTCTGATCTGTTCTTGGTTTCACTAACCTATGAATTCATCAAATGTTCACTGGGCATTTTCTATGTGCCGGACGTCATGCTAAGAATGGTAAAAGAGTGGCAAACAGATGAGACATAGTGCCTACTTTGAGAAAGCTTCCTGGCGACTAGGAAAGACAATTAATTAAACCTACACAAATATAATGTGTGTTAAGTTCCAACAGGATAAGTACAAGATGCTGTGGGGCAGGGAGACCATGAAGCAGGGACATCTTACCTAGCCCAGAGAGTTCTGGCAATGCTTCTCTGAAGAAGAGTACTCTGAGGACAGGACACGGTACCAGGCTTGGCTGGAAAGGGTGTGGTATTCTTTACAAAGAGGGAAAACATGTGCAAAGATGACAATGACTTCAGAGAACTAAAACAAGTTCAGTATGGCAGCGGAGAGGGAGAAGAGTCTACAGATATAGACAGAAGGCAGGAAGGAAGTCTGATGGGCCAACCTAAAGTCCCCACTCTATCGTGAAGGCCATGGAAGCTACTGTGGGAATTTTATCAGTAGACATACATAACATGTATGCCTCAGAAAAACCAGAGAGGCGGGGCACCTGGGTGGCTCAGGAGGCTAAGCGTCCGACTTCACCTCAGGTCATGATCTCGCAGCTCATGAGTTCGAGCCTTCCGTCGGGCTCTGTGCTGACAGCTTGGAGCCTGGAGCCTGCTTCGGATTCTGTGTCTCCCTGTCTCTCTGCCCCTCCCCTGCTTGCACTCTCTCTCTCTCAAAAATAAAAAAAAACATTATTAAAAAAAAGAAGAAGAAAGGAAAACCAGAGAGGCTGCACTACAGAGCAGAGTGCAGAGACCAGTGGAGAAGCTACTGAGTAACCCCAGCACTGGGTTACACCACTGGAAATACAGAGGAATGAGAGGATTCAGGATGTTTTCAAGTGACAGAAGCAAAGGAGAGCCACCAGTGAACAGAGCGTGAGCCAAGTACGTCCCTTCCCTCCTTCAATTCTCTTTCTTTCCTCGTTAGCCCAAACTAGCATGACAGGGAGTGAGGGGCACTCCAGCTGATATTCTGAACGTTAACGTAAAGGTCTGTGGCAGTGGTGATACTTTTTGGAGAACACCTTCGTAGCTCATTTTGCAAAGACAAGGAAAAAAAAAACTTCTTGCTGTATAAAGTTGGAGGCATTAAACCTTAGTTTAATTACTAAATTTCTTTTACGACATGACACTCATTTTTGATTTAACTTCAGAAATTAAACTATGAAAGATATTCACACTCTGATTAAAAGAATGCTTCTAAAAACAGCAATGGGCTACTAATAACTCCTGCTAGTGAAAGATTAAGTTGAGTTCCTAAAGGACCACATTCCAGCGTCGCACTCCGTACTGTCATGATGTGACAGAGGGAAGGAAAACCTTAATACAGAGAACAGCATTCCTGGAGGAGTCCCTGGGATATGTTCCTACTTCCTTCTTGCAGGTTTTGCCGCTCAGTTTTTGGTAGAAGTAAAATAAGTATATCAAAGCAAATCTGAATATCCTGTCTAAAAGTCAAGGAAGTACTGTAAGACACATGACTGCAGGAGAGTTTTTGCCCTCCCCCACACCTCCCAGACAGCCCCAGTGTCGACAGAGAACAGAGGAGGTGATGTGCTCGAATTACTGAATCAAGGCCAAAATAGTTGGGAGCCTTACACTGTGTGGTGTCCGTGACATCCACCCCCATCATACTGCAAACACCACTATCAACACTGAATATCAAAGAAAGGGGGCCCTACCCCCTTCGTTCTTCCTTAGGTGGATAGTTGTCGATCCGTCTGAAGACAGATGCGAGTACACAGAAGCAGTCTCGCAGATGGGTACCATCAGCTGCCAGTGCCTGCCTCTGCAAACAGAAGGTATGTCTGCCTAATGAAATGTCACCATCCAGCCTCTGCTATCGCACCGCAGCAAGCCTGCTGTGTCTGAGGCCCTGAGAGAACGCCAGTGTGGCAGCAGCTCAGACAGCAAGAACAAACATGTCAGGATCAGGTCATGCAGGATCTTGCAAGCCACGTCAAGGACTTTGATCTTCCTCCTAAAACCAACGGGAGGCCATTTTTGGTAAGTGAGTATTGTGATCAGATATGCTTGCGTTTGGAAGAGAACAAGTGAGCTGCAGTGTGAAGGAACTAGAGAACTGTGAGAGAGGAGGCTGGGAGACTGGTTAGAGACCACGATGACCACACAGTCCGGGTGAGAAACGCAGCAGCTGCGCCCAGCTCAGACCAGGGGCATGGCCACAAAAATGGCCTCCCGTTGGCTTTAGGAGGAAGATCAAAGTCCTTGACGTGGCCTGCAAGACCCTACATGATCTGATCCTGGCATGTTTCCTCGAGCTGTCTGAGCTGCTGCCATACGGGTGTTCTCTCAGGGCCTCAGACACAGAGGAAGAAGAGATCTGAGGGAAAGCAGACAGGACTTGGTACAGGTGGTGACTGAGGAGATGGGGAGCAGGAAGAATGACCACAAACTGACATATGGAAGTGGAGTATAGCATTCCCCGAGGTAGGAAACAGGGGAACATTTGTTCTGGTGGAAGGGTGGAGGATGGCTCACGAAGGAAGAGAAAGATCATTGGTTCAAAGGCACCAGCTCACCTGCTTTTTAGCTATGTGACTAGGGGCAAGCTAACCCCTCTAAGCCTTGATTCCCTCATCTATAAAACATGGAAATCTACAGCTCCTAACCTCATATGTGAACACTGGACAGATTAAATAAAATCACACACGTAAAGTTTTACCACAGAACTTCATCCCAGCAAGTGTCAGCAGAGGTGATGTTTGTTACTGTTTAAGGTCTCCTTTAGACTTCCCACTGAAGGGTGAGGTTTGGAACTCATGTTTCCTTCAGGCCCTCTCAAAACCCTATTAAAATGCCAGTAAAGGTAATTTTTTTAAGGCATAAATTTATCTGGAAAAAAAATTTTTAAGAGAATGTAAGAGGTAAGAGCAATAAACCTTTAAAGCATATTTATTTATTTTTAATGTTTGTTTATTTATTTTGAGAGGGAGAGAGAGAGAGAAAGAGAATCCCAAGCAGGTTCCATGCTGTCAGCACAGAGCCCGATGAGGGATTCAATTCCATAAACCGAAGATCATGACCTGAGCTGAAAAGCAAGAGTCAGGAAGCTTTGACTGAGCCATCCAGGTGCCCCAAAAGCAATAAACTTTTAGAAGATGGAAAGCAGATGGGACAACTGCTCTGACCCAGCATACCCTAAAAAGCTGATCCTAGACCAGTAGTGGAAAAAGCCAGGAAACTATTTGATTTATTCCATAAAATCTCTCATGAGGCTCAGGAACTGGTGATACCAAGTAAACTTCCGGAAGTGGTGTTAGGTGGGGCTAAATACAGCAGAACTGTCTTAAAGTCTGTTTAAAAAGCAGCACGACTCCACTGCTCCAATATCCTCACCTACCTCCACCTGGCCAACCAACTGCTCCTATCACTGGCAGAAAATGCTTGGGATTCTGTCTCTCCTCTCTGTCCCTCCCCTGCTTGTGCTCTCTCTCTGTCTCTCAAAAATAAGTAAATAAACTTAAAAAAAAAAAAAGGATTAAAAAAATTAATCAAAAGCAGAGCATACTGGGTGGGCCACACCTATTCAGGCAAGCTCTTTAAATTTTTTTTTTTTTTCAACGTTTATTTATTTTTGGGATAGAGAGAGACAGAGCATGAACGGGGGAGGGGCAGAGAGAGAGGGAGACACAGAATCAGAAACAGGCTCCAGGCTCTGAGCCATCAGCCCAGAGCCTGACGCGGGGCTCGAACTCACGGACCGCGAGATCGTGACCTGGCTGAAGTCGGACGCTTAACCGACTGCGCCACCCAGGCGCCCCCAGGCAAGCTCTTTAAAAAGGAGTCTTAGGGGCGCCTGGGTGGCGCAGTCGGTAAAAGCGTCCGACTTCAGCCAGGTCGCGATCTCGCGGTCCGTGAGTTCGAGCCCCGCGTCGGGCTCTGGGCTGATGGCTCGGAGCCTGGAGCCTGTTTCCGATTCTGTGTCTCCCTCTCTCTCTGCCCCTCCCCCGTTCATGCTCTGTCTCTCTCTGTCCCAAAAATAAATAAAAAAACGTTGAAAAAAAATTTAAAAAAAAAAAAAAAAGGAGTCTTAGGGGCACCTGGGTGGCTCAGTCGGTTAAGCGTCCGACTTCAGCTCAGGTCATGATCTCACAGTCTGTGAGTTCCAGCCCCGCGTTGGGCTCTGTGCTGACAGCTCAGAGCCTGGAGCCCGTTTCAGATTCTGTGTCTCCCTCTCTCTCTGCCCCTCCCCTGTTCATGCTCTGTCTCTCTGTGTCTCAAAAATAAACAAACATTGAAAAAAAAATTAAAAAAAAATAAAAAGGAGTCTTAGTGGTCAGAAAGAGAAGCCAGGAAAATGCTCTTCTGCTGGCCTCGAAGACGCAAACAGCCATGTTAGGAAACTGCCTATGGATAGCTGCAAGTCTCAGTTCTACACCTGCAAGAAAATGAACTCTGCCAACAAGAAGCAAGCTTGAAACCCAGCTCCACTGACACCTTGACTACAGCCCTGTCAGAGCCTAAGCAGACACTTCCGCCCCCCTGTGCCCGGACTCCCGACCCATGAAAACTTTAATGTAATAAATGTATGTTGTTTTAAGCCACTAACTTAGTGGTAATTTATTATGCATCACACACACACACACACACACACACACACACTAATAAATACCTGAACCCTAAAAAGGTAGATTTTACCTATGTAAATAACACCTCAATAAACCAGACTGAAAAAAAAAAATGTGATAAGAATGGAAATCTCTATGAAGGGATTGGAAGATAAAGTTGAAGAAATCACCCAGAAAATGGAAGCAAAGAATCAGAAATGGAAAAACAGCAGAGATAAGAAAATGAGATGACCAGTGAGTAAGACTCAACATCAAAATAAGTTTCTGAAAGGGCGAGAAGGAAATCACAGATGAAATAATTCAAGAAAAACTTTAGGACTACAGAACATAAGTTTCCAATTTTAAAGGTCTCATCCAGCACCAATCAGAACACCAACAAAAAAAAGTAAAATAAAATAAGAGCATCCTATCGGTTTTCAAATAAATTACAAAGAACCAGGAATCAGAATGGCTTCAGGCTTTTAACAACCATGGAAGCCAGAACACAATGAAGAAATAAACAGAAAGTCTAAAGGTAAAAATTTTCAAACATAAAATTCTAAACCGAGGCAAGCTATTAAGTACGGCCGCAAGAGAAAACTTTCCAGTCCTATATCATCACCAGAACTCATTTCCTAGGCATTCTTTCCCAAAAATCTATAGGAGGCTGTGCTCCAACAAAAAGGAAATAAATCAGGAAAGAAAATGATATGGGAAATTATACAGGAAGTAAGCATTCCAACACAGGGGAGAACTGAGGGAATGACAGCTGATAGCTGAAGAGTAGGCGAAAGGGCAGCCGGCATCCACTGGAGCAGATGAGGAGGCTCCAGCAGAGACTTTACCAGGAAGATAAAGCTTGTAGCATACTCATTGCAACTAATATCCTGAGCGAGGAGATGCAAACAGCCAGCACATAGCTTGAGGCTAGTCAGGAGTACTCAGAAAACAAAGTCAACAAAAAACAGGACCTTTATAACGCAAAGAAAAGCAAAAGGTTGTATAAAGTAAGGAAATACAGAATATACAAGAAGGTTCAAACAGGAATATCATTTACGGTCACAATAATTTAAGGGCCAAATACTGACTGAACCAATATCACGGTTCAATAGTGGGAGGGTGGTGGTAAAAGAGCTAATTTTTCACCTTCCAACTGGGAAGTAAAAAGAAAATGCCTATTCATGAATAAAAATCAAGAAATAAAAAAATCAAGAAATCAAGAATTCTATTTCAATACATGGAGAAAAAAATCAAATCAAAAAAGTCAAAAAGTGGTTCTTCTCAGAGAAGAAGGGAAAGGGAAAAGGCAAAGGATATTTTTCGCAACAAGCTTTGTAGAAATTTTTGACCTTTTCAGCTACACGTATACATTATTTCTATGGGAAAAAAAAAAGATGAAGACTATAAAAGCCCTCACGCTGTATTTTTCAACCCCCACTTCACCTAAGTGACAACATTCTGCCTTCAAAAGGGAGAAGGGGAAAGAGGTCATTTGTCTCTGGAAGAATTTATATTAGTTTCTTTTGTTTCACCTTAAGAACCAACTCTTGCTTTACTAACTTTGAATCACTGTAAGTTTTTCTAAAATAACAGCAAAACCCAAATGTCCATCAACTGGTGAATGAATAAAGAAGATGTGGGGGCACCTGGGTGGCTCAGTCAGTTGAGCGTCCGACTTCGGCTCAGGTCATGATCTCATGGTTCATGGGTTTGAGTACCACATAGGGTTCTGTGCTGACAGCTCAGAGCCTGGAGCCTACTTTGGATTCTGTGTCTCCCTCTCTCTCTGCCCCTCTCCCACTCATGCTTTCTCTCAAAAAAAAAAAAAAAAAAAAAAAAAAAAAAAAAAAACATTAAAAAAATTGTTTTAAAAAGATGTGACACTTTGTCTCTCAAAAATAAACAGTAAAAAAAAATTTTTTTAAAGATGCGGTGTGTATGTATGTGTGTGCGTGCACATGCACACAGACGCACACACACAATGGAATACTATGCAGCAATGAAAAAGAATTTTCACTGGAAAATTCACTGGAATTCACTGGAGGGCATTATGCTAAGTGAAATAAGTCAGTCAGAGAAAGACATACATCCTATGTTTTCACTCATATGTGGAATTTGACAAATTTAACAGAAGACCATAGGGGAAGGGAAAGAAAAGTAAGTTACAAACAGAGAGGAGGCAAACTGTAAGACTCTTACATACAGAGAACTAAGGGTGGGGGGGTGGGGAAAATGGGTGATGGGCATTGAGGAGGGCACTCATTGGGATGAGCGCTAGGTGTTGTATATAAGTGATGAATCACAGGAATCTACTCCCAAAGCCAGACTACACTGTATACACTGTATATACTTAATTACTCAAGTTTAAAAACATAAATAAATAAAGTAACAGCAAAATATTGATCAACCAATGTTCTCTCTGTTTTTTGTATGGACACCCAAGGAGTAGGGTTCCAGTTAGCATGTGCTCTTTATTGCTTTCAAGCAACTGTCCACTGGTTTCTCAGGTATCCACATACTTGCCTGTAAGAGGCAAAGGCAGAAATGGGTATCATAGTGTCACCACCTGCAAAATGGCTTTTGTTACAACTGCGTAAGTGCCTCTCCTTTTATTCTTTTTAAGGAAATGGATTTTTTCCCTGCCATCAAGTAGGTGCCTTGCATTAGCTAAAATGGCCCTCTAACCAGCTGGGTCTAATTCAGCAACTATATTCTACCTGTTCTGAGTTAAAGGACCACGTCTTCTTTACAACATACAACACAACACAAAATGAGCAGAACCATGTCTCTAAAGAATTTTAAATAAAAAGATAAATAGTTTCAGTAAATATTTTTTCAAAATCAACTTGTTAATGACTCCTCGATTACACTAGAACACCTAATGGCAAGAAAAAAATATTTTCCAGTTGAGAATAAGAAGGACAATGTAGTGTAGTCTCTGAAAAGTTAAAATCCTATATTCTGAGACTTCTTACTTTTTTGCACTGTTAAAAGTTTACCTTACCTTTCGGTTGTTAACATGTGATTTCTGGTACATACACAGAGAAAAACTGCTTAACAAGTATTCACTAACGTTAAACCAGCTGTGCACTTCACCCTTCCTCTTCTTGGTATATACACAAATGAAGTACACATGTCTATCAGGACACACGTACTACAAGACAGGTTCAGAATAGAAACTGGAAGCTACGCAAATGTCCATCAATACTGCAATGAATAAATTGTGGTCTATTCGTATACTGGAATACCAGGTGGCAATAATAAAGAATGACCTTGACGTGCAACAATGTGGGTGGATGCCATAGACACAATGGTGAGCAAAAGATGCCTGACTCCCAAGTACTTAGGACATGACTCCTTTTACGTGAAGTTCAAAAACAGGCAAAGCCAATCTAAGGTGACAGTGGTCAGATTATAAGCAGAGAAGGGGTCTGACTGAGAGGGTGTATGGGGAAGGCTTTTGGAGTAAATACTCTGTATCTTAATACTCTATATCTTAATACTCTATACCTTAATACCCATGCTTACATGGGTATACGTATATGAAAAAAATCATCCTATCAAGTTGTATATTTAAGATGTGCATCTCAGCTCATGTAAGACATGCCTGAATAAAAAGATTTTTGTTTTGTTTTGTTTTGTTTTTTAATTGCGCCTGGGTGGCTCAGTTGGCTAATTGTCAACTCTTGATCTTGGCTCAGGTCGTGATCTCAGTTTGTCAGATGAGGACCCAGTGTAGGGCTCTGTGCTGACAGTACGGAGCCTGCTTGAGATTCTCTCTCTCCCCCTCTCTCTGCCCCTCCCCGGCTTGTGCTCTCAAATAAAAATAAACTTTAAAAATAATTTTTTTAAATTTTGACACAATCAGGGGAAATTTTTAAATTACAATTTACATTACATTATAATGTATCTTAAGGTATGTTGGTGACAGAAGACAGCAATTATGAGTTCAATGTCTGTCTGTACATGCAAAATAAGTTATAACTCCATACTGGTGCACTCAAAAACTTCTCCCCCAACTTTTTAATGTGAATGTTTATTTATTTATTTTGAGATAGAGCAGGGGAAGGGCAGAGAGACAGAATCCCAAGTAGGCTTTGCATCTTCAGCACACAGCCCAATGTGGGGTTCAATCTTCCGAACCATGAGATCCTAAGCTGAAACGAAGAGTCAGAGGCTTAACTGACTGAGCCATCCGGGGGCCCCTCCGACTTTTTAATTTGAAAAAGTGTAAACCTAAAGAAAAATCAAAAGACTGGTGCAATTAGCAACCATATATCCTTCATCTAGATTCGCCAATTGTTAACATGTTGTTCTAGTTACTATTAGTGTTGGCTGAACTATTTGAAAATAAGTTGCAGACATCTTGACATCTCACCCCTTGAGGATATTCTGCTATACAACCAGAGTGTCATTAATCATCCTTATGAAATTAAACACTGATACAATAATACTGTTTAATATATAGCTCATATTCAGATTTCTCCAATTGTTCCAGAAATGTTCTTTATAGATTCTCTCCATCACTAATCCAAAGCCCTACCATTGATTACAGCACTGCATTTGGTTGTCCTATTTCCTGACTCTCTTTTAATCGGGTACACCATGTCCAAGTGGGTTTGTTAATTTTTTAATCTACTTTTGGTCTTTCATGACATGAACCATTCTGTCCCAATTTTGTTTTTAAGTTTTCCTGGTATCTGAAACCCAAATGTCTGCAAACAAATGGTTTCTCTTTCCTTAGTGATACCTATATGCTGACAGACTATTGGGGTGAAAAACTATAGAGACAGGACAGTTCAGTTTCA
The DNA here is from genome assembly GCF_028749965.1 of Puma concolor. NCBI lineage: Eukaryota > Metazoa > Chordata > Mammalia > Carnivora > Felidae > Puma > Puma concolor. The sequence continues at coordinate 70,572,507 of NC_141679.1, forward strand.
CACACGACTCATGATCATTCTGCTTTAACTCACCGCTGAGTCTGAGCAGGCCATGGGGTCTGGTTTGGCGTGGGCACTGAATTCGTGGGACTCACTAGCATGGCACTGTAGATATTGGAAGCGACCACGAGTATGCAGAGAAGTATGGGCCCAATGATTGCTCCTTCCAGGCCTAAGTAGTACGCCCCACCAGCCACTGCCAAGCCTGTCAAGTAAGGATGCCCACCTCTGGAATAAAGAGCATACAGGTTAGCTCATGGTTTTTTACACACATAAACTTTGGAGTCAATCTGAAACACATCTCTAACACAATGTTCATTCCTAACATATAAGGCCATTGATTGCATGACCAGTTTTATTTAGAGTACATCAGTGCAGGTAACTAAACATCGGTTGTAATAATAATGAGAGGCAAACATTTTCTTACCTAGGTAACAAGTACAACGTTTTCCTTTTTATAAGGTCCCACAATGAAAGGAGTTAAGTCAGACTGTTAACAGGTATCCTACACCCCTCACACAGCTGCCTGGCCTAGGTGAGTGTTGACTGAGGAATCGTTGCTAAGTCACTTGTTAAGTTAACTTCCATCAAGGATAGTTAAGTGGGCACAATGCAGCGTGTAATTCAAATAATTATGCTTTTTATAAGATAATATAACAGGACCCATGATATGCATAAGTTAGACTTGGGGCAACCTTCTAAAATAGTTATTAAACACAGGTAATGCTACAAGGCCTCATGAGGAAACTATCCGTCACAAAGCCCAAGATTCTATTTCACAGGAGAGTCCTAATTGCCTTCCAGCTTATCACAGTATCACTTACATAAGTGGTATACAGTAAGGCAGATCACAGCAGCACAGCATACTGATAACAGTAACAAATGACCACAGACATAAGAAGGACTTGGAAATAAGGTATGTTCTATTTCTAGTTTTCAAACACAGATGACTTGAACAATTTACTGAGGGGCAAATAGCTGACACTCTGGAATAATGTTCTGTTCTGAATTATGTTACAATTCAATAAATAACATTTAAGGTGAGCTAGTCTTCAGAAAACCAATACAGTATATTCATAAACTATCTTCCTCATTCAAAAAAAATTGGGGGGAAAATTTTAGGGCAATATTCCACATATGCTACATAAGTAAGCTTTTCCCCTAAATAATACATCAAAAACTTTTTCTCTCAAAAATGCTAACAGTTAGGGGTGCCTGGGTGGCTCAGTCAGTTGAGCGGCCGACTTCGGCTCAGGTCATGATCTCGCGGTCCGTGGGTTCAAGCCCCGCGTCAGGCTCTGTGCTGACAGTTCAGAGCCTGGAGCCTGTTTCAGATTCTGTGTCTCCCTCTCTCTGACCCTCCCCTGTTCATGCTCTGTCTCTCCCTGTCTCAAAAATAAAATAAAACATTTAAAAAAAAAATGCTTAACAGTTAAAAAAGAAAAAAGTGTGGAAGCTTTCAAATTAAGTCTTCCTTTATTTAAAAACTAAAGCAATTTACACAAAATCTTTATTTCCTGATGATGCTGGTTAAATAAGGTATTATTAAGATAAAATCACATAAATTTTAAATTCTACCTAGAAACCTCAATAAAAAATTTATAGCAAAGTTTAGAGAAATGAAATCATTTAACCATAAATCACATAACTACTCTTACTGTTTAAATTTCAACTGTTAAGTACTAGTTAACCATACTCTGATGTCCTCCTTTGGTCTTTCATTTTCTCTTTCAAGGTTTAGACATAAAAGTGCCACTAAGACTGGCATATGCAGTTGCTGATTTCCTTTTGCTTGGGAAGTCTAGGCCTTCAGTTATATACCATTTGTTTCTGCCTTCACTTACTAGAGAGAAAACAAGGTAGCAATTTGTCCCTATATAATTTCAAATTAACTGAAGGTCACTCTTTCCATGAACACTTACTGCAACAGTAAGTTTTACTTGCAGAAAATTTACTATATTACCTATTATGATAGTTTCAGTACGCATATTCTGAACTGGGGTAGCTGATTAGAGTTCAGCATGCGGTCACATCCTAGATTCTAACAAGCAATGAGAATATGATACATGACTAAATGAGAATTGGCTTGGTTTACTTAGTGCAATTTTGAAAAGAGGTACCAAAATCTATAAAAACAGGTATTTATTTATTATACGGTCAGTGTTTGGATTCTGTCTTAAATTTAACCCATATTCATCATAGAACCATACTATAATATCTTAAGTAAAGAGAACTCTGCTTATCAGACATTAACTTGATGAGATTTGGTTGCACATGGATCCTCAGATATACAATTTAATAATGTTTTTCTCCAAGAGCAAAGTAGTTCTGAAAATAACCACTAATTCATTATTGTACTTACAGCTATTTATGTACATCTAGTAATATTTCTTTCCTAGATTAATGTCACTAAAACAGAAGATTATACATAATTTTGTGTTAACCCAGGGTCTCATACATTTTAAATACTTATGTAATAAGAAAATAGCATACCTTGAAAATGGTATTAATTATATTACATTAAATTTTGATTCTATCAGTGGGATCACAAAAGACTACTTCACAGAAAAATCCTACCACGTGTCCCTTCTCCCATCCCCAAAAGAAAAACAAAACAAAACAAACAACTCTCCTTAAATAAAAGGTCACATAAATCCCTGGATAGGATTCACCAACCACTTGAGAAGTTCTATGGATACTTACCCTGATATATCAGAGTAGATGGCAGTGTCTACAAAGTATGTTGGCAAGAGATGAAAAACCAACAGTAAGATGGCTTTGCACCCTAAGCCTTGTGTGAGCCACAGGTCTAGAACGGCAGGTATTGCCGCCCAGTATGTCCCCAGAAATGGCACCGCTCCGAGGATTGCTGCTAACGCTAATAAGAAATTGAAAGAAAAGCAACTGAACATGACATTAAAAGAGTGACAGAACATCGGAACTTCACAACTGGTTCCTCCTACTTAAAAGTTTACACCAAAACAAGGGAAATAAATACAAACTCAAATTTTAGCCCATGATAATGCCCTGTGTAACTGAATCTGCTAGTTAAACGGAGGTCTGATACCTTATATCTTAAAACCTGATGCTGAAAATCTTTCTAAAGTGTGTGTGTCTACATCCTGGGTTTCTTCTTAAGCAACAAAATTCTAGTATCCTGCAGTTGTTGTTGTCTCTTTTTTTCCTCCGAGAGAGAGAGAGAGAAAGAGAAAGAGCACATGCATGAGCAGGGTAGGGGCAAAGGGACAGAGAGGGCAGGAGACACAGAATCTTACACAGGCTCCATGCCTAGCATGGAGCCCCACGTGAGGCTTGATTTCACCAAGTTGGGGCTCAAGTTCATGACCATGAGATCTTAAGCTGAGCTGAAATCAAGAGTCAGATGTTGAACCGACCGAGCCACCCAGGTGCCCCCTGCAGTTGTTATTCTGAATCAATGGTTAGTTCATATACAGTCCTATAATGTAACTGTAAAGCATTGGTCCAAATTTGTACGGGATCCAAAGGCAAATTAAAAATTAGTTTCTAAACCTCAGAGAGGAATGTATAATCTTCACCTTGCTTCTAATAAAAATGAAACGTAATCTAAACAAAAACAAGAACAAAAGCCCTGCTAGTTGAAGGAGGTTACTTCAAGTTCACCCCCTTCCAGAGCTGTATGCCCACTCTCTCTCATCTGGTTCCCCTCCAGAGGAAAAGTCAGGCAGATATGGATTCTAGTTCTGGTCCTACCACTAACCAGGTATGTGACCTTGGAAAACTTTTGGTTTCTCACCTATACAACAGGAACACTACCTACCCTGCCTGCCTCACAAGATCATTATAAAACAATGACCTCCATGTGTTGTCAGGCTGCTTGCATGTCAAAGAGTGGCTTAGCCAAGACTGAAGTAGGAAAGAACATGAATGAACTTGGGGATGTAAAGAAGAGTGTGTGGAGAAAAGGGGGAAATGGTAGAGGGTAGACAAGCAGCCACAGAAATAAAGGAAAAGTGGAAGGAGAGGAGCAGAAATAATGCAGAGGAAAAAGTAAAAGATGGTTATTGAACCATCAAGGTGCTTATGGAATGAGGGCCTTATCAGAATAGATCCTAAGAGGTATGGAGACAGCTTATGTGCCCTCAGAGGCATTTGTCTTGCCCCTGGGACAGTATCCTTCATGGAACAGAGCTATTCGACCAACTCATTGCTCCCTATCAGTTCAATTCAAACATTTACCGAGTGCCAATTATTACTGAGTACCAAGTATTTACTGAGTACTGTGTGCTGTGCTAAGTGCTAGGACATTCACTCATTTATCAAGTACTTCTGCAGTGCTTTCTTTCTGTTTTTTAATGTTTTATTTATTTTTGGAACAAAGAGCATAAGCAGGGGAGGGGCAGACAGAGAGGGAGACACAGAATCTGAAGCAGGCTCCAGGCTCCCAGCTATCAGCACAGAGCCTGATGCAGGGCTTGAACTCAAGACGGACTGTGAGATCATGACCTGAGCTGAAGTCGGAGGCTTAATCAACTGAGCCACCCAGGTGCCCCTTATGCAGTGCTTTCTAAGTGCTGGGTATCATTCTAGCTACTGGAGATACAGCATAAATAAACATTACAAATCATACTTCTGCTCCTAATCTAGACTAGATTACATCTCAAAATTTAGTATTTTAAATTTGAGGAAGATGACATTTCCCAACGTACGTAAAATGGCTTCATTTTCCTTAAATAGAGGACAGGGGAAGTTAGGATACTATCGTTACCTGATGGTATGAAGACAATATTGATGCCAAATATAGTATGAGTCAGCCAAGTGTACAATCCGTAGAAGCCAGCCATTTTGAGGGAAGCATCAAACACCCCTCTAGAATACCCAAAGATAAAAGGGAAAGTAAATAAACACAGTATCACATTGCGATGCAAAAACGGAAGTTGTTCCAGGCCTCTGGCTACTTCATTCCAAATCTGATAACAACTTCAATTTTTCCAATGGCCTGAGAATGCCCTTTGCATTTTTATTTCAAAGAAACATAAAGCCTTTATTTTAAAACCCCAGAACAAGTTTAGTAAATTTCTCTGATGAAAAAAATAACTGAAATGAAACACCTTAAAATACCCTGCTCGCTGAAATAATTAATCAACTTTTCACCTCTGAAGCACATCTTCCACCACCAAAATAAATGGAAAATAAAAAGTAAGTATGACTCTCTTATTTCCGAGGACATAAACTCTAAGAAATCTGTGGCCAACCCTCCCCTTTGAAGACAAGTGCAAGAGAATTTAACCTGCATTTCATGGGTCTCCTCTTATTAACAAAGTTTTCCCACATTCCTTCAACTCTGCAACCAAGCCTACAGAGTAACTTCTACAAATGCTATCAAAGAATGCAGGTTATTGGGAGAGAATTTATGGAAGAAAAAGAAAATCTTATTACCTCCCAAGTAAAATGAGAGAGGAAAACACAAAAGGGGTAAAAACAGATCCACATAGTTGGTGATTAGTAGGAACAAAGTACATGAAAATCTGCAATAGCAGGTGCTTCAGCTTTGGTTTCCAGCTGGAAGATTAAGGTAGTGTTGTGTGAAGAGTAATAAGGAACTGCTCAGAGAGAACACAAAGGCAGCAAACCATAAGTTTATGATGCCAAAGGTATCATAAAATTACAAAACCAGGACTCTGGGGGGTACAGGGGAAGCAGGGTCATATACTCATGAGAGAAGGAAAAGCTGTCTATAATTAAAAAAAATCAGGGAACGTGGCAGCAAAGGGGACACTGTACACACAAAAGGAAACGATAAGCTTTTCCAAAGCATTCCAAGAGATGTGCTGTAAGAGCAAAGCCAACCTAGTGATTTAGTCATTGTAACAGGGTTCTGACACATGGATTTGGTGACACGGTGGCTCCCCAAATTGTGAAACCTTCTTCGTCATCCTGACCAGCAGCTTTCACTCAAGAATATGGGGTTGCCATGTGCCTCTGACAAAAAGATGCAGATTAAAGTCGTATCAAAAAGACCGAGAGGAAGGGAGAGAGCCCAGAGGAAACAGAAAAGATCTGAACTGAATAGGAGACGGAGGAAAAAGAGAAACTAGCAGAGCTTCAGGTTTTAAACCTGAGGGGGAGAGAATGGCAGTGTCTCAAAGACATGGAAAAGCCCAGAATGAGTGAAGACACGGGAGATAAGGGAATACATTTGGTTTGGGCAATGGCAAGAAATAAGGATGATGAAAATACCCTTGAGGTAGCTGGAAATAAAAGACAAAGTCAATGGAGAACTTGGGACAAAAACTTTGAGATGTGCCAGAAGAGATGAATCATAGGAAAGGAGAAGATATCCCCAGGGGCAAACCTGGAGAAAAATGGGGCAATGGGCTGCATTCCCACAGGGGACCTAAGGACAAAAATACACCAGCCAAAGAGATCATGAAATCACTTCTGCAGTAGGGAGAAAAATCACTAGAGTGTAGTATTCCAAGAGACCAAACGAGAAAGAAGCTTTTGAGAAAGAGGGAATGATATTAAGGTCAAATACCCCAGGGAGATTAATAAGAATAACGTCTAAGGAAAAAAAGTACAGAATTGGAACAGAACTGGGGAGGTCAATGACAGAAGATAGATGTTTTCACCAACCTTAATGTTATTCAAAAATTTTTTCACCAACCTCATGTTATTCAAAAACTCTTAAGCCAAAATGAAGTTGACATCAAAGGTGCAACAAAATATTGCAACTGAATCTCCCCCTCTGGGTGGCACGTAGGCAAAACTCAATCCAAAAGGGACCACTTCTAGGAAACAGCACACAATCTCCCTTCTTCTTTACCTCTGGGAATACTGATTGCTGTAACATTCTCACTAAGGCAACTCGCAAGTAATTTTGTGGATCCTAAATGCATCCCATGCTGTTTACAGTTACTAAACATTTTCATGTAACCCAATGAAGGATGAAAAGGCAAGGCATTCCCCTCTATCTTATTACTTATGATCTGGTACACAAGGTTTTTATAAAACAGCAAAGAAAAATCTTCTAACAATTTACTAGTAGACAGAATTTTTTTTAGCTCCATCAAATTCCTAGCATTTTTTTCTTTTTTCATCAGCTTTACTGAACTATAATTTACAAACAATAAAATTCAACAAATTTTGGCAAATGTGTACAGTTGTGTAACCATCATCACAATCAAGATATAGAACACTTCTGTCACCTCAAAACGTTCCCTCATGCCCTTTGACAGTCTATCCCTCCTGAATCCTGATCCCTGACATCAACTAGATATGCTTTCTGCCACAATGGTTTTGCCTTTTCTAGAATTTCATATGAACATAATCATACATTATGCAGTTTTTTTATTTATTTTTATTTTTTTTTTTTAATTTTTTTTTCAACATTTATTTATTTTTTTGGGACAGAGAGAGACAGAGCATGAATGGGGGAGGGGCAGAGAGAGAGGGAGACACAGAATCGGAAACAGGCTCCAGGCTCTGAGCCATCAGCCCAGAGCCTGACGCGGGGCTCAAACTCACGGACCGCGAGATCATGACCTGGCTGAAGTCGGACACTTAACCGACTGCGCCACCCAGGCGCCCCTGTTTTTTTAAACATTTATTTATTTTTGACAGACAGAAAGAGACAGAGCATGAGCAGGGGAGGGGTAGAGAGAGGGAGACACAGAATCCGAAGCAGGCTCCAGGCTCTGAGCTGTCAGCACAGAGCCAGACGCGGGGGCTCGAACCCACGAACCGGGGAGATCATAACCTGAGTCAAAGTTGGACGCTTAATGGATTGAGCCACCCAGGCACCCCACATTATGCAGTTTTTTTAAAAATTGTGGTAAAATATACATACCAAGCAATTTGCCATTTAACCATTTTTAAGTGTATAGTTCAGGAGTGTCAAGGACATTCACACTTTCATTATGTAGCTTTTGTGTTGGGTTTCTTTAATCTCGTTCAATATTTTGAGATTCACCCACATGGTTATCAGCACTTTGTTCCTCTTTAACTGCTGAGTAGTCCATTATTTGGATATAGCACAATTAGATTATGTAATCACCAGCTGATGGACATTTGGGTTTTTCCAGTTTGGAGCTACTGTGAATAATGTTGCTATGAACACTTGAGCAGAAGTCTTTGCATGGACATACACCTTCATTGCGTTTCAGTAAATACCTAGAAATGGAGATGCTGGGTCATACGGTATGTTTTAATTTTATAAGAAACACCAGCAATTCCTTTCATCTCTCAATTCAAAGAAAGTGTAGAGTCCATGGACAATCAGCCAGAAGTCACTGCCTGCTATATTATACCACATCTCCCCAAGATGTGAGGCTAAATTTAATATTTAGAGTATTATGGGGGTGGATACTGGCAGAAAGAGCAATTCAGCTCGTGAAAAGCTAAATGACAATGCATCTGAAGCCCCTACTAAGTGACCCAGTGGTACACTAGGTGCCCAATAAACAGTAACTATTTTTGGTGCTATGGTATTTACTATTTCTTGAGATCAGTATGTTACATTGATGCTCAGAGTATTCTGATGATGAAGACTCTAGAAAGTTGTAGTGTAAGAGCTGAGTGTTCCTGAAATAAGAAGGTAAGGTCAACGGGGCGCCTGGGTGGCACAGTCGGTTAAGCGTCCGACTTCACCCAGGTCACGATCTCGCGGTCCGTGAGTTCGAGCCCCGCGTCGGGCTCTGGGCTGATGGCTCAGAGCCTGGAGCCTGTTTCCGATTCTGTGTCCCCCTCTCTCTCTGCCCCTCCCCCATTCATGCTCTGTCTCTCTCTGTCCCAAAAATGAATAAACGTTGGGAAAAAAAAAAAAAAGAAGGTAAGGTCAAGAGACACTAATGTTTGCTAAGTACCCCATGTAGTAAATTGAGTAACAGCCCCACAAAAATGTCTATATCCATGCCCAGGCCCTATGAATATGTTACCTTATTTGGCAAATGGGACTTTGCAGATGTGACTGAGCTAAGTAAGCATTGTGAGATCAAGGCGATTATCCTGGATTACTGGATTGGCACAATGTAATTACACAAGTCCTGATAAGAGGGAGGTGGCTGATATAAGACAGAGGTGATGGATGCACAAATTGTGAATATATTAAAACCACTGAATTGTACACTTTAAAATGGTTAAAATGGTGAATTTCATGTGTATGCATTTTATCCCAGTAAAAAAAAAAAATTATAAAAAGAGGGATGTAGGAGAGTCAGAGTTACAGAAGGAGACATGAGGACAAAAGCAGAAGTCAGAGAGAAGGAGATATTTGAAGACACTACATTGCCAGCTTTGAACATGAAGGACCACAAGCCAAGGAGTGCAGGCAGCCTCCAGAGGCTGGAAAGGGCAAGGAAACCGATTCTCCCATAAAGCTTCCAGAAAGAACGCAGGCCTGCTGACAGTCTAATTTTAGGCCTTCTGACCTCTAGAACTGTCAGATAAAAAAAAATCTATGTGGTTTAAGCCACTAAGCTTATGGTAATGTTAGAGCTACAATCAGAAACTAACACAATCCAGTATGAGCCAAGCACTGCGTTACATGCTTTGTCTATGTCGTTCCATTGACTCCTTGCTGGTGCCTCTGATTCATCTGGAAAAGAGACGCTTGGGGCACTTGGGTGGCTCAGTCAGTTAAACATTCGACTCTTGGTTTTGGCTCAGGCCATGATCTCACAGTTTGTGGGTTTGAGCACCATGTCAGGCTCTACAAGGAGCCTGCTTGGGATTCATTCTTTCTTTCTCCCTCTGCTCCCTTCCCCATTTGTGCACACTCTCTCTCTCAAATAAACTTTAAAAAGAGAGAGAGAGAGAGAGAGAGACTGACTCTTGGTCAAAATCAGGTAAATCTGTTAAAATCTTTTCTCTAAAAAAGAAAAAGAAGAAGAAAGATCAAAATGAGGGTGAGGGTGGGAGGAATGGTACTGAGCCAGTCACAGTTAAAAGGCGAGAAAACTCTTCTGGGAATTGTTGGATCGGTGTACTAGATCACTCTGGTACACTAACTCCAAATCCAGTCACCCAACTCACTAAAGGTCAAGATGTTGGATGAAGATGTATTTTTGGTATCCAGATTCCTATTCTATATTACGAAGATATGCACCTACAGGACAAACATGTACTTAATTGTCCTCAAGGCCAAGAGACCACCAAGAGAAGCCTGGGCAGCTGCATGACACCTGCATCTGGCTCTGGCCAGGGCCATTATTCGATAGTGGCTATCCTAGCTGACCACTTCCAAAAGGGGACTAAGGTTCAGTATACCCATCCCAAGGCAAACTGGGGTCCTAATCACCGTACTAGAGTGAAACGTTCTGGAAAATAGAAGTAGAACATGGGGAAAGGGGAGAGGAACAGAGCAGCAATGAAAGATGCAACAGGCCACATGTGGCGGCCACAATGTGTGTGTCTGTGCCTTGCTGGTGCAACGCTACGTAGAACTCTATGACCCACTCCACACCCAACGCACTGGCTTTTAGTCAGGTGGATGCCTATCGTGGGAGCTAGTACATCCGAGTGATCTAGTGCACAGATCCAACAATTTCAAGAGGGTCGTTATTGCCTTTTCACTTGAGAATAACTCAGGCCCTCATTTTTTATTCTTTTTCCAGCCTTCATTAAAAAAAAAAACATGAACTACACTCCCAGTTTAAAAGATTTTCTTGATTTCTGACCAGCGGACTCTTTCCTGGGTGAATGAGGGGACCAGACAGGGGATCAATGAAATAATACATGCAAAATGTGTAAGTCAGGGTTTGGCACAGTGGGTACTCAGCATATGTCAGTGTAGAGGATGGACAAAAGAAGGGACAGAAGTGAAGGCCATTGGCCTGGAGGTTAGGAGACCGCTCACAGAAGGAACATATGAATGAAACGTAAGAGTGTTGAGGAAGCAAACAGTCAAGAACGCACTCATAAATGAGAAACGTTAGTGAAGGCAAACAGGACATGGATCCGGCAGGAAGAACAGGGCAACGGGGCCACAAGAGCTCTGGCTCTGTCACCCACTGCTCTGGAATCCCATTCTATCACTGATTAGTGTGGCATGATCTTCAAAACTGTACAACTTCTCTGAGCTTCACTCTTCCTAACTGTCAAATAGAGATAACATTTAACTTCATAATGTTGGCATTATGGCAAGCATTCACTTCATAACGGTATGATGGACATTAACACTGCAACTCAAGTGGTAAGCTTAGTGACTGTTGCACAGTAAGCACGCAATTAAGTTGGTGCTTTCAGAGAATTGTGTCACTATTACCAGGTAGCATGTAGTAAGGCTAAAAATAACACACGTGGTAACTTTCTCTTTTCTCCTGGCGGTTTTTGGAAGAAAACCAATCTTTGCTACGTGCTAAAGGGGTGCAGGGTACAGCAAAGCTGAGAGTGAAAGTAGCATACCACAAAGTTTTAGACTTAAGTTTTTTAAATTATAAGGTACCGATGAAGCTACCGGAGCAAAAATCCAAAATACTGAGTGTATAATCACTCATCTCTCAGGTTCTTTGGAACCTGAAATTCAGAGACTGGGAATTGTTCATTTTCATAATCTAACACAACTTCATTTGACACAAAATTAATGGCATACACAGTACAGTTTGAACGGGTTACCAGAAATCACTAGTTTAATCAATGCAGGCGTATTTATTCCTTATAATAATATCAATAAAAGATCATTCTCTCATTTCATTCATTCAATGATGTCAATCCATTAATCAACACTTTTTAGATATTCAAATTCAGTAAGCATTCTTCTATCTTGCCATCCAGGAAAGACACTATGATATACTTCACCAAATCTCTTGTAAAAATCACAAAAGCTCTGGCTTGTGGCATTTTTCTAAGGGTGGTTACATATGACCCGTGCCAGGTGAATGCATGGTGCCACTGGAAATTACCCTTCCCTTTGTAACTATTCACAACCATATGATCAAGCATCTACTATGGAAATTTACAGGACAATCTGCATCAAATTCATCAGGCTATAATAGGTATGTAACATTAGTCTTCCTCTACTGTCTACTTCAATCCTCTCTCTTGAATAGAGTGTTTGCCTGTGCTCAGTCTTCTGGGACCTCTTTTTTTCCAGTGATTCTTCAAAACTCATTGACATTATTCTCCAACTGCATCTCCAGGCTTTCCCAGCACTCAGCAATTTAACAGAATCAAATTCAGAAGACACTGGATGCTCTTTTCTTCCATGTTTTGGTAGCTCAGTTGAGCTGGCTTAGCAGGTCTGATGTAGCTCAAGGGATGGAACTGACACCAGCCACAGAGGTGGAAGCTCCCCGCTTTCTAACAATCCTCATTCAGAAAGCTTCCACCGTTAGACAGTCCTATCTATTATACACAGAGCCATAAAGGGCAGGGTTCCCTTCAACTGGAAGGCAGGCTACAGGACATCCAATCCAACGGGGGTCCCTAAACATACCTCTCTGTGAATAAAAATTCCAAATTCATTCACAATCAGTCTTTGTCTAAGTTTTCCCCTAATAAACACTATTGTGCATTTATACTGTACGGTACTAAAGACGTGTGTCCATGCCTCGTTTATACAACTGTATGACTGATCCTTAAACAACACATTTGAACTACACTAGTCCACTTACATGCGGATTTTTTTTTTTGATATGGTATTAAAAATGTATTTTCAGGGCACCTGGGTGGCTCAGTCAGTTAAGCATCCAACTCTTGGTTTGGGTTCAGGTCATGATCTGACAGCTTTGTGGGTTCAAGCCCCACATCAGGCTCTGCTGGCAGCATGGAGCCTGCTTGGGATTCCCTCTCTCTCCCTCTCTCTGCCCCTCCCCCACTCACACTGTCTCTCTCTCTCTCTCTCTCTCTCTCTCTCTCTTTCTCTCTCAAAATAAACAAACTTAAAAAAATGTATTTTCTCTTATGATTCTCTTAATAACATATTCTTTTCTCTGGCTTACTAAACTAAGAATACAGTATACAATAAGAACAACATACAAAGTATGCTTTAACTGACTGCTTATAAGTAAGGTTTCTAGTCAACAGTAAGCTATTAGCAGTTAACTTTCTGGAGAGTCAAAAGTCCTATGTGGATTTTTGGCAGTGTAGGGTGCTGGTGTCTCTTAACCCCCACATTATGCAGGAGTCAACTGTATATCTAACTTCTCTGCACCAGGGGCTTGAACTGGTTTCAAGCGCTTGGTTAAGATTTAGTTCTTGGGGCGCCTGGGTGGCGCAGTCGGTTAAGCGTCCGACTTCAGCCAGGTCACGATCTCGCGGTCCGTGAGTTCGAGCCCCGCGTCGGGCTCTGGGCTGATGGCTCAGAGCCTGGAGCCTGTTTCCGATTCTGTGTCTCCCTCTCTCTCTGCCCCTCCCCCGTTCATGCTCTGTCTCTCTCTGTCCCAAAAATAAATAAACGTTGAAAAAAAAAGATTTAGTTCTTAACCAGCTCTCTCCTCACTCTTTACAAACTCTAAGATGAAACTTAACTCTTACAAGTTTGCTAATACTTTCCTTCAACTCTTAGCCCACTCTCAATTCTGACCAAAGGGGTGTTCTTGGGAAGAGAGATGGCGAGGAAGCTTAAAAAAAAGAAAAGAAAAATGGGTTTGTTGTTACTTTTCTAAAAGGAGAAAACTGGCCAGACAACCCAGGATTTGATCAGATGATCTGCTTTTGCTGGAACGCGATTTGAAGCAAGGAGGGGGTTGGGGAGAATGATAAGCCACAGTCAAGGAGCTCTATGCCCTCAGAGGATACAGGACTCTAAACCAATAGACAGGTAGCGTTCACGTGTCTAAGTAAGAAGGAAAGAAAGGAAAGAATCCAAAATCAAATTCTGCCTGCTCCCAACATTTCATTACACTGGTTCTGCCCTCTTTTCTTTCTAAAGGTCAACTAGGAAGGCTATCAGATTATTGTTCCCTCAGGCAACAACAACAAGCATCACCTTACCAATGTTCTGTACTGCCCCTCAAGAGAAGGCCAGGTAGTAGAGAGGGCAGGCCGGCTTCCAGAAACACAGCATATAAAATTACCAATCGTACATAGTATCCCCCAGCTCTTTTCATTACTACCTAACCTCTCTTGAAGTTACATCTCCCACCCTTTCCGGGTTCATCTGTCCCAGAGACCCAGCTCCACACAGTAAAAAGCACAGAAACCTGGTTGACACTGGATTTCCCTGTTCCAGAAGGGAAGGTCATGCTGTACGCACAGACCTAGCATGCTGCTGAGAAGCACAGGGAGAAGCCGCTTCTGCGGAAACCTTCCATCCCCACCGGGAAAAACAGTGAGTCACAGTCACACACAGAAGGGTACAACAGTGGCATCACATTAAATCATCTGGAATCCTTGGCAGTAGAAATATTAATTCAATGTTTTTATATCATTACTACATGGTTTTGTGTCTTTGACAGTGCCTGCTGATAATGGATGCTTACTCTAACTAAAAAGTGAACAGTATATAGGCAAATAGCAAACATTTGTATCTCAACACTAGTTCTATTATAAGGCTATTAAAATTAATTTAGCAATTCTTTAAAGCATCACAATGAGAAACTAAATACAAGACAAAGTTTCTTAAGGTCATTCCCTTGGAAACTTGATGTAAAGGTTTAGAATTATTAGACCAATCTTTAATCAAGTAGGTTAAAAAGGCATTCTTTTTACTGAGTTGGTTATTATTGAAGAACTCCAGCTAATATGATTTTCCCAAATATGCATAAGAGATTATGTCACTCTATTCCAGTGTTAGGAGAGCTATCTCTTCGAATAAATGAAAATACACTCTTAACAGCTTTAAACTCTTCCTTACACATTTTAATTTAAACAAATGTTTATAACCTTAGATTCATGAGAATTTCTTTGCAACGAATATTTGTTTAAAGTCAAAAATGGAAATACGGAATTACTGAATGATCAGCACTGATTTTTTTTTTTTTTTTTTTTTTTTTTTTACCCAATACCTTTAATTCTCCATAGTTGGAGGGATAGAGGTGAAAAGTACATTCATTTTCCAAATTAAAAAAAAACTCAGTACATACATTCTCCCATCTAATTCCTAAGTAAGACTCCCACCCACTGGCACTGAAAACCTGTAATCCCACAAGCAAGAGCCATACCCGTGTGCATGCACTCATGTGAAAATATCACACACACTAAATTGCACTGAGGCCGTGACAACATGCAACTTAGTAATGTGCAATATCTCCACCAGAGCAAGCAGAATGGGAGCATCGGGGAAGAAGGATGTGATGCAAACATTCAGGACACGACATGCTCTAAAGGGACAAAAGTGGTTTGGGGGTAGGAGATGCATGCCACTAACTGAAAAATTCATGAAACGAAAACCCAAATGAACACACAAACGTATTCAATTTAGAAGAACACTTATTCAGATCTGAGAATCCTAACTGAGGTTCAACAATTCAACGAGACGGTGATCATCAAGTAGCCACATATTTCATAAGGCAAAGCTTCAAAAGCCAAGACACTGCCACTGCCTGGTCATGCAGTTAACTCCCAATTTCAAGTCCACTTTTAACTTATTGATGGATCATATAAAATGAGTTGAACGATTTCCACTTGACTGCAACACTGATGATGACTAATGATTGATGTTTATAAAATCTGAGATCACTGATAATTTGTAGACTGAAGTGCCCTCTGAGGACCGTATAATAACATTTTCATAAACACTTGTTTAATATTTTTCCTCTTAAAATCTTTGTCCGTGAAGAAACATATTCCATCTTGAACACAATCCTTCAGAATGAAAAATGTGACAAGAGCTCTTAAAACTAGAACTTACTATTATCTTACATATGTGAGAAGGTTCTACAGAGGCATCTCTATAAAACCTGTACATTCCAGGTCTTGCATTTGACCCAGGAAAGAAAGAGACAATAAGCACGGAGACTGCTAAAAATCGTCTGGAGTTCTAATCTTTAATTCACATAACGTGATACAGCCGTGGTTACACAAATGGGCCAGACAAATTAACTAGTCTGTACTGTAGTTTTCAATTTTGAGAGCCATTAAGATTACAGTTCTGGTACTGAGGGTTTAAGCTTTTTCCTATATTAAAAACATGATAGGGGCGCCTGGGTGGCGCAGTCGGTTAAGCGTCCGACTTCAGCCAGGTCACGATCTCCCGGTCCGTGAGTTCAAGCCCCGCGTCGGGCTCTGGGCTGATGGCTCAGAGCCTGGAGCCTGTTTCCGATTCTGTGTCTCCCTCTCTCTCTGCCCCTCCCCCGTTCATGCTCTGTCTCTCTCTGTCCCAAAAATAAATAAACGTTGAAAAAAAAAAATTTTTTTTAAATAAAAAAAACAAAAACATGATAAAATATGGGGCGCCTGGGTGGCTCAGTCGGTTAAGCGTCCGACTTCGGCTCAGGTCATGATCTCGCAGTCCGTGAGTTCGAGCCCCGCGTCGGGCTCTGTGCTGACAGCTCAGAGCCTGGAGCCTGTTTCAGATTCTGTGTCTACCTCTCTCTGGCCCTCCCCTGTTCATGCTCTTCTCTCCCTGTCTCAAAAATAAATAAAACGTTAAAAAAAAAATAAAAAAATAAAAAAAAGACATGATAAAATAAATGGGTTTTGTACTAGTATGCTTTGGAACCAAGACATGGGCTACTGTTACAGTGCATACTTAGTCTGTACAATCCCAAGAAAATAAGGCAAATCTAATTTGTAAAAAGGCATTTATTTCTTATCTCTGTAGATGACCACACTCTTTCTAACCTCAAATGCCCTTGTGGGCCAAAGACCTGATTTTTTAGCCGCCAGCCTCATGTGACTATTTAAACAGTCTTAACAGTACCACAAAGTTAAGTCATCTTCTGCCTCAACCAGCTCCTCCTGGAAGAAGGCACTGTGGTATACCGGAAGGATATGTGCTTTCAATCAGCTGGACCGACATGCAAGTCACAGCTCCGCTTACCAACTCCAAGCAACGATGACATTAAAATATTAAGTTTAAAACAAAGGAGTTGGCATATTTGTATGAAAACAAAAGTGACTCAATGCCAGACAGACAGAGGACAGTTGACCAGCGGTTCACTCTAAGAAAGCCGAACAAGAGGAAACTCAAGAACTGTGATTTAAAAACAGAAAAGCTTTTGTGAGAATAACAGTCAGTGCTAATAAAGATTACTTCAGGAAAATGAAGTATCAGCTTTCTTGAAGTTCTTAATGGGACAAGGTAGATATTTTTCTGTAAGACTTGGCTTAAGTTACACTGACTGAAAGGATTCTGTCAGCCTTTGATAAGGTTGATTCACTAGTTTCATCCTACTGGGAAGATTGAAGGTTATTTTTCTTTCTGGTCGAGTTATTTACACAAACTTCTTTAAGCCAGACAGATGTCACTTAAACTAACATGAATTTATTGCTAAGAGTTTTCAGCATTTTATTTACTCAATAAAGATGATAACCAATGGTCGTGCAGGCTTAAAAGGAATGCTAAAGCCAGCAAGTGACTTCCCCGAAGATAGCTTCACCCTGAAAACTGTTACAGTAGATGATGCACTCCCAAACTTGGAATCTTTACATAGATGGCCCCATGTGGATACCCAAGAGCACCAGAGAGGATAAGGGCATTTTTAAAATTCTACCTGATGGCTAATAAAGGAAGCAAGATATTGAAGACTTTACCCAGGCCTTGCTAGTAGGAAAAAGAAAGAAAACCCAGCAAACTTTCTAGGAAGAATATATTTCAAGAACATGTGTGTTATTTGAATGTAACTAAGGTTTTTCAGAGACCAAAATGGTATCCTCAACCAGTTATTAAATAAACACAATGAAGAAATAAGCCAAGATCAAAGAGAATTATCCAGTCAAATCAAGATTTCTGTGGAAGACTAGTTCAAAGCAATGCTATTTTTTATAATAATTTTTTCATGTTTTATTTTATTTATTCTTGAGAGAGAGAGAGAGAGAGAGAGAGAGAGAGTGAGCGCACACAAGAGAGCAGAGGAGGGGCAGAGAGTGAGGGAGACAGGGAATCCCAAGCAGACTCCGCACTGTCAGTGCAGAGCCTGATGAAGGGCTCAAACTCAAACTGTGAGATCATGAGCTCAGCGGAGATCAAGAGTTGGATGCTTAACCGACTGACTGAGCCTCCCAGGTGCCCCCAAGCAATGCTATTTCTTAAAAATAAGTGGAAACATAAATGCCAACCAATGATTCACTATTCAAAATAAGTTTAAGAACACCTGGCTAACAACTTATTACAAAAAGAAACTCTAACGGATGATATGAGGATTTAATTTGGGTATAGCTATTCATACGCAGTAAAAATGTAGTAGAACTCTAACAAGTCCCAAGCAATAAGAGGAAAGGGTAGGGAAGGAGCAGAGCTAGGTTTGAGCTGCAAAAGGCCTTTCCCTACCTGAAATGACAAAGAGGAAAAAGGAAGGCAGAAGCCAGTGACTTGGAAAGAGCGTATGAAGAAAAAAAAGTTGAGGAATCATCTCATTCAAAAGCCCAGCCTGCAATACATGGACCCCAGAAGACATGGGAAGTTTCTGGCCAGAACCTGTGATGCACATCCAGCCCATGACTTAAAAATAACCAAAATCTTTGCATTTCCAGTTTCCAGGCTAACTTCACGCAAAGGGCACAGAGCCCAGCTGCAGAGGGAGAGAGGAAGAAATAGAAAGACCATTTATTCTTCTCCCGGGACAAAGCCGCAGTTCCTGAGCTCTAAGAGAAGGGGGAGGTGTATGCGTGGTACAAGAGGGGTTTCTCCCCAGCAAGCGACATGAGCTGCGGCGGGAGCAAGAGCCTGCACGGGGTGAGGGGGCTGTAGCTCACAGGGCTGACAGCAGGATACCGAAACTGAATTTTTCTTCTTATCGAAACTTGCGCTGCTCACATTATTCTCTCAAAAGGAAATTAAAAATTTTGAAAATACCAGGGTCCGTCACTAGTTTTGCACTGATTAGAAAGGCTCAAGACTGAAAACAGGCTTCTCACAGAAAGCAGTGTCTAAAGGAAATAAGAATAGCATAAATCTTATCCCTACCTGATAGCTTCTTCCACAGACTGGCCAATAATATTAGAAGAAGGACCTGGCTGAGATAGTGGTGTCAGGCTTATCACCCACTTCACTGGCTTGTAGTACTCATCACTGGAACTTAATAGATAAAATAGTGTGGTCAGGAAAATTATCTGCAAAACAAAGGACAGTATCTCCTAAAAAATCACATTTGGAAACTACAGGAAGGAAACACAAATGGAACCAAGAAAACGCTTCACTGAGGAAGGAGAGGTAACATGCTCTTATCTACATGTACATACCAGAGATAGCACAAAATTGAGAAGGGCCGTCCCGCTGTAGAAGAGGATGGTCAGGAGGGTGGTGACGGTGGTGAAAAGCAGGCTCACGTTCCGGCTCATGACAATCCACAGAGACTCTAAGATCTGATGAAGAGGGAAAGCTGAACCATTAGAACTAATCCTGAGGAAAGAAGTTCCGACAGCTATCTACTCTGCTTTCAATACAAGAGCGTTAGTACCAGAAAGTGAAAAGACAAGAACGGAGTAGTATTTTATGGGGGGGGAAATACGTTATCATCTGAAAACACTTGAATGTTGAATAGTAAGGAAAATGGTTAAGAAAATCACAGTGAATCTAGCTCCAAATCATATCAGGTAGCCATTAAAGATATGTGTATCATAACACAGAAAAACATTTTATGACATAATTATAAATTGAAAACGGGGCATCTGGGTGGCTCAGTTGGTTAAGTTTCCAACTTTGGCTCAGGTCATGATCTCACAGTTCGTGGGTTTGAGCCCCACATTGGGCTCTGTGCTGATAGCTTGGAGCCTGGAGCCTGCTTTCAGATTCTGTGTCTCCTTCTCTCTCTCTGCCCTTCCCCCACTCATGCTCTGTCTCTCTCCCCAAAATAAACATTAAAAAATCATACTTAAAAAAAGTAAAACATAGGAAACAAAAATTTTATATATAGCATGATTTTAACTATGTAAAAATGATATGTGTAGAAAAAAAACCTACAGGAGAATATGCCAGAATGCAACCTGTATAGGATCATTAGTGCAGACATGAACATTCTAGTATTTGTCTTATTAGCTGCCTCCCCTCTTGCCATCTCCAACTTAGATTCACCTACAAATACAAAAGTATCACTTCGATGATTTCACTAAAATCACAATAAATAGGATAGGGTCAAGGGCAGAGCTCTACAGCTGACTATCTTTCTTCAGATAGATGATGACCCTACTGAATTCCTTTGATCCATCACCTGTAAATTCACTAGAATCAGTTATTAAAACGGTCACTAATATATGCTAAATGCTACTATAATACACGTTAAACACTACTAGAAGAAGATGTACAATATCTGTGGCACACCTAGATGTTTTCATTTCCTATCTTCTCAGGAACTTAAATTCCCTCTTGACAATATCTGTCCCGTGAGAGAAGCAGTGCAGAGGATACCAACTTCATTTTAAAGACAGACAAACTGAAGCTCAGAGATGTTTTAAAACTTGCCCAAGGGCCTTGGAGCTAATAATTGGAACTAGAGCTGGGACCAGAACTCTAACGTCTGGTTTTATTTTGGTGTGCCCTTTCCAAAACAGCAGCTCTGTTTTTTGTCATATGTACAAGTTACACCATCTGTTCTATGAAAGGCCTATCCATTCCTTTCCTATCTCAAATGTATCATTTATAAAGGCGTATTTTGTTGTCCCCGGCATTTCTTGCAAACCTCAGCTCAGTCTTCACAGGAGAGCCTTTGCAGGCTGGTTTCATTTACAATAACTCCTTACATAATATCTTCAAAATGCCTTGCAATGCCTACAAAAATATGCATGACTGACCATTTGACCTTGTGGGACAAAGAATGGATGAATAATACCACTGATTCCAAGAAACAAACCAACAATACCCTTATTTGTGATTTTTACATGCATTCTTTTGGGGGCTTCTGGCATTTTGGAATTTTTATTAAAAAAGTTTTTAAATAGTTTCTGGGTCACCCTGATAGGAAATACTCTGTGACAATTCTTAAGAAATTAACTGAAGACATTAATTGTAGACTGGTAGTCTCCAACAACAATCAAGTAACGTTTCTGTGTACCCAAGGGGATTAGGAAGGAAGGTTCAGACCATGAGAGCTATCGGATATTACAAGAATATAGGCAGAAATAAAAAATCCGATCAAGGGTTGACTTCGACGCATTAAGATTTTTTTTCTGATGAGACAGGTAGTGACGTTAAAGAATGTGATTTTTTTTATATACTTTATAAGAAAATGTGTTGATATTTAGAGGATGTACAGAAAATCAGTGAACCAATAGTCTAAATGACCAGTGCATATTACAAAAGCATATAAGAGTAAAAGACCCATTTCTATTCAAGACAGATCAATGGACTTCCATGTAAGGCAGTACAAAAAAAGTTTATATTGATATGGTTTCAAATTCCACACTGCAATTAACATTTAAAAAGTACCATTTGTTGAGTTTTGGTGTAGTATCAAAGAATAGCCACAATTATCTGAAAAGGCTATTAAAAGACTCCCCTCTTTTCCAACTACGTATCTGTATGAGGCTGGATTTTCCTCAGATACTTCGATCAAAACAATGTATTCCAATAGACTGAATGCAGAAGCAGGTATGAGAATCCAGACATTAAAGAGATTTGCAAAAAAGTAAAAGAAAGTCACTCTTCTCACTGAGTCATTTTTTGTTTTGGAAAATGGTTATTTTGCAGATGCAAAAAATGTGTTAATATATAATGTTATTTTTTGTGAACTGATAAATATTTTAAAGTTCTCAGGTTTAACTGCTAATACAATAATAATCCAGAGAACCCACGTGAACAAACAAAAACTCTGGAATCCTCAGACCAAGGAGTTTGACAACCACTGGACTAGAGAAAACAGATTATCAAACACATAAACTCTTAGAACTGAAGGACATGAATTTCTAGATTTAACTCCACACTGTGATAGCTGTATTAGGTGAGTGGGAAGAAGGGCAAGTGTGAGTGCAGGGATTGGGGGAGGAACCGAAAGAGCTGTAAGAAAACCCCACAGGTGACAGAAGAGAGCACTGAGGGACTTCAAAGTCACATCTTTATCTTCATCTTCCAAATTAGGAAACCAAAAGATAATACCTAAAATTACAAAACCAAGAAAGACCAGTATAAATATTATTTTGGAAATTTAGAGATAAATACCAGAGAAAGCTAAAAGAATTGACAGCTGTTTCCAGAAAACGAGACTGAAGTGGAGAAGCACAAAGCAGGGCACTGTCATTTTTTTACTGAAAATCTTAAACTATTATTGACTCTCTGCTATGGTCATCTATTAATAGTTTGATAAAAATTAAATTAAAAAAAAAATCTAGCATTGCGGGGCACCTGGATGGCTCAACCAGTACAGGGTGCAACTCTTGATCTCAGGGTTGAGTCTGAGCCCCACACTGGTTGTAGAGATTACTTAAAATCGTTAAAAAAAAAAAAAAAAATCTAGCATTGCAAACCTCAACTTTTGTTAAACTGATGAAAGTCACCAGTCCATTCACAAGAAAATCCTCTCATCTCTGTGAAAAGCCACATGCCAGGACACTTTATAAAACACACTGTTGAACCAAGAGTGGTTGTTAAAACTTCAGCAATGCCGCAAGCTGTTCCTTGCTGCCTTCGACCAACCGTTAGGCGAACAAGGCAGAGGTGGGTGGTGCATGGTGGGAAAATGGGTGGTAAACAACAAGCTGAGCCTTTGAAGGACATCCAGTCTCTCTAATGTAAGTGGAACCAGATTTCTATCTGCCAAAGACTTTGCCCACCAGAAAGGCCGATCTCTCTCTAGTGGTCCAGCGACATTCTAGTCAGCCTAAGGGACAGATACCTATCTCAGAATCTGAGAGCCCACAACACTTCACATATGCTTCCTGATTCAGCATTTCTCGGTTACTCTTCAACCACAGAGAAGGCACCAGGGGAGCTACTCCTGAGGCCTATGGTCTTTAGACATCTTTCTAGTGCGTTTAGAACTCTCAAAATGGCAAATGTTGTGGCATTAAAAACAAGGTAACTAAAGGCCTCTAAGTGTGCACAGAAAACTGGAAACTAGAATTTCTATTTTTATTTCTAAGTCCACTTTAACTAAAAATTCTATTTCTTACCGAAAGAAATGTCTCAATGTTCTCGTGAACAAAGGAAGCGATATCCTGCCAGTCCAGGATGTCTCCCAGCCAGCTATTCTGACGATTTATATGCATCTTGTGTCCTTTGTGCCTTCCAGAATGCGTTACATTCTATGGAATAAAACGGTTCAGACATGAAATCTCCAAAAGCATAAGAAGTATAAATACTCTATTTTGTTTTATGTCCACTTGAGCACTTGAGTAGTTACTCAAAGGTGAAAAACTTTGCATTATTTAAGAAATCAGCTAAGAACCCTACCTAAAGACCTAAAATATGAAATACATTTTTTCTTCTTCTTTAGATACCTTCTAGATACCACCTGTCAGCTGAGCTCAAGCACTTCCTTTTTAATACATTTATGAACAACCTTCATTTCTCAATACATATTGATTGTACACCAACACAACATTTACTTTCTTTTTTTCCTCTTTTGAGCCCTTCTACCTTTTGGGGGGGTCCCCATTTTTGCTTTTTTCTTTCTTTCCTCATCCCACTCCCCTAATTATTAACCTGCCATACAAGATAAAGAAAGCAAGGGGGAGAGAGGAATATAAAGTACATTAAAAACTAAAACAATGTTACATGTCATTTATATCTCAACAAAATGGGGGATAAATGAAAAAGAAACAAAAATGGGGAGAAAAATCTAACTCATCCATATGGAAGAGAAATACATTGACAAGAATGCAGGAATAATTGAAAGAGATATGAATAAACAAAATGACTAGTGAGGTTAAAATTAGAAACATAAGTAGGTTCTTAACATTTTGTTTCTGTTCTGACACTTTTGCTAACATCGTAGTGATATATCAACCTTCATTATGCAATGAAGACATTAGGCGTTAGGAAAGAAAGCAACATACTTACCTACTTACAAACCTATGCTTCTAAAACACTGACTTCCCTGGGCCATACAATGAAGCTCAAAAGGGGTGAGGCATAGAAAAAAAGCTGTTTGTAAGCACAAGTCCCAGAGTCAGCAGAAAAAATAGATATAACCTTTCCAATTGACCAGTTCTTCAGCAGATTACTGCCTAGGGATTCCCCAATTAGTTCTAACCTCCAGTCTTTGAAACTCACAAAAACCAGCCGGCTTCCCTCAATTCATCCCAGGAGTGAAAACAGGTCACTATGCAACCAACTCAAACTTGAAATTGAGCTTTCCTCCCTTCTACCCCAAGTTAAAAGGATGATATATACATGCTCTTCTCCTTACCATCAACCCTGTCAAAATTTACCACCTTATCTCATTCTCTACCTCCTTCCCCACTGGATAGTCATCTTCCATAGCACAGCCCCTGAGGGTCCACAGGCCCTGCCAACGCAGTATACAGTATGGCCCCATACAACCAGCTGCTTTTCAAAACCATCGTTTTTAAATTTAGTGGTAAATGGTATTATTTTCCGCCAGAAATTCTGAAGAGTGTATCAGCACAAGTAGCAGGTAAGGGTGATTAAAAATATACATCTCCAAACTTCTGGATCTATTTTCCTTCCTCAAAGAGACAAGTCCTTAATGTCTAAAGCTCTACTATCTAAAACAGTAGCCACTATGTACATGTGGCTATCGGCACTTCAAATGTGGCTAGTCCAAAAACTGAGATGTGGTATTAGTACGAAATACATATGATTTCCAAGACTTATAGGAAAAAAAAAAAAGGCTATAAAATATTGCATTAAGATTTTTCTTCCACTGCTTATATACTGAAACAATAATATATTGGGTATAGTGATGTAAGTGAAATATTTTTAGAATTAATTTCACCTGTTTTAGCTTTTTATTGTGGCCATTAAAAAATTAACATTATATCTGTGGTTTATGTTACATCTCAACTGTACAGAGATGAGATGCTGTTGAAAATAATGAACAGATGAGGGTTGCCTGGGTGGCTCACGCAGTGAGCATCTGACTTCGGGCTAAGGTCATGATCTCACAGTTTGGGAGTTCAAGCCCTCCATTGGGCTCGTTGCTGTCTGGGCAGAGCCTGCTTCGGATCCTCTGTCTCCCATCTCTGCCCCTCTCCCACTTGCTTGCTCTCTCAAAAATAAATAAAGTATTTTTTAAAAAGTAAAACAATGAACAGAGGATGGAATACAATACAGCACAGTGACAGGCGGGTTCTGCCATGGAGATTAACCATCAACTCAAGCTGACTTTTAGTGACCTGAGGTTTAAGACCCTGTAGCTTCCAAATTTCAATAAATGACATCCAATGTTAATATCTATCTAGTCAATATGTATCTAGTCAATGAATCTGTAAAATAAAAGGACTTTATAAGTTTAAAATCGAAATCATCTAATAACTTACCTTTACAAACCAAGAATGATACAATCTGTCCCAAAGTTCTAGTACTTGCTTTTCAATTACAGCAGTATTGTTCACCTTATCTCCCAGAATTTTATGAAGCTGGAAGAAATAGATATAATCTGGTTTAATATCTCAGGCAACAATCCAGTAAAATTAATTCATGCTGGGTCTTTATATTTGTTCCAAATCAAACTAAAATGTTCCAGACTATTTAATTGCCTCTAGCCATCTTATAATCTTTCCTTAAACTCTGTACTCTTCAATATTCCCAGCAAATTTCCTTGCTTTTTTTTGGCTTTTTGCTTTCCTCTATTTCTGGGTCTCTAAGAGAGCCACCTCAGGTTGTAAGAGAAAGGTACATGTGAAGCCATGATCACTGACTTAGCAAATCTTATCTGGCCAGAGACAAATATGTTGCATGTGGCCCAAGTGTTTATCCATTACACAGAAATCTCATGTTACATTTATCACTGGTGTAAGAATTACCACAGAACTTCAAGTAAAATTTTAGGACCTTAGCTATAAACACAAATATTTCCCATAGTTTGCTAAGAGGCATCAGGTCTCAGAGTTATGACTGATGATGAGACTGGCTTCAGGGTTTATGGGAATCAAGTACAGTGAGACAAGATAACTTTGAGGAAAGTTATTCATTATAATACGCCACATTTTTGTTATTAAAACCATAACATAGGGGTGTGTGGGTGGCTCAGTTGGTTGAGCGTCCAACTCTTGATTTTGGTTCAGGTCATGATCTCAGGGTCATGAGATGGAGCCATGTATTGGGCTCCATGCTGAGTGTGGAGCCTGCTTAAGATTCTCTCTCCCCCCACCTGTGCCCCCCACCCCTGCTTGCACACTCTAAAAACAAACAATAGCATAATAGTAAAAACATTTTTTAAAAGATAAACACTGATTTGTAGTCCCACTTCCTTACCACAAATGCTTCTGTTATTCTATATCCTCTGCGACTTTTTATGTTTATAAACATAATTTAGAATTTTTCATCACTTCATCACTTTCATCCTTACTTTTAATGGTTCCATATTAGTTTTGGTTTTTTTTTTAAGATTTTATTTTTCAGTAATCTCTATGCCCAAGGTGGGGCACAAACTCACAACCCCAAGATCAAGAGTTGCACACTCTACCTTAAGTTCTGATATTAGTTTATCATTACCCAATCATAGGATATGGAGATGGTTCCCAATTTTTAATGTCACAAATAACATTGCAATGAATGTCCTTATACACAACTTTTTTTTTCTTATTACTAATAGCATGATAAATGTATAGGAATCAAAGGAAATAGGCACTTTAATAGCTCTTGCTATGCACTGTCTTCCATAGGGAGTATACCAATTAACATTTTCCAACATTGTATGAATAAACCAGTTTTCCCAAAGCCTTATGGATTGATACATTTTTAGATAATTTAATAGCTGTGAAATTGTAACCAAATACTTTTCTTCTTCAGGTACAATAGTGACAACTTTTCTGTGTTGGTTTTCAATGAGTATTTTCTTTTGTGTGGCCTACCCACACCTTTTGCTTACTTGATGCTGTCCTTACAGATATCTGAACCAGTTTTTAGACTTATTTGGTACAAACATATCTGCCCAATGTTTTTCTCTATACTTTATTCATAAACCAAACACAAATTAGTAAATATAATAGAAGCCATTATCTTCGTATAGCATTTTACAACTTACAAATGGTTTTCACCTACATTACGTGATTACAACAACCCCAAGGGTTAGGTCAGAAAAAGGTCTTTATCACCTTTGTTCTTTCAAGAGGAGAAAACAGATTTAGAAAGAACCTACGACACGGGGCGCCTGGGTGGCGCAGTCGGTTAAGCGTCCGACTTCAGCCAGGTCACGATCTCGCAGTTCGTGAGTTCGAGCCCCGCGTCAGGCTCTGGGCTGATGGCTCGATTTTCGATTCTGTGTCTCCCTCTCTCTCTGCCCCTCCCCCGTTCATGCTCTGTCTCTCTCTGTCCCAAAAATAAATAAAAAACGTTGAAAAAAAAATTTAAAAAAAAAAAAAAAAAAAAAAGAACCTACGACAGGCCCAAGTCAGGCAGCTAACTGGTAGAGGCAGGATTAAAAACTCTCTAGTACTCTTTCAACTACAGCATATATAACCTATGAACAAAAAAACACCTAACACAGCAAATTGTCCAAAATAACTAAAAGCCACAATTAGCCCTGGTCTTCTTTTAATTACTTTAAATTTGTCTTTTGGGTATCATGACTGCCAGATACTCACAGACTGCCTAGTACCAGTTCTTTCTGTCCCTCTACTCTCAGTTTCTGAGACACCACCCCCCCCCCCACCCTTTAACCAGAAGAGCCCCCAGTCTAGGCTGTCCGCATAGCGGCATTCACCACAATAAAGCACTATCGCAAACTGGCATCCACTTCAGCACAGCTCAACAGTAAACAACTCTACAATCACCAAAGCACAGCTATTATTGGTGGTGTCTGAGATGCTCTTTGCAGACGAAAGACAGTGAAGCACTAAGAGCTGTCAGAATGCCATTTGAATGCTGGGTAACTTAAGGTGAATAACCTCATCTATAAAATGGGGATGGTAAGTCAGTGGGCAGTTCTCTGTTCTCATTTTGCTTGGAATCTTAACAGCCATTTGCCACAGGCTGACCAAGTCTTTCTGGAAACATCTTCTCTCAGCCTCTAAGATAAACACAGGCTGTTCCCCCCCACCTCACAGACTACTCCTCCTCCACCTTCTCTGCTGGCTTGCTTCTGTGACCTTCAAAAGCTGCTCTAAGAACCTATCTTTGGTCCTCTTCTATATGTACTTTCTCCTTAGGCCATGTCATGGGATAAATTGTGTCCCTCCTAAATCCTAACCACCCCCCCATACCTTAGTATGTGACTGTATTTGGAAATAAGGTCTTTAAAGAGGTAATCAAATTAAAATGATGTCATTAGAGTGGGCCCTAATCCAACAAGATCAATGTCCTTATAAATTAAAAAAATATATTTTTTTTAATGTTTATTTATTTTTGAGACAGAGAGACAGACAGAGTAGGGGAGGGGCAGAGAGAGAGGGAGACACAGAATCTGAAACAGGCTCCAGGCTCTGAGCTGTCAGCACAGAGCCCGACACAGGACTTGAACTCACAAACCGTGAGATCATGACCTGAGCTGAAGTCAGTCGCCTAACCGTCTGAGCCACCCAGGCACCCCTGATCAGTGTCCTTACAAAAAGAGGAGATTAGGAGACAGACACACACAGACAGAAGACCATGTGAAGAAGACACAGGCATCTACAAGCCAAGGAGGGAGGCCCCATAAGAAACCAATCCCACCAACACCTTGATCTTGAACTCCCAGCCTGCAGAACTGTAAGAAAATAAATTTCTGTTGTCTGAGCACCCAGTCTGTGATACTCTGTCATGGCAGCCTTATCATACTAATACAGTTCACCTCCACCGATGGGCAGAGTAACAGGTAGAGTGAGTCTGACAACATTCAAACTTCCACCTACAGCCCAGATCTCTCCCCTGAGCCCCAGCTACGTATGTCCAAATGCCTTTTCTGATATCTCGACTTAGAAATCTGACAGGGATCTCAAACTTCGCACGCCCCAAACAGAATTATAGCTCGATCTATCTGTAACCCGCCTGACCCCCCACAACCTCCAAGATCTGTTCATCTCAGTAAATGGCACAGCTACCCTTCCAGTCAGGCGAACCAAAAACTTCTTTCCCTTTCATTCCATACCCAATCCATGAGTAATTCCTGTCATAACCACCTCAGAAATACAAGTTAAATGTGACCATTTCTCTCAATTCCCACTTCAACCATCCTAGTCAAAGTTCTCAAAATCTCCTCTAGACTGTTGGAATAATATTCTTTTAGCCAGGGCCCTGCCTTCTCCATTCCTGCCTATCTCTCCATAAAGGAGCCAAAATGAGCTTTGAATATCCTAAATCAGGTCACATCCCTTTCTGTTTTAAATCTGTATTTACCTTCATAACAAAAATAAAATCCCAACTTCTTGTTATGACCTATGGCTAGTCTTGTTACCACATCCCCTGTTCCAGCCATGTTGGCCTTCTTTCTTTCCTTAAACCAATCTTGCTCCAATATCAGAGCCTGTGACTTTTCTATGCCCGCAACTTGAAACTTTCTTTTCCCAGATCTCCAGTGTTAGTGGAAAGATCACCTTTTCTCAGAGACATTCTGTGGCATTCCAGCTAAAGTGTCACCCCAGGTCATTCTCTACCATGTTACCTGATCACAGCACTTTTCTATCTGAAACGGTTACCTGTTGACATGTTTCATGTCTACCCCCGCTCACCAGAGTAAGCTCCAGGAGGGTGGTAACTCTTTCTGGTCTCCTGCTTTCCCCCAGCACTTACGACAGTGCCTGGCACATTTGTGGACTGGCTGTCACTTTCTTCATTCTAGTCATAGTCAAGAAGGGACAGAGAAAACCCATTCATGACTTATTCTCCTGCTGCCTCCAGGTACAAATTTTGGAAAAAACTTATGAGGCAGGAAGGTTAGCTCAAACAAGGATGCTGAATGAAGAAAGTAAGCTGGATTTGAGAAAACAGCAAACTAGCAGGCCTTGGTAAAACCCAAATAATGCATAGAGGATACAGGAGATAAGGCTGACAACATAGACGGGGGAAGGAAGACAGGAACCTTCTCTGCTCATACCTAAACACACCCCAAAAAAACTGTCTTCCCTTTCTGAGCATGACCTTTTTCCCTAGCTTCAGACCCTTCCACACTTTTGCTCCTGAGACCCAATTCTTACATGACTCTTAGCTGGATAAGATCTGAGCTTATTAGAAAAGCTACCCCTAGGGGCGCCTGGGTGGCGCAGTAGGTTGAGCGTCCGACTTCAGCCAGGTCACGATCTCGCAGTCCGTGAGTTCGAGCCCCGCGTCGGGCTCTGGGCTGATGGCTCAGAGCCTGGAGCCTGTTTCCGATTCTGTGTCTCCCTCTCTCTCTGCCCCTCCCCCGTTCATGCTCTGTCTCTCTCTGTCCCAAAAATAAATAAACGTTGAAAAAAAAAAAAAATTAAAAAAAAAAAAAAAGAAAAGCTACCCCTAGAGGGGAAGGGAAAAGAAAAAAAAAAAAAAAAGAGGTTAGAGTGGGAGAGAGCCAAAGCATAAGAGACTCTTAAAAACTGGGAACAAACTGAGGGTTGATGGGGGGTGGGAGGGAGGGGAGGGTGGGTGATGGGTATTGAGGAGGGCACCTTTTGGGATGAGCACTGGGTGTTGTATGGAAACCAATTTGACAATAAATTTCATATACTGAAAAAAAAATTCATAAAATAAAATAAAAAAGAAAAAAAAAAGAAAAGCTACCCCTATAATTTCAATGGTTCTTTTTTTTTTAAACAACCTTATTGAGATAATTCACACACCTTACAATTCACCCACCTAAGTGTAGTAATTCAATATTTCTTGTAGTATATTCAAACTTACACAACCATCACCACAAGCAATTTTGAAACATTTTCCTCACCCCAAAAGGAAACGCCATACTTCTTAGCAGTCACTCCACCATTTCCCCCAATCTTCCCTACCCCTGGAAACTACTCTACTGTCTCTATAGATATGCCTCTTCTGGATGTTTCATACAAATGGAATCATACGTATGTGTTCTTTTATGACTGCTTTCAACTGGCATTAATGTTTTCAAGGTTCATCTATATTGTAGAATGTATCAGTGCTTCCTTCCTCTTTATGGCAGGTAATCGTATATAGATACACCACATTTTATTTATCCATTCGTCAGTCAATACACATTCAATGGCTGGTTTTAGATATTATTCTCATGTCTTCTAAATCAGGACCATGAGTATGTTACCATCTTTGTTAGCAATACTCTTCTCTCTTCAGCTGTCTTTCCTTTTAGAATCTCGAACAAAAGGTTTCAAACTTATCTTTTCTCTAAGTAATTTCTAAGGAACATTCTCCAGCTTTCCCCAAGTAGGTAGATTTTCAGAATACAAATTATATACCAAAACAAATATATAAGCCAAAAAATTAAATACTATGCTTTCAGCAGAGTAAGTCAGCGAATATATTTCTAGAGGTCTAAGAGGCTTCTGCAATGGCTGGATCTTCTTCTATGATAGTTATGAAATCTATACCAATAGACTTATCTTTCACTTATTCACCAAATATTTTTTCAAGACTTCCATGTGGCATTTGATTTGGTTACCTGGTATGGGCTCAAGAAAATCAGTAACACAGATCTTTCTCTTAACTTTTTACTCAACAATAATTCCATCCTTAGGTTAGATTACTATACACAGGTGGACAGCGTAATTTCCAAGATAATTTTTTTTTGAGACTTCGTTCTTGAATTTTGAACAAGGAATCACATACCAATACTTTTTTTTCTGGGCATACATCTAACTGCAACAAACCTTGTTAATCCCTAGATGATCCTAATTACTTCAATCTATTAAAACTCCAAATTACCGTCCTTCTCATAGGCACTATTGGGGGGTAGAGAATAAAAGGATATCCCAAATTTGTCCCATGGAGTCTAACCCTTACCTGCAATAACTGTGCCTTTTCCTCTATCCTTCATTTCCTTCCGCAAAGCTTCAGATAGACTAATCTCCTCAAGCAGACTCCTGTCTCCACATCTTGGCTTACAAAAACACTCCTTAAAATACACTCTTCCTTCTCTTTATTCATCTAAGACATATCATTCCTTCAGCGTTTCTCTCAAGTGCCATGTTAAATAAAGCACCTAACCCAGTTTTGGGCATGAACTTCTAGCATGCTATAGTAGAAACAACAAGGGATTTAGAATTAGTCTTCAGTTTGAAACCAAGTCTGCAATTCACAACGTGACCACTGGGAAGTTACTTAGCCTTGCTAAGCCTGTTTCTTCCTCTGTAAACTGGGTAAAATAATTCAGACTACTGCAAATTTCTTGGAAAGATGAAAAGAAACAAACTAGAAATGCCAACCACAGTCACCAGTAGATAATATTTAATATTTGCTAACAACATTTTCTTCTCCACAAAGCCTTATTTGACCAATCTTAATGATCATTATTTGTGCATTAGGACAGAATGAATATCTACCTTGAACAAGAAGCAAAGGACAAATCTCTCTGTTCAGGCTACTAGCACTTTTTTTTTTTTTTTTAATGTTTTTATTTTTTTTTTTTTGAGACAGAGAGAGACAGAGCATGAGCAGGGAAGGGGCAGAGAGAGAGGGAGACACAGAATCTGAAGCAGGCTCCAGGCTCCAAGCTGTCAGCACAGAGCCTGACACAGGGCTCGAACTCACGGACTGTGAGATCATGACCTGAGCTGAAGTCGGACACTTAACTGACTGAGCCACCCAGGCGCCCCACTAGCACTATTAAATACAATCACCCAGAAAGTTTAATTTCATTGTACATTTCTTGTTGTCTAGTAGATTTAAGCCTATTTCAAAAACAAACTGTTCTAAACAGAATCTCCATTTATACTTTATTAAAGCAGTTAAGTCCTACCAATGAAGAACCTGCAAAGAGAAAGCCACAAAGAGAGGCTCTTCCCTTACCTTGTGGGTTATCCACTCTCTTCCATACTGATACACGTTGTTAGCCGCAGAATTGAGGGCTCTTTGGACTACCTGAGCTTCAGGAAGCCAACTAATTTAAAAGAAAAAAGAAAAAAATTAAAAACTAGCATATTTTTAGTGTACTGCACCAATAACTCTTGGAATTCAATGTATTTAAACAATCATTAACTGACAAATTATTGATCAGTTATCACACACGGCTACAAATGAATCATATGTAGGAAGCCTTGACTTCGGACCCTAATGCTTATTTCTACCATTTAAGATTCCCTTCAAGCCTTCCTTAGCTATTAGACCCACTCTCCCCCACAAACTCCCTTTCATTCTGCTCTGTCCATACATGTTATCTGCCTTATTCAGCACCAGCAGAAGTGGTTCTGGGACAATGGGATAGTCAGTACCTGGGCAGAGGTTCTCATTGTGTGGTCCATGGACCAGCAGCATCAGAACTGCTTGGAAACCTGCTAGATATGCAAATTCTTGGGCTCAATTCCAGATCTACTGAAAAAGAAACTGGGCAGGGGCCCAGCAATCTGTACCTTAACAAGCCCTAAAAATGGTTCTGATACATGCTGAAGTTTGAGAACCACTGGTCTAAGAATGTGAAAAACTCAGAAAGAAAACAAGAAAATTAAGAGGGTGAATCATTGTTTTCAATTTCGTACTCACTGGAGATCTTTTTAAGATATGAGGACCTCCTGAGCAGCGTTTCAGCTATACAGGGAGCTCCATCTACAAGCTTTACTCCTTGTGCTTTGAGAGACAGACTCCTCACTTTCCTGTTAACTACGCAGGCTGCATCATCTGCCTCAATCAAGAATATGTTACATATACTCAATGTTTCCTCAACAAGAAATATCTTCATATATTCTTTAAATTGTACCTCAAGAGACTGTTTACTAGAGATGTTGACATTCACAAATATAATAGTCCTGATCTCAACTATACATGAGTGATGCCCAAAGGCCAAGGCAAGCAGTAACTAAGTACTTTCCTGAGGCCTAAATATGACACACATCACAAAGCTGGCTTATGGGAAAGAGTCAAATAGTGAGTCAAGTCAAATCTGCAATGTTCACAACTCACAGCAGTTTTATATACTTGTAGTAATTTATATAGTAAATCAGAAGTGGTAACTTGCGCGCGTGCGTGTGTGTGTGTGTGTGTGTGAGAGAGAGAGAGAGAGAGAGAGAGAGAGAGAGAAATATGGTCATAAACAAAACCAACTGCCACTACAGCCACAAAGTAATGATGCCTAGGACAGCAATGATCTTTAATCAGAGCAAAAGGCATTCTGGATACATTAGAAAGTGGAATGTCGGGGCGCCTGGGTGGCTCGGTCAGTTAAGCATCTGACTCAGTTCAGGTCGTGATCCCAGTTTGTGGGTTCAGGCCCCACATCGGGCTCTGTGCTGACACCTCAAAGCCTGGAGCGAGCTTCGGATTCTGTGTCTCCTTCTCTTTCTGCCCCTTCCCCACTTGTGCTCAGTCTCTCAAAAATATATAAATGTTAAAATTAAAAAAAAAAGTGGAACATCAAATTAGTAATGGTTTCAACCTTTAATATTAACCAGTTCTTCCTACACTCCAAATAAAATATTTGTGAAACTTTCGGCAAATTCTCAACTATTTCTCAGCAAGTAGGACAAAACTTGCTATAACTGTATTTCTCAGCAGGTAGGACAAAAAGAGATGATTACAAATATAATAATCTAAGTATGTGAACAGGAAACTGGGATCTTTAAACACAGATGGGATTTGGGAGAAATTAAGTACCTTTTAAATTATCCTAGTATTTACAGGTTCATCAGTGCTCTGAAGGGAGCTGAATGTTTTCAATTAACTGGTAGTACATTTCATGGGGAAAATTATAACCTGTAGTGTTTTGTTTTTTTAATGTTTGTTTATTCTTGAGAGAGAGGCAGACAGAGACAGAGTGTGAGTGGGGGAGGGTCAGAGAGAGAGGGAGACACAGAATCCCAAGCAGGCTCCAGGCTCTGAGCTGTCAGCAGAGCCCAACGCAGGGCTCGAACTCACAAACTGCGAGATCATGACCCGAGCCCAAGTCGGATGCTTAACCGACTGAGCCACCCAGGTGCCCCATAACCTGTAGTGTTAAAGTAGGAAGATTGACAGAAGTATCTGAATAGATCCTTAATGACTAACAAGCATCTATAAGGCCTGATAAACTCTTGCTGGCTACTGTGAAAACACTTTGCCAACGTCATCACACAGGTGTCCTAAGAGCTCCAGATGAGAGGAGAGCTGATGTGAGGCTAAGTCAAAGGTCTTGGCTCCATCCAGACCTCCTCACAATGAGTGCCCTGTAAGAGACACAGGGCCAGAAACACCTGAGCAACTCTGGCTGAGACAAACTGGGATGTGCTTTGGTCTTATTATCAACCAGAACCAATCACTAATTCTACTACACTAAGTCAAGAGGGATCAGTCAAGAGAAACCAAGTTCCTAGAAATTGGACTGGCCTACCCTCATCTTCCTGGGGAGAGGTTAATCTCTATCACAATGTGACTTACCAAAAGAACATCCCCATTAAAAACAACTTAGCTTAGCCTGGGGGATTCCTCCCAAGTAAGGGAAGGCTAAATCACATTCAGTACCATTTTAATGCCATCTCCTGAGGAGGGTCATGAGAATCAACAGGCTTGAGACTAGTTAAGAGAAAACAAGAAATGGGCTCCAAGTGAACAAAATTGTTCAAGACAAGAATAAAGATGTGCTCCAACTTCATTTTCTATGAAGCTCTGTGAAGATGACCCTACCCTGCCTATGTCATTTATCCACCAGCTCACAAAATATACTCATGGGAAGTCGAGGTACCTACGTAGGGTATATAAAACGTGCATCAAATTGGAAGACAGCATATCTAACCAGTTCTTAACTGTATCTCCCCCACTAGATATATCTACGTGAATTTTCCACAAAGTCAACTGCCATCTTCAGGACAGGAATCCACTGAGTACTGATATTGCAAGAACCATTAGTATTCATTCATGTCTACCTCCATTAATCTGTCGCCAAAGAATCAGACTTCCCACAGATGATCAAAGCCTAAACAGCTTTTAATTCCTTCCATCTTCCTGCTTGGAATATTACACAGCAATAAAAGGGAACACGCTAATGATACCTACAATGCCTTCAATGAACTTCAACAGAATTATGAGTAGTGAACTTTGTTCACTACCAATCTTTCAATCTCACAAGGTTACATACACTATGATTTGATCTATGTATCAATCATGAAACAACAATATTATAGATACAGAGAACAGATTATTGGTTGCCAGGCGTTAGGGATATGTTAAACGAGAAGGTAGAGGGTAGATGTGGCTATAAAGGGGTGGCATGAGGAAACCGGTGGTTATGGAACAGTTCTGTTCTTGATGGTCTTAATAGCTTATAGGAAGCTACACATATGATAAAATTGTAAACACACATATACACAAATGCATGTGAAACTAGCAAAATGTCCATTTCCTAGTTTCGTTATTGTATCATAGTCATGCAAGATGTCAACATTAGAGGAGGTGGGCTGAAGAGTCCATGGACCTCCCTATGGCTTTCTTTGCCATGCCTGGTGAATCTAGAATTATTACAAAATTTAAAAATAAAAACAACCAACTTTATAAACTGCTCGATCTGGGGCTCCCCAGATTGTGTGTGCCTTCAATACAGTAGCAGCGACAGTCCTATTGCCATTGAAAACCAGTATAGAGGGGCTCTGGGCTTATTTCCATTACAGGAGAATGACCGCCGAAAGAGGAGCCCTTGAGATATTAACGCTGCCTGATTTTTAACTTCACTCCAGATCACTCTCCTGAACTAAACACCAACACAGCCAATGGTCTTCAAGATGCCTCTGCCTACCATAGGCACATCAAACATAAAAGATAAAAAAAGGAAGCAAATTCTTTTTCCCACCGTATCTGTTCCTCTACTTCCTATCTAGGTGAATCTACCATCATCAACCAACTTTCAAAGCTAGAAACAAAAGTCATGCTAGATTTCTTCCAACTATATCCAGTTGACCACCAACCAACCTCCTTAAGATCTTACTAACCCTATTCATTTCCACTACAAATGTCCACAATTAAGGACTTCATCACCTCTCATCTAGTTCTAAAAGGCTCAAATCTTATATGCTGTGCATCTTTTCTCCATAGTATAGAGGGAAAGACTGTTCTAGAATGAAATCTGATTATGCCACTTCTCTTCTTCTGTCCTTAATCAAGATAATAAACATTATCTATCACCTTCAAAAGTTTCCTTGTGCATCTATGTACTCCCTTCCTGGGGCCCACCCCTATCCACAGACACCACTGATCTTTCTGTCACTATGGATTAGTTTGCATTTCCTAGAACTTAGCATAAATGGAATCATACTGTATCAGTTGTTGGTTTTTTGGGTTTTTTTCGTTTTTTTATTTTCTGCCTGACTTCTTTCACTCAGCATACTTATTCTGAGATCTATCCATGCTGCTGCATGTACAGTTTATTGTCACTGAATGCTAAGTGAAATGCTATTCCTTTCTACGGATATACTGCAATTGGTAACTAAACAGGAATATTAAGGACAAGCACTTTGAGTGTGAAACACATTTTGCAAGATGTCCTTTTTAAGGATATTCGAATATGATTCTAAACCAAGTTCAAGAAACGTCCTTTGCAGGTTTTACATAAAGGAATAAAGTCAATTCAAAGTAGAAAAGCAAGTGAAATCTCAATTTGCAATCCTAAAACTGGCAGAGTACTTCCTACTTACATTAGTGACTACTTTGAAGGTATTAAAAAAAAAAAAAAAAAAGGCCATACAGTTTGTCAATCAAATTCAACAGGGTGACATAAAACCCTTGTCACAGAAGCCAAATTAAACAAGTTAAAAAGAGACCCTATCTAAGACAGGGGTTGGCAAATGTTATCTGTAGAAGTATTTCAGGCTTTTCGGGACATAAAATCTGTATCACGACTACTCAATTCTACCTGTTCTTGCACCCCCCCCCCCAAACAACCACAGACAACATGTAAATAAATGGGTATGGGTGTGTTCCAATAAAACAGGTGGCTAGATCTGGCCCTGAGCCACAGACTGCCTACCCTGCCTCCAAAATGACACAATGTGAAGACACTACTGACCCTGCCACTGGGGGATTATCTCCAATTCTGTAACCTTTGATTCTGCTTCCTCATCTGTGAAATGGGGATAGTCTCTTCAACCTCCTCAGTCACTGTGATAAACACCTACATACAAGTGTAGGTGAAAGGCCTTTGCAAATCATATACATGTTGTAAACTATAAATCTCAATTCAAATACAAAGTCATTTACCATAAACTGTTCCCAAAATCGTACACACTTCCCTCTCCCACCATCCCCCAATACATGCTGTCCTGATGCAAAAACAACAACATTCATCAAAGCTTTGGCAAACTCCATCTTTTCTCTTCCAATATAGATACATCAATGAAGATAAGATCGTTTTGTGCAGATACTGAACGTAGGCCATTCATTTCTATTTTGCCAAAATAATACTCTTACTTTGCCCACTCAGGGTGATTTGCTAGAGTCTCATTAATCAAATTGCTTGTGACTTCAATCATGTGCACACTCTCTTGATGCACCTGTATTATGGATAGGAGAGAAAAACAATCTCAATAAAAAATAAGCCCAATTTAACATTTATTTTTCCACACTATTATTGGAACAATGCTTTTAGAGTTAAATAATTACACATCTTAGTTTCAATTAATTTAGAAACCTGTACTGAACAGCTGTTATACATAATGTCCTATGACACTCACTATGGGAAACAAAAAGTACATAAAAGCTCCCTACCTTCAAGAAGCTAAACAACTTAAGGAAAAACAACATGTGAATAGGTACATACAAATATTTATACATATACACAAGACAAATACATAAATATATTAATTTCACACACGTGTGTGTATAGTACATATAAGCAATATCAACACTGCATGAACAGTGCTTATAGAATTATGAAACAGTGTGAGACATACAAACAAGCAAATAAAGAACTTAGCAAGGTTTCTGAGGGGGGCGGGGAGGGAAGCCAGCTGAAACTGTATCTCAGAATTTACCCTGCTCAATAACCAAAAAATGAGACAGACAAAATGGAACAAGCCAGCCTTAGAGAATATGCTCTATATTTTACTATTTTCAAATTGGGCATACCAGGCAGTTTGCCCTGGTGAGTATTCCGTGCTCACTCGACAAGAACATCATTCTGCTGTTGTCACTTCACATTGACTAACAGTGTTTTTCAAGCCTTTTCTATTTTTAACTAGTTTTCTATCTACTTATTCTCTCAGTTACCACAAGAAGAGTATTACTGAATCCCTAACCATAATCACTGGTTTGTCGATTTCTCCTTAAATCTGACTATTTTGCTTCACCTTCTATTTAGCTCTACCGTTAGGAATACACACGTTTTAAAACTGCTAAATCCTACTGCAGTGTTACCTCTTTTATCGTCATGACAAGTCCTTATTTCTTACTTACCTTCAGTAATGTTTGTTTAAACTATCTGCTCTTACATTAATATAATCACCCTACAAACCTTATGTTTACAGTGTGAGTGGTGGGTGTATCTTTTTTCATCTTTTGACTATCAAACTTTTTAGGGCTCTGAACTTAAAGGGTATCATTTACAGATACCACTTAGCTGGAGCCTGCTATTTTATATCCAGTCTGAAAATCTCTGCCATTTAATTGCTTCATATTTAATATACGCATTGATATGATTGGATTCAGTCTGCCATTTTGCGATTTGTCTTCTGTTTCATCCCTACTGGTATTCTTTTACTGCCTTCTTTTGTGTTAAGCAACATTTCTTAGTATACCATTTCAGTTCCTCTAAAATTTGTTAGTGGTTGCTATTTACCTTAAGCTTATTTATCTTAAGCTTAAGCTTACCACATCTTTAATTCATCATAGATCACCTCAAGTTAATGCTGACTTACTTCCAATAAAATATTTATAAGAACTCCATACCACTATGGTTGTATCCCAGTCTTCTCCTTTGTGCTATGGTTATACATACATAGTCCATCTAGGTGTATTATAAACTCTACAATACAGTGTTAAAACTTTTAAATAGTCCTGTTATTTGAACAAACTGAAAAAGGGTGGGGGATATAATTTTTATATATATGCACATATCTACCAAATGCTCTTCATTCCTCCCTTTGGACGTAAGTTATTTCTAGAGTCATTTCTCTTCAGTCTGAAGGAATTCCTTCAGCGTTCCTTAAAGTGCAGGTGTGCTATTAACAAATTCTCAGTTTTGGTTATCTAGAAATATTTTTATTTTGCCTGTACTTTTAAAGAATAGTTTCATTTATTATAAAATTCTTGACTGACCACTTGTTTTTTTTCCCCAAAACTGAATATATCATTCCAATGTCTTGTGGTATGCATGGTTTATTATAGGAAGTCATTGTTTTGTTGTTCTCCTGTGTGTGATACATAATTTTTCTCTTGCTTCATTAAAGATTTTTTTCTCTTTGGCTTTCGGTGACTATGATCTGTCTAGGTATGGTTTGTTTTGTATGTATTTGTTTTATATGCATTTATTCCACTCAGGGTTTGTTCAGCTTCTTGGCTATTTTAATGTTTTTCATCAAACTTGAAAAGTTTTTGACCATAATTTCTTTTTTAATTTTTTTAACGTAGGCCATAATTTCTTCAAATATTTTTTGCACTCTTTCTCCTTTCACTTTCTGGGATGTCAATTATGTATCTGTTAGAATCTTTGATATTGTCCTACAAATCTTTGAGTCTCCCCTCATCCACTATTTGACAAATATTGTGTCAGATTGGATACCTTCTATTCATCTTTTTCCAAATTCACTCATTGTTTTTTTTCTGGATCCCAAATCTGCTGTTAAGCCTATCTAGTAAATTTTTCACTAGTTATTGCTCTCTTCAGCTCTAGGATTTCTATTAGGTTCTGTTTTATAGTCTCCATTTCTCTGTTGAGCATCTGCATTTGTTTACATATTATTAACATACTTTACTTCTTTTGATATATTTATATATAGAGACATACATATATATATGCAGCTCTATTTATAATATCTGCTTTAAAATGTTTACTAAATCCAACATCTGAGCCACTTAAATATCCACTTCTTTGACTGTTTTGTTTTTTTTTTTTCCTCACCAGGTCATACTTTTCTGTTTCTTTGTGTGTCTAATAATTTTGGGTTAGAAATTAGACATTTAAAAAAATGCATTGTAGAACTCTGGATTTTGTTTTGTTTTTCTGAGAGCTGTTGTTTCTTTCAGTAAAGAATTAACTTATCTACAGTCAAACCGCAAAATCTGCCTTCCCTGTCATTGATGTCTCTGCTCAGTGTTTTCATCTTATTATTTTTTTAAAGCCTAAAGCCTTCCCCTGAACCTGCACAGCTTAGCAGTTAGCAAACGATTTTGGCAGAAATCATGCCCAGATATTTCACGATAGGAATCTTCATCCCCTGCAGCCTGAGATGTATGAGAATTGAGAAATGCAACCAAAGGCATAATCAATCTGCAAATCTCTCCAGGCTTTCAATGTTCACAGGACTCCATGGGGTCTCCCATATACCAGTCTAGGATGCATGGTTTATTAATGCTCTTATTATTAAGTTCTTCATGGCTCTCTTGCTTCCGGAATCTCCCCCCTTTAATTTACAGCTACTCTATTGTCAGCCCCAAGTCAAGTCTACCACCTCCATGGGAAAAGCTACAGGCTTCTGCTGTCCAAGCTAGGCGGGATAAGAATATCTCCAAGCAAGAAAACCACAAACTATCTGTTTTTATAGATGCAGTAACAGTTTTTCATGAGCAAATACTCCTCAAACTGTTGCATAATGGTTTTCCAATGCCCTAGTATGGTGTTTTTAATAATTTTATACTGTTTTATTCTTGCTTTCGATGGAAAGGAACTACCTGACATTGCTGCCCTGCTACTA
Source organism: Puma concolor (assembly GCF_028749965.1). Taxonomy (NCBI): domain Eukaryota; kingdom Metazoa; phylum Chordata; class Mammalia; order Carnivora; family Felidae; genus Puma; species Puma concolor. The sequence goes on from NC_141679.1 coordinate 70,614,534, forward strand.
CCCCAAGATGAAACCAAAAAGGATTTTCTGACTAATTGGATGTGGATACAAAAGGGAAGTAGTCAAGGATGACTCTGGGGCTTTTCACCTAAGCAAGTGGGATGGAGTAGTCATTTACACTGAAATAGACTATGAGGAAGAGAACAGATAAGCAAGAGAAGATCTGAAATTCTGTTTTTGACATACTACATTTGAAATGGCTATTAGACATTAAAGTGGATATCCTCATGGTGTTTTAGAGAATAATCCCTTTATTGGCTGGGAGAAAAGACTAGATAACCAGTAAGTTTCCTTCAAAAACTCAGTTTGCATGAGTCCTAGACCACAAAGAAGTGGTTCGGTAATAAATGTTATCAAAGTTCAGGAAAGTAAAAGCTCACTGAAGCATAGGTTGAACAAAGAAAAAGGACTTTAAAAAAAATGAACATAATTGAGATAAGCAGGCAAGAAGACCCCATGCAAAGAAATACAAAAGGGAAAGAAGAGCAGGAGAGAGGAAAAAGGAAAACGGAAGATCATACTGGTGTAAAATTTCTCTAGGAGCTAGAATAGGAGATAAGAATATATAATGGCAGGTTCAGGCAAAATAAAAACAAAAAAGGTCTTTAAAAAGTCTATACAGTCTCTATAAGTGACTATACATGATTCATATCCAAAGAACAGGTAAGAACTACACAGAAACTGAAACAGAAATATGGAGAGCACAGGCTGTTAGGAGCAAATGGTAAGACTGAGGACACACTGAGGCTGAGAACGACTGAGAACAGGACTTCCAAGTGGTAACTGACACAGCAGGAAACAATGCAATGCTTTAGTAAAGTCTGCGTATCAGATTATCCATCGATAACGTTTACTACCATGCCTCTACAGCACTATATGAAAAAAATGTTTTTATTTTTATTTTTTTAATGTTTGTTTATTTTTGAGAGAGAGAGAGAGACAGACAGACAGAGTGTGAGCAGGGGGAGGGGAGAGAGAAAGGAAGACACAGAATCTGAAGCAGGCTCCAGGCTCTGAGCTGTCAGCACAGAGCCTGACAGGGTGCTCAAACCCACAAAGCATAAGATCATGACCTGAGCCAAAGTCAGACCCTCAACCCACTGAGCCACCCAGGTGCACATATATGAAAATTTTTCATGTCCATTATTTCACATAAACTTCACAACTCCTAGAAAAACAACATATCAAAACCTAGGATGAGAAGTTCAGTGGATTTCAGATAAAGATTAAGATACAGAATAAACATTTGTTTTAAAAGTCAGGAAGATGTATCAAATATAGAGAAAATTTTAGTCGCACTTTGGAGAATGGTTTTCTTAGATGAAAGAAGGGTGTAGACTCCCAAAATTCTTATGTCCAAATCTTAACCTCCAATATGATGGTTAAGAGATAGGGCCTTTGGGGGGCTCCTGGGGGGCTCAGTCAGTTGAGCGTCCAACTTCAGCTCAGGTCATGATCTCACAGCTTGTGAGTTCAAGTTCCATGTCGGGCTCTGTGCTAACAGCTCAGAGCCTGGAGCCTGCTTCAGATTCTGTGTCTCCCTCTCTCTCTGCCCCCAACCCTCTCACACTCTGTCTGTCTGTCTCTCTCAAAGATAAATAAACGTTAAAAAAAAAAAAAAAAAAATTAGGGGCGCCTGGGTGGCTCAGTCGGTTAAGCGTCCGACTTCGGCTCGGGTCACGATCTCGCAGTCCGTGAGTTCGAGCCCCGCATCAGGCTCTAGGCTGATGGCTCAGAGCCTGGAGCCTGCTTCCGATTCTGTGTCTCCCTCTCTCTCTGCCCCTCCCCCATTCATGCTCTGTCTCTCTATGTCTCAAAAATAAACGTTAAAAAAAAATTTAAAAAAAAATTAAAAGAAAACAAAAAAGATTCCATGGTAAATTAGCAGGAAGACTGATGAGACAAGAAGGGAAGGAACTAATCAAGAAATTCTGATCTAGGAAACAAAGAACTAATGAATTTAGGAGTCATGAGACCAGATCATAGTTCTCCTTTTGAAAGAAGAAGCCACTTATTCTTCAGCATCATTTTTTTCATCTGCACTTACTTCTGAGGGTTTTGATAACAAAATTTAAATGCACATAAAAAAAATAAAAGTTAGGCAAATTCATGACAAAATTACTAATGCAAAAATCTTAAATAATTTAATTGTTAAATATATTTATAAGCAAAGTAAATTTTCCATGCTGGCTTCTGCCAACTTCTTCTGCATACTACAATTATAACAATTAAGAGTTTATTAATGGCAATAGTAATTGTTATACTCTACCTTTGCAGTCAGGAGTAGGGCTAAAAGAAGGGTTCCTATCACTAATAAAAATATGATGAAAATGCTAATTATTTTGTCTAACATCTTCTCCAACCAGATGATCATCTGTACAGAAATGAAAAAGAGAATTACTTATCTTTCAAGCACAACTTAATAAAAATGCATATGTATTCAAACATTATTAAGACAAAATAGGATATTCAGCATTGCAAATCAAACTATGGCATAACGATTAAAGCAGTGAAAGCCATAAGCAACTTCAGAAAATTAACAGCATTAATTACCATTGTTATATAAAGAATTTATTATCATCATATCTAAGAAATGGCAGTCAATTTGAACATAACCTGTATTTATGTTTGAATTCTCACACAGTGGTATATTTACATTTCAAATTGTAATTTAGAATCTGGTAAATATTCTAAATGAAATTTTAAAAAAAGATCTCGGGGTACCTAGGTGGCTCAATCCATTAAGCGTCCAACTTTTGATTTTGGCCCAGGTCAAGATCTCACAATTTCAGTTCAAGCCCCCACGGAGCCTGCTTGGGATTCTCCCTCTCTCTGCTCCTCCCTCACTCACACGCTTTCTGTCTCTCTCAAAATAAACTTTGAAAAATATACATTCTAGGGGCACATGGGTGGCTCAGTTAAGCATCTGACTTGGGCTCAGGTCATGATCTCACGGTTTGTGGGTTCAAGCCCCGCGTCGGGCTCTGTGCTGACAGCTCAGAGCCTGGAGCCTACTTCAGATTCTGTGTCTCCCTTTCTCTCTGCCCCTCTCCTGCTCGTGCTCTCTTTCAAAAATAAACATTTAAAAAAAATTCTTTTAATATTCTAAAGGAAATAATGGTAATATATTAGCTGACCTCAAATCTCATGAAATTTTACTATCAATTAGCAAATAAAGATAGCTTTAGAAAAAGTATGCCTCTTATAAAACAGGTATGTCCTAAATGACACAAGATGAAAGAGAAGCAAATTAAAGTGGAAATTATATTCAAAATATTTTTCCTTTTGGGGCGCCTGTGTGGCTCAGTCAGTTAAGCATCCGACTTCACTCAGGTCACGATCTCGTGGTCTGTGAGTTCGAGCCCCGTGTCAGGCTCTGGGCTGATGGCTCAGAGCCTGGAGCCTGCTTCAGATTCTGTGTCTCCTTCTCTCTCTGCCCCTCCCTGTTCATGCTCTGTCTCTCTCTGTCTCAAAAATAAATAAAACCATTAAAAAAAATTAATAAAAAAATATTTTTCCTTTTGATGCCACTGGGGTTACAAAAACAGTAATAATAAAAATCTAATGTTAAGGTCATGATAAATATCAACTTGAGAATATTACGAGGGTGGCTGGGAGGGGAGAGTTAGGAGGTGGATGTACAATCAGGGAGGTCACAAAATGGGCTTTAATTATACAGGTAATGTTTTATCAGGCTGGAGGACAGACTCAATGTTCTCTACATCTTTTTGTATTTGAGAGACTTCATAACCAAATACTTTTTAAATCTGATATTCCGCTTGACATTTCCATTCTTTTTAAAACATAAGCTTTAGGACAAATGGACTATAAATAAAAACTAATCATTAATGTAATGGTTATTCCTTAATCAATAATTAAATTATACTCTCCCTAACTGCTACTTGACATTCAGTTTTGAATATAACTTCTCTCATCTTTCACAATCACAAATAATCCTACATCAAAAACAAATTTTTGTTTTCAGAATATATAATAGTTCTGATAGATATCTAGAATTCCTGCCATGCAAAGCTGGCATTTAACATTTCAAAAGGCCAATCATTTACATTGACGGCTGCTGAAACCACACTGGGCCCTCAACCCCTACAAGAGCTACAGCATTGAGGAGGAAGTGAGTTCTAATTTAAATCTGAATTATGCTCTCCAGTGAGTTAAACACTCAAGAGCAAAGAATGGTAGTTAAAAACAAAACATGACTTCTAAAACATCTGTTTTCCATTCCATGCAATAAGCTTGCATCCCTTTATCTTCCATGACGGATACTGTCACTAAGAAATCAATGCTGCAGTGAACTCAAAGATAAAAAGTTCAACTTTTATCTTGACCATTACAGCTTCAAACAGCAGAGTTAATTTTCAGTGCATGCTACCAAAGCATCAAAGACAATGTAGAGATTAAAAAAGTAGTAACACATTTCTAAGATATGGAAGGTCAGATGTCATATTTGAATGTACATTCTAAAACCAATGAAACTGAAAAGTTTCACAATCAGAAACCAATTCTACACATAGTTCTTGAGACAGCTTCTGATGAAAGAGCTAGTGCTAGGATTCCTCCCTGTCGTTCCCAAGCCTGGCAGTGCATGGCACATGGTAAAAGCTCAAATATAGATTTAAAGAGCCAAGCATAAATAATTTCAGAATCAAGACCAGATTTGTATTCACAAATAACAATTTCTGAAAATAACTTCGGAGTCCCAATTTTTTTAAAAAATGTCTATTCTGAAATATGTTTTAATGTAAATGATGCTTTATTTAGAAAGTATATCTAAATTTGTATCTGGGTATTTGTAACATAAAACATGAGATATTCACAAACAAATTATGTATATCAGCATTACAAAATCAAACTTTATGTTTTTAAACCAGGGTAGAATTTTCCTATCCCAAGCCATTTACCTAAGGGTTGGAAAAAATCCACACTAAGAGTCATCTAAATGAAAATTTATATTGCAAAGATAACAGTGAAGGTTAGATGTTTCATTCAAAATTTAAAATAAATAACACCAGATAAGATGCTCAATACGTTAAGCTAAAAAAGACAGGGTGGGGGGAAAGTGTCTATTCATATTATGGCCAGTTAAAATAAGGTTAAAAAAAAACCAGGATAAAAAGGGAGAGAGGTAAAAAGAGAGACAGGGAGAGAGGAGTGGGAAAGAGAAAGTATTAAAAAGTAAAGGGAGATTAAAAAAAAAAAGTCAAAATGGGAGGAAAAAAATGTGTGGCTAGGGGGTGTTGGTGCATAGAATGAAGGACCAATAAAAAGGAAACAATAAAGTGGACAGAAAACTCAGATGGAGGAAAAGAACCCCTGGAGTGAATGGACCAAAACTCTCAAGGAAACAGCAACTCAGACACAGAAAGAGAAACATGGGCAAAAGATGGTATGGAGAAGAGGACGGAGGAGAGAATCCCTAAAGAAATGCCAGAGGCACTGTCCCAGGAGGCAGAACTGGTCCTGGGCTCAGCTTTGGGCAGTGGAATCCACAGCACCTGTTATCACTGCCACCAGCTGTCATTACTGCCTACCCAATGAAATCACTCAGTCCCTGATATTTCCCCAGTCTTCCACATTCTGAGAAATTATTTTAGTTTTTAAATTTATTTTCTTAAAGGGGAAGAGGAGTCATTTTAAAATGACATTCTGAGTGTTTCAAGTGTGAATAAAGGGAATGCTCCTTTTTTTTTTTTTTTTAAATTTAGAGATGTCAGTAAATGTACGGTTATACTCCAAGACTCTGAAAATTCCAAACTAGCTTTATTCATGTAGCAAGCCTATTAAGAAAGTATCGTTCCACTGCTGAGTTTTCCTATTTCATTATTCTGGGCCTGTAGGCTTTTATTTCCCTTTGTTTTTTCAACCAAATTCTGGTTGAGGTTTAGTGCAAATAATCAATACTACAAAATAAAACAAACCCTGGGAAATAGGTTGTGTTTCAACTAACCATAGATGTGTTCTCTCTCACCCTCACTTCTCTTGAATTTGTTTCCTAATTCACCCAACTTGAACTTGAAATACCAAATACCCAGTGCTTCAAATTTTCTGGCCGTGGATGTATTGTAATAAAACAGACATCAACTTACTTATGTGCTTTCCTCAAACATATAGCCTCAGAACTTAAAGCACTTACTCCTGCTCAACACCAATGTTTTATCTATGCTACACCACATCATCAAAGAAAAGGAAAACGTCACGTGATCTCTTAGGAACCTTTTATAACTGAAGTCACCACTAGTTAGCTATGAGTTAGACTTCTAAATTAGGTAATCTAATTCATGTAGTCACCAAAGGTTAAATCAAATTGAATCTAATGATTTTAACTCTACTTCCTCTCATCCCTTGAGGACAATTTAATTTCAATATACACAAGTTGGAGAAGTGTTTAAAACCACCTACTTTGCTCAAAATGAGAAAATGTGACTTCCGTTTACAGCACTATCATTTGCCAAGGATTTAACTCATTTAATCATATTAGTTTTGCAGGGAATGGAGGTATAGACAGCAGCATATATGTTGGGGGGTGGTTTATAAGTGTATTTATTTATTTTACACGCTGTTTATTACACACGTTTAGGCATTGTCAAGTCTCCCCTTTCTTCTACAACTGAAAGAATGAAATCCTGGGGCACCTGAGCAGCTCAGTCGCTTAAGCGTCCAACTCTTGATCTCGGATCAGGTCATGATCTCAGGATTTGTGAGTTCAAGCCCCGCATCGGGCTCTGTGCTGAAAGCAGAGTCTGCTTGGGATCCTCTGCTTGGAATTCTTTCTTTTCTTTTCTTTCTTTTCTTTCTTTCTTTCTCTTTCTTTCTTTCTCTCTCTCTCTCTCTCTCTCCCCCTCCTTCCCTCCCCCCTCCCCTGCTCACTCTAATAAACATTAAAAAAAAAATTAAAAAAGAAGGAAATCCTAATCTCTACACTCAAAAATGTCACCTTGATCTATTTCCAACAAGTACATCTTTCTTAAGACCTGTTTTAATATTTCCAGTTAAAATTTTAGGGTCTTATCGTGTTTAAACACAATACGCATAAATGTCATCTCTTGCTATCTGTCCCAGAGATTTGATGAATTTAAGTCTAGAACTACTACATGTGGACATGTCAGAGGTACAGCATTAATTTATCTAGATTAGCCTTTATCAAAGTTATTAAAAATGTAACCTATTCCATGCAAATCATGTGAAGCATTTACCATACATACAATCTCATACCTTGGGAAATACATGAAATTAGATGTCACAGGCCATGACCACAATCTTTTTTAAGTTAAAAATGAAATTCTGGAGTACTAGTTATATTAAAAAAAAAAAAAAAAAAAAGACACTATATAAAATTACCAGCCAAGTGAATCAAATATTCTCACACATCAAAGAAGAACAGAGTTATCAGGCTGGGCCACATTACAGAGCCGAAAAGGAATGGCAATCACTTACATTGGACAAAAGGACTACAAGACAGAACTTCTTACACACACCAAGGCAAGGAGACAGCATCCATGTATCCTAAAATAAATAGCTTTGGGTGTTTAGCAAACTGTACTGTGACAGTACTAATGCTTCACGACCTTCCATAGCTTATTAATTTGAACTTTTAGAAGCATAAACTAAGTTTGACATATGGACAGAAACAGAATGAGAATAGAGATAAAGGGGGAATTCAGTAGTAAAAACCAACATCCATGTGTTCATTTACCTTCTTATTTAGCCAGTGCCAGAGCTTGAGGACAGGGGGTAAGGTAAGAAAGAAAAGATAAGAACAGTGGAATATCATTAGAGAATGCAATAATAGTATGAAAAGAAAAGAAAGTCACCGAGAATATGAGGAGGAAATAATCCCAGACCAAAAACAAACAAAAAAAAAGAAAACAAAAAACTAGAAAAATAACTGTAATGCATTAACAAAGCTTTAAAATCAAGTGAATAAAATATTCCTTTAAGATATACAATGACAGAAATAAACACAAGCTTTGTTGGCAATTCAACATTAAAAATACATAAAATAACCTGAATGCTTGTCAGCTTAAACAGTCACACCAAATTCCAAAGATCACAGGAATGATTAAGATTCTTTCACATATCATGCACCAAAAGGATTTTTAGTTTCTGTATAAATTAATTCACGTTCATATACTATGTGTTCACTGAACTTTTAGCTTTATGGTATTAATTATTTCATCTTTTTTAAACAGTAAAACATTCCAGGGCTCATCTGGAACAGTGAACACCTGGCCATCTAAGATTCTGTTAATACTGGGTATATTTCCTTCCATCTCAATTACTTAAGCACGTATCTTTCTACTTCCTGTAACATCCTTTCTTTCACCTAACAGTCACCTCATCGAAACCTCACAATATTTAGCACTATAATAACTAATGCTAATTGGTGAACACAGGATCTAAAAATCACTAAACATAGGATTTACAGCATTATTAGTGATCCAGAAAGTACAAAGGCTAAAAAGCATAATTTCATCAGAGTAAATGTAAATGCTGTTTGCAGAGTTTTGACTAAAAGTACACTCGATGCATGTTTAAAAATATACTTCAAACAATCTCCTATACAGGAATATTTTTAAAAACACTGTACGATCAATTAAAATTTAATAGAAATATGAAAGAGATTTATTCCCCAAAGCAGCAGCCCATGTATATTATTATACTAAATAAAACATAATTATGGTATCAGTTATAATTAAACAAATATTCAGTTTTGATAGCCATTTGGTAGGTTTTATTATACAAAACCACAAATCCTAGTTTGATTCATTTTACTGTCTCCTTTCCTTTGTAAGATGAACAAACTGACATACAAATTTGAATAAAAAATGACAAGTTTTCACAAGGCTGCTCCATAGAAAGTACTTTTGATGCCCCTGGAACTTCAGCTGACACAATTGTAGAGTTTTCTTGAGTAAAGGGTTCCAAATACAAGTACCTGGGGTTCTGAAAACAAGATTTAGTGTCTATCCCTTCTGACAGTGCTAAGGCTTTCAAAAATTAACTGAAGTAGGAGTCATCCTCTTTAAACAGTTTGAAGGACTGTATCTGTGCTAGTAAGACAAAGCTTCACCCCGATACCAGGAAGATGTGATCAATATGTTAAAATCTGTGAGAAGTCTTTGAGTCTTTCTTATTTAAAAAGTTGAAAAAAGAAACAAATAGGCAAATCACAAAAGTAAAATATTAATAGCCAATAAGCAACCTCATTTTTATTTTTTAAAATTTCAAATTAAAACACTGAAATCCTTCTTTTTCTGAAATAAAAAGGACTTTTTGTTACATTATAATATCTAGTATTGGCAAGAGCTCAGGAAATGGGCATTCTCATAGGTTACGCTGGTGGGAATTAGAACTGGCAAACTTTCTGGAAGACAGGCAATACAGTATGTAAGGAAACATATCCCCCTGCATCTCTGTTGACCCAGGAGACTTTACTACGGGTTTAAAAGATTTATTTCCTTCCACCTCACATGAACTCCAGTTACTATTCTCATCCCTATCTATGCTGGTTTCACCTAACAGTATTTCTCAACCCAAAGTTATGGATGGACCCGCTCAAAGATTTCCGAGCCTCTGTGAGGAAGTCCAACTCACATGGCACAGCACCCACGAAGGCCTCAATTCTGTCTCACCGACTCTCCAGCCTCACCTCTTCGCATATTCCAGCCATGACTGTTTCCTTGGTGTTCCCTAAGAAGTCATGCTGTGGCCATCTCGACCTGTGCACTGCTCCATCCACCTGTTCTTCTTGCCCTGTCAACCTAATGAACCCCTACTTGCGCTTCAAAATCTGCTATGGCATCACCTCTTCTGCAAAACCTCCCTTCTCCCACTACCTCACCAACAGTGAGTCCTTTCTTGATCAGTATGACCACTGTATCCTGTACATGCGTTCCCCCCTCCCACACACACACACACACACACACACACAAATTACAACCACAGCTATCACTTACACAAAGCTTACTGTATACCGGGCGCTGATCTAGGAACTCACTTAACCCTCACAGCCATTCCATGAGGTGCATTCTATTGTATTTATTGTATCGATAAGGAAACCAAGGCACAGAAAGGTTAAGAAACTCATTCAAGGTCACATAGCTAGTGAGTAGAATAACCGAGATCTGAAACCAGTGTGGAATCAAGGTCCATGCTCTCAACCACTGCCTCCGAATTTTAACGGATTGCTGTCTCTCCACTAAACAGGGCTGCTGCACCCAGTTTTCTGTGATTCACTAGATTTTCCTGAGGACTTATTAGCACATTATTTGACCTGTGGGAATTACCCCAGAAATACTCACTGCACTGAGGAGGCATTACCTGGCAATATAATTTTAGGCAAGTCACTTAGTCCCTCTAAATTTCAATTTGGTCCTTATAAAATGAGGGAGTTGAACAAGGTGTTCTAGAACATCCTTTTCTCCCACTTTTTAGAGGGAAAACTACTTACATAATACTTAAACTAAATCTATCCTATACTCACATAAGGCGTAATTCTAAACTTTAAATCTCATCACAGATTTAGATGTTAAATGTGTTATCAGCAATCCCAGTATGAACACCAAATACCAGGAAATGGAATATGTGTATTATAAACTCCATCAAAACAGCCCAAGGTCTTAAAATACAATACCTTGCTATCAACTTTTAACAAGAATTTTCCAAGCCCAATAACCGGCCATGGTGCGAGAGCCTCCTGCCGCTCCTTGAGGAAGTGCTCAGCCACCTGCCACCACACGCGGCAGCGTTTCGCCAGGAAGTCCACGACTCCAAAGTGAATGACAAGCTTTTTGAGGATCCAGACTATAACGAAGAAAAGCATACAAAGCCAAAATCAGAACGAGAAAGGTCCTTTCTCATACAAAGAACATACAAAGTCAGAACATGAGAAGGTCCTTTAATTTCACGTGACCTTTCAAAAAACAGTGAAGCTAATATGAAATAAAGACCAATTAAGGGGGAAAAAAGGCAAGGGGGAAGAGATAAAAGTTCATGGTATTCCAAACAGACAGAATTAGGGACGATAACTTTTCATACAAGCCCCATCTGCCCATACATTACCTTCGTAGTGAAATCTGAATCCTTGAAGGAGCCATGGATTCTTTCATAGCCCGTATAAACATAAAACACTGATCATGAAGATTTAGGGGACTACGATCTTGGCCCCTCGCCCCTCACCCTTCTTGGGTAAAGAATACTAACCCCTGACATGTCCTAATTTCCTTAGCTATTATCACTGCTCTTGCCAAATGTGATTCTTTTCCTTGGATGTTTAATGTTTAGTGACCCGAAGGGTAGAAGGTATTCCATTCGCATCATGATTTTACACCAGTGCGCTGTACTCTGATTTCTCTACCTGATGCTGCTCTGTACATCTGCATCTCTTAGCAGAGTGGGCTTAAGCAGGGCTGTTACAAGTGGCCCCCAGGCTGTGCACTGCACAACTTCTGCACAGACCACTCACAGAGCACAGTATGAAGGTACCCCTCCACTCTGGGCAGCAAGGGGGCCCTGCAAGCAGACGTTAAGCTTCCTGTTAAAAGCCAACTAAGAAAGTGGTGGGGCCAGAAGGAAGAGCTACTCATCTATGGGGGGCAGGGGCCTTGAAGTCTGGACTCCGGATAATTGATCTCAACTACTATAATTTCCCTAACTCCAGAGATTTCTGTGTCCTTAGCCCTGGCCTTGCAATCTAATGATTCACAGTTTACTCTTTTGAACCATGAGCTCAGTGTTGCATACCAGTTCAACAACTTCATCATTAACATTTTTAAATCTCTAAAGAAGTCCTAGGAAAGCTCCTAGGGCTCTAGAATAAGCCCAGAGTAATTATAGGCTGTGGAAAATGTTCTGGGGGCCACCTGCTTACAGCCTACTCTCTCAAGGACATGTCAAATTCCTATAATGGCCTGAAGGTTAAGAAATGACTGGGACAAATGGAACTCCTACTAACAAATTTTAAAGAAAAGGGGTTCCAACAGCACCTGATACCATTTGGCAGCATAAAATAAATCATCTGGCAAAACCAAAAAAGTATGGAGCAATCCAGAAGAGCAATTTAAACGATTTCACTAAGCTTTTCTATGAATTCCTTAATAGAAACCATGGCTATAGTACATACCCTGTGGCTTGCTTAATGACAACTGTGTCTTACTCCAACTGCCAAACAGAAGTTCTGTTTGAGGATGCAAGAAGCAGAAACAAACTTCAACCTCTTATATTCTATGTTCCCTAAGGAAAGGCACTAAATAGTGTTCTGGTCATAACAAATCTTTAATAAAAGGGGTGGGGGGGGCAGTGCCTGGGTGGCTCAGTCAGTTAAGCATCTGACTCTAGGTTTTGGCTCAGGTCATGATCTCACACTTCGTGGGTTCAAGCCCCGCATCAGGCTCCCCATTGATAGCACATAGTCTGCTTGGGATTCTCTCTCTCCCTTTCTCTCTACCCCTCCCCTGCTTGCAACTCTCTCTTAAAATAAATAAACTTAAAAAAAAATAAAAATAAAATAAAAAATAAAATTTTAAAAACTGTCCAAGTTAATGAGAATAATAAGTTTTAAAAGTAATGATCTAGAAGGCAAATGGTCCAATGAGTTTAGATTTTTAAACTGCGGTGGAAAACAGGCTTCCAAAAATCAAATTTTGTTTAAATCAATAGTGAAAAACTTTGATAAAGGATAAAGAACTAATCAAATGTAGGAGGTATCTGGATGTCAGGTTCCTAAGCATCAATTCAGGACTTAATAAACTTGGCCAAGCTTCTGACTGTGGTAAGAGGTAAGCCCAAACAATCAAGAAGGTACGAAATAAACAAACTCTTCAATAATGCACCTGAGTCACTTACTTTTCCAGTCTTAGAAGATGCCTTTAAATATACAATTGTTTTAGTTTTAAAAGAGGGTAGCATTATCTCAAACACTAAAATCCAAAAGTTAGGGGCGCCTGGATGGCTCAGTCGGTTGAGCGTCCGACTTCACCTCAGGTCATGATCTCACGGTCGGTGAGTTCCAGCCCCACATTGGGCTCGCTGCTGTCAGCACAGAGCCTGCTTGGGAGCCTCCGTCCCCTTCTCTCTGCCCCTCCCCCACTCACTCACTCTCTCAAAAATAAATAAACGTTTACAAAAATAAAAATAAGATAAATAAATGAAATAAAATCCCAAAGTTAAAGAAAAAACGTCTTCAGAGACAAGACCCTAAGTGAGCAACTACCTGCGACAGGCACCGGCAGCAACTGTACAATCCACAGGTTCAACCAGAGCTGGACACCAACGATGGCCCACACGAGCGACACGAAGTAGATGTCACTGGTTTTCTTCTTCCTGAGAAATGTTCCCATTTCAGCCCTCTGTCTACCCAGAGTAGGGGAGGGGGAAGAAGGTGAAGGAGATGAGGACAGTGGTGCAGGTGGTTCTCCTGTGTCCATGGTTTCTGAGGAGGAGGAAGAAAGTTACCACCATATTAGTCCACATTAGTTGACAGTCCCACGGAGCAACTTGCTGCGCTACTCTGTTTCAAGCCTGCAAATGGACTCTGATAGTATGATCACACTGGGTTAAAGAAGAAAAAGAATCTGGACGTGCCTGCATGTGCACTGAAAAGTGTGTGCAGAGTTACACTACTGACCGTATTTAAATCTAGGGAAATTAAGTTTGTTAGGGGGTGGGGCCGGGGATGGGGAATTTTTTACTCTTTATACACTTCACACTGTTCAAGGTTTAATGTCATCTATTTCATGTATTCATCTATGAATCATTTAAATGCAAAACTAAGGAAAAACATGACAAAATAGCTGAGAATTATAATTAGCCCATGGAAACTACTTCAACTGTATAAAGCAACAAATATTAACATACCAAAGTCCTACATTTAAAAACTTGTCTTTTAACATAATTTTATTAGATCTATAATATTTCTGATGCAACATGGCTTTTCAGTGTCATTCGACTAAAATGGAGCCAACTGCTCTTACAAGAAGAACCCAGGGCTTTGAAACATGTCTTTCTCTCAGAATGAGAAATAAAACAGTGACAGATTGCTGGGGGTGAGGATTCAAGTAATGGTGATCACACTGAATTATTTCACATAAGGCACTGTTTTCTAACAAAGCAACTACTAAGTTACATTTTACTATAGGGTTATATTTTTCTATTTCCTAGTTTTACCAAAATATACCACATGCCTCAGAAATCATAGAACTCTTAAAGCAATATTACTCAGTATATGCCATGATGATGGAAACTATAAAGACCCTACAACTTGCATTTTGCCTTCCATAAAAAAAAGTTAATGACAAAAGTAGACTGTTTGGAGCACCTAGATGGCTCAGTTGGTTAAGCATTGGACTCCTTGGGGCGCCTGGGTGGCTCAGTCGGTTGAGCGTCCAACTTTGGCCCAGGTCATGATCTCACAGTCATGATCTCACAGTCTGTGAGTTCGAGCCCCGCATCGAGCTCTGTGCTGATGGCTCAGAACCTGGAGCCTGCTTCCGATTCTGTGTCTCTCTCTCTCTCTGCCCCTTCCCTGCTCATGCTCTGTCTCTCTCTGTCTCAAAAATAAATAAAAACATTAAGAAAAAAAAATTAAAAAAAAAAAAAAAAAAAAGCGTTGGACTCCTGATTTGGTCATGATCATGAGATCATGAGTTTGAGCCCCACATTGGGCTCTACGCTGATGGCACAGAGCCTACTTAGGATTCTCCCTCCCCCTCTCTCTCGGTGTCCCTCCCCCACATGCTCATGTGCACTCTCTTAAAATAATAAACATTGGGGCGCCTGGGTGGCGCAGTCGGTTAAGCGTCCGACTTCAGCCAGGTCACGATCTCGCGGTCCATGAGTTTGAGCCCCGCGTCAGGCTCTGGGCTGATGGCTTGGGGCCTGTTTCCGATTCTGTGTCTCCCTCTCTCTCTGCCCCTCCCCCGTTCATGCTCTGTCTCTCTCTCTCTGTCCCAAAAATAAATAAAAAAAACGTTGAAAAAAAAAACAATAAACATTAAAAAAGTAGATATTTCATAAAGTCTAGAAAATAGAGGAAAGAAACAAGAACACTCATAACTCCAACCCCCTATTTGTCCCAGTCTTTACATAGTTGTATGTAGTTATACCACATTCCACTTACCCTTTCACACTTTCTTCCTTCAGTTGAATGTCACTTCTAGGAGAGCTAAGACCTTGTCTGTCTTGTTCTCCCTCTGCTGAACAGCACATAGGATAGTACCTGATGCTCACTAAATAGTGGACACTCGCTAAATAATACTCAAAGACAGCCTTCCCTGTGATTTCATAAAGTTCATAAGAAACTACAGAGTAGCACTCTGATGGTTATATCATAATCTCCTTAGTGTTTATAATGTTCAATGTTTATCTGTGAGTAAACTGTTACTACTGATATAGTAGCATCGTGGTAAGTCAGCCCATCTTATCAGAGGTAACATTCTATCCTGAGGTTTGGGGCTAAAGCCCAAGCTAGTTATAACACGCTTCTGTTTGACTTTGCTCTTTGAGAATCTTTCTAATTTGGAAACTTCATGCTGGTAAGTGTGGTAGATACTCAGAAGAATAATAAGTCCCTAACCAAAACATTATCCCCTCTTCATTTTGAAAACATAACTCAATGTGCAATAAATATATGTTTTCCTGCTACCCCAAATGCTTTTTTCTTAGCTGATCTCTCCTTTTAAGACTTTTCTAAAGTCCGTTCTTCAGGAAGAGCTCACCAAAAATATTCCTTAACTCCAAAGCCCCTGGCACTAATAAACTTCTTGGCACAGAGATGGCCTTTTACATTTCTGAACTCTGTGGGAGTACAGTATGACTTTAAAGCTGATATAAATCTACCAGCTGATCTTGCAGGAGCATGGTATCCAGAATAAGCAGACAGGTTGGTTTCAGGGGAAACAGTCAATGTATTAACAGCACAAGACACGCAAAGCAAACTTTGAGAAGCAAGAAATGCCAGAGAAATGGGAGAACTGTAAGACAGAAAATAAAAACCAAAAGAAAAAGTTGGATCAACAACAAAAGCAATGTAAAGAGTTAGAACAAAACCAGAACAATGGAGAACGGATGGCTACAGAAGAAATGGAAAATAAGGACAGGATTAAGTGCAGAAAATAATGGAAAACGTAGAAGAGGCACAGAGAAAAAGGAAATAATATGAAGGGAAAGTGAGAAGGAATAACAAAAGAAAAATTAAAAGAAAAGCATTTTTCTTAAAAAAAAGGGAAAAGATGAAGATTCAAGAAAAGAAACAAAAAGGTAAATAATTAAAAGCATGAAAAAAGTGATACATGAGAACAAAGATGAGAGGAGGAAAAAGTATAAAAATAGAAATCAGAGGAAAATGAAGGACTAGTAAATAGCATTCTGTGATGCTCATGTCCTTAAGTTTATACTTTATGTGTATATGTCAATTTCCAGAATTGTACTTGAAAACATCCCTTCAGTCACCTGCAGGCTGGTCGGAGGGCTGGTCATCGGCACTTGATTCATACCCTGTGATGGAGATGGCCAAGGTTGCCAGAGTAGAAGCTGCCATGGAGATAACCTGCCCTGGTAACTCCGCTCCTGTAAAACAAGCACGTGTTTGCAAAACTTTCTAAAACCAAGTGGGAAATAACTGCTACAAACTGAAACATAGTACTAAATTTTCAAAAGCAATACAACAAAATGGTTATTATTGACCCACTGGACCAGGGGTTCTTCACCAAGGGAGAATGCTTTAGAATCAACAGGAAAGTCTGCTAAACATTTGGTTCCTGGACTCTGCTTATCAGTCACTGGTGCATGCAGCTGAGAGTGGATATAAAACGTGGAGTCCCACTCTCTTACTTTTTAACTTCACAATCTGAATGCACATTGAAAAACACTGCCACACCAAGTCTGTGAGCTTCCTGAATGCAGACTGTGACTGTCTTACTCTCTTTTGTATCACTAGCTCCTAATACGGTATGAAACAGCCAACACTCAGTGCTCTTGATAACTGCATTCCATGAATGCATAGGCAAACGCCTGGGTACTATGCAAAATCATATAGCTCTATAAAGTACATAATTCAATACAGGCAAAATCCACCACTGAAAATCTAAAATAATCTTATTACTCTGTTTCATTTTATATGTTCCCATGTTAAATTCCTAATACATAGTACACCAAGCTTAATCATTTGCACTAAAGTCAAATAAAACATTTACTGGCCAATGAGGTATATCTGTCAACTGTCAGTCTTTAATCTACTATGGCAAACAACAGATGAGCTCATACAATACCAGGTTCTAGCATGTTCTCCTCCTCCTAGAGACTAGAAAGCTTAAAGATTGTATTTCTTAGACCCCCTTGCAGCTAAGGTCCCATGTGAAATGCAGTTTCCACCAATAAGGCACACCTATCAAGACCCAGAAGACCAAAGTGAGACTCCCTGGAATTTGGACGCTCTCAAGTCAAACAGTCATGCAGGCATATGGTTTTTCTGTCAAAACTTAGCAGAAGTTCTAAAAGCAATGCTACCTGATCTTAACTTTGCGGCAGGTAGCAGCAGCCATGGGACTTCTACTCAAATAGTCCTTTGGTGTCACTGAGCACTTCTCCTGTTTGCAATGCTTCTGCCTGTGACACATCTAAGTTTGTTTAACTGTCTGGTCTTCCCCGAAATTCTATATGTAAAAATTCTATGCGCTAATCAACACCTCTTTCCATTTAGACTAGCTAGGGCAGATTCTGTTGTCTACAACTAAGAATACTAACACTCACCAAATCATACACCCACACTCACGGAGATGGGACCTTACTTTGGGTAGGTCAATACACGGTGTGACAGCACAGAATTCTGCCAAGCCAGTGAAAACAGCCATGGCCATTCAGAAAACTCCAAATGAGCTCCACCTACTTAGCAAATCCCAGGCTGGCCATCTTCCAGAGACAAGTAGGCCAGGCCCCAAGATGGCTCTTTGGTGGACTGAACCATGAGGATCAAGAGCATTTGTCTTACTCAACCATACCCTATCCTTCCTCTAATAAATGCCTCTGTGATCTGACAAGAGGTTTATCTTCAGACGATCCAAGAGCAAGTCAAACTCCTGATCTAGGAAGAGAACAAGATATCTGGATTGGGACTTATTCCCCTGGCCTAAGGATCTAAATTGTTTCTTAGATACCAAGAAGGGAACAAAGAGGAAAAGACAGCATCTTTCATGTCTTACACATTCTCACTATTCACTGAATTGGATGCTGAGGATAAAGACACAGACCCTGCCCCTGTGGAGCCTGGTGGAAGAGACACATAGGGATTGAAGATCCACATGGAAAAAAAAAATTCTTACCACAGTTGGGGATAATTTGTTAATTCACCTTAAAAAAAAAAAAAAAAACCACACAAATGTGAATGTACACAAACTATAATGACTGCTGTAAAGGAAACACACTAGCTATTTTATGAACTCCTAGTGGAAGAAATCTTAGTCTGGAGAATCAGGAACATCTTCTCTTTAAGAAATAAAAATAATGATATACAAAGGATGAGAAGGAATTGATCAAAGGAATGTAAATAATATTTGGGGCAGAAGAAGTGAGTAGGAAGGCCACTGAGTGAAGACACTGGCATGTTAAAGACAGTGTGTCTGGAACACAGACAGCTAGTGAAGTGGTATTGAGTAAACAAGGCTGGACGTGTTGAGCCAGATGATCCAAGTCATAGAAGACCATAGTAAGTACTTTAGTCTTTATTCTAAAAGGTGTAGGAAAGTGCTGAGGAGTTTTAAACAGGAAATGATCATGTTTTTACTGAAATTTAATTGAGATACTTACAGCTTTACATGCAGTTATAAGAAATAATAGAGAGAGACCCTCTGTACCCTTTATCCAGTTTCCCCCAATGGTAACATCTTGCAAAACTGTAGTACAATATCACAGTAAAGATATCGGCATGGATACAAGATACAGAACAGTGTCATCAATGCAAGAATCTCTCATGTTGCCCTTTCATAACCATACCCACCTTCCCAGTCCATAAATAAATGATCAGCTTTGAAATATGAAAAGAATCATTTTTGCTGTTTGGTCAAGAGCAGATTGGGAGGGAGCAAGAGCGGGTACAGGGAGAGAAGTTACTGCAACACTGCAGGCAAGACATGATGACAGCATGCTCTGCAGCAGTTTAAAGGGGAGATGTTGGAAAAGTGGCTGCATTTAAGACATGGAGTGGTCAAAGTGGACCAGACTTGATGATGAACCCATAAAGGTAATGAAGGAGATGACGTGTCAAAGATAATAACCCCCAAGTTTCCAGATTATGGTTAGATAGATAACCATAGGGAAATACCATGTCAACAACCAGGGAGGTGAAATGGAGGAAAATTTTGGACATTTTAGGTATATTTTTTAGAATTCTAGATAGAAGTTTCAAAAATAAACTGATTACACCAGAGACAAGTCAGGATTTAGCTTCTTGTGCAGCTAGGAGAGATTTCTCAGGCTCCACTCAAGAGCAAAGGAAGGGAATACATGATTAATAGCCTGGGACAGCAGAGTAGAGAAAGAAAAGAAAAATGCTTCCAGTAAAATTTTAAAAAGCAAAGTTTTGGGGTGCCTGGGTGGCTTGGTCGGTTAAGCGTCCGACTTCGGCTCAGGTCATGATCTCACGGTCTGTGAGTTCGAGCCCCGCGTCGGGCTCTGTGCTGACAGCTCAGAGCCTGGAGCCTGTTTCAGATTCTGTGTCTCCCTCTCTCTCTGCTCCTCCCCTGTTCATGCTCTGTCTCTGTCTGTCTCAAAAATAAATAAACGTTAAAAAAAAAAATTAAAGAAAAAAAAAGCGAAGTTTTCTTTCTTATATAAGATTAAAGACTACTCTGGAAAACAGTATGGAGGTTCCTCAAACAATTAAAAACAGAACAACCCTATGACCCAGCAATTGCACTACGAGGTATTTATCCAAGGGATACAGGTATGCTGTTTCAAAGAGGCACACGCACCCCAGTGTTTATAGCAGCACTATCAACAATAGCCAAAGTATGGAAAGAGCCCAAAGGTCCATCGATGGATGAATGGATAAAGATGTGGTACATATATACAATGGAGTATTACTCGGCAATCAAAAAGAATGAAATCTTGCCATTTGCAACTACGTGGATGGAACTAGAGGGTATTATGCTAAGTGAAATTAGTCAAAGAAAGACAAATATCATATGACTTCACTCATATGAGGACTTTAAGACACAGATGAACATAAGGGAAGGGAAGCAAAAGTAATATAAAAACAAGGAGGGGGACAAAACATAACAGACTAAACATAGAGAACAGAGGGTTACTGGAGGGATTGTGGGAGGGGGGATGGGCTAAATGGGTAAGGGGTTTACTGTTGAAAAAAAAAAAAAAGACTAGTCAAGGGTCCTAAATTACTAAACCTACCTCTTCACAAATTATTTAATGAAGTAGTGAGTCATCTTTGAGAGAGCCTGAAAAATAAGTCCTTTGTTTTAAGTAGCTCCAAAGTAACAATTTTAGAGATCCTCCAAAGTAACAATTTTAGAGATCCTCAAATATGGATTCTCAGTTTGGCTGTAGTTTGACTTACATTTCTAAACCCCCGCTAAGTCCTCATTCACTAAACAGGTGACTAGGCTACATGCTAAGAGACTGAGACCCAAGCCCCAACCTCAGTCTAATATTTAGTCTACCAGTTATGATTCAGTATAAAAGCTAATGTAAAGACAAGTGTAGCATATTTGGGGAGCAAAGAAGATGGCAACCTAATCCATGCTTGGGAGGTCAGGGAAGGATCTCCAAAGATGCTACTTAACAGGAATGGTAAAAGATGCCACCCTTTAAATCCATTTAAATATGTTAGCCACTGGGTGGTTCAGATGGTTAAGTGTCTGACTCTTAATTTCAGCTCAGGTCATAATCTTACAGTTCATGGGTTCAAGCCCCACATCAGGCTCTGCACTGACAGTGAGGAGCCTGCTTGAGATTCTCTCTCTCTCCCTCCCTCTCTGCCCCGCTCGTGCTCTCTCTCACGCGCATGTGCTCTCTCTCTCTCTCTCTCAAAAATAAACAAACATTAAAAAAAAATATGTTAGCCATATTAAAACAAAACATAACAGAACCAGTCTATCTTGGAGGGGAAAAAGAGGTTTATGTCTTAAGAGGGCAGCAGGAGAAAAATTTTTCAGAAAGACAAAAAAGTGTAAAAGCACAAAGGCAAGAAAAAAACACCATGTGCTGTTCAAAGAACTCTTAAGAAGTCTGATAAGGCCAGGACATAAGGTACAATGAGAAGAGCGGAGAGATACCAGGATGCAGAGGGAGAACGGAGGGTCTCATGTTTGCTCTGCACAGAGGCAGCACGATCAGTACAACTCAGTGTTTGGGAGCACAGGTGAGGAAACAAGACTGCTCACATTCAAATCCCAGATCTACTCCTTACTAGCTAGATGACCACTGGCTAGTTACTTAAAATCCAGGTGCCTCAGTCTCCTCATGTATGAAATGGGGCTTCTCTAGATTCTGATCTCATATGAGAATTAAGTGAAACAGTACATATGAAATATTCAGAACAATACCTGGTATGCAAGACTCACTCAGTAAATGTTAGCTATCACCACCACCTATTTCAAAGCCTTTGGCTTTGGCAGAATAAACTATAAGCATAAGCCACTAACACTTGTGCAGTATTCATCTGTGCCTCTCATCCCCTTTCTACTTCATATTATAGCCATTTCCCTAAATGTCTTATGCTCCTAGCACACATCTTCAGATATTTATGCAAAATATCTTACCTATAGTAGGCACCAAAAGACTTGAGGAAAAGTTAAGGCCAATAAATTAAACCCTCACACCTTAAAGACCCTGTCTCCAACTTGCTGATATCACTAAAACAATGCAGTAAATATTCAGTGAACCATAGCTAAACCAATGAAAACTATGCAGCATTATCCTAGTTAATACACAAACTAATTTGGCAAATTTTTAGAGGGCCTGAAACTTGACAAAGGAATGAAGGGAGTAGCAAGCAGGAAAAATCCAAAAAGCATATTTGAAAATTATTGATGTAAGATTTGGCAACTGCTCTTACTTATCAAACAGGCACTTCAATGACTTCTGTCTTAGTGATATCCTCCTGAGCTTCAAAAACCCCAAGGGTTCTGGCAGAAATGATAAACCAAATGCAAGAATGCCAGGACTGAGAATCTAGGCAAAGTCATGGTATTGGAAAAAAACCCCAGCTAAAAATAGGCATACAGACAAGGGAACATAATCTTGGGACCGAAGAACTGTAACCTAAAAAAGGAAAGAACATGCAAGGTTTCAAGTGTCCATCTACCCAGGGACAGGGCCAGCATCAAGGGGAGGCCCAAATAACAGGGATCTACACAAGTCCAAACAAGCAGGCCACCAACAGCCTAGCACTAAGGGACAGAAACTCACGGTCTGGCACAGTAGAAACAGATCACATGTTCTGACAGATTAACAGATCTGTTAATATGGCTAACTCAACAATAGGCAGAATAACGTTTTCAATAAACAGAGCATAATTTGTTTTGAAAACGCTCTAAATAAGGAGATACTCAATCTACTTAGTTCTCTTTCACAGTGACAGTGGCAGTTGCCAGAAATACATCCAGTGATGCCTACTGGAAAGAGGCTGTGCATACCAAGTAAAATCTCCCTAGCATGTAAAGCTCCCTTTGAGGAAGGCTTCTGTTTCCGTTGCTAATGTGGAAAATACACCTCCCTCTCAGTGGCTTCTAGCATCACTTCATTATGCTACTGGTCAGTAGCAAGGGCTTGGATATGGACCAGTCGAAGTTTCCCTAGGCCTGTTTGACTGTGTCAGATAGGGCAGTAGCAGATGAGCAGTAAGAAGTCTACTTTGTTCCTTTTCTTTTTCCAATTTAGCCTCAATTGAACCAAACTTGTTCACTCACGTTGCATGTTATTGCAAAATGATGAAGGCAACCACCAAGACTTCCCTGCCAAGGCATTTCTGATTTTTTTTATAAACAATCACCAGTGTTGGGAGGAACAGATCCAGCTGTACTTGCTCATGCTTCTCAGACTGTGGGTCCAGCGTATTAAAAATACACCTGATGCTTGTTTGCCTAGCTTTGGAAAAAGCACTTCTTTGTGTAAATTTACTCAGAGTAAATGGCTGAGTCTATGTTTCTTCATCTGTAAAATAAGTAGAAGTACTAATCCCACTGATTACTAAGAAAATTAAGAGGGATGCCTGGGTGGCTCAGTCGGTTAAGCGTCCAACTCTTGATTTCTGCTCAGGTCACGATCTCGCGGTTCGTGGGTTCAAGCCCCACATCAGGCTCCACGCTGACAGCACAGAGCCTGCTTGGGATTTTCTCTCTTCCTCTCTCTCTACCCCTCCCCTGTTTGCGCACGCACGTGTGCTCTCTCTCAAAATAAATAAAAAGAAAACTTAGAAAAAGAAAATTAAATAAGAGCATGTTTAAAGAGCTCGGCAGGGCCTCGCCCATGTTGCTATTATTAACAATAAAGCAAGGCCAAGGGCACTCACACTGAAGCTGGATTCCAGGTTTCTACCAAGTGAGACATCTAGGATCCAGGAAGCAGAGTAGCTAGTCCCTGCACTTGTGGGAGGCAAACAAGGCCCATGCGTAAGACAGAGGAGCTCAGTCAGTTGAGCGTCAGACTTTGGCTCAGGTCATGATCTCAGTTTGTGAGTTCGAGTGCCACATCAGTCTCACTGCTGTCAGCGCAGAGCCCACTTAAGATCCTCTGTCCCCCTCTCTCTCTACCCTCCCCACTCAGGCTGGCTCTCAAAAATAAATAAAACGTTACAAAAAAAAAAAAAAAGACTAAGAACCATAAAACTACAACTGAGTACAAGAGGGATCAGCAGTCACTACACCTTTTCCGGATGACTGATGTTTGTTCAAAGAGCCTGGTGAAGGGAAGAGCACCGGAGTCCTTGACCCTAAGCTTTCATTCTTAGCTCCACCGGTCACCTGTGTGACTGTGGTTAAGTGATTACTTAACCTCTAGAATTAAAGGTCTTCATCAGCAAAATGGACATATCTACTTTACAAGGGTCTTTTTTTGGAGGGGTGGCAGGGAGAGGAGGAGTATTTGTGGATTAAAAAAGTGCATTTTAAAACACAGTTGACACTTAATATTTTTTCCATACATTATCTTGATGTTCCAGAAAATGCCAAGAAAGAGCTCCCAAGGCCTATGAGAAAATCACTGAGGAAGGGCCCTGGGCTCAGAAAGAACAGCTGAAACTCCACAATGATCCACAAGAAGACTCTACCAGATCTAGGAACTAAACAAACTTCATGCTTTGAAATCTGAGCAAATCCAAAGTATTAATTGTGTGAATCCAGTGAATCATAGGTCATAAAAGCTTCTACAACAGTGAGATTCAAAGCTCAAAAGACACAGAGAAAGATGCCTACATAGGTGCCTAGGAACAAGTACAAGTCATACAACAGGACGATGGAAGTGATCAGTGAGGAATAAATGCACGTACCGCCCTGGTGGAGCACTAAAGCATTCCTGTACCTAACTATAGTACAGTGACATCTACAGGAGGGAACTGGCTGTAATAAAAGGGAAAGGTTGTCTTAATTTGGATTAGATGTTTTGAGTTCTGATGTCTAAAAGAAACAAGGTTCTAGGGGCAAGAGGAAAAACAAATACTCAAATTAAGAGAAAAAAATGTTTAAAAGATTTATTTTATGATGAAGATTACCTAGACTAGCAGTCTATAAAAAGGATTCTAGATCAAGAATAATCTATTCTGGGGGTGTCTGGGTGGCTCAGTGGTTAAGTATCCGACTTTTGGTTTCGGCTCAGGTCATGATCTCACAGTTTCCAGAGTTCGAGCCCCATGTCGGGCTCTGTACTGATAGCATGGAGCCTGCTTGGGATTCTCTTTCTCTCTGTCCCTCCCCTGCTCGCATGCATCTCTCTCAAAATAAATAAACTTTAAAAAATTAAAAAAGAAATGAATATTCTGAAATAGGCTAGAAAAAAAGTAAACAAAACAAGAAAACCCAACATTTATAAATCTGCTTTCAACATATGTTCTGTGTCCCTGTGATTTCCTTCCTTGTAACAGTCTAGAATACAAATACCAGAAATCTGCCTGGCATGCCAGCACATCTCCATGCTGGGTTTATAGCTGATAATAATAATCAAACATGGCCTTCTTCTTCCCACAGCTCAAAACTTGGTCTTAGAACCCTGTCTGCATGGCTCCCTGAGCTGCCTTCACCAGCTGATGAGAATTTACACCTAAGAGAAAACCTATTTGAAACCACCGCTTTAACCTAGATTATTCATAACTTACAACGAAGTACTTACTTGGCCCTGTACAAAAGCAGTCAAAAGGAGAAAACTGTCCTTAAGAAGTGAAAAATAGAACTACCATAAGATCCAGCAATTCCACTTGAGTGTATTTATCCAAAGAAAACAGAAACACTAACTGGAAAAGATCTATATGACCCCATGTTCATTACAGCATTACTTAAAATCCTCAAGATATGGAAACAACCTAAGTGTCCATCAGTGGATGAATGGATAAAGAAAATGTGGTATAAGTACAGAATGGAATATTACTCAGCCAAAGAAAGAAAGAAAGAAAGAAAGAAAGAAAGAAAGAAAGAAAGAAAGAAAGAAAGAAAAGAAATCTTAGATGGACTTCAAGGGCATTATGCTAAGCTAAATAAGTCAGACAAAGAAAGACAAATACCATATGATCTCACTTATATGTGGAAATGTTACATACACACACACACACACACACACACACACACACACACACACACACAAGCTTGGTGGCCAGAGTTGGGAGAAGGAAATAGGAAAAATGGGTGAAGGGAGTCAAAAGGTATATGCTTTGTTATAAGTCACAGAGATGTAATACACAGCATGGTGTCTAGAGCTAATAATGCTGTATTGCATATTTGAGAGTTGCTAAGAATAGATCTTAAAAGTTCTCATCACAAGAAAAAAAAACTGTTTTGTAACTACACAAGGTGATGGATGTTAACTAGATTATTATAATCACTTCACAATGTACTATTCAAACATTGAATCATTACGTTGTACACCTGAAATTGATACAATGTTTTATGTCAAATACACCTCAAGTAAAAAGGTAAATAAGGATAGAAAGACAAGAAAAGAGAAGAACTGATTTCCAGAAAAACAAAAAAAGGAAACCATCCTGGGGTAAGTGGTGAGGGGTGAGGGATAAGCCAAGCTCTATAAACCATTGCTATTAGCAGAAAGGGGAGGGAGGAAGGGAGATAAAGTTACCCAGAGGAACAAGTGGTGAACACCAAGCTTCATACAGTAGTTGTCAAAACAGAAGTTTACTTCTACTGGTCTGATATATAACCACAGAGACTAATAGATTGTGACCAGGAAGATTGGGCGAATAAAGAAAACTGGAAAAAAAACAAAAAAAATCTCTCCTATTTTCCACTCTCAGAGAGAGATGGTTTCCAGACAAAAAAACAAAAAACAAAAAAACAAAGAGCAATTTAATCAAACACACACACACACACACACACACACACACACACACACACACGGGGCCTGGGTGGCTCAGTTGGTTGAGCAGTCGACTATTGATTTTGGCCTACATCATGATCCCAGGGTTGTGGAATCAAGCCCCACGTCAGGCTCTGCACACGGAGCATGGAGTCTGCTTGGGATCCTCTCTCTCTCTCCCTCCCTCTCTCCCTCCCTCCCTCCCTCTCTCTCTCTCTCTCTCCCTCCCTCCCACCCTCCCTCTCCCCTGCTTGCACTATCTAAAAATTAAAATTAAAAAAATCTTAAAAAAAGGAAACACACACACACACAAACTATAAGGTAGCTATACAAATACACAAGGATGCCACAAATAGCCTTGTGATTAGCATAAAATGAAGATGCTAAAAATGTTTTAGAAGTGTATTTGACATAGAAAGGTGCTCATGACATAAGATTTAAAGTGTAGATTACAAAATAGAATGTTCACTATAATCCAATTTTCTTGTGTTTTAAATTCTGAAGGCATAAAAGTCTTAAGGCATTAGTAAACATTTAGATGCATAATGGGATTTTGAGTAATTTTTATTTTCTTCTTTTTGTTTCTCTGTAGTATTCTCTAATTTAACTATACAAAATGATATCTAAGAAATTAATTTTTTTCTTTTAACAATCTGCTGCAATTAATTAGTAATTTGCTTTTTCTTGATGTATAACCATCAGAAGTAACATCTGTTGCTGTAGAAGCCGTGTGCTGCTCAGATTTACCTCTCCAGCCATAGCTGTTTCCATGTGGATGGATAAGGAGAAGTCCAGTCTGATCGATGATGTGCAGACCATTAATATCCGGCCACCCTATGCTCCATCTTACAGCTCATTAGAAACCTCTATCTTTAGAGGCACCTGGGTGGCTCAGTCGGTTGGGCGTCTGACTTTGGCTCAGGTCATGATCTCACAGTCTGTGAGTTCGAGCCCCACATCAGGCTCTGAGCTACAGAGCCTGGAGCCTGCTTCAGATTCTGTCTCCCTCTCTCTCTGTCCCTCCCCCGCTTGCATTCTGTCTCTCTCTCAAAAATAAAAGAAAAACAGGGGCGCCTGGGTGGCGCAGTCGGTTAAGCGTCCGACTTCACCCAGGTCACGATCTCGCGGTCCGTGAGTTCGAGCCCCGCGTCAGGCTCTGGGCTGATGGCTCAGAGCCTGGAGCCTGTTTCCAATTCTGTGTCTCCCTCTCTCTCTGCCCCTCCCCCGTTCATGCTCTGTCTCTCTCTGTCCCAAAAATAAATAAACGTTGAAAAAAAAAATTTTTTTAAAAATAAAATAAAAACATGGGAATGCAAGCTGGTGCAGCCACTCTGGAAAACAGTATGGAGGTTCCTCAAAAAACTAAAACTAGAACTACCCTATGACCCAGCAATTGCACTACTAGGCATTTATCCAAGGGATACAGGTATGCTGTTTCTAAGGGACACATGCACCCCCATGTTTATAGCAGCACTACCAACAATAGCCAAAGTATGGAAAGAGCCCAAATATCCATCGATGGATGAATGGATAAAGAAGATGTATATATATACAATGGAGTATTACTCGGCAGTCAAAAACAATGAAATCTTGCCATTTGCAGCTACGTGGATGGAACTGGAGAGTATTATGCTAAGTGAAATTAGTCAGTCAGAGAAAGACAAAAATCATATGACTTCCCTCATATGAGGACTTTAAGAGACAAAACAGATGAACATAAGGGAAGGGAAACAAAAATAATATAAAAACAGGGAGGGGGACAAAACGGAAGAGACTCATAAATATGGAGAACAAATAAAGGGTTACTGGAGGGGGTGTGGGAGAGGGGATGGGCTAAATGGGTAAGGGGCACTAAGGAATCTACTCCTGAAATCATTTTTGCACTATATGCTAACTAATTTGGATGTAAATTTAAAGAAATTAAAAATAAAATTAAAAAAAATTATAAAGTAAATAAAATAAAGTAAAAACATTAAAAAAAAAAAAAAAGAAACCTGTATCTTTAACAAACTGTTTTTGGATATAAATCACTTGCAACCATAGTATCTCAAAAATAATCTTTAAAAGAAAATGGTGTATTCAACATTGTACTGGAAGTTCCAGCCAGAGCAACGAAGCAAAAAAGGGAAAAAAAAAACCAAAACAAAACAGCACCTAAATTAGAAAGAAATAAAAGTATCTTTATTCACAGATGATTCTCTTACATATGCACGATCCTAAAGTAACCACAAAAAATTATTAAAGCTTATGAATAAATTCAACAAAGTTACAAGACACAAGATCAACAGGACACAAGATCAAACACTCATGATCTTGGATTTGGCAATGGTTTCTTTTAGACAGAACAGCCACCAAAGCACAAGCAACAGAAAAACTGGAAAACTCACAAATATGTGGAAATTAAATGGTAGAATTCTCATTAACCACTGTGTCAAAGAAGAATTCAAAAAGGAAATCAAAGAGTATCTTGACCCAAAGAAAACAGAAACACAACAAATGATATTTATGGGACGGAAAAACAGTTCTAAGAGAACAGTTTAGAGTGATAAACGCCTACATTAAGAAAAAAGATCCCAGGGCGTCTGAGTGGCCCCGTCGGTTAAGCGTCCGACTCTTTATCTCCACTCAGGTCATGATCTTGGCGTTCATGAGTTCAAGCCCCACGCTGGGCTCTGTGCTGATGGTGCAGTCTGCCTGGGATTCTGTCTCTTCTTCTCTCCGACCCTCCCCCACTTGTGATCTCGCTTTCAAAATAAATAAACTTAAGACTTTTTTAAACAAAAAAGATTTCAAATAAATGACCTAACTTTATAGTTAGCTGTGAGTACAGGGTTTCCTCTTGGGGTGATGAAAAGATCTTGAGATTAGACGGAAGTAACGGTTACATAACATTGTGAATGTACTAAATGCCACCTTAAAAAAGTTAATGGTTAATTTTATGTTATATGAATTATACCTTTAAAAATGCAAAAAAAAAAATTTTTTTTAAAAGGCGGGGAAGGGAAGTGGGGCGCTGTCTTAAAACCTAAAATATTTTAGGGGCTCCTGGGTGGCTCAGTCGGTTAAGTGTCTGACCCGATCTCAGCTCAGGTCTTGATCTTAGAATTCAAGCCACATGTTGGGCTCCACGCTACGTGTGAAGCCTACTTTAAAAACAAAAAACAGGGGCGCCTGGGTGGCGCAGTCGGTTAAGCGTCCGACTTCAGCCGGGTCACGATCTCGCGGTCCGTGAGTTCGAGCCCCGCTTCGGGCTCTGGGCTGATGGCTCGGAGCCTGGAGCCTGTTTCCGATTCTGTGTCTCCCTCTCTCTCTGCCCCTCCCCCGTTCATGCTGTGTCTCTCCCTGTCCCAAAAATAAATAAATGTTAAAAAAAAATTAAAAAAAAACAAAAAAAAAACAAAAACCTAAAATATTATAAACAAGTTTATTTTCTATTCAGAAAATACAGATTTTTAAACAGATGTTAAGCAGTTTCATCTTTGCATGTTTTTAAAATAAAGCTACTTTCTCAAACACTTCTTAAGAATAATATTAATAGAGGGGCGCCTGGGTGGCGCAGTCGGTTGAGCGTCCGACTTCAGCCAGGTCACGATCTCGCGGTCCGTGAGTTCGAGCCCTGCGTCAGGCTCTGGGCTGATGGCTCAGAGCCTGGAGCCTGTTTCCGATTCTGTGTCTCCCCCTCTCTCTGCCCCTCCCCCATTCATGCTCTGTCTCTCTCTGTCCCCCAAAAAATAAATAAAAACGTTGAAAAAAAGAATAATATTAATAGAATGTTCCATTTCTTACCAGAAGACTCTTTTCCATTCTGTTTTTCATAGAGGGTGCCCACAGACATCAGGAAAACAATAACCAGGAATACTGGAATTCTCCATGAGCCCGCCAGGGATGCTGAAAATTATCAAGAGTTAACATTTTTAGTTGAAAACCTAGCACACATCTTTAAAAGAATTAGTAAACTGACATAACAATTTGCCATAGAGGACGTTAACAAAATTGTTTCACAGGGAATTTTTTTTTTTTTAAAGGCCCTAAGAGAGATGAAGCCTCAATTCAGGGTTTGTGTCAGTTAAAACCAGCTCTGCTGAGGCCCCTCGTCTAAAATTGGGTATGTGCCAGGGGAGCTTGGGTGGCTCAGTTGGTTGAGCGTCCAACTTTGGCTCAGGTCATGATCTCATGGTTCGGGAGTTTAAGCCCCGGATTGGGCTCTGTGCTGACAGCTCACAGCCTGGACGCTGCTTCGGATTCTGTGTCTCCCTCTCTCTCTGCCTCTCCCCTGTTTGTACTCTCTCTCAAAAATAAACACTAAAAATATTTTAAAAAAATAAAATAAAATTGGGTATGTGCCAGCCTCCCCTTAACGGGCTCATATCACCTGAGGAATCAAGTCCATTCTAATGCACACCTAGGATTTAAGACCATCCTGAACTCAAACGTTCCATTTAACCTCAAAATTACCTGCATCAGTTATAGAACCTAAAGTCATGGAGCCTGATTTCATTTCCTGAAAATACCACTGGGTGTGAACTCCATCTCTCAAGAGCGGGTGAAATGGCCCAGAACAGCACGGCAAAAAGCTTCAATGTATCCTCAGTTTAAAAGGCAAAAACGCTAACAAGCGCCAAGGACCAGGTACCTACCCACAGGCATTTGCGTTTCCCTGAGTAAATCTAGAGCCTCCTGAACTGCTGCCTCCTCCTCTGCCTTCCCCAAATTCAAAATGAGTCATATCGGACATTAGGGGATCTTGCTAATATACTCCTCTAGGATTCCAAGTCAGCAAAGCTAGAAAGCAATGCTTTGTTCCACATCAGTCTCTAAGCAAAGAAATACTTTCAATCAGCTCTGGTGTTTTATTTTTAACTGTAAGTAGCTCTAAAAACTACTTTAAGTAGGCTAACTACTGCTCTAGGTTACTGAATTTTGTTTTTAAATTAGAACCTAATGTTCCCTAAGTCTTAACTTGGAGATACGAGTCCCTGAAAAAAATCACTCTATAACATCCTAGCAGCCATTCAGCTAACAGTAAAGAGTCCCAAATACCAGGAAACTCATTCTTTTGAGCAGCTGACACTAATCGTCTTTACGTTGAACAGATTTGTCTCCCTGAAGCTACTCCTTGCTCTGACGTCTCTCCCCCATAGGTAGAGAGATCTGTTTAAACCATTCTTTCACAGGACAGTCCTTCAAATAGGCTTCCATATTTTATTTTCTCCTTCCCTCCTCTTCCTCCCCACTCGTGTAGCCCAGTCCCCTTCTCTTACCCGGCGTAAATACGTCTGGTTCCTGTAACTGTCTCTCACATACTTAACTGCTTATCTATATCCTCCTGAAGTATGACACTCATAAATGGCCATGACACTGTAAGTGTGCTTTACTTTTTAAGATATATTTATTTTTAAAGGACCTTTTGAAAATGAACATTCAATATAATCAAAAGATAGACATGTTACAACATCTTTATTAAAGACTAAAGAAAGATTAAAGCAGAACATTTTCTAAAGATTATTTTAAAGAATGTTAAATGCAACATACAACACTACAAAAAAATTCACTTCAATTCAAACAATCAGCCTCTGCTGATCTTAAGCTAGACTTTCTTAGAGAAAAGGACCCACCTAAATGAAAAAGCAATATAATCCAGACAGGAATTGAAACTGCTCTCAAGTAGCGTTCAGTGCTTGCATTCCACTTGAATGAGACAGCCAACACATAGCCAACTACCAGTGTCCAGATCTTAAATAAATGAAATACAGACACAGTTGTTAATATATACACATGAAAATAAACAAACATTCGTACAAAATCTGCAAACATCTATACAGCATGAGAGCTGTGGATATAACACAGATAAGATGAAGGTGGTGGTGCTAAATGACATGTGCATAGATCTTCTTCTGTTTAAACAAATCAAGTTTTGAAATAAACAAGCATTTGAAATCCAGCATATATGGTTATATTATTTCAATAGTCTTGGGGCACCTGGCTGGCTCAGTTGGTGCAGCATGTGACTCTTGGTCCCGGGTTGCAAGTCCCAGCCCCATATTGGGTGTAGAGATTACTTAAAAATAAAATCTTAAGGGCACTGGGTGGCTCTGTCAGTTAAGCATCCAACTTCAGCTCAGGTCATGATCTCATGGTGAGTTCAAGCTCCACATCTGGCTCTCTGCTGTCAGAACGGAGCCTGCTTCGGATCCTCTGCCCCCCCCACCCCCGCTTGCCCCTCCCCTGCTCGCGCTCTCGCTTTCTCAAAACTAAACATTGAAAAAAATAAAAATAAAATCTTAAAAGGCAAAAAATCTTAACCAAAAAAAAAACCCACAAAGTTTTAAGATACTTTAAAGTTCAAAACTATTTGATGCATTAAGATAAAATATTCAATTTTTAAGCCATGGACTTAAATCAAGAGCTTAAGTCATGGAATTCTTCGAGTTTGCTCTATAGATGAATATTTAGAAAAGTACAGCAACAAAAAAGAAAGCTTTCCCAAAACAATTGGGTTAAAAGATTCCATCACAGCCTATGAAATACATTGTTAACTGTGAGAAGAATTTTTTTAAAGCTAGCAAGAAGGCAGCCAGCTGAAGTGTGACCCCTGAAGTAATCTAGGTAAGAGATGGTTAAACCTAGTCCAGAGTTATGTGGACAGCTGAAGAAGTGTAGCTGAAAAAAAATATTACCAGAGGAAGAGACAGAGAGAGTTGAGAACAGAGGAACCACCAGGGTCCCCCTCTCAGTTTTCCCTACACCAAAACTAAATGACTCTAGCACTTGGAAACACCTGCACAGCCCACACAGAAACTCTAATAATATTTACAAAAGATGGAAAACAATGTGAGCATCATAAACCTATTAATAACCTGAACCCTGGGGCGGGCGGGGGGGGGGGGGGGGGAAGGCAAATTAAAGCAAAAAAAACAAAAACAAAAACAAAAAAAACCTTTAAGTTCCAATTCAGAGAATGAAGAAAAAGGAACTGATGTGATTACTACAAAAGACAGGAAAAAAAAAAACCAACCATCTCCTACTTTATTTGGGTTGTATCAATCAATAAAAACAGTCTTCTGGGGGAGCCTGGGTGGCTCAGTTGGTTAAGCGTCCCACTTGATTTCAGCTCAGGTCATGATCTCATTGTTCCTGGGATCGAGCCCCACGTCAGGCTCTGTGCTGACCAGTGCGGAACCTGCTTGGGATTCTCTCTCCCTCTCTGCCCCTCCCCTCTACTGTATAAATAAATAAAACAAAAAAATAATAGTCTTCTGGTCTTAAAAATGTTTTTAGCTTCTGACCTTAGACTTCAGCTTTGGAACCTTACTAAATAATAATAAATTCTGAAAAAGTCTCTATAATATAAAGAAGCTCACCAGAGTAAAATTTAGGATAGTGAAAAGTGAATAACCCAAAAGGTCAACTGGGAAGTAACTACAGAGGATTCACTCAATAAAATGTTATTCGACCATTACAGTGTTGGTTTTTTTTAAACAAAAACTATAGAGTTAAAAACACTCTTAAGATACGCTTAAAGAAAAAGCAAAATATAAAAAACACATGTGACATGATTATAGCTACTGCATGGTGGGAGGAAAAGTAAATGTACTAAGAAGTTAGTAATTGTATTTGGGTGATAAGATTCCAGTTTTCCTTTTCCTTTTTCTGTATCTTCCAAAGTGCCTTTAATGAGCACAAATTCTTTTATAATGAAAAGGATATTTCTTCAAGCAACTCTATTAGACGAAATATTCAAGAGATCTTAAGCCCCAGCTATATGAGCACATGGGAAGTGGAACTACAGCTGCATCAAAACAGTTCAAGCTTGCAGAACCACACAAATTTAACCTGGGAATTCAGAGAATTTGAAGCAGGGCTGTAGAGCTCAGAATGAAATCAGCGTATAATAATAGCACACTTGCATACCAAATCTGTTAAAAAATGATCCTCAGCAAACGGTCAGTCTTCGGTGCGCACAGGGGTAATGAGCCCCACGCCGTAAAACATTGAGTCAGTAATTCAGGTAAGAGACTAGAAAGCATATTAATTGAATTCACAGATTACACAAAATTGGCAACAGTCAATAAATACGGAGATGACTATAATGATTCAAAAAGATATTCAAAAAGATAATAATTCAAAAAAGATTAAATTTAATAGAAAGATACAAAAATCTGCTCTTAGGTTCAAACTCACCTGCCAAGTACTGAATGCGAAGAGGATGGCTAGGCTACTTTTCAGTTCAGTGTGAGTCAGGAGTATAAATAGTGTGAGTGCCTATTAATAATGCTCATATCAGGAAAAATGATTGTTTCAATGACTTCCACACTATCAAAACCACAGCCATAACGTTCAGACTGGGAAAGGAAATAGAAATCACCCACCACATAGGAGATACAAACTATAGTTGGGGGGGGGGGGGGATAAAAAACTGCTCCATTTAGGAAAAAAAAAAGAAGAAAATATGAGGATTTGATAGCTATCTTCAAACAGCTGGGAAAAAGTCATCTGGGAGAGGCATTCACCTTAACCCTTGTGGTGCTGAGAGCAGAAACAATAGGTGGGAATCAGGAAACACCACACTGCAGCTCAACATGAGGATAAATTTTTCTAACAAACTATAGCTGTCTAAAAATGGAATATTTTGTGTGAGCAAAAGCTGACCATAAGTCAGGGATAACAAAGCACAAGAACCTGCTTTCAGAGATTAAGCCTATGATGGTTTTTAAACTGACTTCTAGTAAGTTTCTGTTTCTTACCTGTACTCACAAGGAATCAGTATCACCTATGGGGAGAGAAAAGAGACTGCATACTTCAGAGGGAGACTCATGGTCTAAAGAGAAGCACATGTTTTCACCTAGTAAACCTGAAACCCACTGATAGCCTTATTTCAGTTTAAAACACCCACTTATTAAATACACTCCCCAATTCTACTTCTAGGAACTTGGTTTACGGAAGTTCCTAGTTTGGTTTATAGAAGTTCCATATACTGTGCACACAGATCTGAAAATGTTCACTGCGGCTGCAAAAAATATTTTAAAAAATAACTTAAATGTCATTTTGTAAAGGACTCTTTAAATAATGGTACCTCCAGAAACTGGAACAATTTTTCAGACTTTCAGAGGTATGATGAATATCTACATTCAATGACAGTATAAATGCACACGTGTGTAAATCTGTATTGGTGAAAATACACTCAGCCCAAATATTTAAAAATAGTATCTCTGGATAGTTGGATTTCAGGGGGCAATTTGCTTCTTTCTGCTTTCCTTCAAGTGTTGAATTTTCTAAAAGTATTTTCATCTTTATAAACAGCATATGTTTTTTGAGGTTTTTTTTTAAAGATTTTTTTTAAGTTTATTTATTTATTTTGAGAGAGAGAGAGTATAAGCAGGGGAGAGCCAGAGAGGAGGAGAGAGAGAGAATCTCAAACAGGCTCTACACTGACAGCACAGGGCCCAATGCAGAGCTCAATCCCACAAACCATTCGTTGAGATCATGACCTGAGCTGAAATCAAGAGTCAGATGCTTAACTGACTGAGACACCCAGACACTCTGCAAACGTTTTGAACTTAAAAAACCTCTTTTGGGGCGCCTGGGTGGCTCAATGGGTTAAGCGTCCGACTTTGGCTCAGGTCATGATCTCGCGGTTTGTGGGTTCAAGCCCCACATCAGGCTCTGTGCTGTCCATCCAGAGCCTGGAGCCTGCTTTGGATTGTTTCCCTCTCTCTCTGCCCCTCCCCCACTCACACTCTGTCTCTCAAAAAATGAATAAACATTAAAAAAAATTTAAAAAAAAAAAAAACAACCTCTTTTGACCTATGGATATTT
This sequence comes from Puma concolor, assembly GCF_028749965.1. Taxonomy (NCBI): domain Eukaryota; kingdom Metazoa; phylum Chordata; class Mammalia; order Carnivora; family Felidae; genus Puma; species Puma concolor. Next base: position 70,650,891 of record NC_141679.1, read on the forward strand.
TCCCCCAATATTCTGAAGCGTCTCCTCAGAAAAGATTCACAGGATATTATTAGCTCAAAAAGTATGACCATTTATAAACACTTTATAGATTTCTTATTAAACCGTTATGATTACATAAATTACCAATGTTTGAAAAATGTTTATCAGATTATCCTAACACATATTCAGAGCTACAATATTTTCTAAAAGACATCTGGAAAAAAAATTTTTTTTATACTATAGTACTATTAAAAAGAAAGAGCTGTATCTATTAGTGCTAACAAGGAAAGATGTGTATAATACAAAGATAAATGAAAGAGCAAGGTGCAAAATTGTATGTATATGTTACCCCATTTTTGTTTTGAAAAACAAATGCCCCATACTTTATATGTTCATATAAGCACACAAAGAAATTTTGGTTATTCATCAGTTAACAATAGTAACATGTTACCCTGTGGGAATGGTGGCAAAGAAACTATTCACTTTACCATACAGACTTCTATGTTGCTTAAGTTGTTTTGTATATAACATGTTTTACTTGAACCAATTTTTGAAATTGCTAAATATTCTTTAAAATAAATTCACCAAAAATAAGGATTTTGTACTTTCAAATTACAAATATAATTTCTAGTATGGATTTCTAAAAGTCTGTCTTTAAGAGTTTTATATTTGTCTCTACGCTTAGCATCTGAACAATCCTGTTCAAGTATGAATTTGCTTCCAGCTATGGAGGAAATCAATGAACCACAGTTTATATATAAGAGGGCATACTTTCTCAAATGTGTGTTCTTTAAAACAATGTATCCTTTTCAAAATACACATTTAATACTCACTGTAAAGCACCAATGTGTGCTCAATACCACATAAAATGTCCCATAAAAACTGGCAACATTTATTTAGCACTACAAACTAATAATCACATTTTCCTTTCATCAGCCTTATTAACCACATAGGCTTTTCTGATAAAATACTAAGTGCATAAAACATAAGTAGACTTTGCCTTTTAGACGGTTTTATTTATTGCCATTTGGGCACTAACCGGAAAAACAACTGGGCTTGCTTCTGTTGCACGTTTTTGCAAAAACAGTTTCCCAAGTCTTTCACAGCGAGAACAACCTCCCAGCAGCAGCCCCTGATGCATAATCCCAACTGCACAAATGTACAAATCTCAATCAGTGATTGCTTCGGCTATTTCATTCTCCTTCAAAACAGCTGTATCCCAATTTGAAAACTATTCTCTTTTGTGGTGTGGCAACTTAGAGTCAAGTATCTTATAATCAGCGTCTTTGAGAAAGAACCTAAGCACTGGCAACTTTCCTCCTTACTGATGCCAGGCAAGCAAAAGCACACCTAGACAAGGGTTCAGAAGTGGAAGGGAGTGGGCCTGGCTGGCTGACTGAGAGCCTCTTGGGCAGTACCGCCAAACACTTGGGAACCGTGCAAGGAAGCTGAGAAATCATGGAAGCCAACCCTACGCTTCACACAGCTGGAGTGGAGTGGCCCATAGAAGAGCCCTGGCTGGTCAAAGGTCACAGAACAAGCTATTGACAGAGCTCAGTTGAGAATTTACAGTCTCGGGGCACCTGGCTGGCTCAGTCAAAAGGGCATGGGACTCTTGATCTCAGGGTCATGAGTCTGAGCCCCACACTGGGGAGATTACTTACGAAAAAAAAAATTAAATAAGTAGAATTTACGGTCTTCTCACCTTCTGCCACTATTCTTTCTACCTCATACTTCTTTATAAAGTAAAATGGAAACAATGGGATCAGAAACCGTGGAAGAAATCAAATCTATTACTATTACACAAAAACTATAGAGGGTCTCCAAATCTTCTAACATGTATGGACTAAGTAAGAGGGACAGGAAGATCAAAACACTCCCAGCATAGAAGGGGCAGGGGAGGAGAGGGAATTTGCTTTTCAGTTTTATCTTGATAACTCTACATCATGGGAAGATGCCAAGGGCCCCAAGGACTGTGTCACAGGTGAGCTTGGTGCAACAGGTGATTTTTTTTTTTTTTAAGTGCTTAGAAATCACTTCTGAAGTCCCTACAAAATTCTAATATATTTCAAACTGTTTAAAAGAATTATTCACACCATAAATGCTTCGTCTTTCACTTGCAAGCAGAATAGGGTGTTAAGAGACTGAAGAAACCCAAAAATGAGGTGAAGAGGAACAGAACTAGAAGGATAAATTGGCAACAAGGGAGAACACAGGTATGGAAGCCACTAGAGAGGAAAACTGTACAGGACTTGGAAATAGCTGAACAGATACAAAGATAAAAGAAGGAAAGTGATGACCACGGTTTCTAGAAGACTAGAATCCAAGGGTCTTTGGGGGAACATGTATGGCTAGTCCAGTCCTGATATTCTTCTACATTTTTCCCCAAATAACTAAAATCAGTTTCTATTCTAAAAAGTTAAACTAAAACATTTAAACACAACAAAGTAGGGGCGCCTGGGTGGCTCAGTCGGTTGTGTCCGACTTCGGCTCAGGTCATGATCTCACGGTGAGTTTGAGCCCCATGTCGGGCTCTGTGCTGACAGCTGAGAGCCTGGAGCCTGCTTCAGATTCTGTGTCTCCCTCTCTCTCTGCCCCTCCCCCGCTCATGCTCTCTCTGTCAAAAATAAATAAAACATTATAAAAATTTTTTTAATAAAATAAAAACAAACAAAGTAGGGGGAAACTTTTAAAAATTCTTATCAAAGGTTCCTAAGAGTTTTGCTGACAAAAGAATTTTGCTGATTGGGCTGCTGAACCATTTACTGTCGGAATAAGCAGATCAATCTCTAAACCAGTCTTTACACCAATGAAATCCCTCTCTCATTCTTCACAGGATAATTGTAAGTAGAAAACAACACCCATGAAAGCACCTGATACAGTGCCTGGCATGTGATAGATGCTCAAAAGTTGGATCTTAAAGGTATGAAATGTCGGCTCCCCAAAACGTAGATTTGCTTAAATGTAACTTTTCTCCCTCCCTTTCCCATCTATGTCTCTCTTCAGCAGCAGGTTCAAATTTACAAGTTGTCTAGAAAATATGGACTCTTTCTCTATACCAAGACAGCTCTGTGTGGGCTCACAGAACCACACCGACTGTGAACTCTGAGACAGGAAAGTTACAGAGCGGGCTCCTTGCCCAGTCACACGACGTTCCTTCACTTCAGGTCAGGCCTTAATCTGCCCTTTTGGCGGAGAGCTGAGGACTCCCTGTCTCTGCCTCCCAAGTACACCTCTCCCCCATCTACCCGCCCACCCCTAAGGGTTGCTGCAAGAAACCACAACTTCAAGCCTTGTTTCTCCCAAATTCAGATCAACCTAGGGGACCCACTGGTTCGATTTAAGCCCCTCTACCATTCCTATGCACTTCTAGTTAACTCATACTCTCTTTTACAATAGTTTTGTTTTCCTCCACTCTTTTCCTGTGCCCCCATCACTGTAGCCAAACAGCTCTTGCAAGCCTTTTAAAAATCACTAATCGGGGGCGCCTGGGTGGCTCAGTGGGTTAAACATCAACTCTTGATGTCGGCTCAGGTCTTGCTCTCATGGCTCATGAGACACAGCTCCAGGGCCGGGCTCTGTGCTGACAACAAGGTGCCTCTTAGGATTCTCTCTGCTTTTCTATCTGCCCCTCCCCCTGAGCGCTCTCTCTCTCCCTCTCTCTCAAAATAAATAAACAACAAAAATCATTAATTGGCTAGACCTTCCTCCCGCCTTCTAGCCAAATTAATATTGGCCCTTACTCCTCTTCCATTCATTCACAAGTCATACAAGGGTATTCGAGTAAAGTACAAAAATGAGGGTTTCTCCTCTGTAAAAAAAGATATTCAGAACTACATACATTCAGCTACAGGCACTTCTTCACTGGTACTCAATTCCTCATCTCATTTTTCACTGGGAGTAACTGGCAGAAATGCCGTTATTCCAGAAATTCCACTAATCTTGCCAATTTATCCATATATTCAACTTCTTAGTATAGTATGACATTACGTTATTTATACGTTAGATCTTTTACTTTCCAATTTCCTATAGTTTCGTGGATATGCTATGTGGTCTTGCCAACAGTAATTTACACTAAATTGCAGTATCAACAGTCAAAATGTCAGAAGAAACTGTACATGCATCTGCCTTTGACAAGACTGAATTTCTTGAGGGTAGAAATCAGGTCACAGTATTTATATTTCTTAACAGCATACAGTATTCAGTCTTATATGAGGCAGTCAACTGAACTGTGAAACAAGAAATAGCACGGAAAGTATAAATAACAGGGTAAAGGAGATGAAGCATACTCTGGATTTCTTCACAAGTTATGTGACTTTGGGACGATCACATTCTCTGTGCCTCAGAAGCCTCTCCTGAGAAGTGGCAGGCATCTGACAGTAAAAAAAAACTCCAGGATCACTCCCACCTGACAATCCAGCAAGCCCCAGGAGTTCAAAGGTCATTCCACATCCCTCTTTTCTACAACTGAAGTAGCCCAGGCCACTTGGAGGCCAAAGCTGGTCTGATCACTTAGCAGTTGCACACACAGACAGCATCCCAAAATTATGGATGAGGTGCTCCCCAATATCTCGCTGGCCCATAATGGGTTGGTAATGACGTGTTTGTCTGCCATCTCCATGAGAACATGTTCACGTATGATTCCATGACCTTGAAGACAAAGCCTGCATCTTACTCCTTTTAAACCCCTACATACCCTAGCATCCATCAACACGTTCAATCCCCTTTTAATGGAAACTGAGAGGTGGTAGTGACAGAACAAGAGAATACAGGAGTTCTGGAATCAATTATCACTCCACCAATAACCTTAGCAACTCAAAACTCACACATAAGGGGTATCATTTTGCAACTTGATGTCAAGGTGCACTGAACACTGACAAAAGCAAAGAAAATTATTTTTAAATGGTACTGTTTATTGACGAATTAGCATTCTCATGCATTAAATATTCACCTGTTTTGAATAGCCCTCAGTTAAATAGTTGGGGGATTAACTGGTCTAGAATCTAGTCTGAGTTAGGAAATGTGCCACTAGATTATCTTTGAAATCCTTTCCAATTCTAAAGCTCCCAAATTTTCTATGAATAAGCGCAGGGCGATCCAAGAAACAAATCTACCTCTTCTTTACTCAGTCTGCTTAAGTAATCCAGGCGGGAGGCAAGGTACTCTGGTACAGCAGTCCCTCCACAAGTGGTTCCCAAGAAGTCGAGTGTGGCGTGGGAGCAGGCCCAGGTGCCTCACACCAAGTATACTGGAAAGCTCCTGAACTCAGAAGCAGCAACGGCCTTTGAAGCAAACTTCGTCTTATGACTTGAGAAACTTGAGTCAATCCGTCCCTTCTTTGTCCCTAACTAGCCCTAGCCTGGTAAGTAGTCACTTCTCCCATCTGCAGGATGACAAGCTGGACTGGGATCTCTAAGGTCCCTTCCAGCTGATATCCAGAAAAGTCTCCCGTGAGAACTAAAGATGGTCGGACCCCACCCCCGCCGCCCCGCACGCTGCCCAGGGGTAAATTCAAGTCCACCTGCCCATGCTCAAGTCAACCTGAAAAGCGGAACTGCGATTCCCAAACTAGGGACACAACCACCTTAGAGTATTAAGATGGGGGCGGGGACAGGACAGCTGTTTCAAACCACACCCGCCCTCTCTTTGGAAGGAAGTGGGCCAAGTTCCTTAGGTGCAGGGGAAGGAGGGCGGAGACTTCTGATGGTCCCTGCACAGTGAGGAGGAGCTGCAGGATGGCACCCTCGGGAGCCGGGTGTGTGTTGAGGGGTGCCCTGGGCCCACGGACCGTGTCCGAGTGGCCGGCCGCTCACTCACCCACAGGCTGCTGAAGTAGTCCAGCCCGCGGCAGATGAGCGCGCCGGCGTGCGCCAGCAGCACCTGCACGCCCAGGTAGCTGCCGAGGCAGTAGAGGCCGTAGAGGAGCGGGCCGCCGGCGCCCAGCAGCAGCAGTAGGCGGCGGCGGCGCAGAGCCTGCTCGCCCAGGGCCTCAACGCCGTAGTCCGCGAAGCAGAGCGGCAGCAGCAGCGCGGCCAGCACGATGGGCGTGTGCGCGCGGTGCAGGCGCTGCAGCCAGTGGCGGCCCAGGCGCGTCAGCGAGCTCTTGAAGGGGTGCAGGAAGGTGCCGCACAGCACGGCCCACAGCAGTGGCCGCAGGAAGGCCTCCAGGATGAAGTAGACGAGCACGGCGGCGCCGCAGCACAGGCACACGAACAGCACGGCCCCCGTATTGTAGAAGGCCTGCTTGATGGGCTTGTCGAAGCGCAGCGCCAGCGCCGGCGTCCTAGGGGTCTCCCCGCAGCTGGCCCCGCTTCCCGGCCCGACCGCGCGCGGGACCCGCGGCGCCCGACCCGGGGAGCCCCGTGGGCTGGGCGCCTCGGCAGGGCGGCCGTCGTCGGCCATGGTGCCTCTGCTGCCGCCGCCAAGAGGCGGTACTGGAAAGCCGAGCGAGAGTCGCGGGAAAGAGGTAAAGACGCTCTGCGCGCAGCATTATGGACGTTGTAGTTCCTAGCTGGCCACTGAGCGCCTACAGGCCCCATGGGGAACTACAATTCCCAGAGGGTGTGGAGAGTGTTCTTTCTCCCCCAATTTCCTCCGCCCATTGGTCCCTGCAGATGCAGGTAACAGGTTTCTGGGCTCATCATCTGCAGAGAGAGAAAAAAAAAGTTCCTCACCCATTGGTTAAAGTTAACTTTTCAAGGGGCGGAATTCCAAGAGGCACTACGTTCACAGTTTGAAAATCCGGGCTGTACATTAGAATCCCAGGGTGGAGGAGCACTTGTGCAAGACGATCCCCACATTCAATTTTATTGGTTTATTTAAGAAGCAAAGTGCTTGCTCTGGTATAGGACTTTAAATAGCAGGGGCACCTGGCTGGCTCAGTTCATTAAGCATCTGACTCCATTTCGGCTCAGGTCATGATCTCAATGGGGTGATGGAGCCTGCATCAGGTTCTGGGTCAGGTTTTGCGCCGAAGGCTCAGGTCCTACCTGGGATTCTCTCTCTCTGTCCCTCCCCTGCTCGTGCACACACACACACACACACACACACACACACACACACACTCTCTCTCTCTCTCTCTCTCTCTCCTTCAAAATAAATAAACATTTTTTTTTTTCCTAGCGACTACCGGGGTGCACCTGGGTGGCTCAGTCGGTTAAGCGTCCAACTTCAGCTCAGGTCATGATCTCACAGTTTGTGGGTTCGAGCCCTGTGTGGGGCTCTGTGCTGACAGCTCAGAGCCTTGAGCCTGCTTTGGATTCTGTGTCTCCCTCTTTCTCTGCCCCTGCCCTGCTCATGCTCTGTCTCTGTCTCAAAAATAAATAAAACATTTAAAAAATTCTTTAATAAATAAAATAGCGATTACTGTATGTCAGACCCTGTTCTAAGTGCCTCATTCACTGAATCCTTAGAACAATCCTACAGAGAACATGGTGTTATTATCCCCACTTTACAAGAGGGAAAACTGAGGCACAGAGAAGTTAAGTACCTAGCCAAGGTCACACAGCTACTAAGTAGTAAAGGCGTAATTCAAACTCAGAATCTGGCTCCTAAGTCAATTGTTTTACCTACTATGCTAACTGGTGTGACAAGTGACCTTTGGCATGTTTTTTAAAGCTCCTCAGTGGACTGTAATTTACAGCTACTGTTGCCATTGGGGTAGGTGTCAGTGAGCGAGATATCTAAACTCATAAAAGAGCCCTAGACCAGAGTCCCAAACTGCCACTATTTCTTTTTGAGACCTAGGGTCAGGTCGCTTGAGGCCCCAACCCCAATTTCCCCTCTGTCACATGGAAATGACAATAACAGAAGCTCTTGTCTCAGAAAAGAAAAAGAGGAAGCTCTAGGGGAGTGCAAAGTGCTTCTGTTATTATGTTGGAAAGGTCCTGGGATCCAAGCCTACTAACACCTCAAACAACACCTAAAAACAACATTTTTGTTAAAAGGAGATGAAAGAAGGGAGGGCAGAAGGAAGGAAAAAGAAAAAAGAGAAAAAGAGCAAGCAGGCAGGCTTTACTGAGTACCCAATCTGTGACTGCTTTGAAACCCTGCAGGTTACCCTTTTTCTGTTTTCAATAAGTTTTCATATTAATTTAAACATAATTAAAAAAAATTTTTTTAATGTTTATTTTGGAGAGAGAGAAAGACAGAACACAAGCGGGGGAGGGGCAGAGAGAGAGGGAGACACAGAATCTGAAACAGGCTCCAGGCTCTGAGCTGTCAGCACAGAGCCCGACGTGGGGCTTGAACCCACAAACCGTGAGATCATGACCTGAGCCGAAGCCGGACGCCCAACCGACTGAGCCACCCAGGTGCCCCAATTTAAACAGAATTTTTGTTTCTCTTCTAAAGTAGACAGGACAAATGTCATTATCCACAGGTTTCAGATGAAGAAATTGTTGCTTACTAAGGGTTGGAGGCAAGGGGATTCAGAGCATAAAGTAAAAGAAAAAATAATTCCTTTCCATCCCATTTTTTTTTAGGTTTCAGGTCACAGCTCTTGTTTTTTTTGTTTTGTTTTGTTTTAATTTTTTTTTTCAACGTTTATTTATTTTCTTTGGGACAGAGAGAGACAGAGCATGAACGGGGGCGGGGCAGAGAGAGAGGGAGACACAGAATCGGAAACAGGCTCCAGGCTCTGAGCCATCAGCCCAGAGCCTGACACGGGGCTCAAACTCACGGACCGCGAGATCGTGACCTGGCTGAAGTCGGACGCTTAACCGACTGCACCACCCAGGCGCCCCTCACAGCTCTTGTTTTTCAAGTGGCCTTTGGACTTTGACTCTGTAAATATATTGCTTCAGTGGTCTTATATTTGCTTTACTTCTTTACTTTGTCTAGAGCTGCTGAGACTATGGTTGCAATCATGGCCACATTTGCTTTCAGTGCCTGTTTTACACTGACCCCAAGCTCTTATTTATATTGCAATAAAGCCTTAGCCTCCCTCCCAAAAAGTCCTCAGTAATGAGTAGGGAATCCCAAAGAGGGTACCTTACAAATGCCCAGAGCCATGAGTCCACCACCAACCACCCTATATCCACCCTGCTGCCCACACGCGCTGCCTGACTCCAGTTCCTATCATAGAATTGCCAGTGCCTATGTCACTATTCCCAGATCCTGGATACTCCCGAACTTCTAATCCTCAGAGTGCCAAAGAGCTGGGTTCCACTCAGAGATGGGGAGGAAGTCCCTCTCCCTGACTTGCCCACCCTGTGCCCTTTTGTGACCCAAACCCTAAACCAGGCAACTTGTACTCAGTGTATTGTATCTCTTTCCATGAAGAGTTCCTTCCATGTCTGGCCTTCTGTCCTCTAGCCACAGGGGCTCAGAACCTACCCAAAAAAGTAGGTGAGGTAACAAAGACCAAGCATCCTCTGTCCTCCTCCAACCAAAGACTCAGCTCTCTTCCTCTTGTTAGGAAAAAAAAAAAAAAAAAAAAAAAAAAAAGTTCCATTTTACCAAAGTAAGGTTGCCTAAACTGTTTGGGGCCCCAGCTCAGCAAATCAAAAATCAAAAATCCCCTGTCATGGTGTTCTGCTTCCAAGTCACAGCAAAAGGCAAAATGCTGACTATTTCAAAACTGTTCTAATAGCCAAAGTAATAGAACTGACAAGTGTCCAATAGAATTTCTAGTCAAGAATGGAATTCTGACAGAAATGATGGCCGCAGCACTGGAAACGAACTAGACTAACATTTATATGGTCTAATGTAAGTCTGGGTTCCCACAGAATTTTGCTTACCATGCTATGGCTGTACTTACCACACTATGGTCAAAGTTAAGCGGTTTACATGGGTTTGCTTCATTTCTGTGCCCCCAGCACCAGACACAGCGTATGACATTCATAGTACAAAGCAGAAGCTCAGGGTTTGCTGAGCAAGTGCATGAGCAGTAGCCTTTCAAAAAGCCTGTTTGTGCTTCCTCCAGGAAATGCTACTGAAACGCTGAGAAAGTTTCTGGTAGGCATTCTTGTGGTTGAGAGCAGAGACAAATTAAAATACTGAGGTGTAGGACCCACAAACTAAATTTGAGAAGGGTACGCACAGTCCACCCAATCCTCTAGCTCATAGGATGTATGCTTTTAGGCCTCTCCTCCAAATCACAAGGCTACTTGAGTTTTCTTTGTTGGCCCCACTCCAACCGCCTCAGGCAAGAACAGCCTCCACGGACATCTAGGATACAGCGGAGGTAAAATGGACTCGGGAGTGGATCAAGCTGCCTTTGGCCTTCCTGTTGCAGAACCCATCAATTCCCTGATCATTTAAACCAGTTTTAGTCAGGTTTCACATTTCTTGCAACAGAAAGCTTTCTGGCAGAGAAAATAATACCTATATCATTGGCTGCTGTGGGGATTTGCGAAATAAGAGTGTGTCTAAAGCAGCAGCATAGTGCTTGGGATATGGTGAGAATCTGACAGTGGTCCTCAGGGTGACAAAGCGGCTCTCTTGAAGCCAAAGAGGTAGCTCTTAAACAACAGTTAATGTCCACAGACTCCCCCCCCCCCCACCCCTTCCCCAAGGTATGGAGATAAAAGCCCCAGAGATAAAGCAAACACAGGCGGGAGAGGATTCTCCAGAGCATTGTATCTTGGAGTTCTCCAAGTGTCTCTACAAACATTTGCTGAATTGTGCTGAGCCCTTGTTGTGCACAAAATCCAGTGCCTACAATGGAGTGTGTATGAACAAACAAAGGAAACAAAAGAGACAAACCAATAGACTCTTTAACTGTAGAGAACAGATGGTTACCAAAGGGGGGGGGGAGGGAGAGGGGAACTAGGTGAAGGGGATTAAGAGTACACCTATCTTAATGAACACCCAGTAATATAGAGAATTGTTGAATCACTATATGGTACACCTGAAACTAATTTAACACTGTGTTAACTCTACTGGAATTAAAAAATAAGCAAAACAAAAAACCATGCAGTGTGTAAGTCACGTATCAAGTGGTATGTATGCACGGTGGAGGAGGAGAGATCATGTGAAAAAGTAATCAAACAGACATGCATTCAAATTCCAAATAGGAATTACCACTTTTCTTTGCTAAGTCCAAGGCAGACATTGCTAATCAGCCACTGATCTCTTTCTCCCTGAGCCTAACATAGCCTCAAGATCCTTGGGGCACCCAGGCGACTCAGTGGGTTGAGTGTCTGACTTCGGCTCAGGTCGTTATCTCGCAGTTTGCAAGTTCGAGCCCCACACCGGGCTCTGTTGTCAGCACACAGCCCACCTTGGATCCTCTGTCCCCCTCTCTCTGTCTTGTGCTCTCTCTCAAAAAATAAGTAAACTTTACAAATAAATATATTTGAAAACTCCTCAGCAGAACATTGTAGGGAACCACTATCAACTAAACAAAGTAGGCACAAAAGATGAAATTTACTTGACTTCCCTACCATGGATGTCTGATACTAGATAAAACTGGCAGGCTAAAAAGGTAGATAACTGTTTTAGGAAGCTTAGGAAGGGGGTGCCTGAGTGGTTCGGTCGGTTAAGTGTCCGACTCCGGCTCAGGTCATGATCTCACCAGTTTGTGAGTTTGAGCCCCGCACAGGGCTCTTGGCTGTCAGCACGGAGTCTGCTTCAGATCCTCTGTCCCCCTCTCTCTCTACCCCTCCCCTGTTTGCCTGTGCACTCTCTCTCAAACATAAAATAAACATTGTTTAGGAAGTTAATCAGTGCATATGTGAGAAATTACTAAGAGATTAAAAAAAATCTCAGTGGCTAAAGAACAAATATTGCCAACAAGTCCGATACCATCCCTAACTACACCCCCCCTTCCCAATCTGGAACACATGACCCCACTTACTGCATGGGTCCTGCCAGTTCCCTGAGTAAAGTGTAGCCTTTCCTTCCTCTAGGCTCCTATCCTTCAGGTCTGTGCCTTCCACCTTCAGCCAATCTTCCATGTCACGTCAACAAAGATAATCTTACTAGTTAATGAAAGGATTAGTGAAGAGATTATCAAATTGATTCAGCGAACTCAACTGAGGCCCATGTACCCAGGAGAGAACCAGGTGATTAAGAAGCTTGGGCAGTTCTTTTGGGAAACACTCTCCCACCCCAACACACACACCCCCTCTAAAAAAATTTTTAAGTCTGCAACCAAGATAGCGTACCTTCTAGGGTGGGAGGAAGGTGGGTTGGGAAGATGGGTGAATTTCGTGATTAACAATTCTGTGCTGAAAGCCAGAGTGCCTATCCTGAAAGTGGTTGGTCTTAGGTGTCCTCAGTCGTGGCTCTGCGTCTTTACGGGTCAGACTTACATTTTTTCTGGAATGGTTGAGTTTGAGAATCACAGATCAGGATTTGGAATGCTTAGCCTGCCCCTTCCTTGGCTCTACTCCTAACAATACACTCAAACGAAGGCTGAGGCCACCCAGGGTATAAACGCCCACCCTTCTGGGTAAATCAGAGTAAGAATGAAAACCAGAAGATGCTGGATGCATTTCAAATTGGCCAAACTAATCCTTCTTTATTTATAAGTAAACTATTGGCATTTGAGAATCAAGTGTCACTTGTTTGTATGTTCTTGGCAACACATGGTGATGTCACTGAAGCCTCTGGGCGGTCTCTCTCTGCCCTCCTGCTCCACTCAATTCTCTACATTGAAGCCAGAGTGACCTTTCTCAAATACAATCTGATCCCTTCAAAGCCTCCTTAACCCTGGGAAGAGTCCAGCCTCTTTACTATGCCTCCCAAGGTCCTCTGTGATGGGGCCACACTCACCTTTACTCCCCACTCCCTGCCTTGTCCTTTATCCCTCAGCACTGTGGTGGAATGCATAATGGCCACGTCCTAACCCCTACAACCTGTTAGGTGTGCTGCCTTCCATGGTAAGAGGAACTTTGCACATGTGATTAAAGATTTTGAGAAGGGAGATTATCCTGGGTTATATGGGTAGAGTCTAAGTGTAATCTCAAATATCTTTATCAGAGTGAGGGAGAGAGAGGAGGCTACCTAAGAGGAGAAGCAATCTGACCTAGGATGCAGAGAAATTGGAGTGCTGGGGCCACAGGCCAAGGAATGCCCACAGCTACCAGAAGCTGGAAGAGGCAAGGAAGGATCCTCTCCCCTGGATTTCCCAGAAGAAATCAGCCCTGCCATCATCTTGATTTTAGCTCCATAAGATTCAGTTCAGACTTCTGGCCTCCGGACTTGCAAGAGAACACATTTCAGTCATTTTAAGACTAAATATATGGTAATTTGTTACAGAAGCAAAGGGAAACTCATACAAACCTTGTCCAATGGCAATGGTTCCCGAACCCATCCTGCTGGTCTTTCTTCTGGAGTTGTTCTCCTTTTTCCTGGGGGTCTCTCCCATACCTTTTGCCTGCTTTACTCCTACCCCTTCCTTAAGATTCAGCTTTAGGCCCAGTGCCTACTCTCCTGGTTGCCCCAGGCTGGGTGAGGGTCTCTACTCCAGGTTTTTGCACCACACCTGAGTACATCCTTCCCACCGCAGTCACCAATAGGTATTATCATGGTATTTATGTGTCTGTCTCCCCACTAAGCTGTGCACCTCTTAGGGGCAGAAATCAAAAGCTGTTCTTCCTGCAGTCCCCTCTGTTTCATGTCTAGCACAGGAACTGGCACATAAGAATCCCCAATAAGTGTTGAAGGAACGAATGAACAAGTGGTCAAGGCTTCTTGACCTCCCAGATTCAGGTGACTTTGACATCCACTCCACTTCTGCTGTCTGTTCTTGCAGCTTATCCCCTGGCCCTTGCCCCTGGCACTGAGCCCTAAGGAAATCCCAAGTCAAACATTAGCCAGGAGCAGGTCTGACAGATGAACTATCCACTGAGTATCCTGCAAAATAAATACCACAGGGAACACTTAGAATACCAAGAAATAACGAAACACTGTACCGTATTTGTTTTCTTGGGGGGTGAAGATCAGCCTATAGTGCAGAATGTGGTAATGCCTAATTCTTTCTTAAAGTGACATTCCTTGAGCTTCTCAATCGAGCCCCCATAGCACTGACCACTCAGCTACTACTTTCTGCAATTCCCATACCTCCATAATGATTCAGGAGACTCTACCACTAAACTCTAACTATTCCTAACATATAATACGATTTAGCTCCCAGTAAGACCCGTAACTGAAATTCTGAGAGCTAGTTTTGTGCTACAATGGATGAATACTGTATACCTGAAATGGGGTCACAGGTCTCCATTTGCTATTTGATAAAGGTATTAAGCTGAAGCTATGAACACAATTTTGTTCTGCACACTGTTTCTCTAGAAGGACTTTTACCTGACTACTGCCACATGACTTTACTCTTTGTCAGACAAGACAGGCTGCCAATCTTCTCCAAGGTCTACGAACTCAGGAAGACTTTACTAATGGGAAGCATGTAAAACAAACCACAGAAAACCAAAACAGACCACAGCAAAGCAATACGGAATTACAAACTAACTTTAATTACATCAACAGGAAGAATTTCAAACCATGTTGAGAATTTATAGTTTAAAGTTTAAATCTGGCTAATGTATCCTAACTGTGACATAATTCTCAAAGGTGAAAGTATTTGAGATGGAAAATGGACAGAATAATCATTTAGGTAGCATCTAGGAATATTGCTACAATTACTTTACATAAATAGAAATCCATGTCTTTATTAGTAAGGTTTCACGTCTTGGAGTAAAAATTCACATAGGACAGGCTTATAAATATACATAAATCTCAAAATCAATAACAATTGAACATTAGGTACACAATTATTATAAAACAAATATAACCCATCGGTGTCTATTTAAAGGCATAGTTTTTTACAAAATAGTATTTGTAGACAGTCTCAAAAAAGTATATGAATACTCCTGGAGCCAGACTATTCCAGCATGTCAGCATGTCTGTGGGAATAAGGCAAGTGGGGAAGCTGCACTCACTCTTCCAGATGGCAGACATCGTATGTGATGAAACGGTAACTACTCCAGTGACCCGGGTGAATGCCACAACACCCGCCACACCCCATGACCCTAGGGAATCATCGCTTACCCTCCAGAAGAACGGACCTTAACAGCTATTTGCCTAATGGCAAATATCCTGGGGGGGGGGGGGGGGGGGGGAGAACTGAAAACAATCCAGCATCAGTGTATTTTACGTGAAAAATCTCAAAGAGCCTGAGGAATCACTTCAATTTTCAGTCTGCAGACATACTTAAAATCACATTAGCATAGCCTCTACTTTGTGACAAGGAACTTCTACTCAAGTCGTTTGTTAAGTATAAAAACAAAGAAGTCCAACTTGAAACTAAATACCTGAATAGGGAATCTAAATACAAATCAGGTACAGGCTGTATCAACATGCCATTTACTCTGTTAACATTAGCTTTAGTTTCTTAACTAAACGTATAGAAAAGTCAAACTCAACAATGATACGTTATATACTTTTAACAATTCATAGAATGTTGAGTGGTGGAGGCAAGGCTTAAAAAAAGGAATCCTTTCTACAAACTAAATTCCTATAAACTAAAGGGTAGTTTTGCCTGCAATCTGCACAATGTTTTTTATCTCTTGGGTTTTACAGTGTTCAAGAGATCAGAAATAGGAACAACCCTGACAAAGACCTTCACATGGGTATGGCATGTAAATATAGAGATTTATGTATATCTTATCATGTATGTACAAATATATATACAAACACACTGAGATTAATCCAGCTGTTCACTAAACATAACCAATTCTGTTTAGAGAACAAGGATATACACTTATATACAATTATATACAACAAAGTATACACATCTCAGCATCTGGCCTAGTGCAGGGGCTCCTGAACATTTTTCCATTAGGATACACAAAGGAGAGGCTATAGTCATGTGTGTAAAACTCTCCCCTGGGTGTAACAGATTTAGATAACCCTTGAAAAGAAATCTACAGGGAAATAAATTATTCTTAAACACTGTAATCCCCACCATGAAGAGCAATTCGACAGTAAAAGTCATTCATGATTTCCACAGCTCAGAGTATTTAAAACTGCTGCTCACTCGGTTCTGAATTTACTGCAACAGAGCTGAGGAGCGGAAACGGAGACTGCAAAGCCTAAAATCTTTACCATCTGGCCCTTTACAGAAAAAGTATGCAGACCCCAGGCTGGAGCCAAGAAGGACACACAACCTCAGGGGTAACATCTTGGAAACACAAAATCCAGAATATAGGTGGTAAACTTAATTACAGAAGTTGTAGGAAAAACTATCTGGGATGAAAAATCTATCCTGAGTGGTCCCAACTTTCCGATTTCCTTAACAACAAAAGCCAGCTTAAGATCATTAAATATGGCTCCTGCATTTTGTTTTTGAAATCATGGTTATAAATTCAGCTTTGAGACTACAGTGGCACAATAAAAGGGCACTGGGTTCCAAACAAGAAGACCTGAGGTTTTAGGTAAATCACTTCTAAAACTTAACTAAGACAAATACATTCTTCCAGTATTGTCCAATCTATACATTAAAAAAAAAACTATTAAAAGCACTAAAATGACTGATAAAACAAAGACTAAATGTTTTTAAGAAGGAAGTTGAAATAAACCGTACCCCTTTCCCCAAATAGAACTATAAAAGTCCTCCTGTTTATTGTGAATCAGTAAAGAGAGGAAAAAGCACCTACCTAATTTGAGTGTGGAGAGTGGGTTCCATTTAATAAATGTGTAGGATAATGTGGGGTAATCCACATTAAGTGCTTAGAACAGCACTAAATACATTTAGCTGTTATTATTCTCTTCAGGAATTTTATAAAAAAAACTGGTTAGGCATCTCCCCTGTGACAAGTAGTATGCTGGAAAATGGGAATATAGAGATAAAATAGAAATTTATTTTTGTGATAGGTAAGAATAAATGAAATTGAAGGCTACAGAATTTTAATTTCAGTGTGCCTATAACGATTCTGTGAAATGACAGTGCAATGCCGTTCCGCATCCCTGGCCTGTGAATTCTTATTTGTGAACAACCATTATTGTTAAAAATATCCACTAAGTTTCACTGTAGGATAAAATAGCATGGCTAGTAACCATCTTCCTATTTGTGTTTCAGAAGTTCAGTGTTCACTAAAGAAATGGTTTATGGTTTGATCACAAGTGGGAGCATACAAAAATGTTGGCTGGCCAGTTTGGCACTATATACGAAATATAAGCCTCTGAACCAACCAAACTAGGCACAGAAGTACAGTCATTTACTTATTCTGTTGAACAATGTTTGCTGAATGCCTACTGTGTAGCAGTGCCTGTTACAATGATGAGGAACAAGAAATGGTCCCTGCATCAGGGAGCTAGCAAGGGAGGGTGAGCAAGAGTTTGAAGTGCAATGAGTAATACGATGGGGAAGCCCAGTGTGCTGTGGGAGCACACAGCGGGGACCAAAACCTATCTAGTCCAGGGGAGTGGAGGAAGAACAATTGAAGCCGTGACCTGAAACATAAGTAGGAGTTCAGCAAGCACTGAAGTGTAAGATGTCTGGGCACAGGCAACACCATGAGAGGTGAGTGAGAGCAAAAGATGATTTTGGAGGTAATCAAAATGGTTTGCAAAAAAAAAAAAAAGAAAAAGAAAAAAATGGTTTGCATTGTACCCTGGTGGCAGTAAGAAGTCAGAGAACGTTCTAAGCACAAATATGCAAAACTGGTCATCAAAGTAAAATAATTTGTGGAAAAATTAGCTTGACTTGAAATGTAAGCAGAAGGAAAATCCGTTAATTTATTCATTCCCTGCCTGCTACAGAGGCTAGCCTGTCTCTCTTTAGTCTCAATCTATTTATAGCTGAAATACTATATACATGAGCATGAAGTATAAAAATATTTGCCTTCTTATATACAAGGTGGGTGCCTGCCTACTCCGTATCCTTACTACTAAACAACAGCTACAACTTAAAAGGTGTGCACAGGCCATCCTCAGCTGGAAGCAAGCAGAGGGCTTAGTTCTGTCCGAGGCAATCACAGTGAGGTGGAGCCACAGACTTGAACGAGATGACCTGAGTTTGAAGCCTACACCCAACTCTTTCGCTCACTAAATGTCATTTAATCCCTCTACATCTGCAAGAGGATTATTTCTCTTACATTCCTCGGATGCACCTGGTAAACCATGTCACAGAATCTCGATGTTTTCCTTTTTTTTTTGTACAGTTCCAGAATTCGAAAGCTCTCTCCCCAGGTGGACTTTCACCCTGATGTGAATTCCAAGGATGGCATTAGAAATCACAGTCTCCAGTCTTGTTTAATCACAAAATCCACAAAGTTGGAGCCAGCTCTAAAGCAACAAGGGGCAGGGATGCAAACCAGAGGACTCCAAAATTCTACAATGCAAATCCATCAGCAATTAACTATATCCATAGACTCTTTTCCTCTGAATGGGCTGTTAGCAGAGACGTTTGGAACAAAGGAACATTTGGGTTCCTCTGAAAAAACAGAATGCATTAAGTCTAGGAATTATTATAAATTATGCTGACTGCTGGTCCAATTTACAAGTCTGAATACTTTGAATGGATAACTCCAGATGAATTCACTTTAGGGGTTATTTCCCATTTTCTAAAGAAAAATGTCATCTTAAAAAGTTTCTACTCCAAATCTCCACAATCTTCAAAAATGTGGATTTATTTTCAAAATGCCTTACATTTTTATTAAGATGCTTTGCCTATTATAATACATATTTAATCATACACCCAGTGGATGTCAACTCTTGACAATACAATTAGCTGTAACCACGGATGAATACCTTAATTTATAAAATACAGTGATAGAAGAGTCCAAATTCTAATCACTAAGAATGCCCATGTTTTTTTTTATCATTAATATAGTTGTACATCTTCAGGTACACTCACAGTTCCTTTTCTAACCTTTCCAAACAGCAATAAAAATATTTTCTTGTAACTACTCCCTGATTGAGAAGAAATTGCAAGTAAATACGAACCATTTTCTTATCATTGTAACCTTTCCCTTTCTCCCCATCAGCTGTATAAATATTCAAACACATTTATGGAAATTTGAAACTTCTTCTGCCCAAAAGGCTGGTCGTGAACCAGGACCATCCAGTGAAGTTCTCTTTAGTAATGCTTCAGGTAACTCTATTGAGCTGTAGTCGGAAGAGTAAAGGTTGTTTAGAGACCCTGTGCCTAGCTCCTTCTCTGCCTTGTTATGTGTTATCTGACCAAGTAGCCAAGGCCACATGGCATGGGTGTCACCAAAAAGGCAGCTTTCTTCAACTTCAAATCTCATTCAATACGCTGGCACTAATAAGTTTCATCAAGCCAACTCAGAGATGGTATGAAAGCTGAAATAAGAAAACACATTTGAAAGTGCTTTGAAAAATTTTAAGTAACTACTTTCCAAAAGTATGGGATCAATATTAAACAATCTTCTTTGATTAGAAAAGAAGCTTGCTCTTTCCTCCAAAAAGCTGAAATCATAGAAGTCTTTTTTTAAATAATAAAAACTAAAATTATACTGCATACTCTTTAGAAATATATTATACTAAGACTTTCTAATCCATTTAATATGTTGGCTTTGCAGCTGTGGTTAAGGAGTTCCCATCAACAGGTAGAAGGTCAGGGCAACAATGAGAAGCAAACAAAATGGAGAAGAGAAGGTTTGATAGGCAGCCGATGGCATAAAAATGTCTTCATACTTGTAAATACTGACAACACGCTCTGAAGTCGGTGGTGAGTCTATATCATGTCGGGTGATAGAGCCTTTAGGAAAGAAAGGAAAAGGAAGGGGGTAGTCAAAAAAAGCGCACAGATTTAAAATGATGTATGCAAACAACAGAAAAACTAGACAAGTCTTTCGCATTGAATACATAAGCGGGGATTATAAAGATCTGGAATCAGGTATTAGAATTATCATCAGAATTCTCCATAATGTTTGTACATACACAGAAATAGAAAGAACATAAAAAGTAGCTAAATTTACCCCAAAAGGCTGGCTTTCATGAATCCACACCCCCCTACCAGAACAATACCATTGATCTATTGCACCCCACTTTGTTGCTTCTTAGCACTGTATGAATGCCTACTTACAAGGTGTCTGATGACTTTTATCTTACTAATACCAAATGAAAAACCGTATTTTGATTTTAAGCAGCAAGAGCTACTATTTGTTCCCTCAAACAGATCTTTTATATAATGGATCATCAACAACTCCTGATCATGTCATACTTGCTTACAGATGGAAGTCTCTTTCATTGTCTGTGGTACAGGAAGTGGTGGCCTGCCCGGGCCAGACCAGAGAGTGTGCGGTGTGCTATGTGTGCATCTGTATGTCTGACAGGCAGAGTGAGGTGGAATAGCAGAGAAAGTAGGAGGATTCAGATACCAAACAAGTGTTTGGACTGGAGACTTTTTTTTTTTTAATCTGGTGAGACATGTAAAGAGAGGAAGGCTGTGTGTATGCGATGCTTAATAAGCTGAAATTGATTCAAAGTGCCTGACCTCCTGAATAAGTCACATGGACCTCGGGTTAAGGAGACTACAGGCATGTGAGTTCAATACAAAGGTCTCCTTAGAAATAGGGCTCAGAGGGGCGCCTGGGTGGCTCAGTCGGTTAAGTGTCCAACTTCAGCTCAGGTCACAATCTCACGGTCCGTCAGTTTGAGCCCCGCGTCGGGCTGTGGGCTGATGGCTTAGATCCTGGAGCCTGCTTCCGATTCTGTGCCTCCCTCTCTCTCTGCCCCTCCCCCATTCATGCTCTGTCTCTCTCTGTCTCAAAAATAAATAAAAACACTAAAAAAAAAAATTAAAAAAAAAAGAAATAGGGCTCAGAGTGTTTTTTATTTTTTATTTTTTTTAACGTTTATTTATTTTTGAGACAGAGAGAGACAGAGCATGAATGGGGGAGGGTCAGAGAGAGAGGGAGGCACAGAATCCGAAACAGGCTCCAGGCTCTGAGCGGTCAGCACAGAGCCCGACGCGGGGCTCAAACTCACGGACCACGAGATCATGACCTGAGCTGAAGTCGGAGGCTTAACCGACTGAGCCACCCAGGCGCCCCAGAGTGAGTGTTTTTTAAAGTCCCATCTGGCAGGGAAGCCCAACAAATTTGACACATTAATTGCCTGCTCCAGGGTCCGTGCTGGCTCCTGTCAACACAAATTCAAACTCCTCAGATTGGCATGGAGATTTTTCATTTTTTCTTAATAAAAAAAATTTTTTAATGTTTATTTTTGAGAGAGTGTGGGTGGGGGAGGGGACAGGGAGAGAGGTAGACAGAGAACCCAAAGCTGGCTCCTCGCTGTCAGCACAAAGCCCGATGTGGGGCTCGAACCCACTCACCATAAGATCATGACCTGAGCTGGAATTGGACACTTAACTGACAGAGCCACCCAGGCACCCTGGGAAATTTTTCTTTCAGCAGATCCCATCACCTCTCCCACCTAACCTACCTCCCTCATTGGTCACATATGATGGGCTCCAAGGTTTAACCATGCACCTCCACATCAGGCTTCCCTTGAGGGAAACCTAATCCTATATCCCCTTCAAGCCTTAGCTTAAAGTGTATCCCCTCTGAGAGACTTTAAGAGAGTGTATAAGATATGATCAATAGAGAGTAATTTAATCCACAGAAGGTGCTCCAGAAACAGGAAAAGCACAAGCCCATATATGGGGTAGGAATATGTCTGTTCTGTTTGAGGACACAGACAAGAACAATTGTCCTGAGAGGGCTAATCAGGCAACGTGGGATCAGACTTGAGGAGGGCTTAGAATGTTAGGCTATTATTCCATTTACGCCAGATGATGACTCTCCAAAGTACAGCACTTTCCAACTTGTAAAGGAGTTTCAAATACTTGTTTTCACTTAATGCTTACAATGATCCTATGAGGTTGGTATTATCATCATCATCCCCATTTTAGATACAAAGAAATTGGAGTTCAGAATTTAGATAAAGGCTGAGTACAGCTACCAAGAGGGAGAACCCACACTCAAATCTAAAGTTTTAGTTTTCAAATGCTATCATTTTAAATGAGTTCATTTCTCCAGGCTAAGATATAATTTATTTCTGTGAGTACTGTAAGTTCTCAAAGATATAACTGCAGACCCATTGTTGGTATCCTGGGAAATAAGCAAACGGGGAAGGTGTCACAAATCTGCAGGCATCCAAATGATTTCCCAATTAGAAACAGGCAAAAAAAAGGTATAAACTCTCCAGACTAATCAATGGAAACAACTCGAAGAAGAAGATTAGGCAACAGAGAGTTGACGAGCACACAGTACAGAAAGATGCAATTAATTGCTAGGAGCCAGAATGAGTTCTCCTACAAGCACCATGAACAACTAACTCACTTTCGTTTTTTAGGCCATTAGGCTTGATCAGCCAGGAGGAAGGCTGAAGACACCATGCGACGTGATTTTGGCAGCCTCCGAAAGGTCTCATGATATCCTTGGGTCTTTGTGGGGGATCTGTTGAAGAGCCTTGCCACCCAGAGTGAGGTCATCAATGGACCAGCATCCACTGAGAAGTTTGTTAGAAACACAGAATCTTGGGTCCCACCCCAGACCTACTGAAACTGCATTTTAATGATAGAGCCAGGCAATTCCCGTACATATTAAAATCTGAGGAGCAATGGGCTAAATTGTAGGATAATTCGGTGGGTTTGTGACCACCAGAACAGTCATAAAGTGAACACTAATGAGACGCTTGGTGTCAATCTCTAGGAAAGTCTCAAGATGTCCTTTCCTGTTCAGTATTTTTTACATTTAGAACATAGGAGCTAAGAGTACTCACTGACTTTGGAGTCAGACAGACCTAGGACTGAATTTTAGTTCCTCCATTAATTAGTTGTATAGCCTTGAGCAAGTTCCTTAATCTCTCCAAAATGAGGATGATAATATCTATACCTTTCAAGGATGTGGTGAGGAGTAAATGAGAATGTTGTGAGAAGTTAATACAGCACATACCCCCACATATAGCAGATATATGATCTGTTCCATTAAGCACACAGCTCATCATAAATTACCTTGTACCGTGCTAGCTACGTATGTGTATTAGTTGTCCATTTGTATGTCTGTGTATTTAAGTCCATTACAACTTCCTGAAGGCAGGATCATATCTCCTTTTTCTGTTGTATCATCCAAAGGGCTTATCACTCTCTTGCCCAAAAAATAATGAACACAAGCAAAGCAGTGTCTGGTGTTTAAACAGGATGCCGAAGTGTGAGCTTACCCTGAATGGCTGGACCCCAAGCAAACAGATAATACCAACTCAAATGCAGATCGACAATTGTTTCATCTCTGGGAACGTTCACAGGGCGTTTAAATCTGCAGGTGACCCGATTGTTTTCAAAGACTCCTTCTTCATCTCTGGCAGGGTTTCTCTGAATCTCTTTTGCCCACTGGCCTACATTATAGAAGTGCTGTATGCGGACCCTGCCATTGTCATCATGGACACAGGCCATGACGTCATCACCACCCTAACATGAAAAACAATGGGGGAAGAAGTCAAAGGTGTGTCTTTCACAAACTTTTCTGCTAGAAGGAAATTTCACTCAGATATATCCATTTCATTACCTCTATAATTTGAAATCCCGCCCAAAGAAACCTATTTTTTTTATTAAAAAAGCTTTAACCAAGTGAGTGAAGTTAGCATTACAATAACTGACATCAAATGCCTCCTTATGTGATGTTCAAAGAATACATCTCCAGCTATTTAGTATTCCTGCTGACAACACAAAAGTAACCTAATCATGAGGAAACAATCAAACAAATCCAAACTGAGACTTCTACAAAAAATGATTACAAAAACTATTACAAAAATACTTATAATCTTCACAAGGACCGATGTCATGAAAGACCAAAAAAAGAAAAAAAAGGCTACGAATTGATTTCAAAATAAAGAAATGCATGACAACTAATAGTGTTCATAGACAGAATCCTAAGTCATAAAATAAAACTTTCTATAAAGGATAGTATTGCGACAATGGACAACACTGGAAAATGGGCTGTATATTTGATAATACTATCATATTAGTGTTTAACTTCCTGAATTTAATAAATAGATTTAATCTCCAAAGTTTACAGAAAATAATAAAAATAATAGCAAGTACCAGCAGCAACAGCAGGGCAGTGAGATAAAGCACGTGTGGAAAAGTGACATCATTTGTAAAAAAAAAAAAAAAAAAAAGAAAGAAAAAAGTTTTGGAAGTAGACAGTGGTGATGGGTGATGGTTGTATACTGTGAATATAATTGATGCCACTGAAGTGTACATTTTACAATGTCTAAAAATGGCAGACTTTATGTTATGTACATTTCACCACAATAAAAAAGTTATTGGGTGAATCTGGGTGAAGCAAATGTGTTGCACTATCCTTACAGATTGTCTGTACATTTAAAGTTTTAAAAAACAGGGCCAAAAAATGTGGCTCAGTCAGTAGAGCATGAGACTATTGATCTCAGTGTTGTGAGTTTGAGCCCCATATAGGATGTAGAAATTACTTAAAAATAAAATCTTTAGCGGCACCTGGGTGGCTCAGTTGGTTGAGCGTCTGACTCTTAATTTTGGCTCAGGTCGTGATCCCAGGGTTGTGGGACTGAGCCCCATGTTGGTCTCTGCGTTGACCATGCAGCCTGCTTAGGATTCTCTCTTTCTCTTGTTCTGTCCCTCCCCCGTTCTCTCCCTCTCTCCCTCTCTTAAACAAACATTAAAACACACACACACACACGCACACACGCACACACCAAATCTGAGCACTTCTCACCACTCCCACTGCTCTAACCCTGTCTGAGCTGGCCTTCTCTCATTGCAGGAGCCTCACAACAGGTCAGGTGAAGAGAGTAAGGCGGCTCCTATTGATAGAACAGCAGCATGTGCAGAGGTACAGAGGCCCAAGAAAGTCTGGCTGTTGGAAAGCACCCTGGCACAGTGAAATGGCAAATGATAGTGCTACAGAGGAAGGAGGGGAAAAACACAGCAGAGGCACAGAGAGAAGCACAGGTAAGAGACAGACAGCTGCCTGGGATCCTGATGCCCTGCCTGTTCCTGGTCCTGGCTTCTGGTCTTTCTCAGGTCCAGATGTGTTCTTGCCCATGTGTACTATGGAGGAATGAATTGTTAGACTCAATTATTCAATCCCCAGTACTAGTATTACATACCCACACTTTCAAGGGGCCTCTTGGTAAGAGAAGTGAACTCCCCTGTCCCTTCATTCTGGGCTTCACAGTGTGACTTACTCTGGGCATTGAAATGTTAGCAGATGTGATGTAAGCAGAGGTTGGAAATAAGTTTGGATGGATCATGCCTTTCTGCCTCTGCCAAGAAAACAACATGCCTTGGTAGCTGCTGGTTCCAGAATGATTAGAGAAAACCTGAATCCAACCCATGGACAGGAGCCAAGCCCAGCTGAGCCCTAGCCAAATCACACACATGTGAACGAGAAATAATGCTTATAAACGGTGTAGTTTTGGAGACGCTTCTTGCAATATTATTGCCGTAACAACTAATAAATGCGGGTACCACAAGATACCCTGTATTCTCATAACCAACCCTTTCTTTTGTTTGAGCCAGCTTGAAATTTTTTTTAACTTTCAATCAGAGAGCCATAACTAATACAGTCATTATTATGCTTTGATCGATTTATTTGCTTTGCTTTGAAAAAGGAAATCAAATGCTAGAAATTCACTTCTCACATTTAACAGTGGCATGGGAACCTAGAGAAACAAAACCATGCCCATTCTCTAAAATCTAAAGTAGCACAGCAAACTGAAGGAAAAAAAAAAATCACCTTTTATCATGATTTGCGTCTTACCATTTTCTTGTCTGAAGAGAATCCAACTGCTACCCAACCATCTGTGTCAGCGCTCAGTTCAAATTCCACATCAGCCCCTATCATCCGGTAGCTAAGGAAGTAGTCACAAGTCTCTGCATTACAGCCCGGTTTGCCATATCTATAGGACATATCAAAACATATCACTACTTCTTCAGCTACTTATTCATAAATACATTAAGAAGTCATCAATGTATCGGGCACACCTCAGCAAGATTAGCAGATAAATTAGATCTTTGCTACCAGGGATCTCAAAACCAGTTTCACTCAGGAGAGAACACAGAGAGGATCTAACTGCTCCTTTTTATCCACATACATCTTGAGGGACCAGAGATGGGAAGGGGCTTCCACAGTGAGTCAGTAGGGCCTCCACTCCCAGCCAGTATTCTCGACATTATATTAGAGCTTCTCAGAGACTAGTTATTACTGAATTATTTCTGAATCCCTTTCAGAGGAAAAAAAAATCTGAGTTAATAAACTGTCTTTGTTAATTAAATGTATACCAGTTCTTCTTTACTTACAAATTCTCATACAACTAAACTAACAAAAATTTACAAATGAAATATAAGTTAAACTACAGAACCAGAAACATTCAAATTCCCAGCATCCGTGTGATAGATAATGCAGTGTTACTGAAGGTGGATTTTGCTTACCTGCATAGGGGTATATTTGACTATACTGTGCAGGGTCTCTTGGTTGAACACGCTCTTACCACTACCACTAAACACAATTCCACTAAACACAATTCCACATTCCTCCACTTTTATCTGTTTGAACTGCTGCAAAACCCTTATACGTACAATACACCAAATGGATACCTCATCTGGTATTCACTGAGCACAAATGCATCAATATTTATAAAATCTGCGCTCTGTCAGGCTACCTGATGCTAACACAATTACAAATTTAGACACCAGAGTATAGGGCAGTATAAACTGGTTATCCAGATAGTCAGATTATGCAGACATTAATCTTTTTAAGGAGCACTATTGAAATGGAAACGCAAATTTAAACTTTCTTACAGAAGACATGTGGACCCTTTAAGAATCTGAAAGCCCTAGTTGAGGAACATCATTTTTACACCATTTTCACAATAGCAGAAAACTAGCAACGGGTGAGACCACAGAAGCTCAGGTGGGAGGCATGTGAAGAAACAGGGCACAAGACTGTCAAGTGCTGACTGAGGAGGCAGGGAACACACCACAAGGCTGGCAGGTACCCTGAGTAGGTGGGAAGAGATGTAAGTTTCAAGACAACATGGAATGGGCTGAAAATGCTGAACGGGGGTAAGGAAAGCTAAAGGAGAAATGAATGTGCCAGAAAACAAGTCACCCTGAAGCCAGCAGGTACTGAAATTCCTTCCCTCCTCAAAAATGTCACCCATCACTAGGCTTAATATTGCTGGCCATGTTCCTCAATAATAGTATTATTTGGATTCTTAAAAATTCCTTAGAAATACCTTTGTATTTCAAAGAAAACTCAAAACCCCTTTATTCAATTTTTTCTCCTTGGGCACTGAAGAAAAGAAAACAAAAAAAAAATTCAGAACTTCCAGTGCAGTGGCCATCACAACCTTTACTCAAGGACAATTTATCCTAGGAAATAACAAATTCAAAGAGGAGGCTTTTCCAACAACGTGGAGCTGTCTGGATGGGAGGTTCACTGTCTGTATTGGTGTTTGCCAGCTCCCATCACGTCTTGATAGAACACTACTAATAATCACAGAGGGACTCACTAAACCTAAGATAACCAGCTATAATAATCAGTGTTTAATGACTCTTTAGTATCATCCAGATATTCCTAAGTCATGAGTCTTTACTTGAAAAGGAATTGGAGGTCTTAGATGTCTATCATTGTCTGTCCCGCTCACAGCCTAATAAAACATAGCCTGTGCCATGATTCTTTTTCATATAGCCAGCTGGTTAGGAGTCGATACCTGGGCCAATGGCAGTATGGTCATAAGTGAAAAGCCAGGTCAGAGCGTTCCAGTGCCAAGTAGCATTCTAGAGTTTACGGCGTCTAAGACCGAAAACTGGGGTGCCCACCAGAAACAGGCCACATCCCTGCTGAAGCTGTGAGGGGGTGCAGGCCCTGATTAGAATAAACTGTATGCAATTTAAATACTACCTTGAGAAGTAAATCAGTGTCTTAGCCTTAAAGATATCCAACTCGCAGATCTACCAACCTAAAGCATCCCTTAGTTTTTCCACAGTCATCCACTTTGATTTTGGCAAATGGATCCACGGGAGGAGCAGTAGGGAAAGGGTAACCTAGACGGTGAGAATAAACAATGGTTAGAAAATCCAGTGACAGCTTTTCCAAGGAGACGTTTTTCTTTTTAATATATTGACTATTTTCTATCGCACGTGTCTAGAAAGGCTTCAGGTCTCAGAAAAGGGTTTTGTTTAAGCCTAATCACCCTCTTCATGATGGTAGGGTGCACAGTACACATCTTTGAGACAGTCTTGCATGTTAACTAAGAATATGTGGCCTTTCCCTCATTTTACAGGCAAGGAACCTGAGTCAGGGGGTGGCATAATTCCATATAACCACTGGCTCATCACAGTCTCTGGGAGTGTGAAAATCAGTTTTCACGCAGCACATGTGCTCGAAGAGAAAAAAAAAATCAATAATGAAATATATATTTGATGGTACAGGTTTTCCTTTCCATTTATATATATACACAATAGTAGGATTTTCCCCTTTCTCTGAACTTACATTTCTCATTAAGCTGTATAGGACATTTTCATATCTCACTAAATTCTTCAAACAACATCGTTTCTAACAGCTGAGTATCTTTCTTGCAAGATGACTTAACATCATAATGCATTCAACCACACACTGAAGGGCAGCCCTACATTACGCTTCCAGTCTGTGACAGCAAGATTTTTCTCCTCGGCTGTTAACTCCAGGCACACAGGAACCATGTGTGATTCATCTTGTGTTCTCTGTCCAGCATAGTGCTTGGCATTGGATGGTGACCACATGATTATCAAATGAATAAATAAAATCACCCACAGACATTAAGAAATGTAAATAATATAAACTTGAGGCTTTGTTTCCATCAGGTTATGCCTTATTAAAAAAGCCACCAGGACGCCTGGGTGGCTCAGTTGGTTAAGCATACGACTTTGGCACAGGTCATGATCTCATGGTTTGCGAGTTCAAGCCCCCTGTCGGGCTCTGTGCTGACAGCTCAGAGCCTGGATCCTGCTTCAGATTCTGTGTCTCCCTCTCTCTCTGCCCCTTGCCTGCTCACACTGTCTCTCTCTCTCTCTCTCTCTCAAAAATAAACATTAAAAAATAAATAAATAAAAATAAAATTAAAAAGCCACCAGGCCACACTTTCTTGGCACACATCTGTACACCATGGACAGTTCATTTCTACTACCCTAGATCTTGACCACATGCTAAAATACAGCCCTAGCTTTTTGCCATCTTTAAGCATTTGAGCCAAATGCATCAGTTTTTCCACTTTTATGCTTATTTTATGCTCAGTCCTAAATCTATTTTGGTACTATAGACTGAGACCTGCCTTAGATGGTGTTTTTTTTTTTTTCTTAACATTTTATTGAGCAACCGCTTAATGCTACAAACTATGTTAAGCATCTGCATATATGTTCTTCTTATTTCTCACTACAATGCTGAGGTTATTTTTTTCTCAGAATACAACACAATGACTACTTACATTTTAAAAATTCTATAGGTAACTGGGACGCCTGGGTGCTCAGTCAGTTAAGCAACTGACTCTTGATTTTGGTTCAGGTCACGATCTCACGTTTGTGAGACAGAACTCTCTGCTGGGCATGGAAGCTGCTTAGGATTCTCTTTCTCCCTCTCTTTCTGCCCCTTCCCTGCTTGCACACACGCTCTCCTTCTCTCTCAAAAAAAGTTACTAATAAAAAATAAAAATTCTATAAGTAACTGAAAAAGACAATCTCTTATAATGCTGCTTCTCAGTTTCTCTATATTTTTTTCCTACTCCTAGCATCTAGAATAATACACTGGCATTATTTCCAGCTCAATAAATGCCAATTATTATTACTACTGGATTATTATTAAGTTTTGTAAAATACACAGAACCAATACTATTGGGTAAGATCATCTCTAGAAGAATGGGTTTCTTAGTTCTAAATAAGAGCAAGTTTTGAAACAAAACTCACGTATAAATGTACCAAACTACTTTATTACTGTTGGCAAAATGGCTTCTCAGGGCTTTTCTAGCACTAATTTCCTATTATCTTATATGCTTCTAAAACTTGAAATGAGAACTTCCTTTGTCAAATGCATTTGGGCACATTTTTCTCTTGTTTTGTAAGATGTTGTATAATAATTTGGTTTTTGTCCCTGGTCCCTGGGAAGAGAGGGCTCTAAATCTTTGGGATTCCCTAGCAGGACTGTCTTTGCTATTCATGAGCCCCTTGGGATCACATGATTGGGGTTGGTTACCAGAGGGACCAATCAGGTGATTCGAGGTTTGGGGCTATAAGACAGCCCCATTCCCAGGGAGGGGTGGGAGGTTGGAGACTGTGTTCAATTATGTAGCCAGTGACTAAATAAATCATGCCTATGTAATAAGACCCCAGTAGAAACCATGGACACTGAAACTCAGTGCCACTTCCTGGTGGGTGAACAAACTAATATTCAGGAAGTGACAAGGCCTGATTTCGTAAGAGGGCACAGAAACTGCATTTGGGAGACTCCCAGACTTCACCCTGTGTGTCTTCACCAGCTGTTCCTGAACTGTACCCTTCAGTGTAAGTATAGCACTTTCCTGAACTCTGTGAAACATTCCAGTGAGTTACAGACCCTGAGGGGGTTTGTGGGTAGCCAGCTGATCTAACGTGAGAGCAGTCTTGTTATGGAGCACCCCATTTAAACTGTGTACTCACACTGGGTTATCTGCACCAGAAATTAATTTCACTAGATTAGTTGGGGTTGGCAGAGCAATATTAAGCACAGCAATATTACAATTTTTTCCTTGAATTTAAATAATCTATTTGGCATAAAATAAGTTTGGACTGTGTGCCAGTATTTAAGCTTTGGTCTCTGAGCTACAACCCAGCCTTCTATAGCCAACTCTATGATGGGCTGAGTACTCTGCAAACCACATTTCTCCTTTGCCAGCTGGCTAGACTCTGTCAAAAGGAAACACTGGAGGGAGGCTGGGAGGTAGGAGGAAGGAAAGAAGACCATTCCTTCCAGTTGACTTGCTGTCCACTACACAAGTCCTCAGTGATTCTACTTCGTCATTGTGGTGACAGATGGTTTCACCTTTTCCAGCTTCTTTCTAGATTCCCACAACCAGCCCCATCATGCCTTCAAAGGAACCATCAGCAGCTGTGCAGAGAGCCCCATTCTCAGAGGCTGGGCTGCATTTCTGGGGGTGGTCTCTTGTCTGAGCTTCTAGGTTCTTACAGTCTCAAGCCTTTCTCTTCGCCCCCCACCCCTCCCACCACCCCAGGCCCAGGGCTGGTGGCTGCTTCCTGCAGTTACTGTCTCTGTGCTCCTTTTTGCTTCTCCAGTCCCCCAATACCTACTTAGATAATTCCCAGGCTGGGCATCCTGTTAAAAAAAAAAAAAAAAAAAAGGCTTAAATATGGTTTCTGTCTTTCTTTCTGATTGGATCCTGATAGAGACTAAATGGATTAATCCTTGAATACCAACGCAATGTATCTGTAAAGACTGTACCTTATTAGCTGTTATCATCTTGATAACTAGCTAGATAATAGTGTTGTTCAATAGGACATTTTACATGCACTGTACAATTTTACTGGAAAATCATTTTGATTGTAGAATTTTAAGCACATAAGTACACCAAATTAAACTGGTGGTATTTCTTTGTTTATGGAACATTCTTATCAGTCTATGCAAAGCCCATCTTAGTATTTTCCCTAATCCATTCCTAACACCATTTTCCTCCCCATCTTAGACACTTGGTGTAGTGTATTTCATGTATATCCTTCAGCAAAGGCTGGAGGTTTTCACAAAATGAGAACTCTGACATACATATCTTTAAAAAGCATTATTTTACTTGATAAATTGAAAGCACACATTAGTAATAATGGGTACCCGCCAACATGGAGTTGGGGGGTAAGCTTCTCATCTCTTCATAGGGGATGGGCATGCCTGCCCAGGGTAAGGTCCTGCCTTGTTGCAAAAATTCTTTCATATTCCCAACGACACCATCCTGAAAGTCTTGCATGATTACATTATAAATTAATCTCTAAAGTGCCTTCAGCTGAACCTGGATCTAAAGTTGAGGTCCCAGGGCCAATTTTTCACTATGCCAACAGCGCTGTCCTGCCATGCTGTCCACAGCTGCACTGCACTGACCATTCCATGGCCATGCACAAGGTCTGGAAGCCCCCAAGCAGAGCAGACTATCAAGGGCCCACCCAACCTACCAACCACTGTCCACATGTTTATTTTTACATTATGTGTGCTCTGGAAAAATAGATAGCTTGTGTATGCTTTTAACCCGCATAAATGACACTGTGTTAAATCTCATTCTGTTTATTATTTCCCTTTGGAAGTCCATCCCTATATGTCAATGTGAGACTTGTTATCACTCCTGACTGAGTGGCATTCCATGATGTACATATAATGGCATTTTCTGAAATAACCTCCGAAGTTTAGACACTGAAATTGCCTTCAGTGTTTGTCAAATAATGAAGGAGACAAACTTTCTTACGTGTGTTTCTTGTAGACATACGCAAGAGGTCTTTGTTTTGTTTTAATAAACCATGGAGAGCAATGATTGGGTCCCTCCTGTAATTCCACAAAGCTCAATGAGATGAGTATTCGGACGGGGAGCACCAGTTTACAATCCCATCCATAATGCACAAGGTCCCTGTTTCCTCACACCTTTGCCTGTACCTGATGCCATCCAACATTCTCAGGGTTTTAATCTGTATTTTCCTAAGTACTAATGGGGTTAAATGTTTCCTCATATCTGTATCAGCTACTTGGGTTTCCTCCTCTATGATGTGTATATGTGAAAATATCTTTGCCTTTTTTTTTTAACCTTGGTTTTCAGTCTTTCTTGTGGACTTTGTGTGTATTCCAGATTACCAGTTTGCTGTTTTCACATGCATTTCTTTCCTTCTCGTCTGTCACCAATCTTACTTTTTTTCTCTGACAGTCTTCCTTGGGCCAAAATCTTTAAATTTGATGTAGTTGAGGAAATAATTTTTCTTCTTTTGATTTGTGCTTTTAGAGTCTTGTCTAAGACATTAGCCTCCATTCTAAGGATAGGAAGAGATTTATTTCCCCACACGATTATTTATTGACTTTGTGGTACTGCCTTTCACATTTAGACCTGACCCATTTGGAATTTATTTTTTTATACGATGTGAGGTAAGAAAACAGTTTTATTTTTCTCCCTACATTGAATCAATTTTTCTCAACACCATTTATTAAATAATTCATCTTTCCCCTTGCAACTTATGATGACACCTTTAATAATTTACTGGTTCTCATATGAACATAGGTCTATTTCTGGACTTTCTGCTTTGTTTTTAGATTATCTAACTGTTCCTGAGCCAGGACCACACTATATGAATTACTAGGCTTTGTAACGTATCTCAGCAATTCACAGAACTTGATTCTTCCATGTAAAGGATAGATCATAATTTGTCAATTTCTCTCCCCAAATACTGCTGGGCTCTTGTCTGGAATTGCATTAAATGGATAGGTGAATAGGGGGAGAACTGACATCTTTATAATACCAAGTTACTCCTTACAAGATCATGGTATATTTCCCATTTATTCCTATCCTTTATATATCTTAATAGGTCAAAAGTTTTCTCTACACAGGACCAGGGCATTCTTTGTTAGGCAAAATTTGACATTATACAGATTTTTGTTGCTATTTTAAATAATATCTTGTTTTCTTTGACACTTTCTAGCTTATTGTTGCTAAAGAAGAGAGCCTTTGGTTTACATAGGCTGATCTTGTTTATGGTGACCTCATTGCATTCTCTTGATTTATAGATGTTTGTTCTTTCTGATTTTCTATGTAAATACTCATATCAAGAGAGAGAAAACATATATTCACACAAAAACCTGTACACAGATGTTCATGGCAGCATGATTCATAATAGCCAAAAATGGGAAATAACCCAGATATGTATCAATTGATGAATATTTGTGGTTTCCATTCTTTTTTTTTTTTCTTTAATTTTTTTTTTCAACGTTTATTTATTTTTGGGATAGAGAGAGACACAGCATGAACGGGGGAGGGGCAGAGAGAGAGGGAGACACAGAATTGGAAGCAGGCTCCAGGCTCCAGGCCATCAGCCCAGAGCCTGACGCGGGGCTCGAACTCACGGACCGCGAGATCGTGACCTGGCTGAAGTCGGACGATTAACTGACTGCGCCACCCAGGCGCCCCATGTGGTTTCCATTCTTGTCTAATTCACAGACACTGTCTGTTTCTTTTCTGCAATCCCTTGAGCCTGTTTCGCCATACTCCACTGGGTGGTTAATGGCTTCTGGTTTGCTATTTATTGCTTCTAATTGACTGCTTGGCTCACAGCCTCAGGTATTAATTTAGTACTTGATTCCTTGAAGTTTTAACCAGAAGCTGTCTGTTCAAGTCCGAGAACTACTGCACCAGCCTCTTTCTCTTTCTGAACTGCCTGAATCATCATTTCTGCTTATCAGAGTCATAATGAAGTACAAACGTCAAGGGACTTTATATAATGTAAAATATGTAAAGCTCCACACACATGAGAACACCCATTTAGCAAAGCCTTCATCGTGGCACTCCACCATGCAGGAACCTTCAGTTCCCAACTATTCCATCGATCCCGAGCCCCTTTCCTCAGGTTTGCCCACAAAAATACCTCATTCAGCCTGTCCCACTCTATTTCATAGTGCAGATCAACAGGGACCCTCTGCTTCACCAACAGGCTATGGACACCCTGCACCACCTTATCCATAAAGTCAATCAAGAAACCTACCTAGTTCTCTGCTACTTTCTTTTTTTCAAAGTTTATTTATTTTTGGGACAGAGAGAGACAGAGCATGAACGGGGGAGGGGCAGAGAGAGAGGGAGACACAGAATCAGAAACAGGCTCCAGGCTCCGAGCCATCAGCCCAGAGCCTGACGCGGGGCTCGAACTCACGGACCGCGAGATCGTGACCTGGGTGAAGTCGGACGCTTAACCGACTGCGCCACCCAGGCGCCCCTCTGCTACTTTCTAGCTGTGTGAGTTAACTAACATATTTAAATTTTCTGTGGGTCGCTTTCCTTAACTCTGAAGTGAGGCTAATAGTAGCGTCTAAGTCAGAGGGTTGCTGTAAGATTTAAAGTTAACATGGAGGGTCACCTGGGTGGCTCAGTCGGTTCAGTGTCCGACTTCAGCTCAGGTCATGATCTCATGGTTCATGAGTTCAAGCCCTGCATTGGGCTCTGTGCTGACGGCTCAGAGCCTGGAGCCTGCTTCCGATTCTGTGTCTCCCTCTCTCTGTCCCTCTCCCCCTCACGCTCTGTCTCTCTCAAAAATAAATAAATGTTAAAAAAAAATTTTTTAAGTTAATATGGACAAGGGACTTAAGGCAATACCTGGCACACAGTAAGCACTTATTAAAAGTTAGCTCCAATTAGTGTTATTACCAGACTACATTAATGGAGGATATGTAGTTAGATCAGATGTAGATTATTCACCTTTGAAGAACTTCCAGATTGGTAGGGTGATGAGCAAAGGATCCACACACAATACATGGTACAGGTAGGAAGAATATAGGCAGATGAAGGAATTTGTGCCCTTTTCCCCGATCTCTGTCCTCTCTACTGTCTTACTAGCTCTTACCAAGTAGGAAAAACTGTGGTCAGAACTCAATGGTCAGAAGCTCATTGATTGGGCCACATTTTACAAGTGGTCACATCACTATGCCTTAAAGATAAGCAACCATGCATATGTTTCCTCTTTTCCTTCCAAGGCAGGGAATGGCCCCAAGGGCAAGCCAGCTACCACTATTCATATGGCTGGCAGTAAGACTTCAGGACCTGCAGATCTTTCCGGCAACGAGACGAGAGCAGGAGGCTTTACTTGGGACTTAACGCTACGCTAACAACACCCAACTAAGTTTTTTCAGAGAACCCTCAGAATAGGATTTTTGTCCATAATCATGAGGTGACCTGTTTTACATTCTGTTGTTCTGCACATATAGATTCTGCCTTAAGAACCTCAAGAGGAAAGGGTATGAGCGGTAGAATTCAAGCACCAAGGCCCTACCGAAACTCCTGATCACAGAGAATAAAAAGGGTCAATGGTAGGGTTAGATTGTATGATACGAGAGAATATCCTCACTCGGTGGCAGAGGGTGGGAGAAGGAGAAAATCATGGAAGGCTCCCTGAAAGAGGTGGCAGTGGAGGAGTTAGGAATGTAAGGATTAGTTGTATAGGCTAAGACCATGGGAATCCCTACGAATTCTGAGAACTAGCATAATAAAACCAAAACAAATTAAATTTAAAAAATGAACAGTTAGGAGGCAATTAAAGATCCCAAATCAGCCAGTTTTCAGCCTTTGGCTTTGGGGGTCTTGGACTATCTGGACACTGGAGAAATGGTTTCTAGACAAGGTTTCAGTGACTCCTCCATCCCCATTATTCTAATTGCCTTTTTCTGATTTCACACTACCAGGTCATGTTTTCATTGAAAACTCAGTTAGTTGGCTACTTTGAACCAGAGAAGAGAGTACCCTGCAGAGAGGAAACAGGAAGCCCTATCACAAGATTTGTACTGATAGGAAGAGTAGTTTAAAGGCACTATTTCTAGCTCTTCACTTGTCACTTCCTTCAAAATCAATCAGCAACCCCCCAGCCCCCCACTTCCTTCTCCACTGAATTCATCCCAGGAAAATTCACCTCTCATTTCCTGAATCCATCAACTATTTTGCACCTTCATGCTATGGGGCCCCACGACAGCATGGGACACTGCTTCCTGACATCTTCTTTCCCTTCGCTTTCTGGGTTAGGACATCCACCTGGGACATTTCCTGCTTCTGCTACTCCCTCTCAGGCAGTCCCCAAAGGCAATGTCACTGGTTATTTCGAGGGATCTTGAGAAAGCCTGTATTCAGGACCCATAGGGCTAAAACCGAGACCCAGAGATTTCTGGTGGAGGTGCTGCCCCTGAGAGGCTCAGCCCACAAATGTCCCCACTAGCACCCGCCAGATGGCTGTAGGACTGCATCTGAAGATGCGCGAGACTACTGGAGAGAGAAGAAGACAGT
This sequence comes from Puma concolor, assembly GCF_028749965.1. NCBI lineage: Eukaryota > Metazoa > Chordata > Mammalia > Carnivora > Felidae > Puma > Puma concolor. The sequence continues at coordinate 70,687,845 of NC_141679.1, forward strand.
GAAAGCCCAGGGTGAGCAAAGGGGAGGAGTAAGAGATGGCTGTAAAATGAAACTGGGCCAAACAGAAAACTCCAGATAAAGGAGTTGAAGCTTCATCTAATGAGCAGGTTGGAACCATCACGGATTTCTGGGGGTTAGAGCCAAGCTTCAGGCTGTATGTGCAGAATGGGTGACAAAGGGAAGCAGACAAAGTAGGGATGTCTACACACATCGCATGCCCTGCTGCCCCTGCGGGGTCACCTCACCTAAAAGCCCTTCCTTTTCTGTCTCACCAAAGTCCTTCGTGCTTCCTAGCTCAACTCTAGAAAAATCTTCCTTGTGGCCTTAGCTGCCTGATGTCCATGTTCATAAACCGTCTGGACTCTACAGTTTCATTCCCTCTGTATATACAAACTGACATACAGCGTCTGCCCCTGCTCTCCTCCATTTGTGCCCAGTGAGAATATGAGCTCTCGTGTGCCATGTGTGAGTCACCTGGCAGTGTGCTGGGCTGACTACCAACAGAATAAATATGTATTAGATGCTTTCAGAAACAGATGGGCTTTGAAATGTTTATTCTTTTCCAGAGTGATAGATGCTGCTTCCGCTTGCCATCCTCCCACTGCCCCTCGCTCTCCTTCCCCGCCCCCCTCCCTCGGCCATACGGCTGCCCAGGTAGAAGACTACATTTCCCAGCCTCTCTTGCAGCTAGGTCATGTAATTACGTTCTTGCCGAAAGAACGTGAGCAGCAGTCATCTGTGCAAGCAGCCTGAAAGGTAACTGCTTGTCCCGAACCTCCTCTCTTTCTCCTTTCCTCAAGCTTGAACGAGGACATGCCAGAAACCCAACTTCTACCACACCGATGAGGACAAAGCTTTGCTGGAAGGTGGAACAAGATGGAAGGGGCGTAGGTTGCTGAATGTCCTTATGGAACAGAGCTGTCCCACCTGCCCAGACCAGTCAGACTCATGTGAGGAAAAAAACAAAGTATCTTACTTAAGCCACTATGTGTAGGTGTCTCTGTTTTAGCACCTGAACCTCTACCCAACTATTTCCCCAAATCCATTCTTTCCATTTTGATACAATAATTCCACTTTTTTAACTGGGCATCTTACTTCTCAGCTAAAAGGCCACCTTTCCCAGCCTCCTTTGAATTTGCATGTGACCACATGACTAAACTGTGGCCAATGAAGGTAATCAGTGACCTTCTTCCCACTTCTTCCCACTGCCTAGAAAGTGAATGTAATGGCTGGAGATCAAGCAGCCGTTTGGGACCATGAAGTTACATGCTAAGAATCGTGAAGAAACAGAAGACCAGGATCCAGTGTCTCTGATGAGCACAGAGCTTCTGATACCAGCCCAGACTGCCTACTTCTAGATTTCTTCACATGACAGAGAAACTTCTATCTTATTGAAGCTATTAGTGAGTGCTTGTTGTATGCAGCTGAACCGAATCCTACATAGCAAACATACCCAGCATCATATCAGTTGCAGGGACATTTCAACCCCAATTTTATTCTTGCATATCCCTCTTAGCAGAAGAAAAGGAAAATCACTACTTTCTAAATTGCAGCAGTCAAGAGGCCAGTTTCTATTTCTTCTGCACAGAATCAGCTTGGCTTTTGTGTTCACTGAAGCAACACCACAGGGAGGTCTCTGGCTGACAAACCCCTAGTCTCTGGGCCCAGCAGCCCCCAACAATGGTGGCTCACACTAGGGGACCCTAACGTGTGTGGTAACAAAAAAGAACTGGGACGAAAGTGGGGAAGGAGCTATGCCCCAGCTCTGATGGCAGGGCAGTGAGCAGGAACAGAACGCCGGTAGGTTGGGGCCCTGGTCACCACAAATTTAGGTCAATACAAATAGGGAGAAAATAAGGCATCACTTTAAACTGTGATTTCTGCTCCCCACCAGCTTCCCTGCTCTCACACACCCCAGGCCAGATGGCGGCCTCTTCCCCTACCACCCGTTACCCCAACCTCGGACAGAGAAAGTGGAAGCCACCCGTTGAGAACTGGGGAGCCTAGGCTCAGCCCCACCGGTCCGCAGCCTCGCAGACCTCTGCTGACCACCTCCCTCTCCTGGCCTGTAAAGCAGGAGGCGGGTGGAAGGGGCTGACGGCTCTTCGTGTGCCTCCTGCAGGCCGGCGGGGGTCTGAGTAGTGCACTCCCCACTCCGGTCCCCACGGTCCCAGAGCTGCCTCCATTCGCATCCTTACCAAATCGCCCCTCCGGTCCCGTTCCTGCCGCCCCCTCGGTCCCCCACCCCCACCCCGCGTCTCCCAGCCGCAGCCCCTCACCCTCCTCGGACAGGTAGCGCAGGTCGTAGAACTCCCCGGCGAAGGTGCCGTAGGAGGAGTCGTGGCGCGGCACCGCCTCGTCTGCACCGGCGTCCCCCCGCGCTCGGCCCCGGGGTCCCCGGCCCCCAGGGCCCGCGCCGTCGTCCGCGGGGCTGGCGGCGCAGGTGGCGGGCCCGGCCAGCAGCAGCAAGACCAGCGGCACCCAGGCCCCCGGGCGCTGCCGGGGCGGCTGTGCCATCGCTGCGCACGGATCCCGAAGCCAGGCCGCTCCGGCCGCAGCGGGGGCGCCGCGGGCGCCGGGCCGGGACTGCGCAGCCGCTGCCGCCGCCAGCACGCGCCCGCCCCCGCCCCCGCCCGCATCCCGCGCAGCAGCGCGGCCACGCTCCCCGCCAGCCTCCTCGCGCCCGGCTCCTCGCTCTGCGCATCCTCCAGCGGGCGCGAAGCCTTGGTCCTGCCTCCTAGCATCTCCTCCCGGCTCGGACCCTCTCCTAGCAGCTTGTCTTCCTCCGCCCTTTATGCCAGTCTCCCCATCTCCCCTTCCTCCCTCCACGAATCCCCAACCCCCGCCACACACACAGATTTGGCCCTTCTAGACCCTTGCTTCTGTGCGGTCCGCGGGTGTGCAGCATGGGCATCCCAGAAAGCTCGCTAGCATCACCAATCCCAAGCCTCACCGCAGAATCATGAGTCAGGATGTGCGTTTTACCAAGATCCCCAGAGAGCTCAGTGCACATCCAAATTTTAGAAGTGCTCCCCGGAGAGTGTACCTTGGACACACCTTGCCAGAATTCCTGCCCTCCCCCATCATCTTGTTCCAGCACTTTTTGTTTTATATGAAGCACTTACTATGCCCATTATTTCTTGGGATCATATCAGAAGGAAGTTAAAACAGCAGGATCCCCACTATCTAGATAGGTAAACTAAGATACTTAGAGCCGGAGCTGAAACCAGAGCCCAGCTTTCGGGCCGAATTCACGGCTTATTCTCCAGAATTTTGAAATGTGTCGACAGTGGAGACGACTGGTGCCCTCGCATAACCTAACCCCTTCAAAAGGAGGCAACTGTCAGAGTGGCTAAAATTAACAACTCAGGGAACAACAGATGTTGGTGAGGATGTGGAGAAACGGGAACCCTCTTGCCCTGTTGGTGGGAATGCAAGCTGGTGCAGCTGCTCAGGAAAACAGTGTGGAGGTCTTTAGAAAATTAAATATAGAATTACCCTATGACCCAGCAATAGCACAACTAGGAATTTATCCAAAGGATATAGGAGTGCTGATACATAGGGGCGCATGTACCCCAATTTTATAGCAGTGCTATTAGCAATAGCCAAATTATGGGAAAAGCCCAAATGTCCATCAACTGACGAATAAAGAAGATGTGGTTTATATACACAATGGAATACTATTTGGCAATGAAAAAGAGCGAAATCTTGCCATTTGCAACAACATGGATGGAACTGGAGGGTATTATGCTAAGTGAAATAAGTCAGTCAGAGAAAGACAGATATCGTATGTTTTCACTCATATGTGGAATTTGAGAAGCTTAACAGAAGACCATGGAGGAAGGGAAGGAAAATAAAATAGTTACAAACTGAGAGGGAGTTAAACCGTAAGAGACTCTTAAATACAGAGAACAAACTGAGAGTTGATGGGCGGGGAGAGTGATGGGCATTGAGGAGGGCACTTGTTGGGATGAGCACTGGGTGTTGTATGTAAGTGATGAATCATGGGAATCTACTCCCAACGCCAAGAGCACACTGTAACTCTATATGTTAGCTAACTTGACAATAAATTATATTTAAAAAACAAAACAGGCAACTGGTTTAGCCTCAGCAGGCAGCGCAGATCCTGGCAGGACTCCACCATGTGTGACGACCATACTAAATTCTCTACTTTCTCAAATCCATTCCTGCAACTTGCAATTCCCTTTGCTTGTATACTTAGCCATTTACCCACAACTCGGACTTACAACATGCCAGATCCTAGAATTTTGTGTGTGTTTTATTTTAAGTAATCGCTTTACCCCACATGAAGCTCAAACGCACTACACTCAGGTCAAGAGTCATATGCTCCATCAACTGAGCCAGCCAGATACAACTAGGTCCTGGAGATCTTTTGATGGTTTTGAAGTGATAACTGCTCAACTGTTTTTGGTTAGAAAACATGGATACAATTCCTTTCATGCTGGTATTGCAGAGCCAGCATTTTTAGCCTGCTTTTTCTATTTCTTTTTATTTCATTGCATACACAAAGAAAATAATTATGGTGGCAGAAAAGCACAGAGGTTCCAAATGCAGGCCCAGAAGTCAGACTGTTGTGCAATAGTATATCAGTAACCTCCGTGAAGGCAAGGAAGCTTAGGTAAGATGACAGAGGTAATGCTCAGTAGGGTTTGGTGCTAGAGATAACATGAATGTATATGCAGAAGATTATGAAATACAAATATTCAAAAGAAACTAGTGATCTCAACCTTTTTTGGCCCAGGGTAGATGGGAGATGGGGCTCACAAAAGTACTGTGTGAACCAGAGGGCAGGTGTTTGCTATTGTGTAGCAGCTGGCACGGATGGTGAGTTGTCCAACTGAAATTTAACACGTTTAGCCTGACAAGTGAATCAGGTGTAATTCATGAAAAGCTTGGGCTTTGTTAGGTCTCCCAATACACCAGTTGTTACAAGAAATAGATCAGATTTATTGCTCTGAAAAAAGATGAGGGGTGCCTGAGTGGCTCAGTTAAGTTGGTTAAGCGTCTGACTCTTGGTTTCCGCTCAGGTCATGATCTCACGGTTCGTGGGTTCGAGCCCCACTAATAGCACAGAGCCTGCTTGGGATTCTCTCTCTCCCTGTCTCTCTACACCTCCCCTGCTAGGCCCCCCGCCTCAAAATAAATAAACAATAAATAAATAAATAAATAAATAAATAAATAAATAAATAAATAAATAAATAAATAAAATTTAAAAGATAAGATGGGAGCATCTGGGTGGCTCAGTCCGTTAAGCGTCCGACTTGGGCTCAGGTCATGATCTCACAGCTCATGAGTTCGAGTCCCGTGTTGGGCCCTGTGCTGACCGCTCAGCCTGGAGCCTGCTTCGGATTCTGTGTCTCCCTCTCTCTCTGCCCCTCCCCCACCAAAAAATAAACAAACATTTCTGGTTTTGGAATCCAAGCTGTTATCTTTCACTTTCTTTTTTATTCCCTTCATTTTAATAACTACAATTAACAGTGAGGGTGCCAGATAGAAAGCAAATGAAAACCAGGTCATTCTTCCAGTAAATTGGTCTGATAAAACCATGTGGGCTTTTTGTTGTTGCTGTTGATGGGGGGGGGGGGGTGGTGTTGGAGGTGGGTTTGCAACCATAGCTTAAAATGAGGCTTGCAGGTAATCTGGATCAAGGGACCTGGAGTCCACGGACTCAACGGGGGCCACAGATAGGTTCCAGGGGTGGTGTAAGGACCTTATGATAGTGCTGGAGCATGTGATGCATGGATTTGTTTTTTTCCTAGGGAGAATACTCCTAGGTATCACTGGTCACTCAAAGTCTGCATGCGTCACCAGCACCTTGGAACCTACTCCAGCCCTCAATTCCCTACTGACTTGGCTGCTTCTTTTCATGGAGTTCTCCCCCAATCACTTAAATTACCTTTGGGATTTTCTTTTTATAAGATTTGAGCCCTGGTGGGAGACCTGTTCCCCTCTTTGTTACATCCCAGGTTTTTCAGAGACCTTCTGCTCCCCGGTGATGTGAATTCGCTGAGCAGCCAAGAAATACTGTGGTTTTCTCAATAGTGTACATTTTCTGGGGGAGGCATGTTTCCTGAACATTTTGAGACTACTGGCTAACCAAGAGCCAGAAATTCAAATAAGAACTTACAGATGCACCTGAGTTTAATTTCATTTTCATTTTTAAAAGACAGATAGCACTTTTATTTTCTCTTCTCATCAAAACCATTTCTCTAAAACAACTTTTTTCTTTATAAAAACTCCCTCCCTGCATTACAGTGTCTGACCAGTAACAGATATGCCCGTTCTTCTGACCGCCTAGTATATGTGATTTTTTTCCCCCACTTTTGGTTGTTTATGAAATACAAGTTATGATCTTGGTAGTTCCTCCAAAAGTGAAACACAGAATTGTCATATGACCCAGCTGTATTCCAATCTCAGTTATATACCCAGGAGAACTGAAAACATATGTTCATACAGAACTTGTATATGAATGTTAACATTATTCATAATAGCCAAAAAGGAAAAGCAACTCAAATGTCTATCAACTGATGAATAGATAAATAAAATGTGGTACAGCCATACAATGGTATATTATTCACCCATAAAAAGGAATGAAGATTGATACATGCTACCACACGGATGAACCTTGAGAACATTGTGTTAGGTGAGAGAAGCCAGGCACGAAGGACCACATATTGTAGGATTGTATTTATATGAGATGTTCAGAATAGGCAAATCCATAGGCAGAAATCCAGAGACAGAGAGTAAATTAGTGGTTGCTAAGGAGATAGGGAGGTGGGGGGAATTGGTGGTCACTGTAGATAGGCAGTTTCTTTTTGTAACGATGGAGATGTTCTGGAATTAGTGGTGATGTTTGCACAACATTGGGAACATACAAAAAAAATTTCAAGTTTCAAAAAAACTGAAAAAAATTTGGGGTGCATTCAGATGGAATCTTCTGAATGCTTTAGGACCTAGTTTCTCAATATTCTATGCCGTCTGCAATCCACAAACTCTGTGAACTGCAGGATTCCCAGGCCTCTTGTATTACCCCCACCCATGCCCACCAGGAGTCTGTGGCCCACAGTTTGGAGCCCGTATTCTGACATGATTCTGTCAGTAAGCTGAGCCCCACCCCCGGACATAAGGTATGTGTTGTGTGACCGTATGGTGCTGTCGTTTGTTTTAAGTATATAAAAAAGGTGAAGCAATTATAGCAATTCATTTTTGTCCCTAGGAATTCACCCAACACGATGTCATCTCCTCAGGTCACCATGCCAGGCACCTGCCATTACATTTAAGTAGGCAAATAACCAGGACAACTGCTGAAACAGTGGAATCTTCTTGATTTTACTGGTTAGAGCTGAGCTGCCAAAGGTACTGGGTTTTCATATACAGTAACAGCCAACTTGTTGCGATCAGACTTCCAGTGACATCGACTTCTGAAGCATCTGTGAACCCAGGGGGATGTGGGGAGAAAAGCAGGAGACTCAGAGCCTCCTGAAAACAGCGTCCAAAAAAGCCCATACATCCCTCCTCAGTAGCAAAGCACACCTGACACATAGGTCATACTTGGTCTCCTGGCTTCCCCAAGAACACTTCCATTCTGCCCTGGAGGTTTCCATCAGAGAGCAGGAAGTGAAGAGCAGAAGACTCAGAAAGCAGGTTAGAAGAGGAGGAGGGTGCTGGATTGGCAAGAGGTTATAACCCTAGAAACAGATAGCTTCCCAGTCTTGTACAGGAACACATTTGTATCATGTGCACAAGATAAAGAACAGGTAAAGCTGTTTCAAAGTATAGCCAGGGGTCATGCAGTATGGGAGTAAAAAGTCCCAAACACCACAAATGCCCCAGATGGCTTCACCAATAGAGCAGAAAGCAGTAAAATTCATCAGTGAAAACAGCACAATAATCCGTGAAAGGCAAAGCCAAGCCCTATGTATTTTGATAGCTCCTGATGACATCACTGCACCACACCAAGGTACAAAAGGGGCTGATTTTTACAACGATGACCATGACTCATCAAGAAAAGGTTAAATACTCTCCAGTATACTCTGTTTACTAAGGCAGGGAAGTACGTAATGCATTTTAGAAAGATTTCCCTCAAAAAAAAAATATTAAAATTTTAAAGTTCAGCACTTAAAGGGTTAATCCTCTGTTATCTGAATATTTGCTTACATACCTCATTTTACAACAATGCTAGTAAATGAGGCATTACTTTTTTTTTATAATCATTAGTATCAAATTATTGGCACCATTCAGTTTTAAGGATAGGGACAGGAGAGCAAACTATACAACATAAAAATACAGTTCTGATACAAATATATGAGATCAACTCCACTTAACAAGTGGTCATAAGAAATGGATGGACATTCTACACACAAGGAAATACAGCTAGTAAATCATCACGTGGAAAAGTGCTCAGCCTTGCTAGCAATTAATGAAATAAAACAACCTTTCAAGAACAACTATACACATCTATTAAACAAGCAAAAATAAATTAAAATGGCAAAACCCAATACTGGCAGAACTACTGGTAAGTAGAAATGCTTATACATTGCTGGTGGCATTATAAATCGTAGACGGATTCAAGCATTCAGAGGGAATAGGGGAGTTGAACTAATGACCTTTAAGGTCCTTCCAACCCAGAGATTGGATCTTTCTAGAAAGCAATCTGGCAATATGAAACAAGAGCTATAAAGTATTTCATGCTCTTTGACCTTGTAAGCCCTCTTTGGAGATATTCCCAAGGGAAGAATCCAAAGTAAGGAGCATCTTTTACAAAGGCATTCATAGCAGCAGTATTTATAAGAGTGAAAAATTGGATAGAACTCAAATATCTGATAATGGGGATAAGTGAGGTTAACCATGTTATGTGGATATAGAGACATTTAAATTGGTGAGAGCAGGATCTGTGTTAAAAAGGGAAGATATGTGTTAGGTGGGGAAATACAACCAAAGAGTATATACACACTGATCACAACGATGAAAAAACGTGTGCATATTCATTGGGAGCTTGGGCAACAATTTAGAGGGCTAGCTTGTGGTTAGGGGGTGCCTTTATTCCTGCAAAGTTGTTCAAGTGCATAATAAAAATTTAAAAACACATTTCTTGAAACTATATAAAAAGACAGCAAAGTGTCATCTGGTCAAGGTTCTATCAACAGGACAAGAATTGATCAACTTTAGAAATAATTTTCCTTTATGGAACACCCAAATGGATCTTGGTATTGAATCACCTTATCTTTGTAAAGGATTTTTAGACAATTTAAGCTATAATTTCCTACTTTGGGCTTAGTGAAAAGTTCTGTTTATCCCAAATAATATCGTATCCAACAAACCCACAATTTAAATTATATTTCAGATTTCGCTGACAGTGCTTCAGTCCTGGTGGTCACAACTTTTTTTTTTTTTTTTTTTAGTTCATCGATTCATGTCTGAATAAAAATGAGTGTTAAGGACTTCATAGTATCTGTATAATTACCAGTGTAAATGAAAAACCAGCAGTAAAGAATTATTCTCTCATTAAAAATGACTCTTTAACAAACAGTCAAAGCTTGGTCCAAGTTTCAATCATACAAAATCATGGTTGGGACTGATAGCAAAGGATTCCATGCCATATTAACCCCCTGTGGTTATCAATATATACACACAGGCAGTACTAAAAAGGAATCCCATTTTCCCCATCTTTCTTCTCCTAGGCTTACCAAATCCCGTCCCAACTATACTGAGTAGCAGAAAAACTCTAATACTCAGAAGACAGAAAATAACTTCTCCAATAAAGTCAAGCCGGAAGTTGGCTTCAACCAGCCATGGAGACCTGGTGAACAGAGCACACATCTGTGTGTTGTGCTGGAGTGAGCACACAAAGCCCGAAGAAAGAAAACGGACAGAAGGCACCATGCCATCCTCCAGGCAACAAGGGGAGAATTTCACAGTTCGGTCATCAATAGTCTTTTCATCATTTTCTCTCTTTCCAGTTCCTGCCGGAGCGTCTCTGCACTGAAGAAGAGCAGGTGACAAAATCATGAGATTACGCTAAAAAATGACAAAAACGGGTTCAGCTGAAATGCATCTCCCCCATCTTCTTTCCTGACCTTGGTTCTCGACTCTCAGGCCCCTTAAGGACCCCTGACAGCTGCTAGGGTTACAATGACCTGAAATTGTCTGGCTGCCTCCTGGTTTCCCCCACCAGACTGAGAGTTCTTCAGGACACTGCTCACCAGCAGACTGACCATACATGTCATTTATCTCTGAATCCCCACAGCCTAGCCCCAAAGCCCAGCTCGAGGACTTCGTACATAGCAGTCTCTCAGGAAAGGTCTTCTGAATGAATGGGAAGATGTCCAGGGTCCTGTCATTCATTCTTCTCTGGCTGCACTACCCCCTCACTCTTCCTTAACCGTTCTGGGCATATTCCATTTTAGAAGCCTTAGCATTGGCTGCTCCCTGTGATGACTATTACTCTTTCCCCAAATATCTGAAGACTGCTCCCTTCCCACCTTCAGGTCTCTGCTTAAAAACCACCTCAATGAGGCCATCCCAGAATGCCCCATTGCCCTTGTTGGTTTCATTTTCCTCCCTAGCTTGTTCTCTCTCTCTCTCTCTCTCTCTCTCTCTCTCTCTCTCTCTCTTTCTCACATGAGCGCATGCACACACACACACACACACACACACACATTTATTTAACCTCTGTCTCACCTCCCCCAACACTAATTTTTGAACTCCATAAAGGTGGGACTTTTATCTGTTTTGCTCACTATACATCCCTAGGGTCTAGAATACTATCTAGCCTTTGTAGACGGTTCAATAAATACTCACAGAATAAATGAATGAAAGAATAAATAAGAGGCTTGTTGATGTCAAAAACACAATGAAACTGGAGCCTGTGCCTGCTCTCCCTGTCACCAGGGACTTGCCGGTTACTTGCCGGTGACTCACCTGGCTGCCAGAGAAACAGGCTTCCGCGTGGTGTAGATGGTCTGCACGGTGGAGACGGTCTCTGTCAAAGGCCTCAGGGTCACTGATGGAATCAGTGGGGAAGACTGGCCAGGACAGCACTGTAACTTACTGTCTCTAAAGTCTGCCTGTCAAGGAAACAGAAAAGAGGAAATCAATCTCAACTTGGGTTCCATTTTTATACTGTCAGCTACTCCCTAAGTCTTACCACACAGTTGCTGATATATTTTTTAATAATAGCTAAAATCAATTACCACTTATTTAATGATTTTATTTTGGGCCAGTCATTTTACATATATGACCTCTTGGCAACTCTTAAAGCAGAGGTCAATTTCATCACATTAGACTCCATCAATTGTAAGAACTCCCATTTTTGCACGTGCCACAGAGGACGAAAAATATGGCCAAACTTACCACGCCCACTAATGTAATGAATTTTCTGACTTCAGAGATTTAAAAGGTGAAAAAACGCATACCTTAAAACTGATTTTATGGACAAGAAAAGTAAGTCTCAGAGAGGTTAGGTAATTTTCCCAAGGTCACACAGTAAGCGTTAAGAACCAGGATTAGCTGGCTGCATAATTGGTGTTTTTCACCACTGTAGCAGTGCTTCCCAAAGTATGGTTCCCCAGACTAGCCGCACCAGTATTATCTTGAAACTTGGTAAAATTGCTGTCCTCGAGCCACTCTTAAAAGTCCCGGTGTGATTTCTGGCATTGGCTTCCTGCTGCATCTTGGCCCCTGGCTTTTCAGGAAGGGCTTCCCTGGGTGTCTCACAGCACTGCCAAGGCTGGGCAGGAGGCCAGAGGGCCCGCACGGGGCCAGCTGAGGGGAGTGGAGGCGGAGCTTCCGGCTGGGGAGCGGTGCCCAGTGACACTGCAGGGGCCGGATGAACTTAGGGGTAGTAGCATTTAACAGCCTGGCCCAGCCCGTGTCTCAGGCCCTCTGGTTCTTACAAGGCAGGTGCTGGAAGCTGTTCATGACTTTAGAAATGCATTATTCTAGGAACCTGTTTTTGCCTCTGCCTGGACTGCTGGACGCCTTCTTACCTCTGTTCAACTTCTGAAAGCTACACCAGCCACTTCCTCCCTCTCCATGTGGCTAAAGCCACCTCTGGTTGTGACCATCACCTAGCTCACGAGACTGCACTTTTGGCTACCCCTAGGCCACCCCACAGATCCTCCGGGCTGGCCAGAAAGCCTCTGGAAGGAGCCTCAGGGATCACTCAGTTCTAGGAATTACAAACGCTGATCCCTGGAAGGAGGAGACGGTGAGGGGAAACAGGAGGTGATCTTAGACTCCCCACTTCTGCTCCATGCAGCCCTTGTTACAGAGTGAGTTCTGCAGAAGCTTTCATTTAAAGAAAAGACTTGCAGCTGAAAAGAACCCTGAAACTCATCAAACTCATTCACTTCGCCAGTGAGGAAACTACAACGTTTAAATGCTTCAGAGTATTTCGACAACTTTCAGAGCTTAAAGAAGCTGATGATGCAAAGGGCAGTGGGGGGCCTGAAGCCAGTTGTCAAGGATGACCTGCTCTCATTAACGATACCCCTGCCTCTCCACCCTTGGGAAACAACCTGTGGGACATTCTGTGGCTGGGAACGTTCTGCCAGGTTCTTGATCGCTTTTGATCCTTCCTGAAGCAGACACAAGGAGGATGTTCGTATTACTATTTCTGCTCAGAATAAGAGGAGATCGGTGCTGAGAGTGGCGAAGTGACTTACCTAAGATCACACCATTATCAAGATGTAGATCCAACCCGAAAGAATGGGAAACAGGAACTCAAACAAATCCATGTACACACATGTTCACAGCGGCACTGTTCACAACAGCCACACACCCATCAGTGAATGAAGGAAGCAACACACGGGGGTATATACACAGAATGGAACATTACTCTGCCATAAAGAGAAATGAAGTGCTGATACACCCTACAATGTGCATGAGCCTCAAAAACACGATGCTCAGTGAAAGAAGCACAAAAGGTCACATATTACATCATTCCATTTATGTGAAACATCCGCACTAGGGAAATGCATAGAGACAGAAGGCAGATTGGTGATTGCCAGGGGCTGTGGGGGGTGGGGGGAAACGGGAGTGATTGTGTCACGGGAATGAGGTTTCCTCCGGGGGTGATAAAAATGTTTTGGAACTAGAAGTCGTAGTTGCATGACCCTAAATGTACATGACCCAAAGTGACTACATGTCACTTTGGAATGGTCAGTTTTACTTATGTGATGCTCATAAGTAAGCATCGAATAACTTAAGACAATGAAAAGATGTAGACCCCAAATCCCACTCCTTCCCAACCTGACAGAGTTCATAGGATTAGATGAAGCTGTCGACATCATTGTCTGGCATTCCACAGAAAAGCATGCCACGCGGGAAAACATTTTAAAACACAGACCTGTTTTCTGAATCTACTTACGGCGAACTGTGGCCCTGTAATGAAAGCATCAGGAAACGGGGTCACTGGATCAGCCGGGAACGTTTTTATCTTCAAAAAAGAGAAAGACAAGAGGGTTACTTACCGATTAGCAAAGAGAGTTCTGAAATCTTTGGGGGTGCACTTTTAACACCAAACTGAAAGATTCAGGGGAACCTACGAAGAGCCCGCACGGCTTGTCTAAGGAAACACACAGAAGGTCCCGGAGGCCTTTTGGCCAGTGGTTGTATCTGTACTGGGCCATTGCACTGTTGGGGCCAGGACCCAGCAGGGATGCCCTCTCATGTTTGTAGGGCTCCCCACGCTTACCTTGCCCTGGAACTCCTTTCCCTGGAGGCTGTGTGGGCCTCCCAGGCATGCTGAGCCCTATGTATGGCCTGATCCATAAAAGGCCATGACCAGGGTGTATAATGAGGCAGGCAGAGCTGCCTGGTTGCTGATTGTCCGCCCCCCCCCCCCACCCGCCCCCCAGCTGTGGGCCATGGATTAGGAGCTGCTACAGGCCACATCCTGGGACACAGTCTATGAGAGCAGACAGGGCACCAGGAGGCTCGCACTAATTAGGCCAGAAGGTATTCCCTGTAGTTGTTGGACTCCCTATAAGTTTTGGCCACAGAGGAAAACTGTGGAGAAACCCCTGGAAGAACGTGCGAATCCTGCCACCGTGGCCTTTGGGGATTAAAAGGCACTGTGCTCAGAAGTGCCCAGTGCGGGGGGAAGGCTGCGGCACAGAGCTGGTCTGAGACAGAGTGGAGGCACCAGCCTGAACAGGCGGCAGTGCGTGGCCAAAAAGAGCCTTTGCTCCCATTCCTTCCCCTTTGGTCATTTTGTCTTTGACCTCCTGGGGGCCCTGGGGCATGTGGAGTGTGCTTATTTCTTTCTACTGGCCTAGAGGACTGCCAGCAGGCCCAGGGGCCTGACGACTCTGGTATTGGCTCTGCCTGCAGCCCCCAGGGCACAGAAACTGCCTGCCTCCCTGCCGGTGAATGCTCACTGTGCCACTTGCCACCAGAGAGCTGCAGTCAGGACACCGAGGCCACCACTGCCCCTGGGCAGGTGCTTTTACGTCTCTCCCAGGAGCTGGTCCGTGGACCCTGGCGTAGCTACCTGATGGCCTTGAGTCACTCTGACGGGGGTTAAAATAGGGCTGAGCAAGAGCACATCAGAACACGCTCAGATCTGCGGAGGGGTTCTGAATGAGTGGAGTACTTCTCAACCAATCTGCGAATGACCATGTCTCTGCTGTGTGCACGGAGATGTCCAGTCCACGCCGGCTCCCCTTCCCTAAACTCTCTCTGGCCTCTTTAAACATCTCAAAATTCCCAGGATGGGTCCCAAACTGCCTTAAGACTCAGGAGTCAGAGAGTCTGGGCGGGTCAGTTGGTTAAGCGTCTGACTGGACTTCAGCTCAGGTCATGATCTCGCGGTTTGTGAGTTCGAGCCCCCACATTGGGCTCTGCACTGACAGCACGGAGCCTGCTTGGGATTCTCTCTCTCTCCCTCTCTCTCTGCCCCTCCCCTGCTCGTGTTCTCTCTCAAGAATAAATACATAAACATTAAAAAAAAAAAAAAGACAAGACTTAGGTGTCGATTCAAATTGTCAGTAGCGGCTGCCAGCAGCATGGCGAGAGGATCCAGGGGAAGCCCCATGGTGCATTCTCCTCCCGGGCCTAATGGTGCAGCATGTGTTCTGAGACCACTAGCAAAGTGAAAAGCTGCATACAGATAAGACTCTCAGACCATCATGAAGTAAAACGGAGAAGAGGCATATTACTGCTATTAAAGAAACGTGAACATTGGCAGCTTTAAAGAATTATCTTACATCTTCTCTAAGAAAAAAAAAAATCTATCCCAACAGTTACACTCTGTGTTGCTCAGCTGTGGCAAAGTATATTCCCTCTTCTGGTGGTGCTGTCTCTTGGTAGAATCACTTTAGAAAGGGAGCAAAGCCAAGGTCACAGTATTGAACCCAGCAGGGTTCAGCCTGATGCAACAGCTTTTTGTGTTCCCTCGAACAGCAACAAACTGGAAACAAAGCACAGTCCTGCAGTAAGAATGTGGTAGGTGAATGGTAGGCCAGTCCCTGGATGGAATATACACAGTCATATACAATGTGGCAACAAGAACAAGGAGAAACAATCCAACATTAATAGAAAAGGGAAAAACAGGAGATGATATGGATACTATGACTTAACATTCTAAAATTGTGAATGGACATGAATAAATACTAGAAGGACACATGTAAGAATGAAAAAAAATGTGCTCGGTTGGGGATATGGGTGTTTCCTTTCAGGTTGGTATGTGACATCCTGTTATCTTGAAAAATAGCAGGAAAAGACAAGTTTAAAAAAAAGTTTTTATTTTCAATAGAAATGCAACTAAGGTTTTTCTCATCTAGGCTGATCAAAGCTTTATGAAAATGAACTCTTCCTGGTTCTTGAGACCTAGAGACACAGGGCAGGCCAGCAGCCACGTGTCCTAATTTGGTCAAACTATGTATCCATCCTGGAGTCAGAGCACCTGTCAGCCGGGCCCTTCCGGAAGGTCTAGTGCTCATGCACTCCCGTGGGGTGGCCGCCTGGTGGCTCCTGCCCGCCTCACCTCTCCTGGCCAGGCCCCTCTCCCTGGCAGGGTACCTACCAGCCTCGTTTTGATTGGAGGGTGCATGCAAACTCCAGTGGTCTCTTCCTTCATGGGGGGAGAGAGTGGAGGAGAACAGCGAGAGTGGGCACAGTGGGGGGCGCTGGCGGGCTCTGCCTGCTCGCGAGGAGGGGAAAGAAGGGGAGGAGGAGGTGGTGAGAGAAGGGGAGGAGGCAGAGAAGATAAGGGAGGGGAAGGAGAGAAAGACAGCACAGTGCAAGAAGGATCTGTCAACTCCAGACTGCTCTGGAGCCAGCCTCGCCCGAGCCTGCTTCTAGCCCCTGGCCAGCTGGCTTTTAGGCCCCCCTCCTCCCTCGTCTCCCCACCTTCTCTCCTCCTCCCTGGCTCTCATCTGTTTTCTCCACTATCCAAGCAGAACAACCCATCAAAACCCCATTCCCGGGGTTGGCAGGCAGGGGCCATCTCCTGTGCCAACTGCGCGGGTCTGGCAGTGGCTCCCTGCAGCACTGGCCAGGCCAAGCCAGAAAGAGAGCCGCGATGAATTAGTGATGCTGGCCGTGCAAGCAGTATGAGGAATGGCCACACACTTGAGCGTGCTGGCCTTCCATGCCTGGTGGCCTCCTGCACCCTGCTAAGTAAGGGCCCACCTTATGGTGTGATTAGCAGGTGTCCAACAGAGTGTTTCTGGGAAAGACATACATCAGCAAGGAGGAACATGGACTTTGGGATTTACTCTGTCATGGCTTTTTGTTATCTATGTTCAGAAAACATAATGGCCTTGGCCACCCCCGCTCCCACACCCATGGCCCAGGCCATGACACCTTGTATCACCACCGAGGCACCTTGTCGCTGTAGCCAAGATACCAAGCATCGTGAGAAAATGCCACATCGCTTGGGGTACTGGGTTCCCCACCCCAGCCCTAAGTAGTGCCATGCACCAGCAGAGGTCCAACAGCTTGTACCGGTGAGGATGAGGACGGTGAAGAGACGATGTTCTGATGCTAGGAGAGGGGGCCGCTGACCGGGTTAGTGTGTGTTGCAGGGAGGGACCATTTAATCCAGAGCATAAATACACACGCCTTTTAGTTCAAGAGAGCTTCCTTAAATAGTTGTAAATCCTGCCATAACCAACGAAGTACAGTCTCTGGTAAGTTTCACTGAAACACGGTCAAGAAAATTGCAGGCACCTTTTTCTGTCTCCAAATCGATCTGATTCCGACCTCTTTACATTTGCCCGGTCCTGGGCAATTTCCAAAGGGGCCTTTACAACCATTACCTCGCAACGGCCTTGTTTACTATTCAAATTTGGAGATGCAGAAAAATTGCACCTGCAAAGTCTGAAGCCGTGGTTCTAGACCCTCTTGTTGATTGTTTCCGTATCCATTCTTCAGAAACAAGTGAGTCCATAGTAGCCATTTACGGTCAAGTTTCAGCAGCCTGCTGAGAATCCCTCCACTGCTCTCTCCTGTCCTCAGCATGAACCCTCCCCTCCACAAGATGGCATTTGAGACTTGAGTGGGGTGGGCTCCAGCCCGTCCCCCAGCCTCAGTACTCAACACTGTCCCAAGCAGAACCAACTTCCAGGGACCCCAGGCCACAGGGCTTTTGCCTCTGCAGATAAGCAGGCACTCAGGTGTGCTTTTTGAAGAAAACAAAAGCTGGCATAAATGATCAACAAACATGGATATGTTGCCAAATGCCAAAATGTGTACCAGCCATTAGTGTCTCAGCTGAAGGTGGTGATGAATGACAAGGCTTTGCCTGACATTGGACTTTTATAGTAAAGGAATGTTGAGCCATCCCACAAACATTTCTGACCTTTCTACGTAAGCATCTGTTAGTAAATGAGCAGGAAATAAGAGAACATGTGTAATAGGATACTATTTTGAAATAACATTTTATTTTTTTTTTCCTCCCAGCATTTCCTCTCCTCCTTGGGTTTCTTCCACATTCAAGCAGCTAGGTTCTTCTAAGCTACTTGGCTTTTGAGTCTTAAAATCTGACTCTTTGGGGAACAGAAAGATTTTTGGCATAGACAAATGAAGATGAAAATGTGGAAGGCTTCTTCATCATCCAGATAAGAAAAGAGGTTGCCAGTTTGAGGACTGGAGAGAAAAGTCAGAGGCAAAGTGACGAGCGGTAGACATTAGGAAGTCTGACCAGAGGGGCCTGAGCTCCACAGGTGGAGGCCAGGGAACAGGGATTAAAGAGCAGAGGGGGACAAGTGTTCCTCTGCCCAGGTAGAGCTGGGGCAGAATGGCTGTGTGGTATGTCCAACAGGTAGAGATTCTCATGCCATCAGGACCACGACTCCCACCCACCAAAAGGGGCATGAGGGAAGCAGGGAGTGCCCCAGATGTATCAGCAAACAGATGACATCACAACCTAAATAGACTTCCCTCCGTCTCCCTGTGCCCTGGAGAAGACGGATGAATCCCCAGGAACATGGAACAGGCACCCTGATTTGACTTCAGATCAAGCTTCAGCCCTCCTGATAGAACGAGGTTCAAAATACAAATGAGGCTGTTCAGACGGATGGAAAGTTAGTTCTTCTGACACCCAACACAGGCCTTTTTTTTTTTTTTTTTTTTTTGGTCCTACAGAACGTTCCTTTGACCAGGCCAGTCTCCTGCCTGGCACATGAACTCTTGACTAATATTCTCTGGCCCAGAACAGACCTGGGTTGTGACTGTCGCTGCTTTGCAGCTGGGTGAGTGGTTCATGAAGTACAGGGATCGGGGAGGGACAAGCCCCAAAGAGAAAGCATTGGGAACACAGAAGGCATAGATGCTCATGGTGTGTGTCACCAGAGGAAAGAAGCTAGCATGCTAGACCTGGGGTGGGGGACACGATTGATATGTAAATGCCCCGTCCTTCCACTCTGCTAACACCTGTACCCTGTGGATGTGCCCACACTCACCTCCCAAAGGAGGGTACCAAATGGACAGGGGTGTTGCCTTCACTCGCTTGCCTTCATCCCTCCCCCACCCCTCTTGCCCCACCCACCTCTTCTGTCCCAGGCAGAAACCCCAACCTGACTGCCAGATCTGGGATGCAGATTCCGGCAATGGGCAGGCAACAGCTGCACAGGTTGTAGGGCTGATGTTGCTAAACTGAACTACATAATAAAAGAGTGGGCACTGGAGCAGAAAAGATATGGGAAAAGAGTGTTGCAGGAGTGATGCTGGAAAGAATGTGGTTTTTTTTTTTTTTTTTTTTTTTTTGGAGAGTATGGGGATGAAAATCCTTGGAGTCGCACAGGGTGCAAGAGAATTAAGAAGGAAGCAAGTTGTGATTCGAGAAGTGTTACCAGGGAGGTGATAATTTAATCTTGGATCTTGAGAGATGCCAGTTAAAGACTGAAACTTGTTATTATTCTCAGCTGTTTGGACTATGCTTCTTTGGAAATCACGCCACACAGAGACTGGATCATCAGGGTTGGAGCCATAAGGGTTAAACTAGTGCTGATAACGTCTAGGTGGGACCACGCTGGATGAAGGCAAGAGACTCTGGTCCCAGCTCTCTCTCTCTCTTGTTCTTCTAGCTCCGGCCCACGGAACCAGGGTAGTAATGTAACTTTAGGAGTCTCATCTGGCCCCAGACCCTAAATCCAGGCTCTCCTCCACTATCCTCTGGGGCAGATACACCTCCACAAGGACAGAAGGGACTACTGCTTCTATTTCTATGATCCTGGGAGGAGCAGAGGGAGGAGGTGGAGGGGAAAGGTCCACACAGGAGAAGCAGGCTGTCAGGGTCCCCCTTCCTCTCTAGGACCCTTCGGCACTGGTGGAGACAGGACTCTGAAGTGAAGTAAAATCAAAGCCAGTAGTGCCAAGGAAAGCCCCAAATGAAGCAGGCTCTTGACATCAAAATACCAGCCCTCCGCACCCCTTCTGTGGGAATGTGCCCTGTGGACATGCACGCACACCTCAAGTCCACACAAGCAACACAAAGGACACTTCATCCTGGGAACGCATATCCACTGCAAACTTTAGCTGTGACGCGGGCAGCCGTGTCTCAGTGCAGCGAAAGGACGTCAGCTGCCCCGTGCCAGGGCAGTGCAGCACCCCACACTCTGTTTCGGAGCTCAGAGCAGCCCAGAGATGGAAGCAAGGTGTGCTCGGAGAAGGACTGAGCTCCCTTTTGCCAGAAGGGTACAAGCAGAGGTTGGACACTCACTTGGTAGGCATTAGCGCCTCAGATCAGAGGAACTCTGGGTCCCTGGCAGATGCTGCTTCCTTTCTAATCTCAGACCATTATGGTCAAAGAAAGGATACAGATGAGGCAAGCAGATCTACCAGCTGGATCTGCAACACAGTGGTTTTTAAGGGAATCTCATCACTCCTGTCCGAGCCACAATATGTTTTTTTGTAACATACCTCAACTTCTTAGATATGCCAGAATGTTTAATAAATACTCAGTATTTGCTTATGCTGTACCCTCCGCATAGATTGTTTTGCTCCATTACTTCCATCTGGCAAACTCCTACTCATACTTCAAAACCCTAGCACTATGAAGCCTTCTTTTTCTCAGTGGCCCCAGACAGGGTTAGGCACTGGGTTTCACAGCAGTAGCCGTTTCTATAGACTCTCTTATGACATTAATTGCAGCATGCTCCAGCAGTCTGGAAGTTGCTTAAGAGGTTAACTCACAGAGAGATCTTCCCCCACTGTCCTCTACTCCTGCCTGGCATGTTTTCTTCAATGTGGGTCTAGGAACTTAGCTTTCTCCCCATTCTGCCTTCATAGGCCCTCAGGTCGTGCCCCAGGGGTTGTCGGGTCCTTCCGGGGTTTGCTGCCCTCCAGCTGAGGGTTTGCAGTCTCAGTCTGAGGAGCGCTTTAGACACAGCCCTTCTTCCAGGCATTGTTCTTTTCCAAAGTGGCAAGTCCCTGAAATCCAGATGCCAGACTTAGCCCAATCTGATGATGCACAGGGCACCAGAGAAGGAGCTGGAACAGCCGGGCTCAAGCTCGGTCCCTGTGTGATTACCCTACTCTGGGACTCAATTTCCCCATCTGTGCAAAGGGAGGACGAGGTGAGGGAAGGCCCTGCTTCTGGGTTACCCTATCATGACAATCTGTTTAACAAGAAGGCCATCAGTAAGTCAGCTGCGTTTTCTCCAACATGGGCAGGAAGGAACTCTGAAGGTTCCCAGACCCCAGGGTGTCTTGCCCACTGTCGGTTCTCGGCTGTTTATCCAAACATGCTGACTCGAAGCTCTCAGACTGTACCAACTCTCCAGATGACAAGGACAACTGTTTAAATCACAAATGATTTCCTTGTGCCAGCTGAGGCAGACACAGCGATCATTCCTCAGGCCTAGGCAGCATTTTGCCTCATTTGCCTCCTCTTGAAAGCCTTCTGGAAAGCCTTCCTCTCCACCATATTCTCCTCCAGTGAGCCAGTCCTGAATGACTCTCACTTCTGGCTTCTCCCCCTGGCATGTCCTACGTGGCTCTCCTGTCGATCCTGGCCCTTTATCAACCCGACTCCCCTCCAGCCTCTAGCTGCCCTGTCCACTCCCAGAGCCTCACACAAGCCAGGTGTGCAGTGAGCTTTCAGGAGGTATTTTGACTCACGTTCCACACGTGTGGACCACAATTTATGCTCAAGTACACTTCAGTATCAGGCTGAGCCCAGCCAAGGGTACCTCCACGTTTGCCTGTGTCATCTAACACTACTAACAACACGTCACACACATTTATGGTGCTGTTACAGTCGTCAAGGGCTCTCTCTCACGTGATCATTAGAACATTCTTAGGCAGACACGAGAAACAATGGCATCCTCTATCCCATGACGAGGCTCCTAAGGAAGGGAACAGAGACCGGAGCCAGATCTGGCCTGCATGACTCCCAGTCCAGTGCTCTCTCCCCCGACAGGGTTTCTCACCTGCAGGAGTTCCATGAGGACCATCCCTAAGGGGAGACATGTATGCAGGGGATAGAGGACGGCAGGGAGGCACGAGGGGCTTGGAAAGCTGAGAGGAGGCCTGGAGCCCGTGCTTCAGACCGGAGCACATTGTTAGAAGCGGCAGTGAAAGATACCCCTTGGTGGGCATGCAGGGAGCAGCCCCGGAAAAGCCAAGAAGCCAAGACCCAAGCACCGAGGAGCCCTACATGCTATGGGAGCAGCAGACAGGCCGGGCGGGACCCCTGTGGCCTCCCTCAGGAGAAAGGGAGCGCCACCTCCCTGGAGAGCTCTGGGAGGTAGAGGGAACCATGCGCCCGAACCCTGAACCCCTGAACGAAGGCTGATCCCCGAGGCTCCGGGCTGTGAGCAGGACAAGAGGAAGAGCCTTCCCAGTGGCAATGCCCACCTCCGTGCATTCGCCCCACTATCAAGATGTTTCTAAAGCCTGGGGCTTTTCTGGTTTTAGCACACTGGGAGGTTTACCAGAGGAGTAGCTTCCGTGAAGTCCATCAGGAGATCGCCTGGCTCCAACGTAAAGGCACCTCCTCGGTCAGAGGGACTCTAGGAAGGTGCACAAAACATCGCTGGTTAGTGCCGGCTCCAGACGGACAAGGGAATTTCACCAGAAAACACAGTTTCCTCTCCCTCCTCTCCCTCCCTCCCATCACGGAGCCCATGACTCTGCCAGTCCTCTATACCATTCCCTTGCCCAGCAGCGTGCAAGTGGGAGAGACCAAACCCCACATGTTTTCTGAAACCTTAATGGGCAGAAACAGTATGTAGCTAGAGAACTGCCTTCTTTTAAAAGGTGCCAACAACTTCTCTTTAAGTGCTTTCGGTGCTCTTTGACTGGTCTTTTGGAGGAGGAGATGCTTCAAACAGTCCTTTGAATATAGAGAGAGCAAAGACCCCATCCTGGATCAAGAGGGCCAAGGCCTCAAGGAGCTAAACTCATGGGCGCAGGGGGTACATGGTTGGCTCAGTCAGTAGAGCATGGGACTCCTGATCTCAGGGTTGCAGGGTTGTGAGCTCAAGCCCCATGTGTGGCACAGGGTTCGCTTTAAAAAAGAATTTAAATGGGGCACCCGGGTGGCTCAGTCCATTGGGTGTCCCACTTCGGCTCAGGTCATGATCTCGTGGTTCATGGGTTGAAGCCCTGCATGGGGATCTGTGCTGAGGGCTCAGAGCCTGCTTCGGATTCTGTGTCTCCCTCTCTCTCTGCTCTTCCCCTGCTCACACAGGGTGTGTGTGTGTGTGTGTGTGTGTGTGTGTGTGTGTGTGTGTTTCTCTTTCTCTCTCCCAAAAAATGAACAAACATTAAAAAAATAAAAGAAAAAAGAAGTTAAAGAAAACCCTCATCTGCGTAATAATTAGGAAGATCTTTATGGTGGGAGGGAGGTATTCTCCGAAAACCATGTTCAGTTTTTGGGAAAACATTTTTTCCTCCTGTCCTAGGGTCTCAGCAGCATGGGAGGCCTGGAGGCCCTTTGTGGGAAAAAAAAATAAACCCCATCAACTTGGCACAAGCAGGGCCCTAAGGAGAGAGATGGCCAGGAGAGGGAGCCCTGTGGCCTCTGGTACGATGCCACCCACATCCCCACTGAATTCTCCTTTGTTTCATAAATATTTTCGCTTGGTTTTAACCATGGTGAAGAATCTGTGATAGGAACCTGTGTCTACACTTGGGACAAAGCAATATCAGGGATTCTGCACAAGACAGGGGAACCCAGGAGCTGATCTGCAGGAAAGCAGGGAGCCTCACTCGGGCCAGCCGCTGGCTGCGGAGTCCCTGGCCTGAGCAGCCTGTCCTACTGAGGACCACAAAGTATCCCAAAGACCCTGGGAAGGGAGCTGAGAAATGACTGGCCCTGGTCAAGGAGGATGTGGCCTGGCCCACTGTTACTTAGAGGCTATCAGGAATCGTGACCTGTTTGCCCAGATGTCACCTCCACTGGACTGGACACTGGCCCATAAGCTGGGCAGGGAAGCAGATCTTATTCTCATTTTTAGGAGGAGGAAGCTGAGGCTTGGAGAAACAAGGGCTGTGGAGTGACAGCTCATTGCAAGCAGCCAGAAGGCATGTGAACAGAGCAGCTGGAAGCACAGTCTGGGGTCTGGTCTTGCCTTCAGGGCCCCCACCCCACGCACCCACCATTCCTCGGTGGGGTCCACAGACCAAGCAGCCTTTGACTTGGCATCATCTACTTGTAGAGCAATAGGCTTGAATGTATTTGGACCACTTGCCGTAGAGTGACCGCAGCCAAGGGGCACTCAGAGCAAACCAAGAGAAAGAAATGTCTTGAGCAAGGCCTTGTCACAGCCCATTCACATTTCTGGCAACTTCCCGAAATTTCAAACTGACGAAGAAAATAATATTTCCCATTTTTAAACTATTTGTATCGGCCATCTGATATAAGGAATGAGATGGGGACGCTCCTATGTTTTCACTCCTCCAGATTTTCCATTATGGGGCAAAAAACATTTCTTGTTTTCTACCTCTACGGTGCAGTAATGGATTATATAGGGATGATATTCTAAAATCAAAATCACCCTCAAAAATCTCTCCCATTTCTCTTAAAGTACAATGTACAAGGTCTTTCTTACGCCATTTGTGTCTCATAAACTGTTAGGTCATCTTTTGGGGACAGTTCTATAAAAACCCTGCCCCGGTGGTTGCTACCCTTGTTTTACGAGCACACAGTTGATTGTGCCAAGTTTAAATGCTCGAGGGATGCCCTGCACTACATTTATACTGAATTCCTAGCAAATGCAGCTACTCCTCTCGGGGCTTTCCCCCCATACCTTGGCCCCTGGGGACAGCGGGCCCTTGCCTTCTGAATTCTGAGGCGAGCTGACTTTGTGGCCCTTGGGGGACACCAGTGGCGCTGAGACTTGCGTGGTGGCCGTGGTGGTGTGTGTGGTTGCGGCTGTGGACGCTCCTACTGCCTCGGCCAGGTCGGGAGGGAGGTCATCTTCATCACTGCGGTTACTAAAAGCACATGAAGCTCTGCTCATTACAACAATAAACAGGCTGTGGGGAGTGCAGGGAGGGCCGGGAGGGGGCGGGGGAGCTCCCCAAACAGATGTCTGCCAGATGTCCA
The DNA here is from genome assembly GCF_028749965.1 of Puma concolor. Lineage (NCBI taxonomy): Eukaryota > Metazoa > Chordata > Mammalia > Carnivora > Felidae > Puma > Puma concolor. Next base: position 70,712,866 of record NC_141679.1, read on the forward strand.
GCTTACAGGATCCGATACAGTGACATTTTCGCCAAAGCCAATTTGGGCTGGATTTTCTGTCATTTGCCAAGAGGTTCGAATTGTTTTCTTTATTATGGAGAGACATATATGATATTTATCATTTTATCCGTTGGTAAGCATATGATTCAGTGACATTCAAAACATCCACAATGTTGTGTACCCATCACCACTGTCTACACCCAAAACTTTCTCATCACCCTTGACAGCAACTCTGTATCCATTGAACAATAATGCCCTATGCCCTCTCCCTGCAGCCCCCAGGTAACAGCTGTTCTGCTTTCCGGCTGGATGAATTTGACTTCTAGTTCCTCATACGAGTGGAATCATGCAATATATGTCCTTCTGTATCTGGTTTATTTCACTTACCATAATGTTTTCAAGGTCCATCCACGCTGTAGCCTATGTCAACATTTCATTTCTTTTTATGTCTGAATAATATTCCATTGCAGTGACAGGTTGTATTTTGTTTATCCATTCACCTGCTGAGGTACTAACATCTGTTTGAAACCCTGCTCTCAATTCTTTGGGATTGGAATCCCACTTGAGGTCATACTGCCGGGTCATATGGTAGTCCTATGCTTAATTTTTTGAGGAGCCACCAAGCCAAGGGAGTGGCCTCCTTTAGGAGGGTAAATACAAGCCATTAAAGAACCCACTGCTGTGGGGTGCCTGGGTAGCTCAGTCAGTTAAGCATCCGACTTCGGCTCAAGCCATGATCTCATGGTTTGTGGGTTTAAGCCCCGCGTTGGGTTCTGTGCTGACAGCTCAGAACCTGGGGCCTGCTTTGAATTCTGTGTCTCCCTCTCTCTCTGCCCCTCCCCTCCTCAAGCTCTGTCTCTCTCTCTCTCTCTCCCCAAAATAAATAAACATTAAAAATAAATACATACATAAAATGTTTAAAAGAGAACCCACTGCCATGAGTGAAAAGGATAATGGCCCCTTTTGCGGCCTAACAGCAACCATTCCTTTGGGGTCATAAAGTAGTTACAGGGGAGGAGTTGGGCACATTTATTTGGGGGTCCAGCAGCTCTGGTCTTAGAAGCTCTCTGATGGAATGGGATGATCCAGGCAGAAAAGTACACTAGACAGGAAGTCACCATGAGGGAGGACAAGTCTGGGTTGGCATTCTGGGTTTGTCTCCAGGGTGTGGATTTGTGGGGAAGGTTGGATCTCCCACAAGGTATGGCAAGGCAGGAAGCCCTTTTAATCTGGTCATACTGGCACAGGACAGAGCAGCACCATCAATCGCCCCCTCTCAGTATAGACAGTATTTTCTCAAACTTCTAGAAATTAAGACAAGCCCTCTCTCCCCTAATGCCAACCACGTTGCTGCCTGTGCAGAAAAGAGCTAATTCTGCAGGCCTGGGGTGCTCCAGCTCTGGATATTCCAAAGGAACCTCTGGCCACTGGGAGCTCCTGGGAGAACCTCTGGGCCCTTGGAATATCCTGCCTGATAAGGGTGTCACTGCATACCTGAAACCTTGGGCCATGCCACATAGTCTATGCTATCATCAAACTTGAGGGGAGTCTCGGGGACCCTGACACACTTTCCCTAAGGGGCTTCCGTGTGGAATTTCTAGAACTACACTGGCACAGTGGTTATGTTTTAGAAATGATGGCTGAGCAAGGGTGTAGCTAAAAGGCCCATGGCCAGTGGGCACCAGTGTGGCCTGAGCAGGGTGCCTGACGGGGGCCTCACCATGGCAATGACCTCCTGGGAAATGTGGCCATGGTATACAATTGCTGTGGATAGGACTCACTGAGGGAGGGGTCCTGGGGGGTTTCAGATCATTCTGTGTATGTAGAAGCCTCAAGAGGAGGATTTAGAGTTTATTATTAATAAGGGAACAGGTGAGGTTGGAATAAGTAAGTAGGAACATTAATAAGACGCCACATGTTGACTCATTCTATGAAGCCAGTATTACTTTGATTCCTAAACCAGACAGAGACCCAGTAAAAAAAGAGAACTACAGGCCAATATCCCTGATGAATATGGATGCAAAAATTCTCAATAAGATACTAGCAAATCGAATTCAACAGCATATAAAAAGAATTATTCACCATGATCAAGTGGGATTCATTCCTGGGATGCAGGGCTGGTTCAACATTCGCAAATCAATCAACGTGATACATCACATTAACAAAAAAAAAAGAGAAAAACCATATGATCTTGTCAATCGATGCAGAAAAGGCCTTTGACAAAATCCAGCACCCTTTCTTAATAAAAACCCTTGAGAAAGTCGGGATAGAAGGAACATACTTAAAGATCATAAAAGCCATTTATGAAAAGCCCACAGCTAACATCATCCTCAACGGGGAAAAACTGAGAGCTTTTTCCCTGAGATCAGGAACACGACAGGGATGCCCACTCTCACCGCTGTTGTTTAACATAGTGCTGGAAGTTCTAGCATCAGCAATCAGACAACAACAGGAAATCAAAGGCATCAAAATTGGCAAAGATGAAGTCAAGCTTTCGCTTTTTGCAGATGACATGATATTATACATGGAAAATCCGAAAGACTCCACCAAAAGTCTGCTAGAACTGATACATGAATTCAGCAAAGTTGCAGGATACAAAATCAATGTACAGAAATCAGTTGCATTCTTATACACTAACAATGAAGCAACAGAAAGACAAATAAAGAAACTGATCCCATTCACAATTGCACCAAGAAGCATAAAATACCTAGGAATAAATCTAACCAAAGATGTAAAGGATCTGTATGCTGAAAACTACAGAAAGCTTATGAAGGTAATTGAAGAAGATTTAAAGAAATGGAAAGACATTCCCTGCTCATGGATTGGAAGAATAAATATTGTCAAAATGTCAATACTACCCAAAGCTATCTACACATTCAATGCAATCCCAATCAAAATTGCACCAGCATTCTTCTCAAAACTAGAACAAGGATTCCTAAAATTCATATGGAACCACAAAAGGCCCCGAATAGCCAAAGTAATTTTGAAGAAGAAGACCAAAGCAGGAGGCATCACAATCCCAGACTAGCCTCTACTACACAGCTGTCATCATCAAGACAGCATGGTATTGGCACAAAAACAGACACATAGACCAATGGAATAGAATAGAAACCCCAGAACTAGACCCACAAACGTATGGCCAACTCATCTTTGACAAAGCAGGAAAGAACATCCAATGGAAAAAAGACAGTCTCTTTAACAAATGGTGCTGGGAGAACTGGACAGCAACATGCAGAAGGTTGAAACTAGACCACTTTCTCACACCATTCACAAAAATAAACTCAAAATGGATAAAGGACCTGAATGTGAGACAGGAAACCATCAAAACCCTAGAGGAGAAAGCAGGAAAAGACCTCTCTGACCTCAGCCGTAGCAATCTCTTACTCGACACATCCCCAAAGGCAAGGGAATTAAAAGCAAAAGTGAATTACTGGGACCTTATGAAGATAAAAAGCTTCTGCACAGCAAAGGAAACAACCAACAAAACTAAAAGGCAACCAACGGAATGGGAAAAGATATTTGCAAATGACATACTGGACAAAGGGCTAGTATCCAAAATCTATAAAGAGCTCACCAAACTCCACACCCGAAAAGCAAATAACCCAGTGAAGAAATGGGCAGAAAACATGAATAGACACTTCTCTAAAGAAGACATCCGGATGGCCAACAGGCACATGAAAAGATGTTCAGCGTCGCTCCTTATCAGGGAAATACAAATCAAAACCACACTCAGGTATCACCTCACGCCAGTCAGAGTGGCCAAAATGAACAAATCAGGAGACTATAGATGCTGGAGAGGATGTGGAGAAACGGGAACCCTCTTGCACTGTTGGTGGGAATGCAAATTGGTGCAGCCGCTCTGGAAAGCAGTGTGGAGGTTCCTCAGAAAATTAAAAATAGACCTACCCTATGACCCAGCAATAGCACTGCTAGGAATTTATCCAAGGGACACAGGAGTACTGATGCATAGGGGCACTTGTACCCCAATGTTCATAGCAGCACTCTCAACAATAGCCAAATTATGGAAAGAGCCTAAATGTCCATCAACTGATGAATGGATAAAGAAATTGTGGTTTATATACACAATGGAATACTACGTGGCAATGAGAAAAAATGAAATATGGCCTTTTGTAGCAACGTGGATGGAACTGGAGAGTGTGATGCTAAGTGAAATAAGCCATACAGAGAAAGACAGATACCATATGGTTTCACTCTTATGTGGATCCTGAGAAACTTAACAGGAACCCATGGGGGAGGGGAAGGAAAAAAAAAAAAAAAGAGGTTAGAGTGGGAGAGAGCCAAAGCATAAGAGACTGTTGAGAACTGAGAACAGACTAAGGGTTGATGGGGGGTGGGAGGGAGGAGAGGGTGGGTGATGGGTATTGAGGAGGGCACCTTTTGGGATGGGCACTGGGTGTTGTATGGAAACCAATTTGACAATAAATTTCATATATAAATAAAAAAAAAAAAAGAAAAAAAAAAAAGAAAAAAAAAAAAAAGACGCCACATGTTTGGATCCATGCTGATGAAGTAAGTCAGATCAGTAACACATGCATTATTAGCCCATTTGAATTTCACAACAGCCCTGCATTATGGTCTCCACTCTTCAGAGAAGTAGATGATATCCAGTGGCTGATTGTAACATGACTTCCTCAAGGTCACATAGCAGTTAAGTGGAAAAGTGGGGCTAAAATTATTTTCTGCCATTAAAAAACAAAAACAAAAACAAAAAACAAAGCTCATCTTTCACAATAGGAAGTCAACCGACACCGCCTAAAATTGAAAAAGACTCCAAATTCTTGATGGTTTTTATAACCTTTGTCCTAATTTAGATCTTGTAGCAAAGAGACATCTACCTAACTTCATCACATCTTTCAATTCAACCTCCGTTTCTAAGGTAAATTCATGTTAAATTCATGAAATATCATTTAATCAGTACAATTTTATGTGTAGTTAGAGTCTTTTCTTTGGAATTATTTCTTTCCATTTTAACCACATGTGGGAAATGTCTAAAATAATAGTCATCAAATATGAACATCAGTCATTTCTGGTGGCATGATGCTAGGGGATCGGTTACCTTTTCTCTTTAGGCTTGGAATATTATTCTCTTCAGAATAGTTTTAGGCTTTTACACTATGTTTAAATGTATAATAAAGTTATATTTCTTGAAAAACATAAAGCAGTTCATCATTTTCTAAACATACTGGCTGGTATCCGTAGAAAGATGACGTTTTTCCTGCCTCAAACTCTACAGAGTTCTGCTTTTCTCTTTTCTCTCCACATAACAGCCACACTTTTCCTCCCTCTGTCATTATTTCCAGGAAAGAACATGGCTGGGTTTTTGTTTACATCCTTAAAAGCAGCAATTTGAAAAGTTGTTCAGAGCACTTGAACATTGTGACGCTCTTGTGGGAAAGCCTAAAATCCAAACACACATCCTGCTGTCCTAGAACTAGATATACTATGACAGCTGAAAGGGCTGTGTATGTGTGTGTATGTGCATTTCAATAATGGTAATGTAGAAATATTTTTTAAACTGAAAATCTGAGTTTTTCCCATCTGTATTCCTTGACATTGTGCTTATTTACTTTGTCAATATCTGTGATTAGAAGAGATGAGCAAATAAGTGGTGACCAGTGTCAACGATTTAAGAACTATTAATGGGGCACAAGCTTAAATCCCATCCATTAATTTTGCTGCTATTACTAATGGGGAAAATCCTGCTAGTCTTTGATTTTTGAAACAGAACACTTTGTGGGGGGTGGGGGTGGCTTAAGAAATATACATGTGAAGTTAGAGGTTTACTTAAACAAGCCAATGTAGTGAGTTAAATTTTCTTCCCTTCCAGGCCATGTATTAGTCATTGTTTCCAACATGGTTACATGTCCCAAATAGGTGATAATAACCTTTGGAGTTTCAAAATGTAAAAGGAAAGGTTAATCCCGACAGCTTTATCCTCAGGGGAGCAGATTTTTTTCATGGCTTGATTTGTCCCCCAGAAACCGTTAGGACTGTTAGTTATTTGAATTACCCATTTTGGCTTTCCCAGGAAATACAGCCGCTGTAACTGTCCAGAGTTCTATTAAGGCTAATGAAGTGGGAGGTGGCTGCCTCTCTTCCTTTTCACAAGGTGCAGGTGGCAGGCCTGAGACGGCCGTTTGAGCATTGCATCTGGAGTTACCCTTACTGGCCTACACTTTGCACTCAGGGTACCCTCTAAACTTGACTTTTTCTCAGAGGCTTTCAGGTCCTTGAAAAGAAAGGAAAGGGAACCAATTCATCCCATGGCCAGGTCCTTTGCTATGGGCTTTACCCACATTATCTCAGGTTAACCCTCAAAAAATTCCTCAGGGGTAGGTATCACCTCACCCATCTTACAGAAAAAGAGAGGCTGAAATAGTAATTTCCCCCCAGAGTTTATAGAGGCAACCTAGCCAGGGCTCTAACAGAAAGAAGCCTTTCTGACTCCAGGCCCACATGCTTTCAATGGCACCCAAAGATCCTCTTGCAGTCCCCTGACCAATTAAACACCCAGGAATAGTGCCACAGTCAAGGTCAAGAAATGGGAACCACCACTGTGATTAGCACTGCTGCTATTACTAAACTACTACTCTTATTACAGCCCTTACCTGTCTCCTTTGGATTGTAATTATTGGCAATCAGTTTCTCCCTCCAATAAATTGTGACTCCTGAGATGGGAACTGGCAAAGTCATTTTGCTCTTCCTAGAACAACTTTGTGCACATGGTAGCCAAGAAATTTTCATTAAGAGAAACAAAACTGGGCAGGCCCCGGTGGTTCTGGATTATTCTGGGCATGACTCCCCTCCTAGGTCTCATACAGCTCAATGATTAGCTTTGGCTCTGTTGACAAACCAGGCTACCATCTCACGATTATGCTGTAGAGGCAGCTTTTGATATGGCTCCCGATGATTCCTCCTCCTGGTATTCATGCCCGTGTGTAATCCCTGACCCTGGAGAGTGGGCTAGCCCTGGCGACCTGCTTCTGATGAACAGAATACGGCAAAAGAGACGGGATGTCATTTGTGATTAGGTTACAAAAGGCTGTGAGAGTTCTTGTCTTGTGAGAGTTCTCTCTGGCTCTTCTTGTGTGCTTTCTCCAGTGGAGAAAGCGAGGGAGGCCTACATGACTAGGAACTGAGGGCAACCTCCAGACAATGGCCAGCCAGAACCAAATCCTGCCCCAAACTGCAGGAATGAGCCTGCAGGAGACCACAGCCCTTGCCAACCCTTGAATGCAGCTTTGTAAGAGACCCTGACGCAGAAGACCCAACTAAGCCATGCCTGGACTTCCAACCCACATAAACTGTAGTATTTTGGAGTAATTTGTTACATAACAATCAATAACACATATGCCAACCGTGTAAGGTCTTCAACGAGAAAAGTCTAGTCCCATTATGACTTAAATTGGAATCAAACTGTATTTTTAGGATGGCTCTTGGGAGAGGGTGTGAGAGGCTAAAAAGCATTTATAACTGAACATTTAGCATCAATTTTGTGGTTATAATTGAAAGACTTGCAGTACAAAACTCACAAACTGTATTGTCTTGTTAACTTCCTCACTCGGGGAGGCTTGATTTCCGGCTTTTCCACAGCTGGTTGGGTAGTTTCCACACGTATAGGAATAGGACTTCTGGAGGCATACCAAAAAACAGAATATTACCAACAGAAAAGTTTTATGGTCTTGTTTTGGCGGTAGGGACTGCTTTCTCAGTTAATTTATACCCTTAATAACATTGATAACCAATGTACCCTTTTTTCCTCCTTTCCACTCTATTAAATATATTTACTAAATATATTATTCATATTTATTTTTAATATTAATTAATATTAATCAATTAATATAAAATTTTAATATTTGTTTATATTTATTAAATATATTTATTAAGTACAACTTTAAAAAATCATAGAAAGTCCAAAAATAAAAACTAAAATCATAGGGAAGAAAATATAGCAGGTAGGAATTGAATATAATTGGGGTTCCATGTAAAGCTTCCCTACCCAAAACATCTACCTCCAGGGTTTGCTTCATTACCAGATTTTGCCTATAAAATGAGCAAAGAGAAACCTGTGGATAGCCCATTTTCACTTCCAAGTAATCTGGAAGCTGTGTTATTTTAAATATAGCATGGAATATATTTTTTAAAAGATAAACAGAGTATTTAATATGAAAAATGCATAATCAAAAGGCCTTTAAGTCTTGTTCTAAAACATTTTAATATCGTGTATAGGTGAACATGTTAGAAACTGTTTCACTTCTATATTTCCTCAAGAAAATATGCCAGATAACCAGTGGGCCCTACTCAAAACAGTGATTTTAAGGAAAAGCTTTCATACATTGTTGTAGTAGTTATGACTAATTTCATTTTACAAAACCAGAAATTATCTTCTGGGACTAAAGGATATCAAAACAAATTGAGGTCCTCAGCAAGGAACTTCTGGCAAGGCAATGAACAATTCTGCATCCCCATTTTCTCCTCTAGTGTCTAATATGGTAATAGGCACATGGCCAGGGTCTAGTCAATGTTTACTGAATAAACACGTGAATGAGCAAAATGAATTGGAGTCTGCGTAGTCCAGGTTCATGATTTCCTCAAGCTGGGACCCTAGAGTCACCTGAACATAGTCCCTGGAAGAGCTTATATTCAACCAGGAGAGCACGTAACTTCACTTGGGTAGAGTGACTGGCATCTGGAAAGCTCCATGGAGGAATTTCACTTAACCAGACGGAGGGAAGACTTCCAAGGTGGAAAACAGAGTGGAGGGCTATGGGATGCAAGGCGCTGGTGCTGCTGATGGGTGAGGTCCCAAGGGAGGAGCAGGGGATTTCCCCTCCGGCGGGGGAAGAAACGGGGCGGAAACCTTGTGAAGGGCCTCAGGCTCCAGGGTTTACAATGAAAGCCAAGGTGTCACTAGAGGTTTTAGGCAAGGGAATGGCTTAGTCAGAGTTGCATTTTAGTTTTTTTTTTATTTTTTATTTATTTTTTCTCCCCCACCCCCAGATTTGCATTTTAGAAAGGCCTTTAGAACAAGGAGGAGGATACTGGTGAAAACAGGCTGCCGGGAGCACTTTCGAAGACTGGGGATAGGTATCCAGGCAGAGGGATAGTGAGGGCTTGAGGTAGACCAGGATTAGGGTCATGAAGGGGAGAGGATAGATGTAGGGGAAAATGTGAACACTGAATTAGCAGGACTTGGTGACCAATTATATGAAGGGATGAAGGAAGAGAAAGGCAAGGACTCCTAGGCCTCAGATCTGGATAACAGGTAGATAATAATGCCATTAACCAAGACTGAAAAACAGGTGAAGGGTTAGTGGGATAGGGTGGGAGGAGATGAATAAGATTTTGAAAAGTTCAGGAGGCAGCCGGGTATATGCTCTGGGGTATGCCTGAGTTATACCAAAACTATGGATTAGGAATCAAAGGTGACATAGAAAAGTATTAGTTTTATTTTTAACATCGAGAATTGTCCACAGCAGTGGTTCCTGGGGTAATTGCTGAAATTCCGGTTCCTGTCCACCCCACCCCAAAGGATCTGAAAGGTCTGGAGTAGGACCCAAGAGTCTGCATTTTTAGCAAGAGACTGATGCAGTGACACTTGGACACACTTTAGGAAACGCACCCTAGGGAGACCTCCCCAGTATTAGTAGACCACCAAGCTGGCAATGGAGTTGCCATGATCTATAGGTTGTTCCTTACTTGGGCTGAGAGGGGAAAGTGTGTCTGCTCTCTGTGAGATCAGAAGAGGAAGGTTTTCCTCTGGGGTTAAAGTGGTGGCAGCCTGGAAGCTTTAAAGAACATGTGTGGTTCTAGCACCACAGAGTAGCTCAGTATGAAGAGCATATCAATGGCCAAGGGAAGAGTGATAGGCTGAGCTGGGACAGAGGACAGAAGCCAGGTCCTAAAGGGTCTCCTGTGCTCTGTTGAGAAGTCTGGACTCCACCTTGAGAGCAATGCAGAGCCTTTAAATGACATCAAGCAGGGGAATGACAGGGTCTTATCTATATACTTGAAAAGCAACTCAAAGTGATTTCTTTGTTAGCACAGCAGGTAGAAATAATAAAACTGAGAATAAGCAGCATTTCTGAGACTTAAGCCAGTCTTTGTTTTAAACCAGTCTTTTTCTCTCTCTTTGTGCTCGCATTTTTTCCAGTTTTCTTTTTCCCCTCTGATTTTATCAGCAAATGCCCTTGTGAGTAATGTCTCAAGGATAACATTGATGATACAGAGTACTGTTTCCCCATTCAAACAGGAAGCAACAGACCTTACTTTAGCATCCTGCAGACTGGATTTCTTATTGATATTTACAAACGTCGATTCCTCTTTTCCAACCTGCTAAAGGAAACAGGCAGGTTAGTCAAAACTGAGTATCTTAGTGAGCAAAGTGCTTTCAAGTCTCCAACATTTGAAGGATTACAGAGATGTGAAGGCAACTCAAAGCACCAAGTGCTCAGTCAATAAGAAATTTTCTCTGGTGTTTATATAAGTTAACAAAAAAAAAAAAAATGTTTTCGTGAGTCATCCCCCATCATTGGGATTAACACTTAATCATTCAAATGCAATCAATGCTTGCATTCATACTTTTATTGAGCCCCTGCTATGTGCCACCTCACGCTTGAATGAGAAAGGGATGGTGTGGGAAAAGTCAAACCCACACTTTAATCCCCCACCTCACATTTTAGATCAGGAATAATAATCAGCCCTATGCTCACATATCACAGTTTACAAAGGAATTCAGAATCTGTCTTTTCATATCAGTGTAATAAGCCTGGGAGGAATTATGTCATATGATTTTGAAAGAAGCCTGTTCTTCCTGCCTCTGGTGAGTCCCACAAAGAATGGTGGGGGAGGAAAGGACGCCCACTCAGCCAGTGAGGCCAGCAGACTGGATGCTGGAGGTCACTGCCGCAGCCTGTGGCCTTCATACCCATCACAACCTACAGAGCCGGCCCCTTCGCTTACACAGTTAACAGGTGTATGCCAGTTAATAACTCTTGGTATTCAAACTGTTCACACAAAAGGTGTGGTTCCTGTCTCCTGACTGGACCCTGACTGGCAGTATCTCAGGCCTAGAGTGCCTCTTTCTTCTATATGGTGGGAAGAAAATCCTGTGACTCGAAATCAAAGGAATGCATGTGCTTCGGGTACCTGAGCACTCACTCGGGATGCGTTCTCCAGCTGGGCTTTCAAAATGTTACACTTCACGTGATCAGCTACAGGGGAAGGCAAAAGTGGGGTCTGAAGAGTCTTCTCAGAAACCTTTTTTTCTTCAGCCTGTGACAAACCCAGAACACACGCCACAGACTATATAAGCAAAGAGGAAAGACAACACTTACATCAACCTTTCCGTTCAACCGTAACTGCAAATAGCACAGTCTTAAACACATGCCCAAGTATGTCACCAACTCCTTATATCTGTGCCACTGCTCGTACTGTTTGCAAAGGATTCACAAGCACATCCTCCCCCTCTCTGGTGAAGTGGGGAGAGGAGGTACTAGGGAACTTATGAGGACGGGGTGAAGGTTAAAGAGTAGAGGCTCTTCCAGAGTTATGCAGTGAGAGCCTGGGGCAGCTCCAGGACTCCAGCTTCGAGTTTCCCACAGCCTAGTGCAGCGCTGTTTCCCCCATAACTGCCACCTCTTACACAGAAAGATTCAATTCCGTGACTTGTTGGAGAAAGAGTGCAAAATAGTCACCAGTATTTTTACAATAAATCTGGCTGAAAATTGCGTAGCTCAAGAAACCTGTGTCTGGGCTACCTCACTGTAGAGTGTAATTTGGTACCAACTTCACTATTTTTCCCATTTCCTAGGTACTAACTAAACATGTGCCTATAATTTATTTTATTTTTAAGGATTTTATTTCATTTTAAAGTTTTTTAGAGAGAAAGAGAGAGAGGACAAGCGGGGGAGAGGGGCAGAGGGAGAGAGAGCAAGAGAATCTTACGGAAGCTCCACGCTCGGCGCAGAGCCCGACATGGACCTCCATCCCACAACCCTGGAAACGTGACCTGAGCCGAAATTAAGAGTCGGGAGCTCAAGTGACTGAGCCCCCCAGGCACCCCTTAAAGATTTTATTTTTAAGTAATCTTTACACCCAATGTGGGGCTCGAACCCACAACCCCAAGCCCAAGAGTCACATACTCTACTAACTGAGCCAGCCAGGCGCCCCAACAGGTACCTATAGTTTATATGATCCAATTACGGTGGATTACCCCGGCACTACCTATTTTAAGTACATAAACAATAATATCTTTGAAATCACAGGCTTGGTGACTATTATGTTTATTATAATAGACATTATTGGGGCGCCTGGGTGGCGCAGTCGGTTAAGCGTCCGACTTCAGCCAGGTCACGATCTCGCGGTCCGCGAGTTCGAGCCCCGCGTCGGGCTCTGGGCTGATGGCTCAGAGCCTGGAGCCTGTTTCCGATTCTGTGTCTCCCTCTCTCTCTGCCCCTTGCCCGTTCATGCTCTGTCTCTCTCTGTCCCAAAAATAAATAAACGTTGAAAAAAAAATTTATTATAATAGACATTATGATAATTACATAACTATTAAAAAAAATACTCATTTAGGTGTACAACCTGAAATCATCATTTCAGGTACAACCTGAAATCACACTGGAATTAATGTCTTAATGTTAACCATGCCTATTGCGGTCACTGCATATTCCAGTGCTAACATGGTGCTTGGCACACGGCAGGTGTTCAATAGATACCTACTAAAGAAGATTATAATGATATAGAGTTATTATTAAAAGAGATGTGCTTACTAAGAAAGCTATAAGACCATATGATTGCTGAAAGTCAATTAAGTGATATCAGGACTTCATGTGGCATGTTAGCAAGAACAAAATGTTGCAAAGGCCTCAAGTTCTGCAAGTTCCAAAAGTAATCTCATTTACTAATTTGAAAGTCTGATTGAGCACCTTGGTACACATAGCAGGAGTGTTACGAAAGCCCCAGAGGAACTATAGGGCAACTGGCTGGTTGACATCATTTAATAAAGAAAAGAGAGCTCTTCAAACGCATAGAGGAGCATTTGGTAGAACACGTAGAATGAAGCAATTTCACGTAACAGCAAGATAAGCAGAGACAGAAGACCTGGATTTTAATCTCTGCTCTTTCTCTTTCTGGCACCATAGAAAGAAGATGATGCTGATAATGATCACGATTATGATCATGATGATAAAAAGAAAAATAATGCCAGTAGCTCATGTTTACTGAGAGCTTATTGTAGGCCAGGCACTCACTAAGCACATTTCATTGGGTCCTCTCACTTGACCATCCCATTTGAAGGTAGACAGGATCATTATCCTCATTTTATAGATGAGAAAAACAAAGCAGGGAGATGGTAAGTCACTTGCCCAAGTCACACAGAAAGGATGCAAAAGAGCCACGATTCACACTCAGGATCAGGTGACTGCAAAGCTACAGTTCTTGACCACTCGGCAACACTGGATCCCCTTAACCTCCCTGGGTCTCAGTTTCTTTCTTCATAAGATTATTGTGATGAGAAAATGAGAAAAAAAAAATAGATTTGAATGGCACTTTCACGTTAGATTCTTTGGCTAGAAAATACAACCACACAAGAGCATCAGATATGAGGACACTAATAATCCTAAGCCATCAAGTTGGGTATGAAGAGAACAGACTCTTTTGAGTGGAGTCATTATCCCCAAAGACTTAGCATTCCCCAAAAGGCAAATAAGTAACTTATTTATTCTGAAAGATGAGCTTGACAGGATTGCTCTAGGATAACTTACCTTGTGCTTATAAATCCTGCCACATGAAGACAATTGTTTAACACCAGCACCTGTGTTTTCACTGGTGTGTGAAGAGTTAACTTTTTAATTAGATGTAATTTTTGGGAATGAGATGCTGGAATACAAGAATTAAATTGGTTCTAAAGCCCACTTGAGGTTTTTGACAATTGCTTAAGGGGGTAGAGTTATACTGGCAGTAATGACCGAAGATGTATTTTAAAACAATGAATGCTGCTAAAATAAAAAAGAATGGGAATTCAGCATTGATTTTCCCTTTGAATTTAGTCATATTAAACTCCTTTTTTGGATGTAAAACCCAAGCTGGCTCATTACTGTTCTATCTGGCAAAGCAGGAGCTACTGGCCAGCTCTACAAATTGACCCAGGTGAAAACCAATATAAATTTTGGAAAAGTTGACTATCATTCTACGAATACGTTTGCATCAAAGATATCTCTATGAGATAAACATCTGGGCTATGAGTCCATAATTCCAGCCTGAAGGATGGTTCCAAGAATGTTGTGCTTTCTCTCTTCTGCATGACCACGTGTCGTGTTTTGCATTCAGTTTGAATTGTGAAAAGATGCTTTACCATTCAATATTGAAATACAGATTTTAAAACATACAAATAAATGACAATTGGGCTTTGATATGATTATAGTTGGAAACAGTCCATCTGTTTGGAGAAGTCGTTTGGGGATAAAGAAATGATCAGATGCATTTTATAATTGTTTATAAAATTGTTTACACATCTGAAATCTGGTGAGATCTAAATTCCTGTGATAATTTTGGGTACCACTTTGGAACTGGGCGATGAAAATGTCTTCTCAACACTAAATCAAGAACAGGAACTTATCCAAATCTTAGAAAAATCAGAGGATTCTCAATCCTTGAAAGCCACTGAAGCCACTGGTCACCAATTGTGGTATCAGGGAGAGTTGTGAGGTCTGTTGCATGGAATGTTTGATTAATAATAAAGAGTCACGGTGTGAAGTAACATACTTTGCCTATATGTTAAGACAAACTCAAGGTTATCTGACATCACTTTATCCCACTTGCTTACTAATGTATTTCCTCAAGTGGAAGTAGAAAAAGGGGGCTCCAGGGGCACCTGGGTGGCTCAGTTGGTTAAGCGTCCGACTTCGGCTCAGGTCATGATCTCACAGTCTGTGAGTTCAAGCCCCGTGTCGGGCTTGGTGCCTACAGTTCAGAGCCTGGAGCCTGTTTCGGGTTCTGTATCTCCCTCACTCTCTGCCCTTCCCCCACACACTCTCTGTCTCTCTCTCTCAAAAATAAACATTAAAAAAAAAAACTTGACACAAATGCTTAGAGCAGCATTGCTCATAGTAGCAAAAAATAAAAGGAGAAAAGGAAAAAAGGGGCTCCAGGGAAATGCGCAGTAACTCACAGTTGTCTCAGCTACACTTTAACCCAGAGCAAGCCACTATTGTTGATGGCCCACCAATACTCATGGCAACCACAAATTACGTAGAGCTTGGGAGCGGTCTGCTGCTATCTGCTGTATTTCCTCGCAAAATATTTTTGGGTTCTGTCAAACTCTAGGTAAGCCTCTGTTAAAACCATTTATTGTGTGGACTGCAGGAAAAAAAGTTTGAAAACGAAGAGACTAAGAGAAAGAAGACCAATCCGGGGGGCACATGATATATTAGCGCATGATATTATTGAGCACAGTAGAGGCTGCTCAGTAAGGATTCGTTGATTGAGTGAATGTAAGTGCCACCCTGAAGGAGGGATTCTTTCCAGCTGGCCATCAGGGAGGGTGGTATAGAAGAAAAAGTGGGTGAGTGGGCCCTTGGTGTTGTCAAAGGGACTTTAGGCTGCCATTTGGGGGAAGTAGGCATGTAGGGAAATGAGCGTCTTCTAAGAAATCTTGGAAGTCTAGTACAGGCTAGAGGGTTGGCTGTGGTGGAGGAAGAGCCCTTGAAGGAGCTGTAACCTTCCCATGCTCACCAGAGCAGGTAAGGAGGGAGAGCTTCCCAGGCCAGATCTTCCAAATTCTTCTTATTCCCTCTAATAAAGGGGCAGAGCTGGGGCACCTGGGTGGCTCAGCTGGTTAAGCTTCAGACTCCTGATTTCAGCTCAGATCATGATCTCATGGTTCATGGGCTCAAGCCCCACACTGGGCTCTGTGCTGACTGTGTGGAGACTGCTTGGGATTCTCTCTCTCTTTCTCTCTCTCTCTGCCCCTCTCCACTTGTGTGTGCTCTCTCGCTCTCTCACTCTCTCTCTCTCTCTCTCTCTCTATTTTAAGATAAATACATTTTAAAAAAGAAAGGAAGGGAACTTCCTCAACTTGGTAAAGAACAGCTACAATAACATACAGCTAACATCATTACTTAATGGTGAGCTTTCACCATTTTAAGATAAAATTTGGCTTTCATAAGGCTGTTCATTTGGATATATGAACAGGCCTAGCCAAGGGCGCCTGGTGGCTCAGTTAAGCATCAGACTCTTGATTTCGGCTCAAGTCATGATCTCACAGTTCATGGGATCGAGCCCCATGTTGGGCTCCGTGCTGACAGCATGGAGCCTGCTTGGGATTTCTCTCTCCCTCTCTCTACCCCTCCTCTGCTCTCTCTCACCCTCTCTGTCTCTCTTAAAATTAAAAAAAAAAAATTAAACATTAAAAAAAAAAGAGTAGGTCTAGCCAAAAGAGAGTTTTGCTTTCACCCTGTTCCTCTCTTCCTCCTTCCTTAAATCCCTCCCTTCTTTCCATCAGCAAACAGTTACTGAGCATCCACTACGTGCCAGGCACTGTCAGAGTAAGAGATAGAGAGTGCTATGGAGTGAACTGTGACACCCCCCCCATTCATAGGTTGAAGCCCTACCCCACAATATGATGGGATTTGGAGATGGGGCCTTTGGGAAGTAAACAGATTTAGAGGAGGTCATGAGATGGGGCCCTCATGATAGGATTAGTCGCTTTATAAGAAGCAGAAGAGAGAGGGGCACCTGGCTGACTCAGTCAGTAGAGCATGCAACTCTTGATCTCATGGTTGTGGGTTGGGGCCCCATGTTGGGTCTAGAGATTTCGTAAAAATAAAATATTAAAAGAAAGGAAAAGAAAAGAAAAGAGAAAAGAAAAGAAAAGAAAAGAAAAGAAAAGAAAAGAAAAGAAAAGAAAAGAAAAGAAAAAAAGTCGCCTGGGTGGCTCAGTTGGTTGAGTGTCCAACTCTTGATTTCAGTTCAGGTCATTATCCCAGGGTTGTGGGATCGAGCCCTGTGTTGGGCTCAGTCCTAAGCATGGAGTCTGCTTAAGATTCTCTCTCTCCTTCTGCCCCTCTCCCCTGCTTACACACATTCTCTCTCTAAAATTAAAAATTAAAATAAAAAAAAAAGAGGAGGAAAGAAAGAGTGAGCTCTCTTTGCAGGTAAGGATACAGTTACAAGGCAACCATTTGAAAGTCAGGAAGAGAGTCCTTCCTAGTGAATCAAACTGACTGACACCTTGATCTTTGCCCTACCAGCCTCCAGAAGAATGAGAAATATCTGTTGTTTAAGCCACCCTATCTATGGTAATTTGTTATAGCAGCCTGAGCAGAGCAATATAGAGAGGTAAAAATGGAAGGTGGTAAATGTGGGTGCCTCCTCATTGGGCTTTAGTTCTAGAAGGAGGGAGAGATCACTAACAGATCCGTCCAGCCCATTAGCCTCAGCACTGAGCACAATTCCTCGTGCTGTAGTTCACCCAAAGAGACTGAACAGAAATGTCAGGAAATATTAGATAGAAATCCCTCCAAGACAAAGGCACATAAACTAGGAGGTGGGCCAGGGTAATAATCAGATGTTTGACGTGAGCCCCAGTTCCATGGTTATCACCCACCCCTGGTCCTTTGCACCTTATTTATGTTGATGTGCAGAGCAGGCCAGGGTCCTGCCGCCTTCACAGTTTCCAATTCCAGCTTCTTTAGATGGGCAGCAGCTTCGCTGAACAGGGCAGGTCCTCCTGGACTCAGTTCTACAAGTGGCCAGGGGAATGAATAAAGAGAGGTTGAAATATATATGTGATAGAGATATGTGTGATAAAACATGCTCACCAGAGCCTGATCCCCAGTACCCTTTCTATCTGCCTTCTCCCCCAGCAGCTTAAATCCCTTGAATATGACCAGCTGATGGGCTCTGAGAACACCTAAAATCAAAGGTTCAAGGCCTAACTCTGTCAATATGAGCTGGGTGGCCTTGGGCAAGTCACTTTACCTCTCTGAGCCCCTGAGCCATTTTAAAATGAAAATAATGGGGCGCCTGGGTGGCACAGTCGGTTGGCGTCCGACTTCAGCCAGGTCACGATCTCGCGGTCCGTGGGTTCGAGCCCCGCGTCGGGCTCTGGGCTGATGGCTCAGAGCCTGGAGCCTGTTTCCGATTCTGTGTCTCCCTCTCTCTCTGCCCCTCCCCTGTTCATGCTCTGTCTCTCTCTGTCCCAAAAAATAAATAAACGTTGAAAAAAAAATTTTTTAAATGAAAATAAAATTACCCTGCAGAGTTGCTGTGAATATTAAGTGAGGTCATTTGTGTACAAATGCTTTATTAATGGAAAAACACTATGCAAATTAGAAAGATGAGCGTTGAGGCTCACAGGCATATGAATGTTCCTTGAAAACCATGTTACGTTTCTAAAACCAAATTCATGGATTTTGATTTCTGTACTATTTTGGACTAGTTTGCCACCGCTCCTTCCACTGGCTACTATTTATCCATTAATACAGTGAAATATACATTAATTATTAAACATTCATTACATACGAAAACTTGTACCAAGTATTATTTGCAATTGGGATCTGGGCAGCTGGAATAAAAAGATAAATGAGGCACATTTCTAGTTTAGTGAGGAAGACAGAGACACGTGCAGATAATCCACATAAGAGTGATAAAGTTATCTAATTGCTACAGCGGCAGAAGGGAAGGCACTCCAAAGCTAGGAATCAGAAAGGCGTGTTAAAGAAGGTTCCACTGACAACATTTGAGCTTGTTCCGGAAGAAATGTGTAGGAGGTCACTAAGGTGGAGAAAAGCATTCCAGGCACAGGGAGTAGCAGGTGCAAAAGGACAGAGCTGGGAGCACAGCACAGTATTTGGTGAGAGGAGAGGGGTTTTGTGTGGCTGGGGTGTAGTGAGGAGTCGGGGAAGGCTGGGGTCCTTGGCAGGGGCTGGGCTGGGAAGGTCTGTGTATGGCCACATGGCCTTTGTCTCAGGACAGTGACACGCCATTGAAAGGTCTTTGGTCAGAGCTGTCTGTGATGAGAGCTCTCAGGTCGGCAGCTACAAGATGGAGGTTGCATTGGAGGAGGTACCCCTTAGGGGGGCTGTTACGGTCATCTGGCTACAAAAAGATGAGGCATGGCCTAGAAAGGCAATGTGGATAGTGATGAGGGGATCAAGTTCTGATTCCTCAACCCCAAGTGAATGATGAACTTCCATTTCTGGCTCAGGCAACCTAGAATTATCCCCTGTGGTCTACAGGTGAAGGCCCCTTAGCTCATCCGTTTCACCAGCTCACAGACTCATGAAACGTCAGAGCTGGAAGATTCCTTGGTCATAAACTAGACATCCTCTATCCCATTTCATAGATGAGAAAACTGAGGGTCCAAGAGGCAACTTGGCTCAATAGCGAAAACCAGAAGTGAAGCCTCTTGTCTCTACCTCAGTGCTTTTGCCCATCGTGTGTGATAAAGAACCAGCTCTTCCCCCCTCAGTCTGTTGCAGAACAGTTCTTTGGTAAAGGATAATAAAAGGGATTTTCTAGAAAACCAAAATAACAGATGTATAAAATCCAAGCCCACTGTTATTAGTTGTAACAGATACAAAATGACCCTAGCCTATTGCTAAAAATGCTGTGAACTGCTTACTCTCCATCTCCCAACTTCTCTCACTGGGACCCGAAACACTGGGCCTCCCTGACATCACTTTGCTCTTGGAAGGTGAAGTCAGAAATGGGACAGAAGGGGTTTTCCTGTAATTAGGAAAGTACAGATTCTAGCCACCTGGCTTCTGTCCTCTTTCTATTACTTGAGCCTGTGGAAATAGAAACAGCTAAGGAAGGAGGTGGAGAGAGCATCGCCACATTGGATTAAATCAGAGTTTACTGGTAACCCGTAATCCTTCAGCTGCTCCTGCTTAAATGCACAAGGCTCTTGCCTGCTCTTGCCCAGACCCGGCGACCCAGAACTGATGTTACTGTCTTTTCATGCTGCGCTGAAAGGGCCTGTCTTAAGGATCCAGGAAAGCCGCCCGTGCCCTGCAGCATCCCTCCCCTCACCCTGCCCTCTGCACTCCTACTCACTTACTTGTAAGGGATTTACTGCTGGAGTTTGGGGATCTCAGAGGCCCCTCCTTGTTCTCCAGAGTCAGCGAGAGGCCATAGTTTGGGTGGTGCTGGTGCTGGTGGTGGTGGTGGTGGTGCCTTCCCGAAGCTTTGGTAGTGAAAGGCGTGCCCCCGTTCTCCTCGATGCCAAAAGGCAGCCGGTCCGCGCTGCTGAGCCCTGGGGAAGGGAGCGGGTAGCTGTGGAAGGTGTCAGAGTCAGGATTTAGAAGAGTAAAGTGGCTTGATGTTCCCGTGTGTACTTTAAAAGATGTTCTCTGGCCATTAAAAGCCAAGAGAAATAGGTTCAGCAAACAGACCCACATGGTTACTGTAAAACAGGACACAATGGCAACAGTGCGTTCAAAGAAAAAGCAGAAAGTGGAAATTTGTGTATATCAGAGATCTTAAACCTTAACAAATTCTTAATTTGAAGTTATATAGCTTCTGTTTAAAAAAAAAAGACATTCCTTAAATAGGAGGAAATAAAAAGCAATAGCAACACATAATTTTGTAGCCATCCCCTGACAAGATCATGACACAAACAGAAGTCTTGGAGTCACTTCCTCTTCCTCTTGATCACCCCACCATGCAGAAACACCTGCTGGGTGGGGCGCCTGGGTGGCGCAGTCGGTTAAGCGTCCGACTTCAGCCAGGTCACGATCTCGCGGTCCGGGAGTTCGAGCCCCGCGTCGGGCTCTGGGCTGATGGCTCAGAGCCTGGAGCCTGTTTCCGATTCTGTGTCTCCCTCTCTCTCTGCCCCTCCCCCGTTCATGCTCTGTCTCTCTCTGTCCCAAAAATAAATAAATGTTGAAAAAAAAATTTTAAAAAAAGAAACACCTGCTGGGGCAATGCCATGACATCTTTCATTCTAACTGCTCTCTCCATTTTTACCAAAATTGCCCTATTGATAGGGAAGCCTATGTCATCTCCCATTGAGACTCCCGGAACAGATTTCTTTTCTTTTTCTTTTTTTAAAATTTTTAATGTTTATTTATTTTTGAGAGAGACGGAGACAGAATGCAAGTGGGTTAGGGGCAGAGAGAGAGGGAGACACAGAATCCGAAGCAGGCTCCAGGCTCCAAGCCGTCAGCCCAGAGCCCAACGCGGGGCTCTAACTCACAAGCTGTGAGATCATGACCTGAGCCGAAGTCGGACACTCAACCGACTGAGCCACCCAGGTGCCCCTTGAAACAGATTTCTAACTGTTCTCCCTGCATTTACTCTCTCCTTCAGCCCACTGCCTACAGAGCTGGAGCCAGGGCACTGTTCTTGTCCACACTGGCTGCCTCCTGGAGACTTTGCTCAGGACAGTCTTACATGGTGCATGTGTGTGTAAGGACATGAATAAGGTGTGACTGGCTTCTGGGGGTCACAGCCCAGCCTCATTTCTCCAACATGAAACATAACCAAGGGTATCCAGCTTCTCTGCACAGCCAGTAATGGGGGCAACAAAAAGTAGAAATGCCTAGGTTCTAGTCTTAGTTCTGCCCTAACCTTGTGCAGGAACCCTGGACAGTTGCCCTGGGCTTGTTTTCTCCTCTGTGACACGAGGTGGGTCAGCTGATTCTGGCTGCATTTCCAGGTCTGAAAATCATCCTTTCTTCCAGCTATCTATGTCGTACTTGCTGTGTCCTAGGTGCTGTGCTAGCTATTTTACATAAAATATCCATTTCATAGATGTAGAGACCTTTGCCTGGTACACAGTAGGTGTTCCATACTTTTTTGATGAAAGGAGAGAAGGGAGGAAGGGAGGGAAGAAAGGAAGGAAGAAAGGAAGGAGGATTTATGAAGCTGTGGGTCTGGGATTTGACAACAGCTGTGTGGACTCCAAAGCCTGTTGGCATTATTTTCCTGTCTCTCACGTATGTTGAAAATAATGTCTGTCCTAAGGAGGCACAGAGACTGGGAGCTCAGAACACAAAAAACTCGCTTTAGCCTAGGAGGATGGAGGGCTTCCCAATTTAGGGCTCATCTTGGATTACCCTGAATAGGAGAATGAACACCCAAGGGGAAAGATGTCCTATAGCAGAGATCTGCTGTACATTCAGGGCTGGAGGTGGAGTTGGAAAGCTTTGAGTAAGACCTTCTGAGGAATGGCAAATAGACACCATCTCCTGTGCCAGCTCTAAGTGATTCTCACCCTCTGCTTGGAATGCAAGATCAAGAAGGAGTCTGAGGTTGTGCCCAGCTCAGGAGGAAAGAGTGCTGTGATTGATTAGTGATGTCTGCCATGGACTTGGAATAGAGCATTGGTATCATGTACTTGTCTTTCCAAGGTAAAAGTGTGTGATTTTTTATTTCAAGGAAACCCAGAGTGAAAAGTTAAACAGGAAAATAAATATATATGCAGGGAATGATAAATTGCATTTAATAACATGTCAAATAAAATATGCATGTGTGATTTCCCTTTCACAGCTACTTACGGAGAAGACTGAGCAAGACAAATGGGAAGAGAAATAGATGAGGGTCAGAGAAGCTGCCTGAATCTTGTCAGGGCAAGGGTCTCCAGAAGAGCAAAGGTTTCTAAGCAGGACCAGAATGACCTGGGAGCTCTCTCAGCTCATACACATGAGGGACCACCATCCTGGAGATGCTAATTCACGGAGTTTTATAGACTTGTGCGTCTGTTAAGGAAACCGCTGCTCATGGTCTCATGGATTGTTCCCTGCAGAACTCTAGGGGGTGCCCTACACATTGACTATGATGCAAATGGCGTCCACTAGAGTTTTGCCTCTGCCCTGTTCACAGGGACCTCAGAGAAGGTCAGGCCCACCCAGAGGGTCCAGCAGGACTCAGCAGCCCCAGAACTGTGGGTCCCACTGGTTAAAGTTCAGGAAATGAGACCAGCTCTGTGCTCATTGTCAACAGAGAGTGAAGCTCATGAGGCTTCTGGCGTTCTGGAAAGAAGGTCTCAAGTCCTGGTTTTGAGAGGGTGATGGAGGAGGGGTATATAGGCTTCAGTCTCCGTTTCCATGAGCTGAGAGTTGAGAAGAAATCTGGTGTGGAAGAACAGGGCTGCCTGTGTGTCCAGCACTGTCCTAGGTACTTCAGCGTTTAACTTTTGGAGTTATCCCGCAAGGAAGCTGCTGATGCCTTGTGTTACACTGGGGCTTAGGGGAGGTGAGCAACGTGCCCTGTTAGTAAAGGTGAGTGAGAAGTCGAATCAGATCTAATTTCTTCTCTTCCTTTCTTTCAGAGGAAGCCCCCATTCCCATTCTACTTCCAACTCCAGAGAAGCCAATGCTCTATTGCGGGGGGGGGGGGGGGGGGGCGGTGTCATACAGGACTTTCTTGACTCTATTAGGGGTGCCCATAGCTCTGCAGGCCCAGGAGGGTGGGATGCTCTTACAGCCCTGCCTGATCCCACAAGAGCCTCTTCTCTCCTTGGCCCTGGGATCCCAGCATGCTCAATCAAAACGTGTCGCATACTGGATAATGGGGTAATTATTTGAAATGTTACAATTAAAATACTATAGTTATATTTAGTTATAATTAAAGCATTATAATAATTAGTATATTAGTATTACTATACCATTACATACTAAATATTATAATTAGTGTAATAATGGTATTATTCACAATAATCCTCCAGAATCCATGCCAGAACTGTGAGGAGGGCAGGGCAGAAATTGGGGAAGGTCTTGAGCTGGAAAACAGAACCCACAAGGCTTTCTCTCAAAGAGGCCAGAATGATCAGGTGCTCTCAGAAGCCAACCGCACCTCACACTCTACAGCTCAGCCAAGTTCTGGGTGACATGGGCTCCTGGAGGCAGCCCTGGGCATCTAATCCTAGATAAGAAACCACAGAATTATAGAAATGGAGACCCTCCGTTTGGTGGTTTTAAACCCTAGATGTGAATATTAAAATCACCAGGGGAACCCCCATATGCCACTGGTGGGAATACAAAATGGTCCAGCTGCTTTCGGGAAACACCTGGCAGTTCTCAAAGAAGTTAAACATACAGTGACCATATGACCCAGCAATTCCACTCCCAGGTATATACCCAAGAGGAATGAACACATATCCATGCAAAAACCTGTCCATGGATATTCGTAGCAGCATTAAACATGACGGCCAAAAGGCAGAAACAACCCAAATGTCCATCAACTGACGAATGGATAAATAAAATGTAGTATAGTCACACAATGAAATATTATTTGGCCATAAAATGGAATGAACTATTGATCCATGCTATGACATAACAGAACCCTGAAAACATTATGCTGAGTGAAAGAAGCCAGACACAAAAGGCCAGGTGTCGTATTATTCCATTTACACGAAGTGTTCAGAATAGGCAAAGCCATAGAGACAGAAAGTAGATTAGTGGTTACCTAGGACTGGGGAGGATTGTGTGTGGGGGGGAACAGGGAGTAACTGCTAATGATACAGGGTCTCTTTAGGGGAGGTGAAAATGTTCTAAAATTAGATCGTAGTGATGGTTGTACAACTTAGCGAAAACGCTAAAAACCACTGAGCGGTATAATTTAAACTGGTGAATTGTATGATTATTAATTTAGATCTTTATAAAATTGATTTTTAAAAATTGCCAGAGAAGATTTTGAAAAATATCAGGGTCTAGCCCCTACCCCAGACCAATTACGTCATCATCTATCTCTAAATCCGAATGTGCAGCCAGGACCGAGAACCACTGTCCTGGTCCAACGTCTTCATTTTGCATATGGGGCATCGGGGTTCACTGGGGGAACGAGGTGACCGGGTCACACCGTGGGTAAGTAGCTGAGCCTGGGACACAATCCAGGACTACTGCCTCTCTGCTTGCTGCCCATCTGCTACATCTTCCCATCTGTCTTGGCTTCTATTTAAGGCAGCAAATGCACTCATCGGGAAAATCCTAAGACCTCCTTAGAACCTCACTGCCTGAGACAACCTTATGTATACATCTTGCCTTCCCAACGACACAGTAAGGTCTGGAGGAACAGAGACTGTCATGTCACATGTCTTCATATCCTCCACTGTGCTAAGCACACAGCAGGCGTTCAATGAATACTGGTTAGATAAAAATTAAGTATCCACGCATTCGATAACTATTTGAGTGCTAAGTCTTGTGCCTAGCACTGTGGTAGGCATGGGGGGTTGTCCTTGCCCTCAAGGAGCTCGCTGCTGAGTAACAAGTCCAAGGCAGTATGACAGGTGCTTTGATAAGTGTTAGGTGAGGAGGGCCACCTGAGGTAGCCTAGGGAAGAGCCAATAGGGAGGAAGAATTTATGTGCATATTGTAAGGAAAAGTTCTCACTTTTTTTCTGAAGCGAACAACCAGTTGTCCCAACATCACCAAAAGCATAATTCATCCTTGTCCCACTAACTTGAAATGCCACCTTCTGCATGTGGCAGTCACTTTCCTGAGTGCTCTCAGATCCCCACTCTGCTCTGCCCTCACCCACCTGCTCTGTTTCCAAGGAAATACACTTCTCAGGCTCCCTGCCCTCTGGCTTTTAGGTAGGCTTGGCCAGTGGTAGGCACGAGTGAAAGAGACTGGGAAAAGAAGACAAGTCAAGGTATTTCTTCCCCATCTCTTCCTGCCTCAGGTGATGTTTCCAGCAGTAGCTGCGGGGTCCCTGTGGCCCCAGCTCCTGGGCTCTGGAACACTGCCACCTCCCTTTGTCCCTGTGTCCCTCCAGCTCTAGTTCTAGTGTTACTAATTTCTGGGTTGCCTTGCTGTCCAAGTTAGCTTCCTCATTCTTCATCCCTTGTGGAACCAATTCCCTGTAAGAAATGCCTAGAGGGGCTTCAGTTTTCCTGATTGCCCATGACTGATACACAACATCCACCACCAGGTTCTAGGTAGTTTTCCTGTCAACATCTTTGCCATAGACATCTCTGCCCCAAGCATTTTCTCACCCCAAACATTTTCACTGCATATCTAATTGGCTGTGAGAGAATTCTGCTGTAAAATATAAAATAGCTGGCTGACAGTTTGGTTTCATTTCTCCATTGGCAAAGTTTCCATTTTTATATCATATAAATCTTAGCTAGCCCTCATAATGGTCTACACGGTGATGCATAGATGTGGTGGTCTTAAATTAGTGGATGATAACTATGTATATCAACTTGATAGAAAATATGGTGATAAAACTGACTGGAAGTGTGAAATAAGAGAGTCCAAAGCCAGACTGCCCACTATACTATTCTAGAAAATAATACATCAGTTACAATGTTAACAAAGGTCAGTCACAAATGCATTACAGCCTTAGCATTTCTTCCACTTTTCCCATAGACCTTTGGAACAGCTAGCAACAGATATGTGACCATATGCCAAGAACAAACAACACTGTAGAAGGCTTCTAGAAAACAACACTAAGCCCAGCTGTAAAAATGCATCCTAGCACTTGGATGGTTACCTCGGTTAATGAAGGAAGAAATTTTAGTGACAAAGGTAAAAGTGTAATGCCAAATGAGACAGATCAACAAGCCAAAAAAATACATATATATATAATACTATAAACAGAAGACTTTAAAGACAAGCGCTGAGGTCCAACCTACAAAATGAAATCACTTGTTTTTGCAGTATTGTCATGAATCTACACTATACATTTTTGATGTATTCAAATATTTTGTATTTTGCAATAAAGTCTTTCCAGTTTTGTTACTCATTTTTCATGTCTCATTGTACCTTTTTTTAATGGATGTGGCCCTCTTTTATTTTTCATGATTTTATCTTTCAAGGCAAAACTGCCTTACAGCCAAGTAGTTATGCAGAGAAAATGTTTACAGCAAAAATGCTCGTGGCAGAGATGCTTATGGTGAAACTACACATATTTGTGTCTGTTTTTGGATTTTTCCTATTCTTACCAATCTATTTATCTATTGCTAAACTAGCACCAGATTGTCTTAATGACTTTTGTTTTAACATATGTTTTTAAAGATCTGATGCGATAAATCCTGCTCCCTTTCCCCCATCATTTTTCTTCTTTTCTTTTTTCTTGACTATTACTATGCACTTACTCTTCCAGATTACTTCACAACTCAAGCTACTACCAAAACAATCCCATTGGAATTCTGATTTGGAGCATTAAATATTACAGATTAATTTGAGAGAAGGTATTCATAAGAAATTTGATATTTTTCACCATTTATTCAGATCTTTTAAAATGTCCTTCAGTCAGAATTTTTGAACTCTTCCCTGAAGGAAAGCAACATATATTATTAATTGAATCCCTAGGTATATTCCAGTTTTGTCACAATTGAAAATGAGATTTCATTTATTATTACATTTCCTCTAATTTTATTCTACTAGATACACACAATTACTGACTTTAGGATATTTGGGATATTTCTGCCTCTGGCTACTTTGCTAAACTCTCTTATTAAATGTAATTCATTTGTATTTTAAGAAGATAATTTTGTTTCTTCCTTTCTGGCATTTATTGCCTATTTTGTTTTCTTGGCTTATTGCATTGGTAAGGCCTCCAGCATCATACTGAATATCAGCAGTCACCCTTATTTCTGAAGTGTGTAAATTATCTAGTGTTTCAACATTAAAGTTTGGTTTCTGACACATTCTACTTAACCAGGTTCAAGATAGTCCTTTTTCTTAGCTTACTAAGAATCTTGAAAGATTAGCATCGCTTATGCGGAGTGAATCCATGCTATATTCCTAAGTGAACATGACTCCCTTCCCTAAGTGCTTCAAGAAGAATTCGTTCTTTTTCTATATCACCATCAAGCAAGCCTGTCAGTCCGGTTTTCATAATTCATTTTTCAGGAAACTCTATGACATTTCCCTGTCTATTCTGGCATTTCCCCAAGACTCCATAGTTTTTCAAAGCACAGCGATGCTGACTCAGCAATGACATATTAATTTTCTCCTTATTCTTCATGGCCATTTTTCTCAGCCTGAAGGCCTGAACTAATTGCAAAACGGCAAAGTATTTCCTGACTACTCTCTCATCTTGTACTTCAATTTCCTTCACCTTGTTCTTTTCACCCTTGAGAGTTAGCATATTGACTGGTTTCCTTGTTGAAAAGGAAAATTCTGTCCTATGAATCCCATACAACATCCTCAAGAATGGCTATCATAGATTACTTCAAAATAAAATCTCAAGACAACAAGACTAGCTGTCATTAAGTCCTTCATCTTTTTGCTACAACTAAACCATGCATCTGTAAAACTTTAAAAGTCCTTTAAGGGGCTCCTGGGTGGCTCAGTTGGTTAAGCATCAGACTTTTGCTAGGGTCACAATCTCACAGTTCATGGGATCGAGCCTTGCATCAGTGTACTGTCAGTGTGGAGCCTGCTTGGGATTCTCTCTCTCCCTCTCTCTCTCAAAATAAACAAACATATATTAAAAAAAAAAAGGTCTATACCTCTTTGGTTTTTATATGTTCTACCTTCCTTCTCTTTAAATACTGTTTTTTTTTATTTAATTTTTTTAACATTTTTTCATTTTTGAAAGACAGAGACAGAGCATGAGTGGGGGTGGGACAGAGAGAGAGAGGGAGAGACAGAATCCAAAGCAGGCTCCAGGCTCCAAGCTGTCAGCACAGAGCCTGATGCAGGACTCGAACCCACTGACCGTGAAATCATGACCTGAGCCTAAGTCAAACCCTCAACCCACTGAGCCACCCAGGTGCCCCTTCAAATACTATTTAAAATTTTGGCCCCTAAAAGCCTTTCTCTTTCAGATGATCTATGATACATAGTCCATATGAAAAATATTCCCTTTTTGGCCTATCTTTTCTTTGATGTGAAGGATTAAACCCTGAGTTCTACTCATTTCACATGAACAATTTCAAGACGTAAGAGTCATTTTTCCCCAAGGATCTTGCCACTCATAGATTTCCAACCTAGTTAGTCTTCCTTGCTGTCCACAATTAATAACAGTAACAGTGCCAGTGTTTCTTCTACCTTCCAAGCAACAAAGTAATCAGGCAGGAAAGCCAAGAAATCAACAGATGTTCTGCTTTTAACGAAATGCCAATGTCTGGATGGCCAAGAAATCCCCCATAGATATTGTGCCAGCTTGAAGTCTCTCCTGGGAAAACACAATGAGTATCCTCTATCCAAAGTCCTCTGGCATCGTGTCTAGATTGCTCACTGCACTTATTGTGTGCTGCCTGGACCGAATAACCCTTTTATCTGTTCATGGAACCTGTCTTAACTCCACAGCAGGATTCCTGGAGGCAGGAACAGCTTCTAGGTAGCCCACACAGCACACAGCCTCTCTAAACACCTTTAGAGGAGCCTGGTGGGGGCAACCCGGCTCCTGTGTCCCTTTTAGCCAAAGTGGGGACAATTTCACATTCCTAGTCAGAGCTAAAGCATCAGGGAGATACTGACAAATATCTCAATAGAGCTGCCCAACTGCTGGACCTTGGATGGGCTGCTGCTCAAGCAGCCTGGTCTGCTTACCCCAGTGTGCTATACAAATATGTCACTTTCTATGTGTGACAATGACAAGGAGAAGCTTCCGCCCGCCCATGTCCTGTCCATTAGGCTGAACTGTGGCTCTCCACTTGGGGCTCTTAGCAGAATCTCAGCTACCATGTTTTTACAGCAGATGGTGTCAGCCAGAATCATACTTCCTGGCTGAACACGAGTGCACGAATCATGCTCTCTAAATACTCACAGAGGAAAAAACTCAAAAGCTAACATTTTTGGTTGCCCAGCACTGTGCCATCTATCACCTTATTTGCTCCTCTAACCACCATTTGAAGAAGGGACAATTATTATTTCCTTATTTTACAGGTAAGGAAATGGGAACAGAGAGACTAATTCACTTTCTCCAAGTCACACAGTCAGTACATGGCAAAGCTGGGATTTGAACCCAGGCAACCTGACTCCAGAGCCCAGGGCTCTCTGAAGGGCTAAGAGACTTCCTTGCCTGGGATGAAAGGAGCATTACAATGACATTAAAAGAATACTGGGGGGGGGGGGGGGGTGGGGGGGAGGGGGGTGCGGGGCGCCTGGGTGGCTCAGTCAGTTTAGCGTCTGACTCTTGGTTTCAGCTCAGGTCATGATCTCACAGTTTCGTGAGTTCAAGCCCCAGATCAGGCTCCGTGCTGACAGTGTGGGGCCTACTTGGGATTCTCTGTCTCCCTCTCTCTCTGTCCCGCCCCCACTCACGCTGTCTCCATCTCTCTCAAAATAAATAAGTAAACTTAGAAAGAAACACAACTCTGGTGGGCACTTAGCTTTGGTTTTGCTACTGCTTAGCTATGTGACCTCAGGTAACTCATTCACTAATCTGGGCCCCAGATACTGCAGTTTTGGACAAACCTCTAGTAAGTATTTATATGCCAGGAACTACAGCTCAGTGAAATAATTTGATTTGTGCCATGTCCGACTGAGAGATGAGAGAAGGTGCATTTGCTCATCATGGTTTCCAGGATACCTGTCACTCATTTCAATTTTAATTTAGTAGAGGCTGAGCAGAATAGGTCATTAGACTAACATACTGCTACAAGTTCTTATTAAATTCAGTGCAAGCATACTATTTGTAAGCAGAGAATATGTTTGAAAAACTGTAGCTTTTTAAAAATGGGTTTGAGGAGAAATTTTCTATCAACAATCTTAGGAACGTGACACGTCTTGAGGGTTAGGTCTGTTCATTAGGGTTGATTTCTTACAGTAACTTAGTGGTTTCATTTTTTTTTTTAAAGTGACTAGAGGGGCACCTGGGTGGCTCAAGTTGGTTAAGAATCTGACTTCAGGGGGCACCTGGGTGGCTCGGTGAGTTGAGCATCCGACTTCGGCTCAGGTCACAATCTTACGGTTCATAGGTTTGAGCCCTGCATCGGGCGCTGTGCTAACAGCTCTGAGCCTGGAGCCTGCTTCAGATGCTGTGTCTCCCTCTCTTTCTCTCTGTTCCTCTCCCGTTCCTGCTCTGTCTCTCAAAATAAATAAAAATGTTAAATTAAAAAAAAAAAAAGAATCTGACTTCACCTCAGGTCATGATCTTGCAGTTTGTGAGTTCAAGTCTCACACAGGGCTCTGTGCTGACAGCTCAGAGCCTGGAGCCTGGTTCAGATTCTGTGTCTCCTCCTCTCTTCCCCCTCCCCTGCTTGTGCTCTCTCTCTCTCTCGAAAATAAATAAACATTTTTAAAAAAGTGACGAGAAAGAAAAGATGAAATGACCTCATTTTCCCCTTGTCTGAAAAGGTCAAAATAATATTTTTTTGGCATGGTTTAGATTCCTTTCTATAGACTACTAACTGGCAGATGGAAATTTTTTCAAATTTGTATTTCTTTCAAGACACCTTCCAAGCGATCAGCCTGGAGCTAATTCTAGTGTTAGCACAGGTAATGGTTGAATCCATAAGCATGGAAGCTGTTTTGATTAGTTTATTAACTGGCTGTAGCCAAAGGCTGTGCGTCTTCTTCAACATCAATTCCCGGTGCCTATTTTAGTACTTGGCATAGGATAGAAACACAGTCAATATTTGTTGAATAAATGTTGTCGTGCATTAAATTTTAATTTTCCTTTGGTAATTTATCATGTGTCTATTCATAAAAGCTTCACTTTGGTCATGAGTTCCCAGTTGTTCCTAACATTAAACGGCCTCTGTAAAACTGTAAAATCTTCTGTACCCGAAGCAGTCAGGAGAGCCTTTTTGGGCTCGGGGGCAGCTGGGTCTCTGTCCTGTGTGAGACAGGGTAGGATAGGTGCCCTCCTTTGAGTCTGGAATTATCCTTTGATGAAACTGCTCATCAGACGGTTTCAGTGAATGGCTGGAAGAGGGTCAGCAGGCCTCGACGGTTTTCTGCCAGAAAATCGTTTTAACCTAATGTTACTCTTAATAAGTTTATAACCTCTCTCTGATTGATTGAGGCACGATGCGGTGGGGAAGAGCTTTAGAACTTTGTGGGGAGATCTAGGATTTTAGCAATTCCGGATCAATTTCAGGATCTGAGCCCAGAGAATAAATATTCCATGAGTTCATTTTTGCACAGAGGCTCATGACTAAGAGTTTATTCAATCTCTTTCCTGCCTTAAAAAAAAAAAAAAATACTGACACAAATATAGTTGTTTTCCTTTACAACATTCACTTGTAATAAATTTAACAGTGCTTTCCCTTCTTGGTTTCTCATGGATTTTTTTGGCCTCTCATTTCTGCATTCCAGTGCCCACTTTCTGCTTTAAAATGAAGATTTTTTTTTCCCCAGGTGGGTAACAGCGTGAACAGACTCACCCCCAGCCACTGCTTCAAATGCATCCCCAAACAGCATCACACGGGAGCCCTCAAGGAGCGGCACGACGAAACGATTGTTGCCATGAAAGTGCAGCTACTACTTGTGAAGAATAACGTCTCGAGGAGCCAGTCTTTACACTTCGCAAGAGCCATGGCAGACTTGGGCGTGCGCTGACAAGAGTTATTTTTCCACTCTGCAGACACCAGCCGACTCACCGGAATGAATGAAATGAAACTATCATCCATTCCAGAATGAAGTTCAGGTTAGATGAATAAAAGGCACGCTCTGTTAAGGGCAGGTTTTAGACATTCTAATTGCACAAGACACCAGCGTGAACAGGCGCTGGAGCTGAACACTGGGCGTGTGTGTCTGAGGTGCTACCGATGAGGATTCATCTATTTTGGCTTTTGTTAGTGTCTTAAAATCTCTTCAAATGAGCCTTTCTCTGTTCCTCAGTTCTTGTAGGTTTTCCAGAAGCTTCTAGCATAAACATCCTGAGTTAGCCTCTGAAGCTATACACTGGGCCCAATTTTAAGGGCTTGTTTAATTGCCTTGACTATAGATAGAACATCTATTATTCAGCCACGGAATGAAGCCCGTGGAGCCGTTAGCATAGCAACACCTCTTGCTTTTGAGGTTTCAGCTGCAGAAAGTGATGCTGAAGCCATTCACAATTCAGTAGGGGATGATTAGGTAGGTTCTGCGGGTTTCTTACGACATGAGCCTACGGGGATGTTCCTCTAATTATTCTAACCCTATTTAGTGGATTGCCCAGACTACGGCAGTTTTGGTGTTTTAAATTCTGCAGCCTTTCCTCCAATAAAACCACCGGCATATCTTGGGATAAAGTGGGATTTTATATCTGATAAGTCAGAACTTTAATTGTAACTAAAAGTAAATCCCTCCTTCCCTGGCCAATGCACCAGGGAAATTCACGATGTTGGAGTGGGTATTTAAGCAGCTGGAGTAGAAAGTTCTCAACAAATTCCCAAACAGGAAAGGAAATATGGATGTTAGAAATCAAGTCCTTCACCCTGGCTGTTTTTACGCTGTCCGTATTCCTTTTTCTGATCTCCAGGGCATCATATCATATTGATTGTTACCTAAGCTTTTGGAAATCTGCTTTCAAAAAATGCCTGGTAAATATCAACTCTTTCTATCCTTTTCTCCACTATTAAAAAGGCTATGATGATATGATTAATTTTACTTCATCAGTCTGATCTTTATTAAAGAGCACGACAAAAGAGCAGAGGTTCCAGATGGTTCAGAGAAAATAAGTAACAAATGGGGATGTTCAGAAAGATGGAAAGGTATGCAACCTTGCTTACAGAGAAATACAGTTAAGATGGAAATTCTGATTTTTACCCATCAGACTAACAAAGGTTGAAAAGAATTAGCTAAGGCTAGGAGCTTCCTCTTGTAGCTTCCTCTTTGTAGAATCACAGAGGCCCTTCAAATTGCTGGTGGGGTGGGGTGAGGGAGCAGGGAGAGGAGGTGTAATTAGGTAGAATATCTTTAGGGTGAAATTTAGTTAGGCAATGTCCAAATTAAACACGCACATCTCTTTTTACCCAGCACCCCTACTTTCAGGGAGCTTACCTACAGACAGATTTGCTCAAGTACATAAACGAATATATAAGCACAGCGGAAAAACTGTAATTTTAGAGATTCGAGGCAGCCTAAATGACCATCAATACTGATTGGTTAAGTACATGTGCTTGTTTATACGCGGAACAGCTCTAGATTAAGAGGAAGAAACGCGAACGTTTGCCTCTGGGAAAAACTAGGAAACGAGGGAATCGGAAGGTGGAAAGGAAAAGTAACTTTTAGATATTTTTGTCTGAATTTTTGCCAATGCATTACCTCCTAAAATAAGTGAAAAAGCACAGTGGTTCTCTTGATTACTGACTTTCTACTTAGTCACCTAATTGTTAAAAGCCTCCTCTGCTTTGTGTAAAATGAAATACTAAGCTAGACAAGTTGGGGACCGAGCGGATGCTGTTTTAATTCTCCCAACTTCTGGCTCCCAATTGTACCAGCAGAATGGATCCTCAGTGGTCTCCCCAACTCCTTCCTCTGCCAGTTCTGCCGCGTGCAGATGGGAAAGCATTGTCCACATTCTGCCTGGCCAGTTATTTCCTAGTATTCTCAGACAGAAATATCATTTTTCTTTTTATTTCCTCTCAAAAGATCACCACGGTGTTTCTGCTCTTAGCTTGTTAGAGTTTCAGAGACGTGTCTTTATGTATTGTGTTAACCCTCTTCCTTCTGATCTTTCTCTTGGAACCAAGCACCCCTTTCCATTGCTAAACTTAGACCATACGTCTCAAGCCATCAACCTTTAACACAGGCCGTTCCTTGAGCAAGACTTTGAATTTCCTCGACCTGTTTCTCACCACATGGACTGCTAAGGCCTTAAACCTCAAAAGCCACCAAAACTGGCCACCAGCTAGCATCAAACATTGTGCAGAGCACCTTACATACCTACTGTCATTTACTTCCGTTTGGGGATGAGGAGAATGAGGCACAGAGAAGAAACCGGACAAAGGTCACATGGCTGGTGAGTGGCAACGCTGGGATTCAAACCTTGTGGGGCTCCAGAGCATTCACATTTCACCTCGTCAGAAAACCATGGGGCACATGTCCCAACAAAGTCACCTCTCCACACTGGACCTGCAGTCTGTCTCTCAGCAGCGTGCAGCATCCTGCCAATTTGCTTCTGCAAACTTCTGCCTCTTCCCCACGCTGGGTTCTGAGCCTGGCATGGGTCCCTACGCTGGTGTGTCCATGCCATCTTCAGCTCCAGTGGATGCAATTCTCTAGCCCCTTGCTTCCGGAGTGAGGAGCGCAGGACGACGACGGATTCGGTTTGACAGACTTGGGAGAGGGAGGTTATGATGAAAGGAAGGCCATAGAAAGAAACACTAGAATTTTCACATTCTTCTGCTTCACTGTGAACCTACTAAATACGTGAAAGCATAGCTAGCTACTTATTATGATGTATTCATTTACTTTTTGATTCATGCCTACTTTAAAGAAAACAGTTGGCCTTTCTAATGAGAGTTAAAGTTGAACCAAAAAAAAAAAAAAAAAAAAAAAAAAGAAGGTGGCAAACCAGATAGGAAGCTGTGCTTTTCCAAAGTGAGGTCCTGTACTTGCCTGTCTCAGACTCTTCTGGTGACTTAAAATGAAGGTTCCTTAGGTCTTACCACCAATCACTTAAGTAGAGCCTAGAAATCTCCTAAGTTTCTTTATTTTGAGAGAGAGAGAGAGAGCGAGCAAGCAGGGGAGGGGCAGACAGAGAGGGAGAGAGAGAGAATTCCAAGCAGTCCACAATGTCAGCACAGAGCCAGACACAGGGCTCGAACCCACAAACCATGAGATCATGACCTGAGCCGATAGCAAGAGTTGGATGCTTAACTGACTGAGCCACCCAGGCACCTCTCCATTTTTAATAAGCTGTCCAAGTAATTCTTTGGTTCCCTAATTTGGGGAAGTTTGCCAATTTGCAGAATTATTTAAGATTTCCTCTGCTGAGTCTCTGCTGAATGTCAACTTCACATTAGTTTCACCTTTTAGATGCCTCATGGGGCTTCTTAAAAATGTGCTACTTTTCATGTGCACAGGGACTCTTTCCTGAACAGTAGTTTGAGGTTTCTCTCTCCCTGCCCCCTTATGCCTTGCCTTGGCATTTGTCAGTTGCCTCCTGGAGGGAAATGGCAAAGGCAAATCATCCTAAGCCTATTTAAGGTATTTACCTGGTACTTATGGAAGATTTGATCAGTCAGGGAATTGACTTAGAGCCAAGTTTGGGAAATATTGATTCAAAGGATCAATATGGCTGCTCAGGGAGTTCTTTGATGAGCTCAGATCTTAAAGGACTAGTTAAAACTTGGAAAGTCAAGGGCAACGAAAAGGATCTATTATTGTGTTCAGACCAGGACCCAGGAGGCTGGAGTCACTGACCTGGAAGGATGGTACCATATTAACAGGCACGGGGCAGGGCGGGGGAGGGGGGGTGGTGGTGCAGGGGGGAAGCATTCCTGCACTGTCCTTATTCCTTCATCTTTGCTGTTAAGGGGAACCATTTTCAGTGGAAATGGTAGACCAAGAAATGAAACAGGTGAGAGGGTTTTGAAGGCCAAGATAATTACCTGTCATGATTTCAAAGTCTTTCAGTCCATATGAATTGTATCAATCTGACAACAATGCCAATTCACTGTTAAGATATTCTGAGGGATCACAGAAAAATAGGAAATGATACAAGACCAGTAAGTCCTCAGTTTCAAAAATACAAAAAGCTAATTCCACTGGTTATAGAATCCTGAGGTTGGTTGTGCAGGCAGGTAATACTCCAGAAGAAATGACGAGTTTGTGAGCTCCAGGAAAGGAAGCAGTGAATCATGTCAAATAAGGAGTGTTTTGTAAGAAGAAAATAATGTTCAATCTCTGCTCCTTAGCAAAGGGGGCTGTTGAATGAATGCAGGTTCTAGACTGCTAGAGGGGGGATGGTAAAGTGTTATGGGTTACTAGACCCCTGGGAGAGGAGCGGGGAGAGGAGTAACAGGGTTATTAGCTAATGAGAGATGGTGATGGACGAGGTTACTTACTGGACCACAGGTGTGCAGCATATGGACAATCACTTGATGCTGGTGGTGGTAAGTGGCTCCTAGTTAGTAACCGGATTCCAGAGTAGTGAGCTCGTCAACATAATCTAGTAATAGTCTCATGGAGATGTAGATCGACAGGGTCCCAAATCGCGAGATGATTATTGGCGGGAAGCATTAGAGCACAGGGACCAAGAACATGGGCTGGAGTCAGAACTGCACATGCATGACAATGTGCAAGCTGCTTGGTTAAACCCTAAGCCTGAGCTCCCCCATGTGAGAAAGGAGGGCAAGATCCACCTTACAGAGTGGCCAGGAAGGTCAAGTGAAGCAACACACGGAGCACAGGAAGCACGCATCTGGTCATCAGTCCCTGTATATTACTGTGGATCCATGTCAACCTACCGGGGTTTCCAGGATCTCGTGGCTGGACTGTCCTTTGCCCTGTAGCAGCAAGGCTATCATCATACCAATGCTTCAAATGAGAACACCGCAGACACACTGGGTAACATTCAGATGATGAAGCTGAAGCCAGAACACAGGTGATGGTCAATGTCCTACTCAAAATGTGACGCCCTCGACTGGGTACAGTTGTTCAGATACTTTTGGGACCAGCTCAGAGATGATGTGCTGCCAGTTATCTGGCTAGACACTTCTGTTAGAATGAAGGTGGAATAATTCATTTGTTGAACAGACATTCACGAGCACCTGCTATATACCAGGCACTGGGGAGCAAAGGCAAATATGATACAAAGCTCATACTTAAGCGTACAGGCTCCGGGATAAGATGAACCAAAGAGGCAGTTTTAACGTAAAGCAGTGAATGCAATGTTGCCATAGGAGGGCCGAGGGAAAGTTACAGAGCAGAGCACAGAAACCAACCCAATTTGCAGAGGTGGGGTGGTCAGAGTCCCTGGGAGAAGACGCACCTGAGTGGAGGTTTAAGGGGTGAGTGGCAGTTGGGCAAAGGGGATGGGAGTGACAGAGTTCTTGGCAGAAGAAACAGGATTTGCAAAGCACAGGTCGGGGCAACAGCAG
Source organism: Puma concolor (assembly GCF_028749965.1). Taxonomy (NCBI): domain Eukaryota; kingdom Metazoa; phylum Chordata; class Mammalia; order Carnivora; family Felidae; genus Puma; species Puma concolor. Next base: position 70,750,763 of record NC_141679.1, read on the forward strand.
GATATGGTGAATGCCAGGAACCACAAGCAGCGTGGTGGTGCAGACGTTTAAACAGGAGGGTGAGAAATGGGGCAAAATAGGCTTGAGTAATAGGATGGAAGCAGATAGCAAAGGAATTCCATAAAGAAGGCCTTGGACTTCACCCTCTGGGTGGTGGTGAACCCTGGCAGATGTGGAGCGTTGGAATGATACAACCAGAGTGTTTCCTTAGAAAGATTCCTCTAGAGACTGTGAGCAGGAGGAGCCTGTCAGGAGCCTGGAATCAGGGAGACCAGGAAGAGCATCTCTCAAGGTAAAGGTTGGCAAGGAAACTGAGTAGACCCAGGGACTGCCTGGGTGCAGGTGGCAAAAGGGAAAAGAGCTACGGATGGTGTAGCGGGTAGAAGAGAGAAAATCGGGCAGACGTCTTTTTTTTCTCCAGCAAAAGATGATGAATTTGATTTCTGACATGAGTTTGAGCTGTATATATGGGATACACAGGTTGAAATGTCAGTCTAAAATCTTGTAGGAGTAGTCTGGGTTCCAGGGCCAACAGCCATAAAGCTGTGCCAGCATGAAAAGTCCCAGGCAGACTGTGATGGAGATAAAAGAGGTGGGCAGAGGAAGGACCCCTGGAAAACACCAATATTTAAGAGGACGACAGAGGAAGAGGCTGTTACAAAGACAGAAGCAAAAGTCAAAGAGCTGGAGAAGCAGATGATGAAAAAGCCAAGGGAACAGAACTTCGAGAAGCTGTGAGTGAGTGACCATCACCATCACATGCAGTAGAGGAAGGTCCACAGAGTTGCGGGATGAAAAGCGTGCACCTCATTTAACAATTAGGAGGTCGTAAGTATGCATCCTGGTTAGACTTCGTGGTTGCAGACAACTGAATCCACTCAAGTTATTTTAAGCAGAAAGGTATTTATTAGAGGGGATCTGTATACACCGTCTCCAGGAGGCCACAGACACAGGTTTGGATGTCTTTCCACCGGAAACAGTCGCCAGGACAAACACCCATCCTCATCACAGGACCGTTATGGGGGAAACCCACTCTGCCACCGCTTCACTCAGTCCAGAGCCTGTGACCAGTTACTAGAACCTTCACCACAGATGAACCAGATGAAGAAATGCTTCAGCCACTGTGCCTACCAGAGCTGCTCTTCCCAAGGGCAGCTTCATCCTCGGACGAACTTCCTCCATGTCACCTAACGGAATGCTCACCTCCAGACTTCGGAGAGCTCACCATCCCACTACCTACGTCATCCACAAACGATACTTCTGCGCAATGTAAAATGAAGATGGAGTCCAAAAAAGCAAGAATAATCTTTATTCCTTGGAAACACATTTGTAAAAATGGATCACTAAGATTAAAAGATTCAGAACACATTTATTTGTATGCGGCACAAACACTGAGGATCAAAACATCTGCTACAACAGAATACACCTGTAAACAGATTATCTTAGGAAGAGTTTGTCGGTGAAGGACTCCGCCGTGCAAGGCCTGCAGCGGAGCCCCTCCTGCTGGACAGATTTTTGTGGTAACCAAAAATAGATCAGATGTTAGCAATAAAGTGTCTTAAGAGATGTCAACACATTTTTTTAAAAAAGGCTTACAGTGGGCCAAATTACAATTACATATACTTAAATGGCGTAAGAATCGTTTTTCACAAAAAGACTAATGAAAAATTATCTCAGGTTTACCAAGGAAAAAAAAAAGTTTGATTTGTGGCTTCAAAGGGGGGGATGGGGTGGGGAAATAAATATTTTGGTACAAGTTCTACCCTAAAAGACAGCCCATTGATAGCTGGTACTACAAAATGTACAACACCCATCCCATCCTATTCTACAGAATGCTTTGGCACAGCTTCATTAAAATCTTACACACTTTAATTTGAGCCATAAATGTTATCTTGGATTTCATGTTGCTTTTTAAAAGAGTTAAGTCCAGGGTAAAAACCAAGCCTCAAATTCTATAAATTCTGACAGTGTGTGTTCACAATTGTGTCTTCTGAAATCATGCAAGTTAGCAGCACCGATCAACAATTGAAAAAAAAATTATTCTTGTACTTGAGCAACAAATTCTATCAAAAAGGGATGCTATGCAATTTATGATTAGTAAAACTGCTAAGATTCAATGTGCCTGAACTGCTTTAAGATCAGAAATTCAAAGCCTCCCCGCATTTATGTAACAAGTTATATACGTTCTTGCGCTTCCGAAAGCGGTAGCCCTCTGTTAGAGAAGGGAAATTTGCAGTTTTCCTACGAGAAATTTAGTTTGAATGTTATATCCTCAGACTAAAAATATTAACTTTTAATACGATCACAGAATTTTAGAGCTGGAAGGAGCTTGGCAATCACTTAGTCCTACCCACTCTTTCCAGATGGGGGAAAAGGAGGCCAGCAAAGGAGAAAGGCTTGTCCACAATCTCACAACGGCCAGGACTGGGCCCCAGTGGTCTCAACCCCACCCCAGGGCTGTATGGTACTCTACAAAGAGCTCTCTTCCTAAGTTCTTCTGGTTTTATTTGGTCCCATTCATTAAATAACAGAGAAATACCAAATACACAGCAATATGATAAACATAGACTTTTACTCCAATTTTTAAATCAGAATATTAAAACGATTCCTGAGCCTTTCACTACCTTCATTTTATTGAGAACGCAGTCAACAGTAAATTGTGACTACTGATTGTGGAGATTTCCAAATATGTACACGGACTCCAGAAACACCTTTCAGAACTATTCCTTAAGGACACTTTTGCGGACGCGTCTGTGTGATGGCAAGACATGTTTCATGGAATGTAATGAAACCATGCTGGTGAACAGAGGTGAGATGTGTCAGTCTTTCAAAGTGCAGTCATGAGTTTGTCTCGGTACATCATACTTTGCACTCCTCCTAAGTTCTTCTGGTTCTGGTCGTGGACATAATCGAAACGGCCACCACTTCCACTGGCCGACGTTTCCCAGTGTGGCCTGTCATCCTGAAAGCATGGCCTGTTTTGTCGGCAGAGTGAATGGTTAGCGGGAGGGATGGAAGAAAATTCAGAAATGTGAGTGAAACAACACAAGCACGAGGCAAGCGGGCGGGAAAAACCATGAACCGTGTGAATGGGGATGGCTTCCAAGCTGAAATGAGTGGATTTGCTCAGGTGTGTTTAAAATTCGGATGCGGGTGATCTACCAACTTCCAAGTGGAGAAAAGCTCGGTCGCGGCCACACCACATTTCTCAAAGGGCACCTTGAGGATCCCTCAGTGTGGGGGAAGTCAGGTGAAAAAGGTTCCTTTCCCAGGCACTTCTCGGGGCTGTGACCATGCTACGGTGCCCTGTGAGTGCCTTAGGCAGCGTTTACCAGAGCCTAGGACCAATGAACTCTGTATCTCAGGCAGTGCTTCTCCAACTCTGGAGAGCCTGGTAAAACACGGACTGCGGGGCCCCACCCCCAGAGACCCTGACCCAGTAGGGCCCGGGTGGGGCAAAGAATGCATCAGCAAGCTCCCAGGTGAGGCGCACTGTTCCAGCCTTCCTCGGAATCCCCACTGCTAAGTGCTGGGCAAGGTCATGCCTCAGAAGGAAAACTAATGTGACAAAACAGGCCAAAAGAAGTGTAAAATTCTGTAAAAACAAGGTTAATAAAAATAGCACTTCTAGAAATCTCTTCTGTTTCTTATGTCTGGAAAATAAACTGCCTTCGCAATACACAGAAACATTTAGAATTATTACTCCACTAGGCTGACTAGCTTTAAAAAGCTACCCAAATATCAAGTGTTTACGATCAAACAGCACTGCTCTCCTCCAAGGTCCCCCCAACAAAAGTGGCAAGAATTCTCAAGAACTAATGGATTTATTTCCATCATTCCATTCTCCGTACTTTCTCAAGCAGCAAGGCTAGCAACCTTACCAAGAAATAACTTTATGCAAAGTGAATTCACCAACAGAAAGAGCTTCACACATAAACACCAATTAAGACTGATCTAAAATTCAAATCTTAAAAGGAACGTTTGCCTTTACAAAGCTAGCGTTAAAACACTCTCGAGCCTAACTAGAAACCCAGCAAGGCAGGTGCCAGTTTACTTGGAAGGACTGTGGTAGGGTTAGGGCAGAGGTGAGTAAAACAGAGCCCTCAGGCTAAATCCCACTCACCATCTGCTTTGGTAAATAAGTTTATTGGAATGCAGCCCTGCCCATTCACTTCTGTCTGAGGCTGCTTTGAAGCTACAAGAGCAGAGTTGAGTAGTTGTGACAGAGAGCACAAAGCTGAAAATATTGATTATGTGGCTCTTAACAGAGAAAGTTTACTGACCCCTAGGTTCAGAAAAAAGATCCACAATCTTTTTGAACCCCCACTCCATCCCTGAAAAAAGTCCTTTCAAAAAACCCACAACAAAAATCCCCAAGCTCAAAGCATATTTTTAGTAATCGAATTCTTGGGACAGGAAAATGTTACTTAGAAATTTTAAGCAACATTTCTAACACAAAACCAAACCAAAAATATCTAAGGTTAGAACGACTAAAAAAACAAGAAACAAAACCCAATTCATTTTCATTTCATAAAGCAGAACTTTGGTAAATCCGGACTCATCACTGGCTTCTTTTGCTCTGCAAATTATTCATCTCTGCCATGACACAGCAGCTCTTAACCGTTGTTTCCGATGCAGACTTTCGATTCACAACGAGGCAGAATTTGAGCCTTTCCGGAGAAAGGGAGAACTTTCAAGTAAGTACAGCTCCGTGAGCTCAAGCACTTACCTTACATTTGGAGAGTGAGGGTGCCACCGAGGCTGGCTGGGGTGGATATTGGGATGGTATTGAGGCTAGAAATGAAATACCAAACTTGATTATTCAATGACCTTTTGATTTCAATGGTCTTCATTTAGTTTCTCTTTTACTGGCATCCAGCTGAGGGGCCCAGGGCTGTGACTGGAAAGGCTATAACCAAACCCTGGATGGGCGGTGGCTTCCCAGGACGATCACGTTTCCCCTATGACAAAGGCAGGGGGGCTGGAAGGCTGCCCTCGGAAGAAAGGGGAAAGCATCTGTCTGGGAAGGGTCCCCCAGAGCGCCCAGGACAGGCAGTATTCATCTCTCCCAAGGAAACAGACGGAGGACACCCAAGATATGGGGTGAATGGTAGGCAATTTCTTTCTTCAGAAACAATTTTTGTCATTGCTGAAGAGGACGACAACCGTGTGTAACAGTGACATCTGCAAACACAAGACAACTGGACGGGGACATTAAGTCAGCAGGATTGTGGGCGAACACCTTCTCCCTTGTTTAAGCAATAGGAATAATTTTCTAAAATGTGATCCAAAACCTAGTACCAAACCTCGCCGCCCACCTGGCCGTCACCAAAAACAAACAAAACCCCAAACCATTCAGAGCACTGATTATTCTGATACAACAGAAGGAAAGAAGGAAGGAATTTGTCCATTCAAAAAAATGGATCCAGACTGATGACTCACAGAACGAGCAGGAGTGAAGACAAGGCAGGCCTGGCTGGGTGACGGGACTGTCTACCGCCTCTGGCCTGTAGAGGGTGGTGGCTCCAGGCAAGGCCAGAAGCCACGGGGCTTCTCAAGGCTAAACTTTCTGTGGAGCACATGAAACCCTCCTGACGTTTAAGTCACTACAGTCTTGCCACCATTATTCTTTTAATTATTTCTTCCCCTTCTGCTCCTTCCCCTGCTGTTTTGGTTAATAAGCAGAGGCCTGTTCTGTATTATGGAAAATTCTCAGTAATTCTGTTCATTCAGTTTTCAGGAAACTGAGATGCCCTCCCTGCCTATTCTGTATTCTAGTGAGCTCTCTCCTTCAGAGCTGCCTGTCAGCAAGCTAAGTGTGCAGCCCCCTGCACAGGCTACGGGGAAAGGGAATCTGGAGAAAAGATCTCAGGAGCAGACGCTGAAAGCTGACCTCTCTTAGGGAGACAAACACCTAGAGTTTAGAAGATGTGCCCATAGCTGAAATGCTTCCAGTGTTTTGGTCACACAGCCAGGCCCCAAATGAGGCTCCACTGGCTGCATCTTCAACAAAAGGGAACAATGTAGAATAGAAATGGACCTTCTGTTCCACTCCCTGTCTTCAAACACAAGCAAATCAGATTCATTAGGGAGAGGTGGGTACCTCATCCATAAAGACCTGGAAGGATATTCCCAAACCTTCCTTGATCTCCTTCGGTAATTTATTCACACTCTAAAGCTGTCAAGCAGCATTTTTAAATGTTAACCCACTTGGTCATTGGGGCAGTTTTTTCCCCCGGGGATAATTGGAAATATATATGGGCATTTTTGCTTGCCACAATGACTGCAAAATTACCTTTTAACTACTGGGCAGAGAAGAGGAAAGCTAAGCATCTGTAACTCTTGGGACAGTCCCAACAATGAAGAACTGTCCCTCCCCAAACGCCAAGAGATGTCCTTATCAAAACCACAGAAATCTATCCTTTGCAGTTGGCTAGTCTCACTGAGCTCACAATAAGACAGATGTTCCATACTCCCATTCTCCCGAAAACCCTTCTCAGCACTCAAGCCTTTATCAATCAGGCCACTTCTCAGGACGTTCTCTTCCCGCTCAATTCATTCCCAAACCTTGACAGAGCAACACGTAACCTCCAAGATGGCTAAGGTGGGGGGGACCAGTGATTGCCAAAGATGTTGCAAGAACAGTTTTCGTGCATGTGAGTTCCGTGAACAACTTCCTCCGTATTCACTCTGAGCAGGGAATAATGGGCTTTGTTTTCATTTTTTTTCTTGCCTTCAAGCAGGGACCGCCTGTCCACAACTCTTCCCTTCCCCCACAGCTAGCCAGTCACACCCGAAAATCTCTCCAAACCAAAAAGCTGATCTGTGACTGAGAAGATTCAAGAACCTAAAAAAGACAAGATCGGGAAACCTAGCTTTTCCCCTACCAGGTTCAAAGCACTTTTTACATGTTATTCCCCCCAAACTCAGAAGTCGTGTCCAGATTCTGCACATTGGGAATATGATTTCATGTATGGAAGATGATATGGCAAAATTCTTCTGAAACATAATTTGGAGACCTCGTAAAAGTCACGTACATTAGGATCCCACCCCCATCAAAAAATTAATATCTACGGTAACAAAAGATCAGGAAAGACACTAAACCAGAACAAAGGCTCCCAGGTGACCTCATGGAGTAGCTTCTTGTGACATCCGAAACCAGACTGTGATGGAGGAAACCTGAGCGTAATGTCCTTGGACAGAACCCGCCCAGGAAAAGAGAAATGGCCCCAAGTGAGGAGGCCATCAGACACGACTGCTGCCTCTAGGCACAAACCTACTAAGTGAGGGACACGCTGTCAGCACAGCTCATCAGAACCCCCTTAGCAGCTCTGAAGCTCTCTGATGCCCAGAACTATCTATCCCTAGAGCATCTGATTGTTCAGCCCAGGGTGAGGCCCAAGCACCGGCCATGTTTTTAAAGCCTGCCAGATGGTTTTAACATGCAGTGGGGTTGAAGACCACTGGTGTTGGTGATTTCCAGTTATGAGGATCAGAGAAGGCTCTGTGGAGGAGGTGGCTTCTGAGGGGACTCTGGAGGGGATTTTAATGCACAGACAAGTGAAGGGATTTCAGGCAGACAAGCATGGAAACAGGAACAGTGGGAAGAAATTCTGGGGGCACCGATTATGTGATTCTTTGAGAGTTGAACATATGATGTGTGATAAGGAGCAGAGAGGAGGAAGGCAATAAATGTAGAAAAGCAAGTTGGAGCCAGGTTGTAGAAGGCTGTGAATGGCCAGCAAGAGCCACCCCCAGGTAACTGTGAGTGGGTAGGCGGGCAGGCGGTGAGGGCCCTGGTTGGCCACCCTGTAAAAGAGCATATCACGAGCCACAGAAACCTATCTGTGCTCCTTCTGCAGGAAACAGGCCTGGCACAATGCTTTACAAAGTAGGTTCTGGAAACCAATGCTCCACTGATAACAGATACACTATCAAAAACAGGTGGGTAGATGAGAAGCTAGCTTTTTTTGATTGGGGGAGGGGGTGTTGAATATCAAATGATTTGGGGATACAATGGATTAAAAAAAATAAAACGTTATCTTTTTTGCAGGATTTCTCAGTACTTTTGAAACCCCAGCGGAGACTGTAAGATCCAAGAAGGGGAATGAAGGACACATCTCCCAAACGTGTGACTGAGACGTCCTTTCCTGGAGGCACATCTCAAGGGACTCATGTTCCCTAGGCCTAGAACATGCTGACAAAACACGGCCTCACTTGAGCGCTCCTAAGAGGTTGTGTGTGACCACCCAGAAACTTAAACATATGTCTCTGTGGTTTGCCAGTTGATAAGGTTAAGAAAAAAATAGGCAGCTGAAATGACCAAGAGGGGCCAGGAGTCACAGAGGAAGGTTCTCCTCTCACCGTTTTCTCAAAAAAAAAAAAAAAAAAACCAAGCCCCCCCACCCCACAACCAACAAAAAGCATGTTATTATTTCTTCAAAATCTGACTATAAGCATAATAACTACTTGATGTAGAAAATTTTGAAATTTTAAGAAGTATTCAAGAAAATCTTTAAAAGCAGTATCTCACCTGGTAATTATGGACTTCAGGATTTGTTTTAGAGCTATAGAAAAGAAGGGAAAAATTGTAATGTAACAGGTTGTAAAGCGGCACTGTTAGTGATTTTTTAACGATCATAAATCTTAAACACCACCTACACTGTCAGGAACTTTCACGAACACCGCTTCTTTTTGGTTATTAGCTGTTTACATGAACATATAACCAAGGAAACCAAACACCAACTTCCACTCGTCACTTTCGAGCTCACAAACTGAAACACAAAGGTAATATTCCAGAATCCTGCTTGCCACGCTTTGGTGACAAAAAGGAGGTCCCTTCAGTTGGGACACACCAAGTACTTTTAGCTCCCATTCCAGGTCTGCGCTGGCACTGCTGGGTGGCACCAGACGGCTCCAGTGACGCCCAGAGCTTTTTCCAACTGAAGGGAGAGCTGAACATCTACCGGCCGTTTCTGAACATCTACCGCTATGGGTCCCACTGCTACGAACAAGGCCACGAACCGGCCACCACCGTGGAACGCTCATTCCATATAAGGCTCTGTACTGGGAGCTCCACATCTGTTACTATTTAATCCGCACCACAAGGCTATGAGGTCAATAACTGGTACCACTTCATTTTACAGATAAAGGAAAGGTTGCCTAACAGAGAAGTTGGGAAACCTGCTCAGGGTCAGTCAGCTACGCAGTCAGTGGCAGAGCTGGGACTGGAGTGGGTATCTGCTCCATCTCAGAGCCCACCTTCTTTCCACAGAGTCCAGCTGGCTCCCTGACGGTCCGAGCAAAGGTACCACGCTCCTCATGCACGATCCTATTTTGGTGGACTCACAAGTAAAACTACTCTGGTTAAAAAACTATACGTACTCACATATATGGGCAGAGAATCCCAGGCTGGCTTTGCACTTAAAACACATGTGTTTCCTACGTAAGGCTGGCATCCGCCAGGAAAAACACAAACAAACACGGCACCATCGTTGGGCTACGTGGCTAGGGTGGTGTGCTCGAAATCAAGGTTTATTGCTTCAACAATGAGAGAAACATTTTACTGTCACGAGTCTTGCTTGGGGTCTAAATGGCTCTGTCTTCCAGAAAGGCCAGTGCACCGAGCCAGGCTCTGGGCCAGATTCACCTCCAGCTGGATTTTATCTGGAAGGTTAAGTGTTCTGCAAGGTGCAATTTTTCTGGTATCACCTCTGCAGCCCAGAGCGCAATTTCATCCCTGGCTCCCACAGCAATCCTACTCACCCCGGGATCCCACAGGCTGCGAAGAGCAATTGAACAGCTGCGAACAGTGGTTATTAGCTCATTTGTTCCTAAAGGGTATATTTACTGGTTTTTTTTGTTCCTGGTGGACACTTTTTTTAAGTTTGTTTTGGTTCCCAATATATATAATAATCTCCACTAGATGCTCAATATATATATAATCTCCACTAGATGCTAAAGGGAAAATATAATTTTATTAGGGAAAAACAAACAAAACAATCGCTTCCTTAGCAAAGGAAAGAAATGTTGTAACTCACAGGCCCCTGAGAATTAAAAGCAAGATACACTGACAGGTGGAGAAAGGTGCAAATGCTTTTAGCATACTACCCGCAGTGGGGATCCTAGAGAAGGGCGAGCCCACAGGCCTACAATGAACCCATGTGGGAGCCCCTCCCTCGGGAGGCCAGGGTATGCTCCATGGCAGTTCAACAGGACTCTGCAGCCCTTCTTCAGGTGCTGAGAACTGAACCCAGACACAAGAGTCAGCCGCCTGCCTCCTCACAGAATGGCACTGCAGGCAGAGCCTGGAACCAGAGACACAGGGCTGAGCTCCAGCTGTGTGATACAAGGGGCTGGTTATGTTCCCTAGCGTGCTTCGGGGCCCTTGCAGGTGTCTTGCGGCTGCCTGGGGGACAGGGGTCAGCTGTCAGAGGAACAGGCAGGCACCAGCCCTTTCCTCCCTGCCTGGCTCCACCCAGGGCAGCTCCACTTTTGTCTGTTCTCTATATTGGACTTCCAGGTCAGGTTTCTTCCGGGGGGCAAAAATCAGAGACTAAAAAAGTTTGGGCAAACACTGATCTAGCCCAAACTCCTTGTTTTCAGTGAGAAAAAGGAAGCCCAGCAGGAAGACCTAAGGCCCCAGCGCTGGGTTAGAGCAAGGCTGGGACCAGGCGGGAGGCCTTCTGGTCCCTTGGCCTGCACCCTCATCACCAACCAAGGCCTCCGGCTTATCCGCTCCTCCACATGCCGGGCTCTGCCCGAGTACAGGTGCAGGGCACATGGCACAGTCAACTTGTGTTCATCTCTAAGACCTCCCCAGCAGTCTGAGACCCGTGTGCCTGGGAAGACCAAGGGGCTGACTAAACTGGGCTGCCAGTGCCTGGAGCTTGGACACCAGGGCGGAAGGAATGACAGCCTGTAATTCTCCAGCATGAGAGAGCAGCTGTCCACCTAGGGCAAAACTCACATAAGCAGTTGTTTCAGAGAGAGAAAAAGAGGCAAGTGCAAGATGGGATGGTGGTTCCCACACACTAGAATCACCTGGGACTTAAAAAAAAAAAAAAAAAAAAAAAGCAAAAAACCCTAGGTGCGTGAGTCCCCTGCCCAGAGACTGATTCAATGAGCCTGGAGTATGGCTGGGCTGAGGGGGACGTTTCAAGGCTCACCAGGAGATTCCATGTACAGGAAAGATCAAGAACACCTGTGCTGGGGGAGGGGCTGGCAAATCACACCCATGGGCCAAATGTAGCCCACCTGCATTTATGAGTAAAGTTTTACTGGAACGCAGCAGCCTTGTCCTTTCATTTACGGACTGTCTATGGCTGCTTTTGTGCGCCAACCACAGAGCTGAGCAGTCATGAAAGAGACAGCATCGCCTACAAAGTCCAAAGTATTTACTACCTGGCACTTCACAGGAAAAGTTTGTTCACATCTGTGCTGGAGTTTCAGTCTTGTGACATGTTCTTTTTTCTGCACGAAATTCAATAAACGTGTTTCGTAAAGGTTTTCTACACTGTATGACTGTAAAATCTGCACATCACTGAGCGAATCCAGCATTTGCTCTCACGGAGCTTTTGCTCAAGAGCATGGCCTTTCTTTCCCATCACTGCCTGCAATGCCATCAGCACAGTGCGCTGCACACATTCCTCTCACCTTCATCACCCACTGTTGTAATAAACAAAGCACAAAGCTACACAAACAGAGCAGCTGTGTTTTAAAAAAGAAAAAAAAAAAACAGTCTTGGAACATTCCATTGTGCACTTATTGAGAACCAGGAGGATGGTATAGTCAGGCAGCAGAAAAAGCAGGGGGAAATCATCAGGTGACTCACTCTGTGGTTTAATTGTATTAAAGAAAAAGTCAACATTGCAAATAAAGACGATAATTAGAAGAGCTGTACCCCAGAGTCTGGGGGCACTTACCAGAACTGAGCCGCTATCACTGGGTTGCTTGCTTTAAAGGAAAAACAGAAAGGTATGCCATCTTAGAGAGCTGTATCACTTTTTTTTAACCACGTGATGACAATGACTAGGGTGGAGATTTCTGTGGTTGCAGTGGGGTCCCAACCCCAGGAGGCAGAATTTCCACATTACCTCCTTCTTTCTGGAGGAAAAGTCTCTTTTCCACCGTGCCAAGCCCTCCAATTCACTCAGCGAATGCCGAGCATGTTCCCAGAGCCAGGTGCTCTCAGATACAGAAATGAGAGGCAATTCTGGCTCTCAAGGGGTTCACAGTCTTGACACAGAGACAAGAGAGGTGTGTGAAATCAAAGACCGCAGAAGGGGATGATAGAGGCTGAAATATAAGCCTGACAGTACTGGGAAGCTCAGGGCAGACTTTTGTAGCTGGGGCAGGATGTGAATCTGTGGAAGGGACCATGGACAGAGCTAAAGCTTGTTTATCTAGACTCCCATTTCATTTAGGTGGCTCAGTCGGTTGAGCATCTGACTTCCGCTCAGGTCATGATCTCGCGGTTCCTGGGTTTGAGCCCAGCGTTGGGCTCTGTGCTGACAGCTCAGAGCCTGCAGCCTGCTTCGGATTCTGTGTCTCCCTCTCTCTCTGCCCCTCCCTCCCTCACACGCTCTCTCTCTCTCTCTCAAAAATAAACATTTAAAAAAATTTAAAAAGATGTAGCACAGAAAATCATTAAAAGCTTCACAGAGATGCCAGAACTCTGGCTGGGAAAAAATGCCAGTAACACAAAAGAAAAAAAGAGGATGGAGACTGGGAAAGAAAGTAGAGGAGAATCAGGGAAGCTGTGGTCTAGAAGAGGTCCAAAGCCACCCATGGGTCAAGACATAGGACACACCCTCCCCTCTGCAGTGGCCACACCAAGGGGACTTTCCCTTTGTGCCTGCACAGGCCTCCAGGGACTGGGAGCCCAGTACAGTCTTGAGATGGCTCTATCTTTGAGAGCACTATTAGGAACTTCTTCCTTACTTGGAGTGTTTCTGGATAACACTGATCCCATGGACTGCAGACAGAAAGTAGAAGGCTTGACAGGGAAGCAAGGCCTTCCCTCTCTCCCCCACTGCATCACTTGTCGCTCCCAGTTCCTGCAGTCAATCACCTTCATCCACCATCACCCTTCTCTGGGCACACCCCCAATCCTCTCACCCTCTGGTCTTTCTTGAAGGTGAGGCCATATTTCCTGGGCACTGGCCATTTTTTTCTCCATTAAAGCAGCCAAGAATGACTTTAGAGAGCTTCTGGCTGCTGTGCTATTAAACCATTGGTTCAAAAACGGGGGTACCTGGGTGGCTCGGTTGGTTTAGTTTCCAACTTTGGCTCAAGTCATGATCTCACTGTTTGTATGTTCGAAACCTGATGTCAGGGTCTGTGCTGACAGCTCGGAGCCTGGATGGAGCCTGCTTCAGATTCTGTGTCTCCCTCTCTCTCTCTGCCCCTCCCCAGCTTGTGCTCTGTCTCTTTCTCTCGCTCTCTCAAAAATAAACAAACATTACAAGTTTGGTTTAGGGGGACGCCTGGGTGGCTCAGTTGGTTGAGCGTCCAACTTCAGCTCAGGTTATGATCTCTCAGTCTGAGAGTTCGAGCCCTGCATCGAGCTCTGTGCTGACAGCTCAGAGTCTGGAGCCTGCTTTGGATTCTGTGTCTCCCTCTCTTTCTGCCCCACCCCCCGCTTGTGCTCTTTCTCTGTCTCTCAAAAATAAACGTTAAAAAAAATTTTTTTTTAATTTGGTTTAGGGAATAGCTACTACACTCAAAAAAAGAAGAGTCAGGCACTTAACCAAATGAGCCACCCAGGTGCCCCACAAGGTTAAAGATTCTAGAAGGGAGTGAAGTATAGGTACAGTTCTGACAAAGGCCCACTAAGTCCTGAGTGATACAAGAAAAACCTATGAGTAAGTGATATGTAGGAGGGGGCCCCAGGGGTTGAGAGTTCAGAGGCCATGCCATGAAAAAGCCCACAATTCAGTGCTAAACTAGGTGTCCCGAAGGGAGAAGCAATCAAGTGTAGGCAGAGAAGAGCTAGGAGGTAGGATGTGGAGGCCAAGTTTAAACAAGCCCAGCTTGCTCATTTGCCAACTGGTCCTGTATTGGGTACCAGCCTTCAGAAAGGCATGAAGCCATAGTAGTAAATGACAGACTAAGGCTCAGGGAGTTCTGAAAAGCGGGGAGGGGAAGGCATCCTAAGTCCAGGCTAAATTCAAGGGCAGGACGTGCATGGACTGACTGCAGGTACGGAGTCCAGGACTTAAAATTTCTGGATCTGCTCTTAGTGGCCAGAATTCTGGTTAGCATGAGACTGGTGTCCCATTTGAAACTGTAAGATAGAGGAGAGAAGAAGTGTTTTTCCCTCTAAGACACAGCATCATTCATCTGGGCAAAAAAACATGGTAACCTATGATATTCCTGAGGTCCCAGGAACAACGGAAGTGAAGAGGCACAAGAAAAGAAGGATGAAAAAGAGGGAGAAGATGAACACGTCCAATGGTCAAAACTAAAGACAGCGGACGGCAAAGGTGGCCTGGTTCCCATTAAGAGAATCCCTCCCACTGGGGTTTTGTCAAAAGCTTCAGAATGACAAGAGTAGAAGAGTAGAATGTTCCTTTAAGAACTGCTTTAGCAAGCTAAGTTCCTTGGGGCTTAACCAACTACATCATAACATAAAATGCCAAGCAGAATGAAAAGCACACCACCTTTGAACGTCGAATGTCTCCGGGATGGATAGCGTTTACTAGGCTTCCGCTCAAAGGTGCTGGTTCTCCGTAACCTGGCCCCATGTGTGGCTTGATACTCTGTCCGCCCACTGGAAAGTAAATATTTTATTGCATGTTACCAGTGTCAGAATATCAGCACATTATACATATTTGGAAGCGCACTTCTGTTTTCAAAAGCTCCAATGTAAATTTCAACTTATCGTGAACTCGTTTGGTAAAGACACACACTAAATTTAGCCTTCCATTTAGCAATAAAATCACCTCTGCCAAATCCAAGCTGTATGACAGGGGCAGATATTTCCACCAAGAGACAAAGTCCGCAATTTAGGTACCAGTCACTTGGCTGCACAAACCAGGCAGGTCCAAGTACTTGCCACATCTGACTGAGAGCACAATGATTCACAAATCAAATAACCTTTCATAACACACATTACGTAGACATTTAAGTCTTTTAAAATGCTGTTATCGGTGACCACTTAACTAAACCCTGGCTTTCCTTGCTATGCCAGGGGAATCATTACTTCTTTCACCAAGGCTTTCTGGGTTTCAAGCAACGTAGCTTCCGGGAAGTATGCTGTTTTTATCTGATTGATCACTGCTTCATTCCGGCCCTACTCTCGGTTGATGATTTATCACAAGGAAGGGGACACTTGCCACCTGCTCTAAGTGCCTCCAAGGGGCAACCTTGTCTCCAAACTCCCCTTCCTTCTTCTGGAGGGTGCCTGGTCTGGACCAAATCCTGGGGGAGTTTCCTCCAAGGATGGAAAAGTCTGCCTTGGCAACCACCCCAACAGCCATTTCCTTGCACGGTAGATAAATCTGAAAAGAACACATCTTTTGGCATATGAAAGGGCATTCAAGGACATGCCATGTGTGGGCAGAGGTTATGAAACCATGTGAAATTTTAGAGCTTATAACAGTGATTCTCAGATCTGTAAACAGGCCTCAGAAATCAACCCTGGGAGGGCACTTAAAATGCACATTCCCAGGCCTTATTCATGAATGCACATGGGTGCACCCATTGATTCTGATTACAAGGGTCTCAGATGAGGTCATAAATCCCCGTTTTTAATAAAACCCCAAGGAGGTTTCACGTATCTTGAAAGACATGGCCTTACAATCGTTAAGTAAAAATATGTGAACAATTAAATTCTCCATGTTTTCAAGGTCTCTTCAGATTCCAATATCTACCGAGCCTATCCGGGATCCCCTGCACACACATGGGGGGACATCTGCTCTCATTCTTAATCATCGACACATTTCTTGATGCCGGCACACGAAAGGCAAGAGAGGAGGGGTTGGAACAGAAGCCCCAGACCGTCTGGGGTTGACTCGCAGCTCTGCCACTTACTGTGACGCTGGGCAGATTGTGTAACCCCTCAGCCCTGGCTTCCTCATCTGTACGGTGGAGATAGTCAGAGGACCTAGCTCATTAAGTCTGCAGGGAGGATTATACATGGGTTCATGAAAAGCTCTAGCACAGCTTGTGTTCTACGTCTGCCCCGCCCACTACGGCAGCCACCCACCTCACGTGCACTGAGCACTTGATGTGTGGTGAGTGAGACAGAGGAACCACATTTTAAAATTTACTTAATATTAATTAATCTCAATGGCCACATTATCTACTGTTTGAGATGGCACAGGTCCAGCTACATGTCAGCTATTAACAATTTTGTTATTAGCCCCATTTTATCAATGAGGGCACGGAGGCTAAAACAGCTCCGGGGACTCAACCAAAGGTCAGATCTTACAAAAGAAGCAAGAACAGGACACCCGACTCAAGCCTCCGGACACACAGATCCATTCACAAAAAGCATCACTGCTGCCCTCCTTCGAAACACGGCATCCACGTTGTAAAAACCAGTGCCCACCTGAATCTGAAGCGAGACCCCAGCCGGATGAAGTCTGATCTGTTCGATTTGCTATTTCCCGGCGTCCGCAGGCGGAAGAAGGCGTGATGCTCGACCGCACATTTCCAGAGGTGCTTACAGGTCCTGGCGCTGTCCAGCCGGAAGACAAACGTGTGCTCTTGCTCCCGTCCCTTTGAGGTGAAGCACAAGGTTCGCGTCTCAGTGGGGGCCAGGAACATCAGTGAAGGATTATTTGCAGCAAGGAGGACAGCCAGGAGCGAGGCTTACCTGATCATCATCCTCCACTACCACCAATGTCAATTTGCTCTTTTTAAAATCCATCTTGGTAATTTTTGGCCTGGTCAGAGAGAAAACATTTTAAAAGTACAATCCGCAGGAAAACTATCTACACAAACAGCAGTTTTCCTTTCTACTTTTTAAGCTTAGATTTGCTACAGAAATCATTCATTCATTCAAGCGTGATTATCCAGAAGTCAGTGCTACTGCCAAACACCCGCAAGTACGGGAGCATGGTGTGTTTTTAAAGCAAATCTCGGGGTTGCAAATATCCCTCAATAATCATCCATCACATAGAATTCCACCACAAAATAGGAAAAGACATTTTTAATATTAGACAAAACTAAATTACCAAAAGAATAAGCCTATTTTGTTAGCTCCTTCAAAGATTAATATGCCTGTCGGGGTCAGTCCAAGAGAATATTCACAGCCATCTCTTCCCTACAAATAAACGAAGTGACAATCGGTAGAGGGTTCTAACAGGTCGTCACAGAGCAGAATGCAAAACAGTTTCCTCACCACGTTACTTTGTTTGCACATAGTTTACGCATGGCTCAGTCACAGCGAAACCCAAGAAACCCCGTTACTTAAACGCACACGGTTCTTACCCTGACAACGTGCATGTCTACCCCATACATTTCCAGCCACTTCGCTTTATTCAGATAGGACAGTTCCGCCTGGGCAGGGCTCTTTCCCCTTAGAAAAACCAATGGAAATACATGTAAACTGCAGCTCGTACACCCACAGAATTCTGAAGGGCACAGCCACATTCAGGGATCCTCTGTAGCAATTAAAAGAATGAGGGACACCAATTTATGTGAACAGGAAAAGACCTCCATGGACAGACCGTTCATTGAATAGAAAGAGGACAGCAGTGCTTACAACGTGGACACTTACAGAAACCATTTTTGTGCATGGACGCGGGTATGTGCTGTATATGCAAAGCAGGAAAGCTGGAAAGACGCACCACTGACTGCCAACAACGATGGCCCGCAGCGAGGACAGTGGGTGTGTGTGCACAGGGTGTGGGCCCTGTGACTCTACACCCACATATTCCTCTACTGTTTGGATGTGGCACAAGACTGGGCTAACATCACTTTCCAGTTTCAAAAAAGTCATTATATCCCTCAGAAGGGCCAAGGGACAAGAGGAAACCACGCTAAGTTTCTGCGTCCAAGACGGACTTGGATCGGGCAGAGTTTGGGAAGGTGGGCTGGGAGGGAGGAAAGGCAGCACTGGTAATCGAGGCAGAAACCTGTCAGCCTAGGGTGACCCTGGGGAGGAGGAGGGAAGAGCCAGCATATAACGGACAAGGCTCGATTTAGCTCTGGTGACCACATGTCCGGGAACAGAACCTCTACAACACATGGCCTCAAATACGAGTGTCCCTGTAAGGGACAACAGGGCATATTTCCAAAGGGTCCACTCTAGAAGATTCAGGCACAGGGAATGTACCAAGGCGGAGCCTCCTCACTCTCTCCAGGAGGCCAGGAGAGCAGCGGTGTCCTTGACAGTAATGAGCAAATCAGGACCAGGCTCTGCCATTCAGAGGGAAACGGGACTAGGCTTTGGTCCTTACTGTACATCTTGGGAAAGACAGACGTCGTGTGGGCCTTTGGAAAACCAGGACTGAGGCACAGGCGAGAAGTGAAGAGTTGGAGCTACAGTTTTACGGTCTTCGACAGAGCGATTCTACTGGCACATCTGAGTCCGAGAGACGCTGACACATCACAAAATAAATATATCAGAACGCTAGACGGTAGCATCAAGGTACCTGCACTCTTTCCATCTCTGGAAGATATCAAATTCCATCGCTTCTGTCTGATTTGGAATGAACCGAAACTCAGACACAAGCTCTGGCGTGTGTTCTGGAAGCTCACACTCCCCCAGCTCCGCTGCGAGTTTCATAAAAGGGAGGAAAACAGGAGACATTGAATGCTTTCAGTTATTGCTGCAACCAGGTCCAAAGGCAGTTGGCACGATTACAGAGCACAGGTACCCCCACATGCAGAACTCCCTGCTTTCAGGAGGGCTCAACTCCCACCTGGTGCCCCCAAGTGTACGTTCAGAACCCCCAAGAATCACCCCAATGCCCTCCCTATCGGGCAAAACACCATTATCTCAGTTATTACCGTCTTTCTCTCCACTATTCCCCCATACCCAAGGAGGCCCAGATTATATTTCCCCCACGAAGTGGTCGAGCCCAGATCTGCAATAAAAGGCAATTGCAGGGAAGGAGGACCTGCCCAGAAACATCTAACAGGGCTCTCGCTACGTGGTGGGTCGGAGCAGCACTCCGAGTCTGCAGTGCTAGAGAGGACCAATCAAGAATTCAGTGCATGTAGAATCTAGGGGAAAATATGCCAGGAGGGAGAGGGAAGGAGGGAGGGGGGAGGGAGGGAGGGAAGGAAGGAGGGGGTGGGGGAGGGGGGGACAAGGCTGCAGGAGCAGCTGCGGCAACTCAGCCAGAACAGGGAGGAAGACGAAGACGGCTGTGCAGAGAGGAGCAGCCACGTGAGCAGTCTCCGCAAAAAGGCCCCAAGTGTCCCACACGCTAGTTGCTCTCTGGCCGAGGACCCCACAGAATGAAGGGCCCAGGACAGAGGGGGCCCCGTGCCTCCAAGGCACAGATGAGAAAATCCACTCCCCCCACCCGGGACCCCCACCCCTGCAGCTCCAGGGAACAGACCCCAGAACAGAAAG
The DNA here is from genome assembly GCF_028749965.1 of Puma concolor. Taxonomy (NCBI): domain Eukaryota; kingdom Metazoa; phylum Chordata; class Mammalia; order Carnivora; family Felidae; genus Puma; species Puma concolor. The sequence continues at coordinate 70,770,297 of NC_141679.1, forward strand.
GAACCCTCCAGAGGTTTCTCTAATACCCTGCCACACAAAGCCTGGTCCAGCATCAGCACCATCTGGGAGCCTGCTCGTAACGCAGACTTTGAGGCTCCACTGCAGACCTCCTGAAGCAAAACCTGCCTTCTCACCAGATGCCCAGCTGACTGGCACACAGGCTGCTTTGAAAAGCACGGATCTACAACACTGGTTTTCCAACTTATGTTGGAAATGTAAGGCTCGCTAAAACACACACTGTGGCACCCCACCCTCCAAGATTCTGATCCCACAGGTCTGGAATAAGGCCTGAGAATCTGCATTTCTAACAAGCTCCCAGATGCTGCTGCTATAGCTGACCCAGGAACACACTTTGAGAAACACTGCTTAACACAAGAAATCCTACAACTGATTGGCCAGCGTGTGTTGCTAATAGCAACTCACTAAGTACCCAGCAGTCTTTTCTAATCCCAGAGCCCAGCTTCCAGGAGGGACTCCAAGTAGCTTGCAGAAGCAGATGAAACTTTTCTGTCCATACAGACAAAGCAACTACCCAACTCAGCGGGGTGGTGGGAGGGCTGTAAGAGGCAATGCCTGACACAGGGTGGGGACCTGCTGAGTGCTTCCTCACCTGACCCAAGCCCTCCATTTGCAACTCTCAAGTGGACGGCCCCCCGAAGACCACCAGGGTGGCCTGGATCAGGGCGTGCAGCTACTTAGTACCTTGGGCAAAGTCACAGATGCTCTAGAAATATTCACCCAGAGAAGGTAAAAGGGCTAGGCTCCCAAGGCCGCCACTGACCAATAACCAAGAGCTCACTCTGAAACCAGAGACCTGGCGAGGCTAGAGGAGCAGTCTGGGGAGAGATCTCCTTCACATGAACCACCCTTCTGCTGCACCCGTGGGCCAAAGTGAGGCAACAAATCCCTGGGCTGAGCAGTGTGTCTGGCGAGACCACTAACATCATCAAGCACAGGAAGGAGAAGCCAGACAGTGATAAGGTTTCCCCGAGACCGGGAAAGGGGGCCAGTATCCTCCTCACTGTTCCTGGATTACAACAGGCCCAAGCGATGCCTGTACATAGATTCTGAGATAGCACGCCTGCCTTCCAAGAGGCAGAACGACACTTCTCTGCCTGAGTTCTGGCCGTGGAGGGTGCAGAGGGTGGCAGTCACAGCTCAGACACAGGAGGGCCGGAATCCGCACTCTGCTGTACACTGTCTGTGCTACCTGGGCAAGTCACTTAACCACTCTCCGTCTCTGATGCCCCATCGGTAAAATGAGAGCTGCTGCAAGGACGAAAGAAGATCGTGTCCCGTTCTCCTCACTCTCATTCTTTTTGCCTGGATTCACCTTCAAATCTATCATAAAACTAGTCCCCCAAAGGGCACCGCCTTCACTCGGGGCCGCAACTCTGGAGGGGCACCATTAATTTAAGGACGATCACAGCAAGAACATGTCTTCAAGGCTCAAGCAAGGGAGGAAACACACCCTCCATTTTACTGAAACCTGAGATGCTCCAGTGATCTCGATGTTCTGACGCAAGCTGGCTCCACTGTAATTCAACTAGAAAGTAGGCTGTGGCACTTTCCGATGGGATGTGGGGAGAAGGGGCCACGGAGGGACAATGTAACAAGAACTTCCCCACTTGTTCCCCACTTCAGACTTTTCATTTGTACTTGAGATAATGACTGCATCTTAAATTACATGATGTTGTAGTTCCAACTCAAAGGGGTAATTTCCCCAAGAAAGGCTCACAGATAGCTGATCTCATTCACATCTGCCTTGGCCCTGGAGCAAGGCAAATGGTTCTACCAGAGCTGGACTTTGTGAGTGTGGTGATGCCTTCATCACACGGCGGGAAGTGGGGCAGGGGATGGGAGTGGGGAAATATGGTGATATATGTGCCTTATGCTCTAGTCGTTCAGGACCAGTGATCGATGGCCCCAGGTCTGACAGGGATGTGACTTCATCCCATTTAACCACAACCTGATGTCTACTGCTGGGCCACCAAGCCAAAGGGTATAACCTCCTGGAGCCTCAGAAACTCTAGAGCGGATGCTGCTTGGCCAGCTGGTGAGATCTGTACCTGGCCAAAATGGAGAGCAGACTTCCATGTTCCCCAAGCCGTTACAGATCCCTATAGCACTTACCACAAGGACTGTTGAATCAGGAAAATGTAGATGTGAAGCACTTAGCATTGTATTTGGCACAGGTATTTAGAGATGACAAGACTGTCACCTCTACCACCTATGGTTTCAGACCTCATGGGCAGGCTCCCCCTTCAACCAAAGTCTTTGAAGGGCCTCTCCAACTCTAATGGATTCATTCTATACTTACTGAGCACCTACTATATGCAAGCCCCCATTAAAGAATAAGAATTAAAAAGTGACTAAGGAACAGAAGTGTCTTGCTGTCATTAAAAACCATCTTCTTTGGGGCGCCTGGGTGGCGCAGTCAGTTAAGCGTCCGACTTCAGCCAGGTCACGATCTCACGGTCCGTGAGTTCGAGCCCCATGTCGGGCTCTGGGCTGATGGCTCAGAGCCTGGAACCTGTTTCCGATTCTGTGTCTCCCTCTCTCTCTGCCCCTCCCCCGTTCATGCTCTGTCTCTCTCTGTCCCAAAAATAAATAAATGTTGAAAAAAAAAAAAGAAAAAAAAAAAACCATCTTCATGACAAAATACAAGAACTAAAAATACGAAGTAGAAAATCATATTAAAAATTGTACATGACTGATCAGAATTACATTTTAAAAACTGCATCCAACTCATAGAAACCCTGATTGCGGATGGCAGGATGATGGGTTCCTTCCTTCCTTCTACTTGTCTTGACTATTGTGCTGCTCTCCTGATACTCTATAATAAATGTGTGCTGATTTCAGAATTTGAAGACTTAGATCAACTTTTAAAAATTGGGAAATACAAAAGTTGGAAGCCAAATCTTATGGTGTTCAAAATTAATTAGTAATTATGAATGAATACATCATAATTCATTATCCCAGAGAAACTGATGAACACACTGGTAAAATGAATCCACAACATATGCCTATGTGATGTACTGATAACATTCCTTATGTGCAGCTACACGTTAGTGTCTTCTTAATTAATGCTGAAGACTTCAGCAAGTGTTTCTTGTGCATTTTAAACTCAAATCCACCAGTGCATAATATGGAACAGTCAACACTGACAATCATGTAGGCAAACCTCCTACCATCTAACTCCTACCTATAAGCAGATGACTCCTTGTCAATGCTCGTGGCCTGACCTCTCTGACGGAGCCAGATCTGCACGCTCAAGAAGCTACCAGAGGTCCCACTGGCACCTCTCAGCCAAGAGGTCCTACGTAGATGATCTCCTCCCTTGCAGCCAATTCTAACCATTTGTGGCTCCTGTCACTCACTCTTGGGAGCTATCTATGACTCTTGCCTGACTCCTCTCTCAACACCGATGTGTAATGACCAGGTCCTTCTCTTGTACCACTAATGTTGTTCTTTTGGGGTGTGTGTGTGTGTGTGTGTGTGTGTGTGTACCCCCTGCCCTAGAGAGTTTCCTTTTATTACTGCAACACCTTCTTACTGCACCCCCAGCCCCGGTCCTGGTCCAGTCCTACCTCCCCATCACACCCAGTGGGGCCTTTCTAAATACACACCTGACCAGGTCTGCCTCCCTCTTGAGAGCCTTCAAAGTCCTACTGCTGACAGCATGGTCATGCTCTTTAAATAGGGTTCAAGGTTGTCCACTTATCCAGGTTCTTGAACTTCTACCCTCCAACACCATTTGACTACCAGTACCCCTCTGCACTTCTCTACCTTTTGTCTTGATTCCTTCATTTGTTTTCATCCACTCCTCCCCCGAAGGGCCTTAGTCTTCCAAGCCTCCTGCAAGTCTTCCTGAGGGAACTGCACTGTACCCTGGATGTGGTTTTGCCACATCCTCATGGAACCAAAAGCCACTTGGAGACGGAGGCCATACTGTATTTATTTATACCCCCAAAGTAGGGTACTGTGCCTGGTACACAGGATAATCAATTGCTAAAACGAGAGCATAACATTAAAATGCTAATTACCACTAAAGAATAAGGTACCTTGTAGACAGAGAGCAGCTAATTCCACAGCCGTTTCATATGGGCATTTCAGTCTTGAAAAAAAGAGAGGAAATGAATTCCATATATGAACTTTTAATACTCATAAGCATACAAAATATCATTAGAGTCATTTTTCAAAAGGTAGTGCTATTTAGATAATGATTTTTCTCGGTGGTTTCTATTTCTGCTGTCCACATTAAAGAATGCAAACAAGCTGATTTCCACTCCCTATTTCCCAAAGTCAATTCTCACCATAGAGCAAAACGATACAATCTAAGTATAGTTTCTATCAACTCTGTGGGCAATTTTACTGAATTTGGCAAGAATGGGGAAGTTTGGGAAATAGAATGAAAAGCCTTCCCTCTGCCTTAGGATTTTGAAACTTACTTGATAGAGTACATGCGCCTTTTCAAGCTGTCTGAACTCTTTCTTGAAACCAGGTCATAATGTTAAAAATAAACAGACAGACACAATATCTAATACTGCCAGGACAGCTGGATACACTCAAGCGTTCTAAGAAGTATAACTGAGGCGTAGCCACAGAGGCATATTACCACGCCTCCAATCACTGATCTCATTCATACTTGATATTACAAATTCAGTTAGAAAAATAATAATGACATACATTAGTACAGCACTTCATAGTTTTTAAAGCCTTTTCAAATATACTATCAAATTTGGTCAATGCGTGGACTTTATGAACCGCTAAGGTAAGTGCTCCCCCATCCCCCATTTCAGAGACGAGGAACTCAGTGACCAAGTGTCTTGCTCAAGGTCACCCAGCTGGGAGCAGGCAGTGCTGGACCAGAAGGCCATTACACCTGGAAGTACCGTCAATCTGGCCGAAGTGCGCGTAAACTGCAAAGCACTGTATAAATGTAAGACGTCGCCATTAATATTTTTCCAAACTGAAGACAATTACGGGAATTAAGAGGCCTTTAGTACGAGGAGCACAGTATGCAGAGAGAAAGAGAGAAAGATAAAAATACACACACACTCATAATACACACTGAGATTTGTATTGCATGGCTGAATAAGGCAAATGTATACACTGTACAATCTACTTGTGCTGTCATATAGATTCCACTAAGGTTTTGAAAGCCTACGTGCGATTCAGAGTTTGCAAATTCGGAAATCACTTTTCAAATTTCTTTCAGGTTGTATTCAAAATCAAAATGTGTTCTCATCAACGTCAGGTATCGCTTTTTAGACTTGGCAGAGTCTTCATTTTTCACGTAATAGAAAATAGTCGATACGTATGCTGAGAAATGACACAACTGTGAAGGCTATGACCACTGAAATTTTGTTATCTTTAAAATAAATACTGCACGCGAGACCAACCATGTCAATGCCAATGCTTCTTGGGCTCAACAATCACTGTAGCCAGAGGTCTGGTATTGAAAAACCATTTTTAAGAAGGGGAAAAGGAAATGAGATGAGATGTCTAAACCTCCTATCAGAATCAAAACGTAACCTCTTTACGTTGCTTAAATGCAGATGGTGATGAATGAGACTTCTGACTCTCCAAATACTTGTAAGTGTATACATACTAATAACGTATCTTGCTTGCAAATACGACAAAAGCCATTATGAATGGGGCAGTGATGTGATCAGGGAGGAAAGTATTCCCAAATGCACATCACTTAAGATATTAAATGCTCTTGGAAATGCTTCAAGCCATATAGTAATCATTTAAAATAAGATGATGATGATGACAGCGATACAAGGATTAGACTCACTTTACAATGCCTGGTGTACTTTTTTTGAATTTTGAAAAGGGAACAAGGGTAAAAGAGTTAAAACAACAACAACAACAACAGTGATTTAGAAATACACTATGATCTATCCCGGGTTAAGAGTTAGAACAAAAACATACTTACTTTCCTGAAAGAATGTCATGCCTGAGTTGTAAAACAAACAGGTACCTGACAAACATACAGAAAAGTCAACAGAGGCATACTCTTTTCCAACCACTTCCAATCCCCAACTTCCCATCACAAATCCCGCCCCGCACACAGCCCAGAATTCTGCATTGTAACAAGGAGTCCGAATCAAATGAGGACGTTGGTGGAAGCATCTCCTCCTGAGTCTCCAGGAAGACATCCCAGAACCTAGCTAGGCAGGGGAGTGCATGTACAGGGTTCGCAAGATACTTGGGGGATGGAACGTGAAACACACTCTACAGTCCAATGATGGCCTCGGCAGCACCCTTGGAGCTTGAGAAGAGAGCTCAAACGCAGGCATGCAACGTGTCCAATCAGACAGACAGGGAGGAGCCACTGGACTTGGCCCTCAGCCAGTCCCACCAGCAGATTCCGGGAAGAGTGCAGCTGCTGGTATCAGAAAGTTTACAGCTGACCGTAGTTAGCAACTGCTTGAGGCTTTTTTCTGATGCAGGTTAACTGCAGACTCTGTCTTTTAAAAAAAAACAAGCATACATGCACTCATGCGTGCACACACACACGCATGCAAAACAAAAATCCTGGAACTGGGCTGCAGCGGGTTATGGGGTAATGAGAAATGGGGAGAGGAGGCAGCAAATAACACAAGTGGAGTTCACCTAAGTAAAAAAAAAAAAATTAAGTGTTTTTGCTTAACTGTTTTTTTTTTTTCTTTTTTACCAGGAGGACGTGGGCAACAGAGCCACTTATAGTGCTTTGTAAAAGCCAAAGCTACCCACGCTCTGCTCCATACCTATGGAATCAGTCTTACATGCAAGAGTGGTCCCCAGGAATGTGATTTGCTCAAAAGCTTCCTAGGTGTTTCTGATTCACACAACCCTGGTTAAGAATCAATAGCTTGGATGATGGCTAGAAGGAGCACGTTTCATAAAGGACTCTGAAGAGGAACTCTAGAATAATCTACTTGAACTTTGAAAACAATGCAGATAGTCACTCTCTGTTGGAATGGATACAGGAGAATGTGAGTGACCCAGAGATCAAAGGATCGGGGAGCTGAAGGTTCTAGTATATTCTAGACTGTTCCTGCTTCTGACAGCTGCTTAACCACCACTGAACTGAGTACTCGCATCAAGGAGAGAACACACGGTGCTGAATACCGTGCAGAATACAGCCAGAACTTGCAATTCCTATAGGAAAACCTAACCGTGGAAGCCCAGTAGGCCTGTCCAGGGCAGGGAATGGTGATAAGCAGTCTTTAAAGTGTTAGTCAGGTGGTCATCTCCAGGTGAGTGGCCACCACCAGGGGCTGACATGTCGTCACTACTGCCGGTCACACAAATGACAAGGGGGTTCTGGGGACATTCAAAGCAGCCGAAGGTTGGGTAGAGGATCTTGCTGACAGAGGAGTGGCTAGAGAGAAATGCCATACTTAAAATGTTTTTAAAGCCTCTTTTGCTTCAACACTGTTTCTGAAGTTGGAGGGGCAGACACTCGTGGGCACACCTTAAAAGAAAGTCAATGGGGCTGAAAGATGACATGAAGGGATTCCAACAACTTTGATATTGTAGCAATCAAGGGAACATTGCGCAGCCCCTTAAAAAAAATAAGATGGCGTTTTGGGACTGAGAAATGCTCTTCTAATACCTGCCTTCCCTTTTTGTACCTGAGACAAAAATAAAGTGCCTTGGAACGAGTAACCAGTTTATCCCACAGCCCCACAAAACAGAAATGTGATCGGAAAATAAATCTTTTAATTTTGATTCACTGGGAAAAAGGTCAAACTAAGCCAAGGGTAGATTTTCAACAGAATACAGGGATAAGCACAAGGGAAATACGAATAGCTCTTGCTCAGCATATAAAGTCAGCAGAGAGAAGAGCAGGCAGACCCCAAATTTAGAGGACCCATAAGTTATAAGGTAAGTACTACAGTGGAGAGGGGGTCATGTTCTGCATCTGGTCCTACCTTGTAAACTCTTCACGAAGGTTGTTCGGTTCCGAAGAATAATATTTAACTCGAAAGTGCAAAGCATAAGCAGGTCCAACTGAACATAGGGAGATGGAACATTGAAGATGTTTTTCCCCAGTTTTGAAGATCACAGAATGGACAAAAGGAAACACATGTTACATCTAGTAATACATTCACTGCTACCGGAAGGGCACAAAGGGACATACACAGCTAGAGAGTTCTTTTCAATCCTTTCATTTGGAAGACTAAAATGTACTTTTGCATTGACAAAGACGGCTTAGCTAGTAACTTATTCTGGAATAAAACCCTAACCATGTAGATGAATTACTAAGAGCTGACATTTTACTTTCACCCAATTGCCAAGATATTCCAAACAGATACTAACTTTTTACAAAATACTAAGTGGGCTAAAGGAAAGTGACATATAAACAGCAAGGGTTCCGTAATCCAAAAATACAGTAAGAACACTTTAAAGTATTACACTTTTTAAAAATTACCCATGCATAAATAACACTGAAGAAATGCGGTTACTGCACCCGTAAAACCAGAGAGCTGGACCAGACTGTCAAAAACTCCTGCTTTCCCATTCTCTGAGTCTACTTTTACAACTCATTAGAAAATGAATATAATAGGCGTAAAGTCATGCTTGTGAAGAGCATATTAATCAGTTCTCATTGGCAGGGGTGCCTGATTTCAAATGAGAGCATAGTCTGTTTTTTAATATCTACCGAAAACTCTTATCCAAATTTTAAACTCTAACATTTGGCCAGCCTTAAGAAATGAAAAATCATTCATTTAAAACTGAACCTATTTTAAAACGCTCCCAAGTTCTGATGAAAACATAATACCTCAAAACACTGGCAAAGGAGTTTTACTCTCTGATAAAAGAAATAAGTGAGTAGGCTAAGTTCTGCTTACTTACTTTTCATCTGCTTTTTTATGGGTTTGGAATGGTCCAGCCAGTGCTGAAAGAAAGAAAAAGTTTCTTTAGGAATAGTTCATCAGCAAGACCATATAGAGCCCACATTTACCCTCCTCTATAAACCTTAGTAATTCTCCCCATAAAACCAGGCAATGGACCAGATCAGGGTTCTGAGGTTGGGGATCTGCAAACTGCTTGGGATGGTATTTAAAAAAAAAAAATCTGTGCTTATGCACATTAAGTACATTTTTTTCTTGGGAAAGTTAGCTTTTCAAAGAGGTGTCTCTTTTTCAAAGAGCTGTAACTAACTGATCTTTGAAGGCTCTTCTAGTCTGAAGAGCTGAATTTCTCAAATCACGCTCAAACTTCGGCAACTATCCCAAGTCACCATCAGTATAGTAAAGACCACGAGCCACACTGCCAGGAATCTCTGATCACGCATGGGTCTTGTAGCTTTGTCGTTTTCAATGCTAAAATTGTAAAGCCAAAATTCACGACCCCCAAGGAAGATGGGAAGGCAGGCAGGGATTTGCCAGAGATAACTGTGCTCTGGTCAGTGAGGACATTCCAACTTCCTCTCATTTTCATCAGAAAAACACTTGGGTCCTATCTACCACCCCCAGGAAATCGCAAAACCATTTCTCTCATACGCAAGTTTCTCTATAATGTCTCTGTTGTTGATACTACAGTTCTGACGAGACTCAGCAGCTTGACTTCCATGGAAAACAGCATTTAGGACCATTATGCTTCTGGCCTCTGCCCTTGGAGGGCAGGGATGGTGCACTTCGATCACTTCCGTTTCCCATGCCAGGCTCCGAGCATGGAACCCAGCATTCCCATATTAGATTCTTAAGAAATAAATACATGCTTGATGTAACTTTTTTTAAGTACGTGCCACGCCTAGCTCAGAGCCCAACACAGGGCTTGAACTCATGTCCTGGAGATCAAGATTTGAGCTGAGAACAAGGGTCAGACTCGTAACCAACTAACTAACCAGGGGCCCCTCGGTATAATTTTTTTTAATTTTTTTAATGTTTTTTTAATTTTTGAGAGAGAGAGAGGAAGAGACAGAGAGAGAGAGAGAGAGAGAGAGAAAACGTGAGTGGGGGAGGGGCAGATAGGGAGACACAGAATCTGAAGCAGTCCCCAGGCTCTGAGCTGTCAGCACAGAACCCAACACGGGGCTTGAACCAACAAACTGTGAGATCATGACCTGAACCGAGGTCGATGCGTAACAGACTAAGCCACCTAGGCATCCCTAAGGTTTATTTATTTTTGAGGGTGGGGGGAGGGGCAAAGAGAGAGAGGAGCTCAGAGGATCCAAAGCAGGCTCTGTGCTGACAGCAGCGAGCCCAATGCGGGGCTTGAACCCATGAACTAGGAGATCATGACCTGGGCCGAAGTCGGATGCTTAACCGCCTGACCACCTAGGTGTTCCTCAACATAATTTTTTTAAAAGAAGGCAAAGAGGAATTTTTCCCACCACTTCACGTCAACCCAATACACACTGAAACCTCACCATTATGGTAACATTTGGAATGACACAGCCAGAGTGGGTTTCTCATTAGCTGCTCAGAATCAGGGGCCCTTCTGCTGACTGCCAATATACTTTCAGAAGCAACTTCAACTCTGCACATTCTAATAATGAGAAAGGGTGGGGCTAAATTAGTACAGTGCACTCTACCCCTCACCAAAGAGCCCATTATGACTGTGTAGGAGGAGGGGAATAAGGAAACACAAAAGCAAATAACAGGTAAATTATAACACAATAAGCTGTGAGCAGTGCAGTGGGAGAACATGGGCTTTTGTCATTTCCACCCTCCGGCTAAGCAACCACCTAAGAAAGGAAGATCAGCACAGCAGGATGCAGATCTCAAAGGCACTCGTACAAGGTGCTTTATCTCACTGTTTACAGCTTTGAATTGGAAATGACCTAAATGTCCATCAACAAAGAAGGATTAAAAAAATGGCTCATCCACATGATGAAATACTATTCAGCCTTTAAAACTGATGGAGGCCTATTTACTGATGTGGCAAGAGACCCACAGCTCAACATTTGAAGAAAAAGAAGCCAAACAAACCAGGATCCTGTTTATGTAAAATTATTATTTTCTATTATGGTATGTCCAGAAGGATTTATAGACATTATTTTTTTGGATGTGGGGCTGTAAATGCCGTTTACTTTTTTCACTTTTCTGCACAATTTTTTACTTTTAATGACAATATTATTTTCATGGGGGTGGGTCATGTGGTCACTTCCATTAATTAATTCATTGCTTGCCCATCAGGCAGTTTGGGATGATCGGTTTGCCCTAGAAGAATTCCATATCACTGCTGCCCTCAGTCAAGCAGAAAACCTCGGACCTCAGCCCCTGGGAGGATTACAGATACAGACGTGATAAAAGTATATTTACTTTCCTGCCAGTAAGTATCACACTAATGGCTATGACTAAACTCTTTCTTCCCCTCACTATTACCCTGCAAAGAAAGTTCTCTGCAACCAGCCTTCTAATCTCATTAGCCTCAGAGGCTCACAGCTTAAAGGGGCTTGTCCCACTTCTTTCCCTCATGCCCCCTTGTATCTGGAATAGAACATGTCAAGCCCACTGTTTCCCTCCCTCCGCTGTCAAACTATGATCTTGATCTGAGTCCGACTATGTTGTTTCCTTGGCGGTGGTTTTCAACCCTGGTTGCGCACTGCGGTCACGACGCAGGTCCCACCCAAGAGCCATTAAAGAGAATCTCAGAGCATTAGTGTTTGTTAAAGGCTCCCAGCATGCCCATGAAATATTCAGTGCCGAAGTTTTCCCCTTACCCAGCAATATGTCCCTGCTGATCTCGGGGATCGTGACACACCCATGACCCCTTCTGAAAATCACCGTCAGGGCTTTGTAAAATCTCAAGCAATTTACTGGCCAAGGTTTACTGGCCAGTGGTCTATGGTTGGTGTTCACCGACAGTTCATGGCTAGTGTTCCTGCTGGACAGCAGACTGCTTTTCCCTCTGGCCATGCTGCTGAAGGAGCTCCCTTATCCATGCAGGCTGGCCCCCGTCCTTCCTGCAGAGCCACGGGGCCCTGCCAGGATGGACGCTTGTGAAAAGTCTGGGGCTCACGCATCTGGGAAAGTAATCAGAAACAGTTTCCTTTTAAAAGCTCCTTGCCCTACAAGGTTCAGATCAGGTTGCTTGCCTGCATCGGAGGTGATAAGAAACCCAGCCAGAATCCTAAAACAAGACATGATAAAACCTATCTGGTATCCAGGCAGTTCAAAATGACCTTTCTTTCCTAGCTGCAGGAGGGGACCAGACTCTGATTACTCCTATTTTATCCCACAAGACTACCTCGTGATGAATACCCAGGCACTATGGCCCCAAATGGCATTTAGTAAACCATATCCTACACTTGGCTTGGAGGCCTAAATTCAACATCAGCGAGACCTGTCTTAGATGTTCACCTGCATCCTGACCAAATATAGCCACACCGCCTGTCGGCAAAGGCCAAGGCAAATGGCTCCAGACCTCTTAACATACCATTAAACCAGTCACTGGAGACAGGCAGGTGCATTTCTAAGTTCAGAGGGCATGATATTTAACTCAAACATTCTAACAGGTGTTAGAAAGGTGGTTTCTGATCTGAATTTCTCATCCAAGTCCATCTGGCAAAACCCTTTCCATAAATCAAGATGGGAGATGATTTGGCAAAGCCCATCTGTTCTGACAGTATATCAGTTCTGGAACTCTGACATGTAAAAGGCTGGTTGTAGCACTGAGTTGTCTACAATCTATACAGAAGCACTTGAACCACAATGGCCAAGAGAAGCTCAGAGGTTGAAAAGGGCCTAAAACCTGCCTCGATGACCCCTGAGCCCTCACCATTGAGTCTGAGTGGTCAGAACTCATAGCTGGCATCCTAGTACCTGTAGATTTCTCAGCTTACAAAGAGTGTCTAGTTTGCATTTAAATTAGAGCTGGAAGGAATTTGAAGAGATAATCATATCCAAAGGATGAGAAGAGAAAGAAGGGAAAGGACACTTTTGGAGCTTACTGTGTGTGCTATGATTTATAATAAGAAATATATATTTGGTCTTAGTTTCTGGCACAGAGCTCCTAAAACCCTTGGAATTTTCTAAGCCATAAGAGCAAGAAAGGTGTTCTGACATTCATAACAAACTCCTTCCTACCATACCAGAGTTTATGTCAATGAGGTGACTTATTTTTTAAATTTTTTAACATTATTTATTTTTGAGAGAGAGAGAGAGAGAGAGAGAGAGAGTGTGTACGTGGGGGAGAGGCAGAGCAAGAGGGAGACACAGAATCTAATGCAGGCTCCAGGCTCTGAGCTGTCAGCACAGAGCCCGACATGGGACTCGAACTCACAAACTCAGATCATGACCTGTGCAGAAGCCGGATGCTCAACCCACTGAGCCACCCAGGCACCCCAATGAAGTGACTTTTGAAGAGCACCTAAGGATGGGGGCTGGTTGTCAGGGGAACCACCCACATGATTGGAGGTTGAGACTTACAGTCTCACCGTGCTGACCTCTGGGGAGGGGGGAGGGGGCAGGGGCCTGGAGGTTGAATCAATCACCAATGGCCAATATTTAATCAATCGTGCCCTTGTAATAAAGCCTCCATGAAAACTCAACTTGGAGAGCTTCCAGGCTGGTACATACAGAGAGACCTGGAGAGGGACAGATGCCCAGGGAAGGCGCGGAAGCTTTGCACAGCCCTCCTCACCCTATACTTGCTCTATTCATCTCTTCTGTCTGGCTCTTCCTGAGTTACCTCTTTTATAACAGACTGGCGATCTAGTCAGTAAAATGCTTCTGAGTTCTGCCACCTGTCCTAGAAAATTAACTGAACCAAGAGGGGTCATGGGGACCTCCCATCGACACTGCAAAAGCACAGGTTACAATCTGGACATGTGATTGGCATCTGAATTATGGGGTGGGAAACAGTGTTGGAGGACTGAGCCCTCAGCCTGTGGGATCTGAGGCTATCTGCAGGTAGAGAGCGTCAGAATTAATTGCTCGGTGGTGTTGGAAGAAACACACGTTGGACTGTGTCATGTCCATCACTCTCGCTCAGGCCTCAGAGCCGATGAAGGTGACTGTGCACAGGGCAAGGTGTCTGGGATCACGGTGTAGGTGAGGCAGAGGCAGGATCAGAAATCAGGCTGTGGCAGCATCCATGGTTCTGGGTCCATACCACACACCAGCTTGAAGTGCCTCCTCCGCTTAAGGCGGGATCTCCCCTTCTCATCCAGGATGGAGCCCTGTAACCTCACTTACACCAGCTACTTGAGGTTTCCTTGGGAATTAATCTAAATCAACTGCAGAGACCCCTTTATCAATAGCTTTCCATTCAGCATCAATATGCATGTGGGCAGGAAAACCCTCCCCCTGTCAGCTTTCAGAGACAGGCTGCGGGGAGACCTGTGGCATTTCTTGAGGTGTTCCACACTTTTTTGTACTAAAATAGGAGGAGGCAGAAGATCAGAGCTTGAGTGCCAGCTCTGCCAGTCACCTGGTGTGTGGCCATAAGCAAGACCCCTGAGACTGTTTCCTCATCTGTGCACTGAGCTGTCCCCTTGACACACTGAAGAATCCACTGAGTGGCTGTGGAACCATTGAAATGGAAGGGTTTCCTGTCTCTTATAGTAACATACCCCACTATTAGTGTTTCCTGAGAGTACTTCCCTCCAGGTACATCTGAAACGGTAGGAAAGCTCAGTGGCGTCCCCACAGAAGGCACATGTGACGCCAGAGTGAAGCCGCAACAGCCCCATTAGCACCCAATGATCCTCTCGGCAGCCACCATATCCGTGTCAACCTCACCTTGCAGCCCTGGGCCTCTTATTACCCATCCACACGATTCTAGGCTGCAAAGACCAGAGGAAAAACATCTCACAAGTCTGGAGACAAAGGCCAAAAATCACCTTTTTGGGATTCCTTGCTGCAAAGCTTACCACCATAAAATGCTCCCTTTTCATGTTGGGAGGGGCTCTGGAAGGGACTTGAACTGGCCGCATCCCCCAGAACACCACCCCTATGGCCACACACCTGCCCCCAGGGTCGGGAGGGAGGCTCCTGATTGGTGGGGCTGGTATGACCCCTGCCCCAGATCCCTGCCATACCTCTCCCCTCTGACTCCTCATTGGGCTCCTCACTGATACTCAGGCACTCCCTCTCCAGGCTCCCAGAGTGAGGACAGACCCCAATGTATTCCATGGGACCAACAAGATGGTCCGTCTCCCTCAGGAGAATGCAGCAGGCAGGGACAGTGTCCTGCCTACTTCTGCACCACAGGGACTACCGATGAATAAGCTCCAAGGCAAAGTCAGCTGAATAGCTACTGACTAAATGGGTTCCTCCGGCGGGCGCATGCACGTGGATGTGTGTGTGGATGAGATGCTACCTCGTGTAAAGGAACCAGCGTAGCCTGGTGGAAAGTGCTGGCCTGTGGAATGAGACCAGGTTCTGAATCCTGGCTCTGTCCCTCACTTTAACCTTTACAAGGTTTCTAATGAACCTCAGCTTCATCATCTGTAAAATGGGTCTGCTTTATGGCTAGTTTCACAGATGATGAATGTTAAATAAGAGTTATGTAAAGTTTTTAGGTGGATGCCTGAGCAGGAACTCAGTAAACAGCAGCAATGTGACCAGTCTGGTCCGTAAGAAAGCTGGGTGGGTGTAAGCCAGAGCCTCCTCTCTCAGAAGAAAGCTTTCATTTGTAAAAATAGAACCCCTGCCCCTGCTTTGAGCTGTGCAAAAGTGAGATCTACAGAACAAGCTCCTGGGTGGCCTTCCTGCCTTGATATGGAAAAGGGAAACAGGAGGCCCCAGCCCCAACTGCTAAAAATAGACGAGCCGATAGACTCTGACCTTGCTTCAGGGCTGGGCAGCGCACTATGGTAACCAGGCTTGGCTCTTCGCAGGGAGCTGGGGACATAAGCTGGGTCTGCAGAGAGCTGTGCCAGGAGCCCCACCACTGCCAGCCTTCTGATTTGCATGCAGGGGCAGGGTGGGGATGTCATTTCTTTCAGGAGACGCACACGGCAATAAGCCAATGGCCAAGGGGACTGTTCGCATCCCAGCCTCCATCTTGTACACCTGCCACCAACTGCTTCATCCCAGGCACCCAGAAAATTGACTCAGGGAACATTCCCAAAGGGATCACCTGAACTGCTAAATTTTCTCCCACAGGCAAGGCAGCCTTGCAGGTTCCCGCTAGCCTAAGTGCATCACCTCTGGGAGCTGTGATGACTTCTGGTCTCCCCTCAGCATGCTCAGGTAGGAAGAGGAGACCCACACTGGGGTTAGATTACAAGACTCCTTCTCCTCCATTAACTCGCTGAGCCTCTCAACCTCCCAGATGTCACCACCTCCACTCTACAGTTAGGAACAGGCTTGCAAGTACAGTGCAATTGAATACAGCACTTACCCCTCAAGTTGTAAAACCTGACTTTGAGTCTGAGGGGTACCACTCACTGAGTGCATTCATTTCACCATCCACAAGACAGAAACGTTTGAAAAATAATTTCTAAGGTCACTTCTGGGGCTGAAGACTGATGTTAAAAAAAAATTTTTTTTTTAATGTTTATTTGGTTTTGAGCAAACAGAGACAGAGCATGAGCGGGGGATGGGAGGAGAGAGAGAGGGAGACACAGAATCCAAAGCAGGCTCCAGGCTCTGAGCTGCCACCACAGAGCCTGACACGGGGCACGAACTCACGAATGGTGAGATCGTGACCCAAGCCAAAGCCAGACGCTCAACCAACTGAGCCACCCAAGCGCCCCTGAAGACTGAGGTTTTAGGTTGCATGCCTTGTCAACAAAAGTCCCCAAGAAGCAGCAGTCTTAAGTCTCAGGATCTAATCAGAAAGGTCTATTTATAAGCACAGATAAAGAACCCACAGCCAGATGAGCAAACTGCCACAGAAGGCAAAGAAGCTCAAAGGTTTCCAGAGAGGAGGAGAAATGCTACAAGTTCAGGACATGCTGCATGAAGGAAGGGCTGCCATCTGAGACAGTCCTGAAGGACAGCCAGAAGTTTAAATGGGGTGAGGAAGGGCATGCCGGGAGGGGAACCCATAAGCAAAAGCATGCACAGAAGTGCAGGCATCTCCAGAGCCCGGTCTGTGAGGAGCCCAGCCTAGAAACTGGACTAATGGGAAGGCTCCTGGGAGCAGCTGCTGCACAGCCTTGGATCCTCCAGGTCAGGTAGATGAGGACCCTGCACCTGCTTTGTGGGGGAAGAACAGCACGTCACGTTCAGGGCTAGGAGCTGAAAAGATGGCAGGGCCTGTAGAGGCTGAGCATCCAGGTGTCTGGCCTTGGAAGGGCGCCTGGACCCCGCTGAGGCTGTGCCAGGACACCGGCAGACGGGAACGCCTGGCAGCCCGGCGAGCAGGGGTACATAACCAGGTCCTTCCTAATGGAGTCACATCCTTGGCTTTCTGGGAATCCAAGTGGCTGGAGAGGGGTCACCTGGGGATGAGGACATGGCAGCAGGGAAACAGGCACGTGGCTCTAATGGCAGAAATGATGGTATCTTTTCCCTTCTGACAGGAGAAGAGTGTGGGGCAGACGTGCCTGCCTTCCCTTTAGAACATTAGAACTGAAAGAGCTCTTGGAAACTGGCCCAAGAACCCCATTTTACAGATGAGAAAACATTTTACAGGTAAGGACAAGGGAGAAAAGGGGGCTTACTGAAAGCCCCCAAATAAGTCAGGGGCAGAGCCAGGAACAAGGTCCAGGTCAGACTCATAATCCAGGGCTGTAGACATTTTGAAGCCAAAAATACCATATGTGTTAAGGCACACAGAAGGCAGAATGGAGAAGCGTTTCTGGGAAGAGAAGGGCCGATGAGTGTCAGATGATTGGGACAACTGGAGGATACTGGAAACAGACAAACTAAATCTGGCACTCAGGAAGCAACTGGAAATGGAACAGTGATGCAGGTATAGAGAGGGGGTAAATGCTAGAGAAACAGAATGTTTTCGCCAAACCAAACAGTGAAAAAAGGATGGACAGAGAGAAAGAAAAACTCTGAGGTTCAGGGGAAGAAAATTCAAGGTGTTTTAGCTAAATGACCTCAGTCTTCTCAGCAGGAGGTGAGGCCAAATGCAGGCCCCAAGTCTCTGTGGGGAGACTGGACTAGAGGGCTGTGGTCAAGATTCACAAGGGGAACCGAGTCCACGGCTCCAAGAGAAGCTCAGGGGCTTGGACTTTGCTGCATCTGTGATCTGTGACCCGAGCCCGTGACAATGCCCGCCAGCCTGGGAGACGCAGCAGAGGAAACAGATGGACCTGCGTGTTGAGGGGAGACCAGGGGACAGTCATGGGGGAGAGAGCATCAAAGGGCAAGTGAGGACACAGGCGAGATGGCTGAGGCTTCACCAGGCCTCGAGAGGGGAGAACGAGGCAGGAGGGGATCCTTAAGGGACAAGGCCAGACGCAGAGGGACCAGAAAGATGGAATTAAGGGAAGTGATCATGGAATGGGAGCAACAGAATTCCAGCTCTTGGACTGATCAGGTGGTGACAGGACCCAAGTGAATCTGCGTGAGGTCTACCCAAGTGAATTTGCAATGCAAGGAAACAGCGTCCAGGACATTTACAAAGGAAGGCAACTTGAATTGCCAGGTTGCCCAAGGAAAGAGAAAAGCTGAGATACCAGGGCGAGGTCAGAAGGCAGGGCACTGGGTGGCTCAACCTCAAAGACAGCAGAACTGGACAGGGAGGAGAAAGAGAAAAGCTGGTCCACCCCTTGTCCAGGGTCCTGGCGGGTGGAATCTCTGGCTGGGAAATGGAGAAGGAATTGGGTCTACTAACTCCAGGCGGCAGCTGGAGTGTTCATGGCAACAGTCAAGGAGGTGAGGGGATGGGCTGTCGGTAATCAGGCAGTACTGAAGGGCAGAGGGGCATCTGCCCAGGAAGACACCGCAGCCGGGATATAACTGCATCATCTTGGACTCGGCAGCCTCATACACACATTCTCAGGTGCACCCAATCCCTAGGCACTGATTCTGAGCATCTTAGCCTCAATTGTCACATATGGCCCCCAAGGAGTATCTTAACAGGTGTCTTTAGGTAGAAAAGGTTAGCCATGTACACTCAAACATCTCCTGTCAGGGAACTCACCCTTTCATATGCTGTCTAAAACAGCACCGTCTCTTATTCGGTCTATCCGCTTACTCTATTTTCTTTTTCTTAACACTCATTACCATCTGTCATCTATGTGTTCATACTTTATCTACAGTGCTTAAAACAGGGCCCAGTGCATAACTGATGCCTGATGAATATATATGTTTTTTACTCAATTATAATTAATATCCAGTGTTATAATAGTTTTGGGAACACAATGATTCAACAATTCTGTACTTTTTTTTAATGTTTCTTTGAGAGTGAGACAGCGAGAGCTGAGAAGGGAAAGAGAGAGGGAGAGAGGGAGAGAGAGAATCCCAAGCAGACTCCACACTGTCAGCGCAGAGCCCGATGCAGGGTTCGAACTCACAAACTGTGAGATCATGGCCTGAGCCGAGATCAAGGGTTGGACACTTAACCAACTGAGCCACCCAGGTGCCCCAACAACTCTATACATTTCTCAGTGCTCATCGAGATACCTGTGCTCTCAATCCCCTTCATTTCACCCACCCCCCCACCCACCTCAATAAATATTTTTAGATTACCGAATAATTTATCTTTGAAACCCAAAGCCAGATTTTGTTGGGGAAGGAGACTGAAGTCATTCCTGCTTTTGAAAAGAGTGGTTCTGAGCTACATCAGATTCACTCCCTCTAGCACCCCCACTGTGGACAGGTCTGTCTCAGGCAAAGCAAGGGAAGTCTTTGCTGACCTAATACAACCTCCTGGAGCCTGCAAGATGGTTGTCTAGCAGTGCCAAGATCTGCTCCGACCGGCCCCCTGCACCCACTAAGCCTGGCTGGGATTCAGTGTGTTCACAGCACCCGCTCCCTCCACCCAGCAAGAGTCCACAAGAAGATGCTGCTGCAGTCTCTCTGCCAGTTAAAAATGAAAGCATCATTAAAAGAATTTCTAGAATGGTATTTCTTCTGCTTTCTACCTACTTGAGAAATGTGCCCATATTGCATCCCTATGCTTGGAAATGTTTCCCGAATGCATTCCCCTGCACAACAGGGACGGTTCTTTCTCTTCCTCTCCGATTATTGGCCCCCTCAAGGGGGGGCTGGAGGGGGGGGCATATGGATGAATTTCACATGGGTGCCATCACCACCACCCCAACAATCGTGACTGCAACAACACTGCAGCCTAACTCCTATTTTTCTCTACCAACCTCTAGCAACTGTGAATCTGCAATTAGCATGAAAACCAGCGTGTCCCGAAACGAATCAGAGAAATACATACCGCAACCTGGGAAGAGTCGAGGAACTGGAGGCCAAAGTAATCTGTTTCCACGAGGTCCAAGTGGTACACGATCTGATCAAACAAATCCTGGCCTTTGGCATGTTTCTGGAAGGCAATTGGGTAGATGAAGATTTAGGATGTGACAGCCGGATAAGAACAAAATGTTTTAGAGAGAAAAAAACCAAAATCACTTTTCTCTCTATGCTGCATACATGTGTATGTCACAGTACATAAATTTTTAAAAATTTAATTATTTTCATTGCAATGGAAACCCATTACTAAATCTCATTACTCATAATGGAAACAAAACAAAATACCAACTAACAACTTTGTAGGATGAATAGGGAACCAAAGCCTTATTATGAAAACTGGTAAGTGAAGGGAAAAAAGTCAAGCATTGATCTGGCCTTTAGCTACAGCCCTCGGTAACCAAAGAGTAGATGATGGGATATACAAACATTAACTCAAAATATCAGATCAAAGACCTAAATGCAAGAGCTAAAACTATAAAACTCTCAAAACAGAGGCACAAATCTTCATGACCTTGGATTAGGCAATGATTTCATAGATATGACACCACAAGCACAAGCAATAAAAATAAATAATATAATAAAATAAAATAAACCAGAGGTGCCTAGCTGGCTCAGTCAGTAGACCATGTGAATCTTGATCTCGGGGTTGTGTGTTTGAGCCCCATGTTGGGCATGGAATCTACTTAAATTAAAAAACAAAACAAAGGAAACAAACAAACACAAAAAACCCACAATAAACCAGGCAGGCATCATCAGCAGAACGTAAAACTTTTGGGGCACCCAGGTGGCTCAGTCAGTTGAGCGTCCAACTTCAGCTCAGATTATGATCTCACAGTTTATAAGTTCGAGCCCCACACTGGGCTTGTTTCTGTCAGCACAGAACAGGATTCGGAGCCTCTGTCCTCCCCGCCTCCTCCACTTGCACTCTCTCTCTCAAAAATAAACATTTTTTTTTTTAATGTAAAACTTTTGTGCTTCAAAGGACCAAGACATCAATAAAGCACAAAGACAACCCAAAGTGGGAGAAAATTTTTACAAATCACATATCTGGTAAGAGACTTCTATCTAGAATATATAAAGAACTATTACATCTCAATAATAAAAAATATATTCAATTAAAAATGAACACGGGATATATACACAGTTCTCCAAAGACATACAAAAATACCCGATAAGCACATGAAAAGATGCTCAATATCATTAGTCATTAGGGAAATGTAAATCAAAAGCACAATCCAGCACCATTTCATACCCACTAGGATGGCTGTAATAAAAAAGACAGATAATAACAAATCTTGGAGAAAGTGGAACCCTCATATACTGCTGACGGGAATGCAAAACTGTATAGCCATTTTGGGAAACAGTCTGGCATGTTCTCAAATAGTTAAACACAGAGCCACCATCTGACCCAGCAATTCCACCCCTAAGTATATATATCCCAGAGAAATGAAAACATTGCATTCATACGGAAATCTGTACCAAAATGTTCATAGCAGCATTAACCATAATAGCCCCAAAGTGGAAGCAACCCAAGTGTCTTTCAACTAACGCACAAATAAACATAATGTGGAAGAATCGTATCCACACAATGGAGTATTATTTGACCATGAAAAGGAGTAAAGCCCGGATACATACTACAACATGGGTGGACTTTGAAAACATTATAGTAAGTGAAAGAAGCCAGTTACAAAGGACCACATATTACACGAAATGTCCAGAACAGGGAAAGCTGGAGACTGAAATCAGATTAGTGGTTTGCTTAGAGCTGCAGTATTTGTGGTGTGACAGCCAAGGTGAGCACGGTTTTTTGGGGGTAAATGAAATGTTCTAAAATGGATCACGGTGACAGACGCACAACTCTATGAACATACTAAGAGCCACTGAATTGTACCCTTGGGGTAAGTGAATTATATGGCACGTGCATCTTAATAAAGGTATTAAAAATAGCAAATGGGCAGAATTTCTCTTTTTAGTAGTATACCAACAACAAAATGAAGAAGGGGTAACAGACTTGCAATATCACAATTTTTCAACTTCTAGAATGGTAGGCACTAGCATTGGGCACCGGGGGCTACCAACATCACAGGAGGAGACGACCAGCCACTGTGTACCCCCCGATGAAGAACACCCCACCACCCAAGACATAATTTTGCTCCCCAGGCTTCTCTCTCTGCAGGGAAAAACTATCAAGACTGGGACTAATACAACCACTAGATCCAACTGCCAACTTGGAGGAAATGCAGAGGAATGTTCTCAACTACATGGGACTGCAATCATCAAGATCCAGCCAGTGGGAAATTCTGGAAACTCCTCAGGACAAACAACACAGTTTCTTCAACAAACAGAATACAGGGAAGTGGAGAGATCGAGGGGCACCTAGAGATGAAAAAAAGATTTAAAAGACCCTTTTACAAAAAGGCAAAACTAAAAGCATGCAGTGTGTACGATACATATTTGGGGGATAAAACATGAAAAGAGGGTGGGTGGGGCACCTGAGTGGCTCAGGTGGTTAAGCGTCCGACTTCACCCAGGTCATGATCTCAGGGTTCGTGGGTTCAAGCCCCGTGTCGGGCTCTGTGCTGACGGCTTGGAGCCTGGAGCCTGATTCGGATTCTGTGTCTCCCTCGCTCTCTGCCCCTCCCTGGCTCACGCTCTGTCTCTCTCTCTCAAAAATGAATAAACATTAAAAAAGAAATTAAGAAAAAACATGAAAAGAGGGTAAAGAAGTGGTTACGATAAGCAATAAAGTCAGGGTAATTGCTGGTCTCGGGGTGTAGAGAATTTGTGCCTGGGAGAGGGCACACCACGGACTTCCAGCAGGCTGGCAAGGTCCCAGCTCTTGACTTGGGGGGTGGTCCAGGGGTGTCTGCCTTCCCATAATTCATTAGACTACACCTCTGTTTCACTGATTTGTCTGTGTCTGTGCTATAGGAAACAGCGGTAACAGAAAGTAAAAACAAAAACTCAAAACTACAGCACTGGCTTCCAACCGTCAGACTCTTTGCTTCCTGGAAATACTCCTTGAAGGCAACGACCCAAGAGCAGCAGAAGGCTCCATGTGCAGAGATGTTCTCTATAGCATTATTTAACTGGAGAAATAAAGCTGGGGGTGGGGAGGCAAAAACAAGAAATAACCCAAACTCCAGCCACAGGGCTGGACATATCCATGGAGCCGAACCTAACAACACTCCAGAATACTGCTGGGCTTTCAGGACAGACAATTATAAACATGAGACAGAAATAAGGAAAATTCTTACATCAACATTAACTAAACAGACCACAAAGGAATAAGAAGCTGTGATTCTACGTTAAAAATATGTATGTGCTGTATGGACTGCTTGATAAAAAAAGGCTTGCAGAAACTTATAGAATAGCTGTGCTAGGCTGGATGGACAAACGGATGATTTTCTTCCCAAGTATTCTTTAACACTGATCTTTTGGCAGTCGTTAGACAACAAATACAATTTTTTTTCTGCAAAAAAAAAAAAAAAAAAAAATCACCATTCTGGCACTTTTCCTCTGGACGTATTCTTTCCTATTACTATCCAGCACTACTGGACTATGCAACGCCTATTATTACGGAGCCAATCCCTCATTAGTGGGTTTCCTAGTGGGACAGAACTAGTTAGTGTAGAGCTTTAGCAGCAGGATGTGGCAGACAGAATTGGGCTGGCAGGAAGCGAGAGCTCTATGCGCTAGTCCTAGATGCACTAGCTGTGACCTTAAGCAATTCATAATTTCCCAAAATCCATAGGACCATCCTGGACCGCTCCTGCAGCTACAAATCAGTCATGGTGCCCTGAATGGACAGGGTCACCCAAACTCAGCTGACCCCAAATCCCACCTGCTTCCCACCCGGCTCTCTCTATTTTGGTTCAACGGCTTACCATCCAGGTATGTCATTTTAATACTCACAGAGTATGAACTGAAAAAACACAGTTCCACACACGTAAAATAAGGGCAGTTAGTCCAAGTTTCTCTCTAAGTCATTCCAAGTCTTACTTTCCTGATGTCTTTCTAAAACAGCTCTTAATTTAGAAGGAGCTCAAGGCGAGGGGCATCTGGGTGGCTCAGTTGGTTAAGCATCTGACTCGTGATTTCTACTCAGGTCATGATCTCACAGTTCGTGAGTTCGCACCCCGAGTGGGCCTCCATGCTGAGAGTGTGGAGGCTTCTTGGGATTCTCTCTCTCTCCCTCTCTCTCTGCCTCTCCCGGGCTCACGCTTTCCCCCCCTCTCAAAAATAAATAAATAACTTAAAACAACAACAACAGCTAGAAGGAGTTCAAGGTGGAGGTTGGAAAAAAGAACCTTTCTAGGGCCAGCCAGTCCCTTCTGCCATGTCAGACTGGCTCCTGTATCGGCCAACCCTCCCTCACCTGGACTTGGAGGTAGGTGGCAGACACAGCAGCGTCTGGTGGATAGGAAATACCATGTTTACTCACCTGTAAACACCTTCCCCCACTCACCTCCCCAACCCCTTATGCTCTTTAGTCCCCAGTGGCCCTTTCCAGCTCTAAGAAGAATCTGGTGAAATTATGAGGGCTGGAATAGAGGGGTCCTCCAACCAGAGGTCCCAGTGAGTGAAAGGTCAGACAAAGACAGAGAGTCTAGGCCACAGCACCCGAACCCACCACCTCTTGCTCCTCCCAGCCCGGGGACACAAAGCGTCCACTCACAGCTGAGAAGACTCCAGGTAACTCACCTGTCCTGCCAGCCAGGACAATGCACCTTGGGCAGCCCCCAGAAGCCCATGAACTGTCATCTCAGGCTTAGCCCAAACAGCCTTTCTTTCCTCAGCCTCTTCAGCCCTAGCTCACCGCCCCCCCCCCAACCCAGGGCAGTAAGTGCCCCCTCCTCTGTTCCCGCAAGCAAGCACGTGCCTTTATTACACACACACACACTTATCACCCTGCACCGAGGCTGCCTTTATTCCTGTCTTACTCCTACATCAGGCTGTGGGCAGGGACCAGCTGTGTTCATCTGAGTACCACCTCTCCTTCTCGCCATCCCCCAAGCACATCCCTGGCCGGCACAGAGCAGGTGCTCCGTAAACATCTGTTTGCTGCATAGCTGGCTGGCTGGCTCGGCCTGCTGGGGGATGCGTGGGGTTCCGGAGCCAAGAAACACATCTTCTGGATGGACCGTGCTAAAACACGAACAACAGATACTTCACGAGCAGCAGGCCTAAATAGAACACACTCATTAAAATCTTTTCAAATTAAGTATTCCATGAACAAGGGCCTAGGGAGCCGTGCTGCACTTCCAAGGCCATTTACCCAAACACGATTTTGTGGCTATTATGTGAAGTGCTGTCTAGTGGTTACAACAGGAGATCCATTAATGTGACGAGACAGGAAGCTGCTCCTGGTTGCCTCCGAACTAGGTCTCGCCCTCTGTGATGAATCCATTCATTCATTCAACAAATATTTACCAACTGCTCATCAAGTGCCAGCCACTATTCTAGGTGCTGGGGTACACCAGGGTCACAAAGTCTGGAAGCAAATAGCTACAGAAAGTACTCAGCGAGTAAGCCATTCTTGGGGAGCAAAGTCATCCAAATCAGCTTGATGCCTCCTCTCTCCCGGCCTTCTTAAGCAGAATACACTGAGTGTAAAACCTTACTCAGTCCAGATCACTATTCTGGAATTTGGCGACGCTCCTACTTCAAGACACGTATGGCAGGCTGTCCCCAAACACACGTAGAAGCTCTACCCCTGAGTTCTTGCCACCAGGTCATGTAGCCCTCTCTCCACCCATCTCAACACATCACTTCTCACCAGGACCAGCAACCAGTGGTTTTGAGTCAGTATGTCTCTCTCTGGAGCAGCAACTTCTGATCAGACAGGAGCTAAAAATAACCAAGCTCATTAACATCATGTGTAAAGTAAGAGTACACAGTTCTCAGCTAAACACTGGGTCAGGCAGGCAGCCAGCAGGGAAAGGTATGAACATCATGAGATCTTTGCTGGCCAGTCAGAGGTTCTTATTTTGTTTATTTACTGGTTGCCAGCCGTACTCCTGATAAGGAAGACTCCTGGACAGCTGATGTCTTAACTGTCTCCCCAAATAAATTAACCATCCTGACCCTCTTAGATAAGACGCAACCGACAATATCTTACTGCAACCTGACCCAAGTGCAATGTAACAGGTCGACTGTGGCCCTGACAGAACAAAGATAGAAGACAATCCAACTGGGGGTGGCTGGGAGGCTCCGTCAGTTAAGTGTCTGACTTCAGCTCAGATCATGATCTCATGGCTCGTGAGTTCGAGCCCCACATCGGGCTCTGTGCACACAGCTCAGAGCCTGCAGCCTGCTTCGGATTCTGTGTCTCCCTCTCTCTCTGCCCCTTTCACACTCTCTCTCTCTCTCTCTCTCAAAAATAAATAAACATTAAAAAAAATAATAAAAATAAAAAAAGGCAACCCATCCAAATCTCATTAGTCTCAACAGCATAAGAAGATGCCAGGTGTCCCAGGTAGGTTAAAAGGAGGAGATGAGCTGCGTGCCCGTCAAGTGTATACATGTTGGCTGTGAACTAAAATGGAAAAGCAGGACACCTGGGCAGTGTAAGGATTTTAGGAGCCTTCTCTTTGCTGGCACATGAGGCTCCCCTCTGTCCACCTGCTCCACCTCTGTTAGACAGCAGGCCCCTCTGCATCTGTCTTCAGAAGGGCTCTGTCTTTCCTCTCCATCACGGCTCAGGCTACACCGCCTGGTATCTGGACCACAGCAAGCGCCCCTATGAAAGCCCATCTTTCTCGTGTTTGCCAGAATGCATTGCACACAACACAGCCCTCATCTCAGTCGCTATTCTGTACAAAAACATGTGCCAGAGGATGAAATGCAGGCTCCTCGGCCTGGTGTCAGAGACTCTGCACAATCAATACTGCCCAACACCACCCGTCTTATCTCCCTGGGCCCCACATGCCTCCTGGGCTCCAATCAAACATATTCTCCTAACACAACGCCCACCCGACGTATGCAGCAGGCCTCACCCCTATGGCTTTTCCCAGGTGCCCTCCTCCTACATCCCTGCTTCTATCCCCACTGGCAGCAAGCCCATCCCCACAGCTACGCTGAAGTCACAATGGTCATTACTAAACTTCTTGTTGGCGACACCCCATCCAGTTCATTTTGCTTCTCCATCACCGGACATTCTGAAGCTCAAGAAACAAATGCTGATGCAGATGGATTAAGGAGAATCCTTAGTTCCCACAACAGTCTTCAAATGACCGACTTTTCGGAAGCCTGATCTTCCTGGTCCATTTCCGCTGGCAATTCTCTCCAGCCGGCTGGGATGTGGGTCTGCAGAGCCCTGGTACTACCATCTCTCCTTCCAGACACCCTGTCTGCTCTAATGTGCTGGTGTTTTGGAAACCATACCACACTGTGCTATGCCTTACGTAAACAAAATACTGTCAAGTTCTGCATTTTTATATATGGGCTAAAAAATAAACCAAAATGATTGTGGTGATAGTTTCTTTCTTTTTTTTTTTAATTTTTTTTAATGTTTATTTATTTCTGAGACAGAGAGAGACAGAGCATGAGTAGGGGAGGGGCAGAAAGAGAGGGAGACACAGAATCAGAAGCAGGCTCCAGGCTCTGAGCTGTCAGCACAGAGCCCGACGTGGGGCTCGAACTCACAGACCACGAGATCATGACCCAGGCTGAAGTCGGACGCGTAACCGACTGAGCCACTCAGGCGCCCCAGATAGTTTCTAAACCTGAGTGCAAACTTTTACATCCATTCATGTAAATGTCATCTTATTTAAACTGGCCCATGACATATCCCGTCAAGAACATTAGAAGTCCTGGACTATTATCCCATGCATCAGTTCCCGATCTCAGTTTTACAACATGTGGGAAGTGCAATGCAGGCAGAGGGTGAGGGGTGCACGTGGCCAGTGGGGGTGGTGTCTTTCATGAGTTGTATGTTATGAAAGGTTCCCCTCTGATGGTGGCCTCAACCCAGTTACGAACATACAGTGTGACCATGCCCTCAGACTCTTAGAGCCAAACATGTTGGATTAGAACCCAGCTCTATCTCTTTTCTAGCAATATGACCATGACCTTAGCAACCGCACTGAGTCTCAGTTTCATCTGAAAAATAGGGTACTCTTACCTGCACTGTCAACCTTGCTAAGTCATTGTATTAATAAAAAAGCAAGAGAGGCACCTGGCTGGCTCAGTTTGTAGACTGTGCATCTCTTGATCTTCAACATGGGTTGAAGCTCCATGTTGGGTGTGGAGCTTAAACAAACAAACAAACAAACAAAATAAAGTGAAATAAAAAAATAAGAGAGCAAGAAAACAAATGGTATCCTCTACACACAAAGGAATTATTATTTTCACCCAAACCTCCTTTCTCTCACTTGTCCACAGGAATGACACAATGTGTTTTTTGCCAAATAGCAAAAATCAAACTTCAGGGAGTCCATGATCTATAGCAGTTTAGTAATCCCCTTTAAAGAAAAGCTGAGACAAGGGACACCTGGGTGGTTCAGTCGGTTAAGCGTCTGACTTCGGCTCAGGTCATGATCTCACAGCTCGTGAGTTCGAGCCCCACGTCATGCTCTGTGCTGACAGCTCAGAGCCTGGAGCCCGTTTCATGTTCTAGGTCTCCCTCTCTCTCTGCCCCTCCCCTGCTGATGCTGTCTCTCTCTGTCTCTCAAAAATAAATAAACATTAAAAAAAATTTTTTTTTTTTTTTTTTTAAAGAAAAGCTGAGACAAGAGGCGCCTGGGTAGCTCAGTCCACTGAGCATCCATCTCTTGATTTTGGCTCAGGTCATGATTCCAGGGCCCTGGGATCAAGCCCTGCATTGGGCTTGCAGTGGCAGTGCAAGAATCTGCTTGGGATTCTGTCTGTCTGTCTCTCCCCCACCGCTTGTGCTCTCATAATAAATAAGTAAACTTTAAAAAAAAAAAAAAAAGGAAAGAAAGAAAAGCTGAGACTAGTCTGGTTTGGAGGATTTCTGTAAACCCATGTCAGTCCCTAGAAATCAATTCCTTCCTTTCCAAGTTCTTAAATACCCCAAGTCTGAGTAGCTCTCAGAACTCCACCTGGTCTCCACAGTACTTCCTGGCCAGCAGTTCCCAGAAGGCACCTGCCTCAAGGTCTGTTTCAACTGTTTCCAGGAAGTACTAATTTCATGGTTAGTTACCAGCTCTGGTCCCCCTTCCTCACAACTTGATAACTCACTAATTTTCTATATTCTTAGTGAGAAACTCGCTCTCTATTTTACACACTCACACACACACAGCCCAGGAGTCTCTATCCCCGTTGCCAACACCGCTAAGCCATTAAGAACAAATAGAAATTGGTTTACTCCAGGATATCTGAAATTACTATGAGAATTTACCAAATAAATATCTGAAATTTTCACTGGTGAGTGAGAAATACCATCTCAGCCATCAGCAGGATTTGGGGACTCATAACAGTATCCATAATCTGGAGGATTTAAGGCCAGGCTGTCCAGCTTATAAATTCTACCTCCCAGTTGAAGAGCATTTCAATGTTTACCAAGGTTCCATGACCCCATTTTGCACAGAAAGAAACTGAGCCTCAGAGAAATTATGTGACCAAGTTCACACTGCTCCCAAGTGGCTGAACTAGAATCAGGATCCAGCCTTCTTGATTCTTACGATAGAGTTCTTTCTACCTTACTCTGTTACTTCTCTACCCATTGGTCCCTGTGGGTCCAAACACATGGAACATGTCTGGCAAATAAGAAATATTACTTAAACCCAATTCACCACACAGACACGGAGAGCCTACTTCATGCATGGCCTGGGCTAGACTGGGGTTCAAAGCCAATGCAAACAGACCTCATGGTAGGGAGGTGATTCCTAATTTGTTTGGAGGGCAGGCAAGTTGTGGCAGGATGCAAAGTACATTATTTGCTCACAAACTAACACAGAAGCCAAGACGTTCTATGGAGGGGGACATCAACAGTCTGGGCAGCTCCTGGAAATTCAATTCTGGTAAAACAGAGCACAATGATATTAATTTCCCGACTCGCCTGGCTAACAATCTCTTGGAAATCAGAGGAAGCAACAAAACCAACCGCCCTTAATTTTGATCAACAGGGAAGGAAGAATAGTCTTAGAAGAAAGTGCCCTCTTGGTTTGTGAGGCACTGAACCAAGGCACTACTGATCAGCTGCATCGAGAACCAGGGTTCTCCTTCCACCTTGCGCAAGGGGCTCTCGGTGTGCAGCCTGAGGACTGGGCAGGCAGATTACCGGTCTTACCATCTCACCACAGAACACAGCCACAGCCACACTGACTGCATGTAATGGACAGACCAATTTAAAACAGACTGTGGGGGCACCTGGGTTGAGCCTCTGACTCGTGATTTCGGCTCAGGTCATGATCCCAGGGCTGTGGGATCGAGCCCCATGTCAGGCTCAGTGCTGAGCATGGAGCCTGCTTTGGATTCTCTCTCTCTCTCTCTCTGTCTGTCTCTCTCTCTCCCCCACACACACTCTCACACTCTTTAAAATTAAAAACAAAAATGCACAAACTGTGTGTTGCATTATTGATTTAACTATTGATCAGCCTCTGCTTCTGGTTGAGAACCGTCTTCGGGCCAAGCAGCAGAGTTTCAAAGCATTCATTTGTTCCTTTAATACCACCTCTCTCACAGGGCTGCCATGAAAATGACCCCACGGGCCATGATCCAACGAACCTTCTTTCAATCAGTGTAGAAGAACTAACATCTAGTGACATCAATTTGTCTCCCTATGGCTCCTTCCAAGCATTGCCTAACACATGGGATTCAACAGTTTGTTTAAGGGATGGTTTCCCATTTATTCCTTAAGATGCTGAATGAAGTCGAAACACCTAAAGCTACTTGATCCTGACTGCTGAAAACTGGTTTCGACCAACACTTCAAATGCTATGTTTCCAACTCTCAGTAAGAAACATCAGAGACAGCACATGTTGAATACTCGTTGATTTTCAGTGATATTGCTACCCAGCAAATTGTAGTATGCTATTCCTGCTGGCAGGGACACTAACAGAGCATCAGACAACCTCCCTCACACAAAGATCCACTGGAAAAATTGCTCTTAAAAGTTTTATGGGTGCCTGGGTGGCTCAGTCGGTTAAGGGTCCAACTTCGGCTCAGGTCATGATCTTACCGTTCATGGGTTCGAGCCCCATATTGGGCTCTGTGCTGACAGCTCAGGGCCTGAAGCCTGCTTCAGATTCTATGTCTTCCTCTCTCTCTGCCCCTCCCCCACTGGTGCTCTGCCTTGTCTCTCAAAAATTAATAATAAACATTAAAAAAAAAAAAAGTTTTTAGGTTGGGAGGGCCTCTCCATGTCACCTTCATTATTAGGCCAGGTGAGTCATATACCCTATTATGGTGCTCTCTGCCCAACTTGAGTCCACTCCAATCCTGAGTGAATGGGAACAAGGGACAGGAGACTGACTTGGATGACCTGAATGGGCAGGTACCTTCCACTCCAGTGGTCTCTCTCTTCCATCAAAAGACAAGCAAATACACAGGAGACCCAAAAGGTCTCAGGTGCCAAGTACCTATGGTGTTAGTTTTAGTGGGGTTTTTAGTTTGTTTGGGGTTTGTTTTTGTTTTTGTTTGTTTGTTTGTTTGTTTGGTTTTAAATTGTGGTGCTTACAAAAATGGTGGCAAGGTCTTTGTCCTCTTCCTTCAGTCTGGAAGAACCTGGCACTGCTTCAGCCCAACAGAATATGGTGTTAATAACATTTTGTGATTTCCAAGGTGAGGTGACCATTGCCTTGGGATGCTTCTCTACGGGTACAGTAAAAAGTCCAACTACCCTGAGACTGCCAGGCTGAGGAAGCAGCAGGCAGATGTTCTAGTCAACTGTCCCAGCTGAGCCCAGCCAAAGTGCCAGACATGTAAGCACAGTCATCTTGGACCCTCCACACCAGCCCATCTTCCAACAGAGTACTCCTGGTGACCCTGGTTGATACCATGAGCAGCAGAATAATCTCCCAGGTGAGCCCCCCTCAAATTCTTGACCAAGAGAATCCTGCTCGTCATTGTTAGCCACTAAGCATAAGTGGAAGAGTCTGTTATGCAACAATAGTTAACCGGAGTGAAAATCATACACATATACAGATACAGCAGGTGTTCATGGCATATGTATGTGCATATAAAAGCTTTTTGCAACTTTAAAAAATGTTTCTTAGGAAATCTCCACATTGTGATGCTAACTTAAGGTATCACCTGCTTAGAGATAAGGAAGTAGAATAATAAATATATTCATTCTAAAAAAAAAAAGAATAAACAAATCAAAAAACTATTCTTTGCACTCACTCTGCTTGGCAGAAAGATTAAAACTGAGCGTTGGAATACCTAAGGCTGCCTTACTCTACACTGACCAACTACATATTAAGAACTCAATAAATTGCACCAAAAAGAAGGGAGAGGAATGTTATGGATTAGAAGAGACTTAAGAGACATTATTTACTAAATGCAGGAATCGCCATTAAGCAATCACCATTCAGTCTGCGGAGTATGATAATGGTATCATGGATACACACATACACACGCACATGTGTGTATTTTACATAAGAGATATACTCACTTAAGTAGAACAGGCTATATGTTCAGTTGTCTGGGAGTTGCTCTAAAATACTCCAGAAAAAGAATAATAAATGGGTGTTGTGTACAGGAGTTTTCATCATACTGTTCTACTTCACGTATTCAAAAATTCCCATAAAAACTTGAAGCTCACAAACTGCAAAGGAGTGAGGGGATGGAGGGTGTCAACACAGCCTGGCCTGAGCCCTGCCTTTGAGAATCCAAGTCTACATGCTCAGGGTGAAGACAGTGTGGGATGCAAAAGAGAAAAACTGCTCCAAGACGATAGCAACTAATTTTCTCCTATGACAGTAAAACAAAATATAGTATACAGGTTTCTGTCAGGATCCAACTCCGCACCTATCTATGGACCTTAAGTCCCATTCCATCCCTGCCCCCAGTCCTCAGTGCAGCTTTTAAAGGGGGTGCTCTGGGGAGCCTGGGTGGCTCAGTGGGTTAAGCTTCTGACTTTGGCTCAGGTCATGATCTTTTGGTTTGTGAATTCGAGCCCCGTGTCGGGCTCTGTGCTGACAGCTCAGAGCTTCGAGCCTCCTACAGGTTCTGTGTCTCCCTCTCTCTCTGCCCCGCCCCCCATGCGCTCTCAAAAATAAATAAACATTAAAAAATTGTTTTAAAAAGGGGGGATGCACTACTATAAGCTGGGTCTAGCTTCACAGACACAAATAACATCGTTTCATAGAAAGTAAGTATGTGTGACAACAAAAGCTAAATCATTTATGCTTTGGACACCAAAGTTAACATTCTACCTTATGTAACTTTGTGGAATCAATGATTTTATCCCTTAGAACGTTTCTGAGGGATACAGGATTGATTTCTAACCTTGAACTAAAAAAATGCCATCATCTGTGACCAAGCAGAGTAAAAGTATTTGATATAGAACAGACTACTCTCCCTGGTGGGCATCTGTAGATAGCCATAGTGAGGAGGTCTTGGTAAGGAGCCCTACTCAACATCCAAGTTACCAAGCAAGAACATAGGAATGTTCTAGAAATCAGTGCATTCAAGTCCCTCATTTTACAGGTGGGAAAAATGAGGCAAGAGGCAGGTCATGTTGCCAGGCAGCCAATGCAAAGCCAGGAATAGAATGTGAACCTTCTGACCCTGGGACCGATACAATTGTCTTGGGACAACCTTGACATGACATTATGGATGTCTATCTGAACAGGAAAGGAACAACAGGCAAGCCTAGCATTTCTGAAAGGTTAAGAACCAAATACGCAATACCGAAAAACCAGAAATCTCAGTGTTAAAAACTCCTCGACTATAAAAAGTGCTTGGTTTGGGGAAATATTTTTGGCTTTTTTAAATGGTGGTTCAGGAAAAAAAAAAAAGACCCACAGGAGAAAGGAAAAAGAAAATGAAACAAATTTGTGCCTGACTAAACAGTAACATACAATTAAAATGATGGATGCCTTTGTGCCAGAGGTTGAGTTTGAAACAAGCTGCTGGAAGAAGGGCAGCCCTGAAAATAAATTGCCAAATTACTTTTTGCAGCCAGATTGCA
The DNA here is from genome assembly GCF_028749965.1 of Puma concolor. Lineage (NCBI taxonomy): Eukaryota > Metazoa > Chordata > Mammalia > Carnivora > Felidae > Puma > Puma concolor. The sequence continues at coordinate 70,804,671 of NC_141679.1, forward strand.
GATTCCCCCGCCATGCAATTCTGAAAGCAAATAACTCCACATAAATAAATATGCAACAAATTCCCAGGGAAACCAGCCAAGAAACATGAAGAGAACTACCTTTGGGTGGACAACTGCCCCCATCCATCCTGTGATTTATGACCACAACTCAATTTACAAAATAAATCGACACATGAAGCCGCCCTGAACTCCCTAGTCCCCTGGTGATCGTCTCCCTCTTCTCTGTGGAGCCCTTCACGGCTCTGAACGCAAACTTCCAGATGTCACAACACACCCCGTGATGCAGTGGCTGAAGGCACAGGCTCTGGGGTCAGCACGGGGGTCTGTCCCAGCTCAGGCTGAGTATGGTGTCAGGGAATTTCTTACCTGGTAAGGATGTTTAAGAATGAAATGAAATGGGGCTCCTGGGTGGCTCGGCTGGTTAAGCTTCTGACTCCAGCTCAGGTCATGAATTCGAGGTTCGTGAGTTTGAGCCCCACACTGGGCTCTCCCCTGTCAGCATGGAGCCTGCTTCGGATCCTCTGTCTCCCTCTCTCTCTGTCCCTCGCCTACTCGTTCTCTCTCTCTCTCTCTCTCTCTCAAAAATAAATAAACATCAAAAAAAAATGAATGAAATGAAATGAAGATTAACAGGGCTTGCCCCACGGTTAGCCGATGATATGTGGAGTGTGTCACGGGCTGAACTGTGTCCTCTCAAATGTCATAAACCCCCAATCCTGCAGAATGTGGTCGTATTGGAAGAGAGAGTCATCAAACAGGTAATTAAGTTCAAATGAGTTCATTAGGGTGGGCCCTGCTCTTATCTGACTGGTATCTGACCAGTATCCTCATAAAGAGAGAGATGAGGGCCCCTGGGGGCTCAGTCAATAGAGCATCCCCTGGCTCTTGGTTTCGGCTCAGATTATGATCTCACGGTTTGTGCGTTCAGGCCCCGCATTGGGCTCTGTGCTGATAGCACAGAGCCTGCTTGGGATTCTCAGTCTCCCTCTCTCTCTCTGCCCCTTCCCCATTCATGCTGTGTCTGTCTCTATCAAAATAAATAAATGAATAAAACTTTAAAAAGAGAGAAAGAGAGAGAGAGAGATGAGGTCGCACACAGAGACATCAGGGATGCCCGCGCACAGAGGGAAAAGACCACACGAAGATGGGGAGAAGAAAGGCAGCAAGAGGACGGCCGTCTATAAGCCCAGATCTCAGACTTCCAGAACTGGAGAAAATAAATGCGTCTGTTTAAGCCACTCAGTCTGTGGCACTTTGTTATGGCAGCCTGAGCAATCTAATACAGGGAGGCAACCGGTTTTCAGTCAGAATCAGGTTTGAATCTGGGCTCCACCACTCAACTACCGGCATGACCCCAACTAAGCCCCTTAGCCTTTTGGAGTCTGTTTCCTGTCTGTCAAACGGAGATGCCACAGCCCCGAGTGACGTGAGGAGAAGATGAAAACACACAGCCGGCCTCGGGCAGAGCCAGGGCTATGCCCAGGACCTCAGCCTCTAAGCCCTGGGACTCAGAGCCACGGCACGGTCTTGGAGCCCAACTTCCTTGGGCCCCACACCCATAGCTGGTATTCTGTAAGTATGGACGATGAGCCCAACTAGCAAATTTGCCTACATTTTGAAACTTTAAGTGATCCCGCCAACTGCTAAGGCCTAGAACTTTGGGGCTCTTTACTTGGCCCTGTGTAAATGTACAATTTTCAAAAAAGTTAATGAGTGGAAAAGCACATAAGACTTTCAACCTTGTCTATGGTAAGCTTGGCAGTTAGAGACATAAAACTGTAACTGAGGCACCACATCCATTCATGTGATGGAGGAGTATACAAATAAAGTTGCCTTTTTATAGTTGGCCTTCGATTTTTCTTCTCAATCTCTCTTTTTTTTTTTTTTTTTTGGTGACTCAGTAGTCTTAAAAAAAAATCTCCTGCAAGAAGAAGAAGGCAGAGAATGACACATTCAGATGGAGGAAAGGAGGGTGTGATGCTTACAGCCTGCAGCTTTGGATTTGTAAGGATGGCATTAACAAGATTATTTCCCTGAGGTATGTGGTTTGCGGTTAGTATGAACTCTCATAAGAATCTCGACTGTAAATTCGCCACCCAAAAAGTTAGCCTTTCATATCCATTAACTAAGAAAAATTTTTTTCCAATCCTTTATGTATTTTTAAAAGCAACAACAGAATACCCAGCCAGGTACAGGCATTAACTAGTATCACTGTGGAATGTTAATTTAAAATAGAGTATGCAAATAGGAAATTATTTACAGAACTTAACACCTAGGTACAAATATAGTAACTTCTTTAACTGCTATGGATTGGTCATAAGCTAACCCCAATTTTGCCCAGTTCAAGCAGAACTAATTCACCTGGAATGTCTTAACACACGAGATCCTAGTGCCTCAGGACTTCAAATCTACGTCGGAAGGTATTCCCATGAGACTGCCATTAAGCCAGGCATTGACACCCCGACCCACCACAACCCTCGGACCTTCTGAGAGACCAACAGAACGTTAAACCAGGAGGGAAATCTGCATGGGGTTACTTATGCAGGTACCACCCACACACAAGGCACTCTGAAGGATTCCTGCTGGAGGTGCACAGAATGAGGAACGGGAACAGAGCACAGACGTGGACATCCACAAGAGTGAGGTGGGCCATGAGCAATAGGGTGTGGATGGGGCAGTGACACACAGACCTAGCCAACTGCCACTCTATGCAAATTCAGATCTTCCCATATTTATTTTTATAAAAGCCTACAGATTTGAATTTTTAAATGTGAAATGTGGTGATTTTTAAAAGCCTTACATAGACACCTAGTTTACTTCTTTTTTTTGAGGGAGAGAGACAGAGACAGAACCCACGTGAGAGGAAGAGAGAATCTCAAGCAGGCTCCGTGCCCATTGCGAAGCCCGATACAGGGCTCGATCCCACGACCCTGGGATCATGACCTGAGCCAAAATCAAGACTCAGACATCCAACCGACTGAGCCACCCAGGTGCCTCTGGTCTACTTTTTAATTGAAGGGTGACATACATAGACAAAAGTGCACAGGTCAAACGTGTACAACTCAAGGAATTATCAGAAGTGAATGTACCTGTGCAATCACCATCCAGGTCAACAAACTGAATATTACCAGACTCCGAGAAGGCCCCATGTGCCTCTTTCCGAGTTCTACCCCTTCCTTCCATTCCACAGGTGGCACAGGTTTGTTTTGCCTGTTCTGAAGTTCATAGTAGTTGAATCACACAGCATGTACTGGTTTACAGCTGCAGAGGAGTGTGGAGATGGTAAACCTCCAATTCACAGACCTTGTATCTCTGAACAAAGACACACAGGTGGCATTTTACGACCCTAAGCGGAAGAGAAAGGAGACTGAAGTGGATTTACAGCAGAGAATGACTTGGAATCACGGAACCTGACTCAAGGAGTCAGAGAGTCTGAGATAAGAAGGAGCCAGGCATGGGTGGAGTGGGATGGTCAAAGTCCCATAGGAGGGGAGGTTGTTCCTGGATCAAAGGGACGGCAAAAAGACAGGGACAAAAAAATAGGGGTGGTGGCAGGTGCCAGTGGGAGAAAGCCAGAGTTCAAGATTCATGGCCACCAGCAAGGCAGAAAGTAAGCAAACTGGGAGAGGCCACAGCCAGTGCCGGCTGGGACCAATGCCAGTGCCCAGAGATCCTGCATTTTCCCTAGGAGACCAGACTTCTCTGGAAAGAGAATTCACTGGATTCCTGAAAGGAGGAATCAACAATTTTAATTTACTCTTTCTTAAAAACAAACAAAAAAACACTTAAAAAAAAACCCTGTAAAAAAAGGCGGGGGGGAGGGGGGGACAGAGCATGGAGCCTGCTTCAGATTCTGTGTCTCCCTCGCTCTTTGCCCCTCCCCCATTTGCACTCTGTCTCTCAAAAATAAAAATCAACATTTTTCTAAAAAAAAATAAAATAATAGGGGCGCCTGGGTGGCTCAGTTGGTTGGACGGCCGACTTTGGCTCAGGTCATGATCTTGAGGTCTGTGAGTTCAAGACCCGCATCGGGTTCCATGTTGACAGCTTGGAGCCTGGAGCCTGTTTCAGATTCTGTGTCTCCCTCGCTCTTTGCCCCTCCCCCATTTGCACTCTGTCTCTCAAATATAAAAATCAACATTTTTCTAAAAAAAATAATAGGGGCGCCTGGGTGGCTCAGTTGGTTGGACGGCCGACTTCGGCTCAGGTCATGATCTTGAGGTCTGTGAGTTCAAGCCCCACATCGGGTTCCATGCTGACAACTTGGAGCCTGGAGCCTGCTTCGAATTCTGTGTCTCCCTCTCTCTCTGCCCCTTCCCCATTCTCACTCTGTCTCTGTCTTTCAAAAATGAATAAATGTTAAAAAACATTTTTTAATAAAATAAATGTTTTATTACAGACCATTTCAAACAGACACAAAACAGAACAGTGTAGTAAACACCTGTCACTTAGCTTTAAAATTATCAACATTCTGTATCCTTTTTATTCGTTCCTCCCCCCACCCTCCATTAATTTTTTACGCGCCCTCCGTTAATTTTTTACACATCGTTTGTGGGGATCATGGTAAAAAATTTACTGACGCTGAAATGCACAAATCTGCGCTGTTTCATTCTGACAGGTGGAAACGTGTGCAACACACCCCCTGGTACCATCAGCATATTCCCGTCTCCCAATAAAGTGCCCAGGTGCCCCTTCCCCGTCGATCCCAGTGGCCCTCTCCAGCACAACCCTCCCCCCCCACCCCGCCCCCGGAAGCCCCAGCTATTCCTATTTGTTTTCTCCACAGACTAGTTTTGCCAGTTCTAGAACTGCATATACATGGAATCATATGCAGGGGGTATTTTTCTGTGGAAGGTTTGCTTCACCCCACGTGATGCATGGGAATACGAAAAGAGCAGTTTTAAAATTCAGTTTGGGCCAAACCATACAGACACATCCTCATCACCTTCTCACACCATCTTATGTGGATAGCTAGAAGATAAACAACTGAGACTAAAAATAACCAATGCTGGGATTCGGAGCCATGAATTTCAATGGATTACTCAAGTCCTGCTTTCTTCCTTGGGTCTCATGTTCTAGATACCAGTTGCTGCATATTTTAGCAGTGACTCTCTCAGAGCTCTGACCGACAAGAGCTGACTTGCAATATACTCCATGAAGCAAGGTGTTTATCGCTATTTTTTTTCCTGTCTCCTGCCCTGGTTCTTCCTCCTTAAGCAAGAAAACAGGAGTAAAGCATGGAAAAACTGTGGAGTTTTCTGTGAACACAAAAGACACATCTTCTCACTAAACTGGCAGCTGCTTAAGGGAAAAGATGCATCTTTGACTCAGTCTTCTATCCACCCAGCCCCCTGCCTTGGCTCTGTGTATACAGCAGGCACTCAACAAATGCCGATCTCTTCGTTATTTGTTCTTCCTTGAAAATGTCAACCCTGCCCAGATTTGGAAGGCGAAAGAGCAGAATGGCCAAGGCCAAGAATTTATGGTGCTTTCCTTTTCCCATTTGTAAAAATACTGGCAGAAGAACAGGCACCTATGCTCAGAGACTCTGTGAGCTGAGAAATTCACGTAATACAATCGGCCCAGCGCCTGGTAGAGGACAAGTATCTACAGATACGCAGACATCAGCTCCTGTTCTCTGTCCCGGCCTCCCAGCTGGCCCTGTCAGACATGAATTGCATTCAAACCCTTTCCAGACTCTTCCCAAGGCGTCTGATCTGGCCCCTCACACTGGCCTCATCTAAAACACAATCAGTAGTGGGGGTGCCTGGGTGGCTCAGTTGGTTGAGTGTCCGACTTTGGCTCAGGTCACGACCTCATGGTTTGTGAGTTCCAGCCCCGTGTTAGGCTCTGGGCTGACAGCTCAGAGCCTGGAGCCTGCTTTGGATTCTGTGTCTCTCTCTCTCTCTCTGCCCCTCCCATGCTCATGCTCTGTTTCTCAATAATAAATAAACGTTAAAACAAAAATTAAAAACACAATCAGCAGTGAATCCAGGTTTTGCGGCGCCTGAAAACTTATACCATTTGGGGGCACCTGGGTGGCTCTGTCGGTTGAGCATCTGACTTCAGCTCAGGTCATGGTCTCATGTTCGTGAGTTCGAGCCCCACATCGGGCTCGCTGCTGTCAGCACAGAGCCCGCTTCGGATCCTCTGTCCCCCTGTCTCTCTGCCCCTCCACCACTCTCACTTGCTCTCTCTCAAAACTTACACCATTTGGAGGTACTTTTTTTAAAGAAAGAAAACACAAAAAATCTTACATTTGCAAACTATACAAAAAACCAAAGACCAAACCAACACAGTACTAGGACCCTCTCTATTGCTGCTCTGCCCCCAGGATTCTCAACCTCACCAACCTGCCACGCACAGAACACGGGGGCCCTATCTCAGCTTCTCCGTCAATCCTACTCCTCAACCCAGCCACCAAATCCACTGGATTCCAGGTCCTCAAACTCCACGGCGCATGCCTCTCCTGCCCATGCCTAGCATCACCCGAAGTTAGACACACAGTGCAGGTAACAGCCTCTTAGCCTCACCGTCCACCTTTCATCACCCCCACAGAGCCAAACTCCACGAGTCCAGTGGGGTCAGTCTCCCTTCCTATCCCCCCTGCTTCTGTGCTTCAGACACATCCTCCTCCTGCCCTCCTTGGTGAGGCGGCCTTTCACGCTGCTCTTCCACCTGGACTGCCAATCCTCCACCATTCAATGTCAAAATCGACCCAACAGTCCCCTCCCCGGAAGCGCCCCCCCCCCCCAAAGAAAATCCACCTCTACACAACTTCCCCTGTCCAGCTACGATTGTGCCCGGTCTTTCTGCCTGGTACTATGGTTATCTGGGAAGCATAAGGAGGCGGCACAGAGCTCCAAAGAGTCAAAAGAACAAACATTCCTTTCTGGGTTTGGCTACCCCCTCAGCCAAATGGGAATGAGAACATACATGAAGATCCAACATTCTAAGCAGGGCTCAGAATCTGTGGGCAACCTCGGCCCTATCATGAGCCTTAAGTTCCCTTCTCAGGGAACTTAATGTGCCTTCTTGGGGCCACTGTGGATCCTTCTATACCAAAGCGCAGCTGCTCTCGTGGCTGCAATGATAAAATTTCTCCCTCCCATGACAAGGACCATATCTCTCCACACCTTTCTTCACATATAAGAGGTAATACAGCGTAAAGATTAAGAACCTGTTTGGGGCGCCTGGGTGGCTCAGCTGGTTGAGCGTCCGACTTTAGGTCAGGTCGTGATCTCATAGTGTGTGGGTTCGAGCCCCGCATCGGGCTCTGTGCTGACAGCTCAGAGCCTGGAGCCTGCTTCAGATTCTGTGTGTGTCTCTCTCTGCCTCTCCCCTGCTCGTGCTCTCCCTCTCTCTCAAAAATATACTAATCAATCCTAAGACATTTGAGAGAAATCTATAACAAAACTGACCCACTCTGATTAAATCAGGAACTTGAACTGTAGAATCCATCCTGGTTCTTCTGCTCTGCGGTTTCCTGAGGGGTACCTCTCAACATTTCTGCTCCTGGAGCTGTAGCATATGTTGTTCTGATGTTGTAGATTAATTCTCTCTTCAAGTTGCCCTTCAATTTCCACTTCACATGTTAAGTTTATACTTCTAATCTCTAAAGGTCAAGGTCAACAGCAGTCAGAGCAGACACCAGTGGGACAATGAAGAGGCCAAGAGCACTTATGTGCTGTGTGGGCTCTAGTATGTTGCTTGACTTCTCTGTGCCTTAATCTCCTCAAATGTATCATGAGGATGCTAACAGAGGATATCTAACTAATACGGTTGTGAGGAGTCAATGAGTCAAGCCATGTAAAGTGCTTACGTTAAAGTTAATGGTCAATATACTCTGGAAACACTATGCTAAGTGAAAGAAACCAGACACAAAGCAGAATTTGGTACGATTCTGTTTATACGAAATATCCACAGTTGGCAAATCCACAGAGACAGAAAATAGATTCGTGGTCGCCAGGGGCTGGGAGGAGGGGAGAATGGAGAATGGCTGTTTAATGGGTATATCGTTTCCTTCTGAGATCGTGGCAATGGTCTGGAGCTAGGTAGTGATGATGGTGATGTAGCACTGTGAGTGCACCAAATGTCACTAATGATAACTTTTTTTTAAGAGACAGAGAGGCAGAGACAGAGAGAGAGAGAGAGAGAGAATCCCATGAAGGGCAGAGAGAAAGAAAGAGAAAGAAGGGGGGCTCACCTGATGCAGGGCTCGAGCCCACAAGCCATGAGATCATGACCTGAGCCAAAGTCAGATGCTTAACCAAATGAGCCATCAGAAGCCCCTAATAAATTTTTTATGTGTGTTTTACCAAAAGAAAATCATTTGCAAAAAAGAAAAAAAAAGTCAATAATGTTTCCTATTAGTCAAATTACTACGTAGACAACTCCTATGACAGGAAATGTACCGGTTCCCATGCAAGGCAGAAGTGCCCCACAGGGTCTTGACAGGAAGAGGAAATGCTCTGTAGGAGCAGGATGGGTGCTGGGGACAAGCCTCATGCATGTGGTAGCATCTGAGATGTGCCCTGAAAGATGGTTAGACCCTTCTGAGGTAAGAACCGGCCAGTAAGAAGGGGAAGAACACAGCAAAAGTACACAGGTGAGACGGAAAGTGTGGGGGCTGCAGGTGGAGGCTGCCAGAGACGCCGCAGGATGGGAGCCCTGGGGAAGACCCGTGTGGAATACGGAGAGCCTGGAAAGGATTTTAGGTCTGGTTCTGACATCTACTAGCTGTGGGATGGGCAAAAATCTCCCTGCTGAGCTTTCTATAAAACCGGAATGCCCAGAACTCTCTCAAAAAGGTGCTATGAGGATTAAATATTTCACCACGGAAGGTGAAAGCTCGATCCAAACCTAGAACACTACACAAATGGAAGGGGTGTGACGCTGTGGAACGCTGGTTCTCAAACTTGGCTGCACAATGGAATCACCTTGGGAGTCTTCAAACATCGTGATCACCGGGTCCCTGGAGGTAGCAGCCTGGAGTGTGCCTGGGCGAGGCCAGGGAGTAAAAACAGCAGCGATGTGCGGAAGGCTGGAACACGGTACCGAGCGGACCCCCAGGACCCAGATGACGTACAAGCCTGACACCACGGGGCGTCCTTAAACCGCGACTGTTCGCGCGCTGACCCTAGGTGACTACAGCAAGGTTCAAGTCATTCGCTCTCCTTTTTTAAGAGGGACACGAGATGTGCAATGCAATGCAAGAATAATTCCATACCCGACCCCAACTAAGCTCTTTGTGAGCAGGCCCCACCTTTTTAACCACTTCAGAGTTCCCACGCCGGGCCTCAAGCGTAGCGGATGAGGTCTATTTTTTTGTAGCTGTTGTTAACCAGTGAAATAGCTGAAATAAAACAGGCCTTGTCAGGAAACAAACTGTAGCTCTCTGGACAACTCATCTATGTGAAGAGCTCCTTCCCCGAAGTGAGTTAATAAGATGAATGGCACGTTCCAGTAATTCAAGTACACACGATTCTGTTTCTTTCAGAAGACAGCACGTAATTTTTGCATTTTTTTTCTTCAGGGGTCTCAGAGGAACTATCCACCATGGCTTTTAGAACAAAGCTAAATACTTTTGGACTTCAAAGCAAAATAAACCCTCTATAGAATACTGACACATCCTGAATAAATACTTCCGACCTTAGACTCCCCGCTCTCCCATTAAAATATCCCACCATCCGGACGGACCTCCTGGTTTCAGCATTCATCCTCGAGAATCCCATGGGTTGTGCCGCTGCCAGCTCGTATGCATGGACCGGGGCCAGTTCCGGGTGAGTCTGAGCCCCTCCCTGGACTCCGACCGGCCACTCTCAGGGCCATCCATGCAGCACTCGTGCCACTCGATACAGGCTGCAACCGACCGAGTACACGGCTCGGACCTCGAGTCTCTGGCCCCGGCAAACAGGAGCAATAAAAGGAGTCCGGTAAGCAAGATGCCGTGTGACGGGCTGTCAGAGTGCACTGCGGGTTAATAACTAACCTTCATAAGCCTTTTACAGTTTACCTGGTCTTCCCTGGATGAAGCCCGTGTCCATTTCTAGGCCAGGCGACAGGGCAGGCAATGCTTCTTCTGGGCCAGGGGGGGAATCACGGCCGGCTTTCAGGAGAGGTAGGGGAGTCTGAGAGGCAAAGAGCTTGCTGACCGTCAGCTGACTACAGACATCGGGAGCAGCCAGGAGGGCTGTGTGCAGGAAACCGCTCTTCTTACACGCTAATTACTGCTCATTTGCCACAGGTGAGCAGCAGCGAGGGTTCCAAGGCAGAGAGGAAAGACCTGCCATCCCAGAATGAGGCTCTGGACCATGTGATCTCCCAGGGCTCCTTTCGGGGCACAACCCAGTGGGTCCCACTGCCCTGCCATCTGCCCCATCTCCCTTCCCTCTGAAGAGTTCATTGATTCTGTTCCCTAAAATGTCTGCTGGCACCTGCAGCCGGGACAGATGGAAAGGGCTCACCGGGGGCCTCCCAGAAAACGTAAAGGAACCCAAACAGGAGTGCACTAGAGAAAAAACGAGTCCAAGGTCAAGGAGGCATTCAAAACTTCAGTCAAGGGGCGCCTGGGTGGCGCAGTCGGTTAAGCGTCCGACTTCAGCCAGGTCACGATCTCGCAGTCCGTGAGTTCGAGCCCCGCGTCGGGCTCTGGGCTGATGGCTCAGAGCCTGGAGCCTGTTTCCAATTCTGTGTCTCCCTCTCTCTCTGCCCCTCCCCCGTTCATGCTCTGTCTCTCTCTGTCCCAAATAAATAAATAAACGTTGAAAAAAAAAAAAAACCTTCAGTCAAGGAGCTGATGAAGAAACAGGAATTAGACACAGGAGAAAAAGAAAAGACAGGCACTCTTTCATCAAATCTACTGAAAACTCCAGAGATAAAAACTTTGGACCTTTTCAAAGAAGCAATATCCAGTGAAAAACAGAGGATGCTTGGATGCACTGGCAGGGCCTGAGCAAGGAGCAGGAATCTTGGATGTAGTACTTCAAGCCTCCGTGCCTTTGCATATGCTGATCTGGCCACCAGGAAGGCTGTTCTCCCATTTGTCTTCAGAGCCCAACTTTCTCTCTGAAATTCTCTGGCTGCCCATTTTGCCCACTCAGTCCCACCATTAGACCTTTCTTTGAGCTTGAAGTTCTCTATGGCACTCTTCACACCAGGTGTAATAACTTGTCTCCACACAACCTTCTTGAGGGCAAAAAACCTGTCTTATTGTTCTCTGTATGCCCTGAGTCAGACACTTTAAACAATGCCAGCTCTCTATACCAAGTGCATCTCAGGGTAACTAAATGTTGAGGATGCCATCGATAAAATCCAGAAAGTGGGAAACTATTATAGGACAAATCAACAAATTAGTGTTAAAAAAAAAAGGTGGGGGGAGGGGAAAACTCTAGATTAAGTGCTTTAAATTGTTGGGTGGGGAAAATGGAGATGTTGGTCAAAGGGTACAAACTTTCAGTTATAAGATGAACAAGTTCTGGGGGTCTAATATACAGCAATGGGACTACAGTTAATTAAAATGTTGAAACTGAAATTTGCTAAGACAGTGGATCTCGGGGTGCCTGGGTGGCTCAGTCAGTTAACTGTCAGATTTTGGCTCTGGTCATGATCTCACAGTTTGTGGGTTCGAGCCCGGCATCGGGCTCTGCATTGACAGTGAGGAACCTTCTTGGGATTCTCTCTCTCCCACTCTCTCTGCCCCTCCCCAACTCATGCTTCCTCTCTCTTCCTCTCTCTCTCTCTCTCTCTCTCTCTCTCTCAGAAAAAAAAAAAGACAGTGGATCTTAGAAATTTACTAGGATACACACAAAAACTGTAACTGGTGAGGCAGTGGATAGGTATGTTCATTAGTTGGTGCACAATAACTGTTTTTTCAATTTATACCTATATCAAATCACCAAGCTTCATACCTCAAATGTATATGATTTTTATTTGTCAATTATACCTCAGTAAGCTAGGGAAAAATATTTTTAAAAATTTTTAAAAAGACCTTTACATAGAATATCAACCAAATGCAATGAAAGGGCCTTTCTGACAACCAAACAGGAAGATTTGAACACTGACTAAATATCTGATACCAAAAAACTGTTATGGGTTTGTTTTTTGTTTTTTTACTAGTATAGTGGATATATTTATAAAAACGGCCCTTATGTTTTTTGAAATGTGTACTGAAATACAACTTTGAAATTACAGGTTTGGAATTGGCTTTAAAATAATCAGGAAGGGACGGCAGTGAGGATACAGACGGAACAAGAGTGGTCAGACATGGGAGATGAAACTCGATAATGGGTACTTGGGGTTCATTACGTTCATTATGTGGTGGGTACATGGGGTTCTCTCTACTTTTGAATGTGCTTAGAAATTTCAATAATAAAAATTGAGGGAAAAAAAAGTAGGCAGAATTGAGGTGAAATCCATTTAGACCCTACAATTGCTCGCCAACAGCCACCAGCAGCAAGTACTTCAGTTCACGCGCAGCGAAACTGAAGTCAAAACACGAATCCCCACGTAGTGAGGAAAGGCCTGCATGGTGACTCGGACACAGGTGTTCTCGCTTGCTCCACGGACGTTACCTGAGAAGAACAAAGGGCCTGGGAGACAATCTCAGAAAGACGAGCTGGGAAAACCCTGAACACAGTAAGAAAAATAGGACAACTGAAAACCAGGCAAAAATCACAGAACAAAGCATTCCAGGAGGAAATATGGTTATGGTAAAATAAAACAAAAAAAGCTGCATGATGCCAAGTGTGGAAGAGTGGATTCACAGATGCTTTTGCATATGGCTGGGACTCTGGGAAAACTATTTTGCAGGATCTTGAAAGGCCCTGCCCACGGCCCTCTTGGCCACCGCGTGCCCAGGAGAGACGTTTGCTTGCATATATGCACCAGGAGACCAATTCCAGGAGGTTCAAAGCAGCATTTTTTCCTAACAGCCCCAAACTGGAAACATTCCAAATGTCCACCAGCAAAGGATAAATTTCAGTAGATTCGTGCAATGGAATACTACCAAGCAGTAACAACTACAGTTAGCTCATCGATATGGACGAATCTCATGAACACAATATACCGAAAAAATCCATTTATAGAAAGTTCACAGACATACAAAACTAACAATATATCATTTAGAGAAACATACACATGCAGTGAACCTAGAATATAGAAAAGGAAAGGATGAGAGACGAATTTCAGGAGAGCAGTAGGGCAGGGAGTGTGGCTGGGAAGAGGTGGGGGGGCTTTCACAGCATTAGTGATGTCTTTGTTTTTAAGCTGGGGGTGGTGGGTACATGGATGTTCACTGTATTATTTTTCTTTAAACTACTCATGTACACTCTTTTGTATTTATATTTTCATCACTAAAAAATTTAAAGACGGAGGACCTGACAACACCAAAAAATTCGGACAAAAACGTAAGGGGGAAACTATCAGATAACCAGAGAGGATACCAGCATTGTGCAGAAGAGTCAATAAAACCACGAGGGGAAGGCTGGGGACATCCAAGTCTCTGATGGCAGAGCCACTAATGAACAGGCAGGATGGAGTTAGGAAGGCCCGGACCTGCACAAAACTCCATCACCTGGATGAATGGATAAACAAAATGTGCTTATACACGCCCTGGAATACTACTCAGTCTTAAAAAGGAGTAACATTCTGACACGTGCTGCATGGACAGACCTCAAAGCCATCACTACATGAAAGGAGTCAGACACAAATGGATAAATATACCATTCCACTTACATAAGTTATCTGGAGTAGTCAAATCCACAGAGACAGAAAGTAGAAGGGTGGTTGCCAGGGGCTGGGGGGAGGGGCCTGGAGAATTCTTGTTTAATGGGTACAGAGTTGCAGTTTGGAAAGACGACAACAATCCGGAGACAGATGGTGGTGACGGTTGCACAACAATGTGAATGTGCTTCACACCACGGAACTGTGTATCTAAAAGCGGTTACTTACATTCTGCCACACACACACACACACACACACACACACACACACACACACACAAATCTATAGTTCAAAGTGGTTGCAGCCTAGCAAGCAAGCAGGTAGAAGCATTGTGACCCTCAGCCTGCCCGAACAGAGGTCAGATACAGTAAGGACGACAACATTCACAAGAAAAGAAACAGGCATAGGGGAGACAGGACGGGGCCCGAGGGATGCCAGCTCCGCAGCCACCTGCTGAACCAGGCGGTCCACATCCTCCCAGCTGGGCTGGCCACATGGACAATCCTACTTTTGGGACCACGCTCAGTGCTGGGAAACCGGGAAGCTCTGGATGATCCCAGAAGTAGCACAGGACCCTTGGGATACCATCTTCTAGTTCTGAACTCCAACAAGGAAGTGCTGGGCACTCAGCCAGCTAGGACTTTAGGGAAAAGAGCCTGAGAATGATAGAACCCAAGTGCCAAAGAGGCTGAAAGGCAAAGAAGTACAGGAATGACCAAGGGGCGGAGGGGCGGGGGAGGGGGGCGGTTATGGCATGAAATTCTGAAGGGTCAAATCGAAAAGGAGTTCCAAGGAGCACACATTTCAAACAGGGAGGTTGAGTGTGCACAGGATGGGCTGGGGGAAGAGCACTGGAAAAGGAGTCAGGAAACCCAGATTCAATTCTGGCTCTACCACACTTATTACCTGAGTGGCCCAAGGCCACATGCACCCTGAGATCATGTGTAAACGGGATAATGATACCTTCCCACATGGTGGCTATTAAGGGAAGTGACACCGATTCTGCAAGCCTAGGGGGCAGGGTTGCCTAACAGAGAAGATACCAGGTGCTCTGCCTATCAGCCGCCAGTCCCAAGACAGGTAGAGACAGGTGTTACTCACGTCACGCACATGCACACACACACATACAGAGATTGAGGGGCATATTTAATCTCGAGTAATCACAAAAGAGGGCACCCAATTAGTGAGGGGTTCGTCAGGAAGGCTTGGATGGGAGAAAATAAAACTGATACCATGTTTATGCACATGTATAGGAAAGCTCAAAGACTGAAGGGAAGCAGTTGCTATGCAGCAGGCTGGGAATGGGAAAATGCAAAATGCTGTTCTGTGTGCTAAGTTTAATGTTGTTCGATTAAGCACTTCTTAATAATGTAAGCCTACTTCTGACCTCAGTGTTGAAAACTTATGGCCATCAAACCAGAATGCACTCTGAGTGAAATTGTGTTCGATGAGTATGACTAAAGATATAAATCTGATCTCTGGAAATCCCAACTGGCCTGCAAAGAAAGGACACCCTTCTGAGGCTCAGAGGTCCCCATCCACCTCAGGACCCCTGGGACAGGCTCAGAATCCACCCACCATCCACCCCACCAATGCCCGGTCCTGCTGTGAGAGGGCCATTCCAGACCACAAGTGTCCTATAGCCAGACAGTCTGAGCTTAAAGCTGGAGTCTACCTTTACTAGCTACGTGACATGGGCAAGTTTTTTAACCTGTCTTCCGAGCCCCGATTTCTCCCCTCTACACATCAGGGATAACAGCAATAACACCATCAAAGTTTTTACAAAAATTCAACAAGCCAATCCCTTACGCACTTAGCACAGCACCAGGCATACAGAAAATGCTCAGTTAAGCCTCAGCTCTTATTAGCTCAAGATACACATCTGCACTTTAAAGGTTCCTCACTTGTTCTCTGAAGATTCAGGAACACAGCCAGAGCTCATAATCCTCTCCTACTTGAGTGCAGAGCCCAGGAAATGGGGTTTTCTGGCTCCCAACCTCCATGCAATTTGCACCTGCTGGGTCCTCTGCCCCGACACCTTCTGACCAAATCTACAGCTGAATTCCTGTGCATCATTTGGGACAACGTGATGCCACTTTGGGCGTCAAACCATCTCCAACTCCACCCCACAGTTCAGCTGCTCACCCCTGCGCTGACACTGTTTCCCCTTCGAGATTCGAACTACCTCATCCCTCCTGGATCCCTCCCCAATGCTTAATGCACTGTAAGTGCTCAGTAAGTCCTTGCTGACTAAAGAAAATACACTACAGGTAAACAAAAACATGTTTTGGAAAAAATTAAAAATAAACAAGACATTCAAATCAAGTGGGACTAGTGAGATAAATCCAGGTCTAGAGAGAAGCCAAAGAGGCTGCAGAAGGGGCCCTGGGGGGGCAGAGAGGGCGCATCTGGGATGCTGCAAGGCTCCCACCCATCTCTGCCAGACCGGCTCTGGCTGGTAGCAGAGCATGCACAGCCCTGGCAGGGGAGAGAACCGTGATTACCCCAAAGCAGGTGTTCAGAACCCAAGCCCTCAGGCTCGACAGAATTCTATGGCCACATCAGCAGGCCCTTTAACCTTCCAGAAAGCAGAGATGATGGTGAGGAGAGGCTCCGAGGATGGGGAACTAGCTTCTCACTCAGGCAGGAGCAGTGATGGAGGCTCCCACTTTCACTCAGATCCCAGGGAATGCAAGGCGGGGGGGGGGGGGGGGGGGGTGAGGGCCTCCACCCCAAAGAGACACAAACTCAGGGTCTGTGATCCCTATTCAACTATGCTGAAGGGATGGAGAGACATTCATCAACCCATACATGTTTATCATTTTGAGTACATCTTTATATCTAAATACAAAAAGAAAAAACTACAGATGAATACACACCACAATTTTTTTTTTTTTTTTTTTTTTTTTTAGAGAGAGCGTATGCACAAGCTGGAGAGAGGGGCAGGGGGAGACAGAGGATCCCAAGCAGTCTCTGTACTTAGCACAGAACCAGATATGGGGCTCGATTCCACCACCCCAGCTGGGATCATGACCTGAGCCGAAATCAAGATTCGGATGCTTAACCAACTGAGCCACCCAGGCACCCCATACACCCCAATTTCAACCGTGGTTATCTCTGATGAAATTTTAGATGTTTTCACTTCACTGGCTTCTCTACATTTTCTAATCTTTCTGCTTTAAGCATGTTCTGATGTGAAATGAAAGTGGGGGACAAAGGCACACACCCACCTGAAAAAAAAAACCCAGCAAGATGAATCGGCAGCTGACCCTGCCCACAGGCAGTTGCCATGGGCCAGAGGAGGAAACCGGAGTGCCCACAGGCCCAGGTTCCTGCAGAGGGAAACCTCCAGGCAGAGCGGAGAAGGCTGGGCACAGGGACTCAGGCAGTAGAGAAGGATGAACATGTGTTTTGAGGACAAATTGTGGGTGGAGGATTTCTGTGGTTACTGAGTGGCTTTTTTTCCTAAGTCCCTATGCAAAAATTTAAGGGAAAGTACCCCCCCACACATACACTGACCTTTTGCTATTTCAAAATTAAACAGACCTGTGCCTTCATCCACAGCAGTGCACTAGGGATGGAATTCAATGAGATTATGCACGTGAAAGTGCTTAGCAAGTTAATATTTGTTCGGTCCTGGACCAGTGTAGGGTCATGTTACTGGCATGGGAAAGGCTAACAGACACCTCCTTCCCCCAATTAACACTGACGATCCAGCAAGTGCGAAACCACAGTTTGATAGAGGTCATGCCTGTATCCCATTTGGGAAGGAAAGGATGTTTACCATTCACCTCTCTTCCTCCCTGCACCAGCCCCGCCCCCCCCACCGCCGCCACCAACTATCCCTCCTTTAAAAGAAAGGGATTTTTATTTTATTTTTTTTTAATTTTTTTAACGTTTATTTATTTTTGAGACAGGGAGAGACACAGCATGAACAGGGGAGGGTCAGAGAAAGGGAGACAGAATCTGAAGCAGGATCCAGGCTCTGAGCTGTCAGCACAGAGCCCGACGCGGGGCTAGAACTCACGGACTGCGAGATCGTGACCTGAGCCGAAGTCGGCTGCTTAACCGACTGAGCCACCCAGGCACCCCAAAACAAAGGTATTTTTAAAAATACACAAATACATGACCCAGGTAGGGGTCCAAGGTTCCTCATGGTCTCAATCCCGGGCTGGGATGGGGTGGAGGTGCAGTCAGCACTGAAAGACCACCCTGAGCCAATACTTTCCCTCCAGGGCAGGAAAAGGCAGGCCCCTCAGAGGCCCAGGATGAGGCAAGGTGTCCAGGGAAGCCAGAACCTCAAGAGAGGGTGGAAATGAGGAGCTGCCTGCCCCTATCTCTTGGGGTATCCCATATGGCCTCCCCCATTTCTTCCCACAACTGAGGTGAAGACCTCCCTGCCTCCAAGCTAGACCCCGCTAGGCCTCCGCCTCCCCATCCCCACACCCTCAACGGACTCCCCCGGCCAACAGCTGTGGCACTCTGCCCACTTCTCTAGGCCAGGCCCTCGTCACCCCTCACCTGCCCCAGCCTCCACTCCGTGTGTCAAGAGTGGGCTCCCTAAAGCTCAGGAGCGATACTGTCAACCCCCAGCTCAGAGATGGTCATTGCCCTCTCCCTGCCTACAGCAGTTTTTAATGCACAGCGTGGCCACCCTCAGCTCTCAGTCCTACACCCAGAGTTTTTCAAAGGATACAAAGGGACCACGTTCATCAGAATCACCCAGGGTACTTGTTAGAAGTCCAATTTCCTGAACCTCTCAATCCAAAATTCTGGGCTTGGGGGCACCTGGGCGGCTCAGTCGGTGAAGCATCCAACTCTTGACTTTGGCTCAGGTCACGATCTCATGGTTCGTGAGTTGGAGCACAGAACCTGCTTGGAATTGTGTCTCCCTCGCTCTCTGCACCACTCCCGCCCCTCACTGTGCACGCAGCAAGCTCTCGCTCTCAAAAACAAAATAAACATAAAAAAAAAAAAAAGTCTGGGGGTGGACCCTGGGATATTAACTGAAGGAAAAGAAAGTCTCAGATGCACTCTGGAGTACACAGAAGTCAGAGAACCATTTTGCTGGAGTTTCTCATTGTTCAGGAAAATATGTCCTACTTCCAACTGCCAGAAACATATCTCATCCCCCCTCCGTGGTCCTGTGTCAGGACTAGGGGTCAGTCTTCCTTCTTACCACTGATCCTACACTCACCTCAAACTCACTCTTTCCTGAATGACTAACGGGAAGTCACTCTATCCACAGGCCTCAGTTTCCCATATACACAAAGGGCGGAATATGTGCTGTCTAGGGTTCCTTTCAACTCCAAAATAAGGTATATGCTCTTTGTGTTCCATCACATACATTCAGCTGGATCAGAGATTCCACTTCCAGAATTCTAAGAACTTGCAATTGGGTGTCAGGAGAGGCATTCTCTTCTCAGCTAAAGTGAAACTTTCAGGGGTGCCTGGGTGGCTCAGTGGCTTAAGCGTCCAACTTCAGTTCAGGTCATGAGCTCATAGGTTGTGAGTCTGAGCTCCGTATCAGACTCTCTGATGTCAGCACAGAGCCCACTTCTGATCCTCCGTTTCCTCTCTCTCTCGGCCCCTCCCCTGCTCACGTTCTCTCTCCCTCTCTCTCTCAAAAATAAACATTTTTAAAAAATTAAAAAATAAAAACTGAGGGGCGCCTGGGTGGCTCAGTCGGTTGAGCGTCCGACTTCGGCTCGGGTCACGATCTCGCGGTCCGTGAGTTCGAGCCCCGCTTTGGGCTCGGGCTGATGGCTCGGAGCCTGGAGCCTGCTTCCGATTCTGTGTCTCCCTCTCTCTCTGCCCCTCCCCCGTTCATGCTCTGTCTCTGTCTCAAAAATAAATAAAACGTTAAAAAAAAAATTTTAAAAAAATTAAAACTGAAAGTTTCAAAAAGCATCTCTCATACTACATATAACTTCTGATTTCCAGTAAAAAAGATGTTTAGGGGCGCCTGCGTGGCTCAGTGGGTTAAGTGTCCGACTCTTGGTTTCAGCTCATGTCACAATCTGACAGTTCATCACATCAAGCCCCACATCAGGCTCCCACGTTGACAGCATAGAGCCTGCTTGGGATTCTCTGTCTTCTCTCACCTCTCTCTCTCGCTCAAAAATAAACATTAAAAAAAAAAAAAAAAAAAAAAGATGTTTAGGCTTCCTACCACAGCTCTTTTTGGTTTGTTTTTAGCATCTGTTACTAGACCTGCTTCCCAACTGGTTCCACAGGTCAAAGAGGCGGTATGAGAAGTGTGTAAGATTACAACCTCTGAGCAACCCTTCAGTACCCTGCTGTGTACTGAAGCCTTTATATCATCCTTGTGGCGTTATGCTCCCAACGTCCCCATTTGAAAGACCAAGAAGTCGATGCTCCCAGAATTCGAGCTGCCCAGGGCTACACAGCCAGCCTGAAAGGCTCCAGCACGGATCTTCCAAGTCTGAAGTTCTCCCCACTAGCACTGAACCACAATGAGCCAACGCTGAGTCCCAGATTCGGTGAAAGCAAACGTGCCAATGGCACCACCACTGGCCAAGAAGCCGTGCCCTCCGAGGCATGGCGGGAGCGCTAACCAGTCAGTCACACACACCTCCTGACAGCTTTCCACACAGAGCTGCCGGGAGACTGTGCACGCAGGGGAGGGGGAGACGGGGCTGAGCAACAGCCTCACGAGCAAAAGCGATGCCAGGGATTTAGTCAACAGAGAGCTAATATGAGTCAACAGCGGGTGCCGCTGCCAAGCACACTAATGGGATCTTCGGCTGCATTAATAGAAGGCAAGTGTCTAGGGTAGGACTGAGGGAGTCCTGCCCTGCTCGGACCAGACCACACCTGAGGGCTGGGCAGGGCAGGGCTGGTCTAAGGAGAGGGAGGCAGCACCTTCCAAGGACAGGTTTTCTGAAGAGGGGTGGCTCATGGCACCACTCTGGCTTGAGGGTGAGCCAGGGACTCCCCTGGAAGCTGGGTTTGTCAAGCCCATTTTATTTTAAGTTTATTTATTTATTTTGAGAGAAAGAGTAAGCACAAGCATGGGAAAAGAAGGGACAGAGAGAGAGAGAGAGAGAGAGAGAGAGAGAATCCCAAGCAGGCTCTGTGCAGGAGCCCGATGTGGGGCTTGATCTCACAAACTGTTGAGATTGTGACCTGAGCTGAGATCAAGAGTCAAAGGCTTTAACCGACTGAGCCACCCAGGCGTCCCAGCAAGTTACAGATGGATTTTTTTTTTTTTTTTTTAAGATCCTTTTGTTCACATTTTACCAAAGACTGAGAAACCACAGCAAAGGTTAAAAACGGGCCGGCATGCTAGGGGATGCAGCCTACCACAGGACAAGGAGACTACAGACCCCGTCTGAGGATGGCTGAAGACAATTACAGTTGCTTCTTCCTTTACTAAATATAACCACTGGCCACGAGTTAGCCAAAGAGTAGACCTGACACAATAGGTATTCTAAAAAATGCACAGGGGACACTGGATTTGAGATCCTATGACCCCAAGAGTCAAAATCTCCAGGAAGCCCTCTTAACCTGCCCATCCCCCAGGACGCTGTCAGGGTGAGCCTGTCACATCATTTAGTATCACTTAGAATAAAAAGGCATGTTTTTACCTGTGTTTCCCAAGAGCCTCCAGGCCACCTCTCCTTCACCTGTGTCCACAGCACAATGCTTGGCACACTGAACATGCTCAAGAAAAGGTGCCCTGGCATGGTCACACTGAAAGTGCTGTTGTGTTCAAGTCAATTTCAGAACCTAAAGTGTCCAGATTAGGGCCAATAAAATGGCTATGACAACACATAACCACTGTTAGTATGCTGAGCAAAGGAATTCTTGAAGCTAACACCACCAGAGGGTTTTAATTACAAAGGGCCATAGTTAGCCCGGCAAGCGCACTGAGTGCCTGGGGAAGTGACAGGAGACAGAAAATCCAGCTTAGGGGTATGGCGGCCAAAGGTAAATCCTATCTGTGTGACAGGCAGCAATGCAACACCAGAGCCCAGGAAGCGGTAAAAATCCAGGAAAGCAGAAGAGGAAAATAATGATAAGCAGGGCTAAATGCCAAACAGGATAGCATAAAAAGTGAGCCCAGTGAAATGGGTCTTAGGAAGGAGCATGCGTGCTACAAATTCATCTACAAACTCACTGGGTTCTGGCCACCGGGTGCTAACCTCGTACTCAGAGAATTAATTACAGGAACTCACACTCTGATCTGAGAAGACGAGCACAGGAGACTGTGTGATGCAGTTCTGATATCTAATAAATCTTTAAATCGATGAGCCGTGCTCACTGGTAATTTTTCTTCATCATTCCTCCGGGAGGGCTCACATGACAAAAGCCCGCATTTTGTCTTTGGATGGGGTGTGTCCATATAAATAAAATTTCGGGTTCAGGACATCACATCCTAAAGCATGGAGAAATCCGCCATCATAAGAAAACCTGGGAAAATCTTTCGTCCAGCAACCTTTTGTAAAGTGGAGAAACCTTTCAATGTAAGCATCCCCCTCCCCCACGCGGAGCTGGGCTTGCTGGTCCAATCCCAACCAGATCATTGGTGTACCTGTCTGGGTCTATCCACCACACATGCACCTGACTCAGTTTGCATTTTTCATCTGAGAAACACCACTTAACGCCTGTCGCACAAACCTGACAGAAGCAATACATTTTATAAAATGAACCATCCCTGGGGAACCGACAAGAAAATCCTCATGGAGCACGGTCAAAGTTCCCATGGAGAGCTTTCCTCTCCCTGATCCGAGATGCAAAATACGCCACATCCTCTCCACACAGAAGCTGCCCACCTCTCCACTCCTCCAAGCTCTTCAGGCCTCCTCTCCCAGCTCAATACAAGCTGGAAAGCCTCAATCCTGGGGAGGAGTAACATTTTCATGCTATTTTAAAGACAACAGCTCTGAGCACAGGAACGCTGGCTCCTTTTCCATGAATAAAAAGGCCCCAAAAGGGTATTATCATAACAAAATGATATTCTATGGAGAGCACTAGGAACCACAAAAATAAAATTGCCATAAATTGAAACCGTCTCAAAATTAAACCTAAGGCAGCATTAAACTCCAAGGCCAAGCAGGTTCTGATTTTCCCATCTAAAACCCTTACAGGTCCCTAGTTCTCTCCCGAAATCTAAAGAATTTCCCCCACCAGGTAAGGCCTAAGTGTTTCCTTTGCAAGTCTGGGTATGTTATTTTTTCCGCATGAAACCCTCGGAATAACCTGTAACATTCACCTAAAAGCTCAATCAGCGCTGTGTCCTCAGTCACACCCAAAGATTCCCAAAGGCACCGTCTGCCGCAGCGCCAGGTGCCCAGTAGGCGCCCCATTAATGTGCGGATTTGATTTGATCACATCTGGCCCCTTCGGGCTAGAAAGCCGGACGCCCTGGCGGGGACAGCAGCGCCAACCTAGCTATCTGCTGCAGGGGGGCGGGGTGCAACCACCTGTGGGCGGGTGGCCCGGGACCCGGCGCCGCCGCCCGGGGGTGCCTTGGCCGCCCCACGCACGTTGCCCGGGGCGCAAAGTCCGGCGCGCCAGGCCCCGTGGGGGCCCCAAGGCCAACTCCCGGAGCCCCAGCAAAGGGCTCTGCAGGTGCAAAGTTGGCCAGGTCCAAGAGAGTCGATTTTAGAGTTAGCTCCCAAGTCGCCCACCTGCCTGCCTCCCCCCCCCCCCCCCCGCGACACTAAGGGCTGTAGGGACTCTTTGCGATGGGGCGGGGGCGGCATCGAGAAAGGGAGAGAAATGGTCCCTACACTGCCTCCCAAACTTGGGGCACCTGCTGGGCAGCTGGGGACGAGGCTTCTCCTTCCTGCCGTCTCCACAAGGCCTGATGGCGACTTTGTGGGGGCAAGCAGGCCACCTCGAGGCAGCCCCGCATTGCTTTGAGATTTTTCTAAGCAATAACCCAGCACCAAGAAGGCCCCCGCTGGAACCCAGGGGGCGGAAGGGGAACGCCGGTCACCCGCGCCAGGGGGCGGGGACTCGGGAAGAGGGGACTGGGTGAGCTGGGGAGGGAGTGAGGCCCAAAGGACTAGGTGGGAACCGGAGACGGCGCAATCCAGCAGCGCAGTGTCCCAACGAGGGGGCACAAGCCATGGATGGGGTTCCAGAAGAGACCGGGACGGGGTGGCCCGAGAGGGAAGCAGGGGTAGGAAGTGATCGCAGGAGAAGGGGGAAGGGATCCTTGGATCTCCCAGAGGGGAGCAGCGGGGGAGGGGAGCTGCCCCAAGGGGTGTCAGTACCCCGGGTCGGCCCCGTCACTCACCGGCAGGTCCACGCTCACTTCAGTCCCGTCGAGCAGGAAGACACGGCAGTACAGGGTGGCCTTGGCAGCGCCGGCGGCGGAGATGTGCACCGCCGCACCGCCGGTGAGCAGGGGCCCGCCGCCGGCCGGGAACACGCTGCCCCCCGGAGCCGCGGGCAGCGTCGAGGAAGCGGCGGCGGCGGCCGGGCCCCCCCGGGGTCCCCCGTCGCGCTCGTCCCCCAGCCCGGCGGCCCCGCGCCCCGCCGCGCCCCGCGCGTAGCGCTGCATGGAGCGGCGGCCAAAGGTCCGGCGCAGGAACCGCAGCATCCTGGCTGGGGGCGCCCCCTGCCTCCGCCCCCTGCGCCGCCGCTGCTGCGCCGCCGCCCGGGAGCGCCCCGCGACGCCGTCAGTGCCCGCGGCCGCCCGCGCCGCCTCCCAACGCCTGCAGCCCGGGGCTCGCTCCCGCCGAGGCCGAGGCCGCGCTCCGGCTGCCTGCGGGGCGCGCCGGCCCGGCCAGCGCCGGCCGCGAGTGGCCGCGGGCGGGAGGGCGCGCTCGGGGCGGCCCTGGGGCCGTCCCGCCGCCGCTGCCGCCGCGCGCTCTCCCGGGCCGGCGGCCCGAGCTTGCCGCTGAGGGGCCGCTCCCGACGGCCGGCCGCGGGCGGCCCGGGAGCTGCGGGGGGCGCGGGGCGCGGGCTGCGGGCTGCTCCCGCGCCGCGCGCCGGCCGAGGGCCAGCCGAGCAGGGCGCCTGCGTGCTCCCGGCGCGCTCGCTCCCACTCGCCGCGCCGCGCCCGGGGCCCGAGGAGGCCCCGCCGAGCGCCGGCTCCCGAGGCGCCTTTTCCTGCGCCCGCAGCCCCCGCCTCCCACCTGGGAGGTTGCACCTCCAGCCGCCGCCACCGCCGCCGGGACTGCAGCACGCCCTCCTCCCTCGGGGCTGCGCCGGGTAATTGCAAACCGGGGCTGTGCTGCCCCCTGCCGGCCCGAGCGCCCCCTGCTGCTGTAGGTGTGCTCACGTGTGTACACGTAGGTGAGCACACACGTGTTTCCGGCGTCCCGAGCCCGGAGCCCTGGAGCCGCCAGAGTCTCCCCCAGCCTAGCAAGGAAAACGGGGCTTCATGCCCTACAGGAGCCTTGTTCTGGAGGCCAGAGAAAGACAGAGAGAGAGAGAGAGAGAGAGAGAGAGAGAGACAAAGACAATAGCGTTCAGTGAAGGCCCTAGTGGGCCCTCAGTTGCCCCTTCTGGAAAAGGAGAGGGGAGCACTAGATGATCTACAATGTCCCTAGTAAGTTAAGTTCTGTCCGTTTAAAATCTCAGAGCTGGAAGGGCCCTTATAGCCATTCCAGTCCAATGGACTCGATCCAAGTAAGGAAATTGAGGCCGGACAAGGAGGAAGCGTACTTTTCCAACCTATGCCTCAGAAAAAACACCTTTCCTCAAGAAGCTTGTGTGCAGTATTGAGGCAGAGGCCCGCATAAATAAACAACCATAACTGAAAAGGCTGGTAAAGGTTCGAGGCAGAGACCAGTGTTTATAAACCATGCCCCTCCGGTATACACATTCAAGGCCTGCTTCCGGGAGAAGTGGGTCGTCCCGTGTTGCTGAAAGGAATATTGAGGAAGAGGAGGTTGAAAGGAGGGCAGGCCTCTCCAGAACAGGAACACTGCTGTTTTTTGTGCCTGGCACTGTGCTAAGTAAGCCCTTTCCATTCATCATCTCACTTAATCCTCAGAATAACTTGGTTCTATAGCCGGTGTTATCCCCCTTGTACAGACTTGAAGTTTAGGGCGCTTAAGAGACCCGCTCCAGATTTCACCGTTAATAGGGGCTCGTTCACAGAGCTTCAAGGCTGTTGCTCCTAACCACTGCCAGGCTGAGGCACCTGGCATGATAAACAGTGGAGGTTTCTGAGAGGCATGGAAGGAGGCAGTGGTCGCAGCAAAAGGGACAGAGAAAAAGGGAGGGACGGATTCAGGAGGCATTCCAAAATAGGCATTTTTTGAAGATCAGGCACAGTCTTAGGTGATTTCATGGATGATATTTTCATTAATCCTCACTCCAACCCTTCCAGGTAGTTCTGTTTATCCCCATTGACTTACGTGGAATTTGGGGCTTAGAGGAGTAATATCCTTGCCTGAGGTCTCCGAGCTCCTGCATGGCAGCCGCAAGCACGTTCCCTTGCTGTATAGTGTTCTCTGTGTGACTCTCCAGGGCTCTACTATGTGACATTGTATTGTGAAGGGGCATCTGCAGTCAGCCTTCGGATACCCACTCTGCTTGCCCTAATACAAGACCAGCAGCAAGTTGGTGTTCAGAGGTAGCCCAATCTACTTGCTGGTTCCTAAGGACAGCTCATTTCCTACTGGATAGCCCAAAAGTAATGTGGTTGACCGAATAATGTCCTCCCAGAGATGTCCACATCACAATCCCCTTTGCAGAGATGACTAAATTAAGGAGTTTGAGGTGGAGAGATTATCCTGGATGATCCAGTTGGGTCCAGTATAATCCCAACGGTCCTTATAAGAAGGGGGCAGGAGGGTCAGAGTCAGAGACAGTGAGGTGCCATTGGCAGCAGAAGCCAGAGTGATGGGTCCAGGAGCCAAGGCATACAACTGCCAGAATCTGGAGAAGTTAAGGAACAGATGATCTCTCCTAGATATTCCAGAAGGAATGCAGCCTTTGATTTTAGCTTGTAAAATCCATCTCAGACTCTCAGCTTCTAAATTGTACAATAATACATTTGTGTTGTTTTAAGCCACTGAGTTCGTGGTAATTTATTTCAGCAGCAATAGGAAATGAATACAAGAGCAGTATCGTTATGTTAGTTTGGTGCATTACGGTTTTCTTTTTTCTTTTTTAATGTTTATTTGTCTTTCAGAGGGGGAGGGAGGGGCAGAGAGCGAGGGAGACACAGGATCCGAAGCAGGCTCCAGGCTCTGAGCCCAACGCGGGGCTCGAACCCACGAGCCATGAGATCAGGACCTGAGCCAAAGTCTGGTGCTTAACTGACTGAGCCACCCAGGTGCCCCACATTATGGTTTTCAAAACCAGCCCTCCACCGTGAGCCTCATTCAGCTGGTGATTTATTCACTGTCATTGTCTCCCACTAGATGCCAACTTCTGTGAGGACAGGGCTTTTTCTTATTCATCGTTGTATCGTCATCTAGTACCTAGATTGCTGTCTGGTGAGTAGTAGATGTTCAAGAGAACCACTTCCTGCATGAATGCAGGATCTTATTTCATTGTCATGTGGCCCTATGGGTGTACCTACCTATGGTAGGTATGGCTGTTGCCTTTTAGGGATGGGGAAGATGGACATCAGAGCGCAGCCTAAGCCCACACTCCTGTCCCCTGACTGTAGATTCCCTATGCTCCCGACAGCACCGCATCATCTAGAATCCCAGGGGGACTCCATGTGGCTTTAGGTTCACCTCCACTTCCTCTGCATCAGGCACCGTACCCTACTTGATCTCACGCAGTCCTCATCACTAGAGTAATTTAAGCACTATTTTCTCTACCACGCAGAGCAGAAACAGAAGCTCCCGCCTTCCTTTGATTAAATTTCATGTCACTCAGGTTTCAACCTCAGAATTTCAACGTTTGATGAGCCAGCTGGCATTTTGTCCGTTCACAGTGCTATTATTTCAATGATTGCTCTGTCTTAATCTTTGCCTTTTGGACCTAAAAGTCTCTGTCCCTGTTAACTGAGGTCTATAAAATTCAAAAATTTTAATTGCCGTTTCTCAGACTGCCTCTGGCTCAATGTGAACGGGCCAGAACTGCACAGGTATCCTGTCTGTCAATACATCACTCTTTCCTGAGACTTTCGGCCCTCAAACCGTTATTCAGAAGCCCCAGTATGTCCCCCTGCATTTCTGTCTAGAACCATCTTGAGCTGAAGTTCCCAAGAAACTGCGCTAAATCCCAGGTCCTTTTCTCGGTCATTAGTAGTAGCTTGACTTCCTGAGTTTCACGGGCCGAGTTTAGAACTTCATCTCTAGAATCACCCTCTTGCCTTGTCCTGGTTAAAGCTCAGCTCCCACTTTTTCACCCACTTCCTCAGGTTCATGAGAGCTTCCCATCGGGCTTGTCATCACTGCTCCAAGAGCTTCGTATCATCAGCAAACCTTGGAGAGTTTCTTATGCACTCCCTTCCTCTGGAGTAGTTTTACATGTTAATTAAACAGCCCTTAGCCCTGTCTCTAAGGAACTCCTTTCAGAAATGCGCCATTTATCCCTATCCTTTGTTTCCTGGCTCATTTCCTAGACTCAATAAAATTGTGCCCTCATTCCATCAGACTCATTTTTTCATAGAACAAGATTGCACTTTAGTATATGTTCCTATTTACTCCCTTGTAAAGTTTTCTTTCCATAGACGTTTACTGAGACCTTACTAGGTACCACAAAGCCTTCCCTACCCTTTTTAGTATTTAATTAATGGCTGCCTAATCTTTCTGGTATTGTTTCACAATAATAGCTATCATTAATTAAAGACTGTGTAGTGGGCAGCTGTGGTTTCTGCTAGCCTATATTTCGGGTTACAAAGTTTGGGTTACTTTGCAAACTCCTTCACCTGCACTGAGAGGCCTAATGATCTAGGCGAAGCTGACCCCATCCCCTGCCTCAGGTTTGGCACACGATCAGTCCTGGCTAATCAGACCATTGCATTTCCACAGACCTGTTACTGGCTCAAGAATGGGTAGTAACCCACGTTGGGCCAGTGGAGGTCAGCCCGGGACCTCTTGTTGAAATTACCGGGAAGCAGCAGTGTTAAGTCTACGTTGCTGTGTGGGCCCATATTGACGCCACATGCAGAAAGCCTGAGATGATAACAACACAAAGAGAAGCGGGCCAAGAGACGGAGAGACATCAATTTCATATGACAATTCAATTTTTGCCTGCCTGGATCCAGCTGTGCCTGAAGCTACCCCCTGGAATTTACAATTTAAGGAATGAATCAGATTAGAATGATGATTTTTCCAGGTCCCAGATCTTTCCTCTCCTTCATTTGCTCTATTTTCCAAACACAAAGCATAAGCATTGTTTTAAGTAGACACTTACTTTGTTCATTCTTAACCGACTGAGCTACCCAGGTGCCCCACTCTGTTCATTCTTTAAAGGACTTATCTTCAAGCAAACCATTAGCAAAGCAATACTCATCACTGAATGGTCCAGAAATAAATGGAGAGTTAACAAACCATCATCCAAATTTTTAGATACAGAAGTGGCAGTGACAAAAGGACTTCTGAGTGACTACAACTGATTCCCAAATTTGTATTTTTAGCCAACCCTTCCCCCTGCTCCAGATCGTATTTCTGACTTCTTCCTCAGCATCTCATTCCTAGATCTCCATTTCAAACATCTACTATCCAGCCCTCTGTCTAGACTCAAAAGATCAACATCTGGAGAGAATTGGGTGTCCCCCCCCACTCCCCTGATGCCAGCCCTAGCATGGGTTTCCTATCTGAGGACCCATTTTGTCCCTAGCGGGTGTGCATCCTGCTTTGGGAAAACACCTGTAGCTCTGGTGTGATAGTCCTAACATTCACACTGGAGAGGCACTCAAAGAGTAGAAAGGGGGCATTTTCCTAGTGCCTACTCACCCTGCCACCTCCCTGCCTACATCTCCAACGTTACCCCTCACATTGGACATTCCTGATGAGCTTGCCTTTCTCTTACTCTCTTAGCCAGCTGCTTACCTTTTCTTCTTTTCTATCCGGTGATCTAAAATCAGTGTCGTCCTATAGAACTTCTACAACGAACATTCTGTAACTGTGCTGACTAATATGACAGCCACTAGGCACATGTGACTATTGAGCACTTGCAAGATAGTGCAACTAAGGAACCAAACATTTAATGTTGTTGCACTTAAATTTAAATTTAAATAGCTATGAATGATTCATGGTGGCCACATCAGACAATGCGGGACTAGACATCAATCACCCCTACACCATCACTTACAGCTGGGTTCATCTGCCTAGTCCCTGCTCCAGTCTTGCTGGGAGAGTCTAATTCCAAGTAGTGACCCCTTTTGCTCTGTCCAAGACTACTGGCATCAACCTTCCCATGCCCAGCCGAGTCATAAGATGACAGCTCTGGTCCTCTTTGCCATCAAGTAAAAAGCCCATCTTCTGTCAAGTTGGTCAAAACCAAGGCAAATTGCTCTTTTGTGGCAAGGCCCTTGGCAGCTGGGCTGGTGGCTGAGGAGAATCTGCTTTTGAAATCCTGCTACAGCTCAGAGCACGCCGGGGAAGCAGTATTCCAATAAGCGAGGCTTCCATGACTCACTGGGGTTAATTAACCCTGTGCAACCGAGGTACAGGAGCCACAGACACAAAAGGAACCCTCCCCATCACCTCCTTTTCTGTTGTAGACTTCAAGTCCTAGTTCAAGCCACGGAAAGATAATTTGAAGAAAGAGAAGGTAGTAGGTAGGGTCAGATGCATGGCAGTGAAGGTTTAAGGGGAGTGAGGTCCGTGACGGGCCTCTGAAGTAGGCTAGTGGAGAAGAGCTGTGGCCCACATGGTGGGAGCAGCCAGTGGATTACACAATTGAAGAGAAAATGAGAGCAGGGTAATGGAGTTGGTAGAGCCAGACC
Organism: Puma concolor; assembly: GCF_028749965.1. Lineage (NCBI taxonomy): Eukaryota > Metazoa > Chordata > Mammalia > Carnivora > Felidae > Puma > Puma concolor. The sequence continues at coordinate 70,835,236 of NC_141679.1, forward strand.
ACTCGCTTTGAAAGCTTAGCATCAAAGGAAAGCGGTGAAGTATCAAAGAAACAACACGGGAGTTCTGTTGGACTCTAGTCCAAGACTCACTTTTCTCATCCGTAAAACGGGCAAGTACTGCCGATACTTCCAACCTCAAAGTTTTATTATGATACTAATGCTATGACAAAGCAGTCGATGCAAGGAAAAAAAAAAAAAAACTTTATAAACTGCAAAACTCCTGTAAACAAATAAGACTGGGAGGAAGAGGGAACAGGGCAGTAACTAGAAGCGGGCAGGAGGACCAAGCAAAAGTTTTGAGACTATGGTTCTTATTTTAATATTGGGGAGGCCAATACATATTAGGAGAAAACAAGGACAAAGCCTACCGAGGAGGAGAGACTAAGGGGAAGTGGGAATATCAGAGAACAAACACATAGAGAGGGTTTGGGGGAGAAGAGTAAATGGCATTTTGTGAAACTGAGCAGAGAGCTGGGTGGAGCTGAGAATTCTCAGAGGCACCCCGCTTTTCATTCCCAAGGGAATCCTAAAAAGGATAATATTTCTCTGTGTTGCTCAGAGGTTTATGGTTTATTAAGTGCTGTCACAGACATGACCGCATTTAATTATTCTGCATGACAACTCTGGCTATGAGGTGTTCTTATCCCCAGTTTACAGCTGAGGAAACTGGGGCACGGACAAGTTGTGGGACCTGCCTGAGGCCACATAGCTGGTGAGCAGCAGCTCGCTGGCATTGGAACCCCTGGATCCCACAGCTATCTGGCTGGGCCTCCTTCCCTCCCTCCTGGCCCTCTCCAAACTGCAACCCGGCCCTTCCCCGAAGCCACACCAACTCCCGCCCTCACTGACTCACTGGGAGGGGGCCCTGTTCTTCTGTACTCCCTAGAGCCAGTTTCTGACCTCCAAGACTCCACCCTCTTTTTTATCCCTTCATCCCCTCCCCTCCCCGCCTCCCCCAACCCTCCCCGCCCGCTCCCCCCCACCCCCCCCACCCCCCCCACCCCCGCCATTTTCTCCCTTTCGATTCAGCTGTGAGAAATAAAGGTAGGGGTGTTGATGATACTAAGATGGAAGTCACTGCAGGCCTGTCCTGCCCTGCCACTCCCCCGCGCCTGGGAGATTCCCAGGGGAAACAGACAGGCAGCAAGGGCACTGGCCACGGATACAAGCTGTGCTTTGTTTTGGTTTTGCTGGGCCAGCCCAGCACCCTGGGTCCTCTTCTAAAGCTGAGTTGGAGCCCAGCTTTCTAGCCTCAAGGCCTAAGAGGGTCTCTTTCTCTCTGTCTCTCTAAGTCTCTGTTTCTCTGTCTCTCCCTAAACCCTCCTTTGTTTGGGGGATGTTTCCTCCTAGCCACTAACTGACTCCAGATGCAAAGGCAGTGCACTAGGTGTGGGCGTAAGGAAGAGAGGAGCACATTCTTGTGTGTCATTTTTTTTATGCTCAGTGACCCCTGCACACAAGCAAACTTGACCTAACCGTTGCCCTGGAATCTGACCAATCAGATTAGTATTCCATCTACTTACGGCATAGAGCAGAGAAGGGTCAAGGAGACTTTCCTGGTGTGGGCAGCTGAGCCGGGCCTTTCTCTGCCAACCTCACTTTTCCACAGTCACTACCTGATCCCCTGGACCGCTATGTCTCTCCCTCTCCGATCCAAACTTTACCCCGCTCCCAAGACACCCACCTTTCGGAAAAGGAAATAGGCCAAGTCGTTCCCCTATTTATGATCTCTCAGCAAGGCTGATGACAAGGGACACTGGTAAAAATGACAGTCCTAGGAGTGTGAAAGGGGGCCTGGGGCCATCTATGTTTCCTATCTGGACAAATTCACGTGCAAATGGTTAGCCAGCCTATATTAATTTCCTGGGGAGACTGAATGCATTTTAAACCAGACTCACCCTCCCTTTCAGAGGCCTTATCTTTCAGTGGCTCTGCATTACCTACAGGTAATGCAAAGCCTACAAGGCTTTCTTTAGTCTGGCCCTGCCTGCTACTTCAGCCCCGCTGTCACTGCACCCCACCCCCCATTCTGAATTCTAAACTATTGCCATTTGTCAGACACCCTAAAGCACCTTTCAAGCCTTTATATGCAAATCCATCCCTCTCAAATACGTTCTCCCTTCTCACCGGCAAACTCTTATTCACCCTTCAGAACCCAGATGGGCCCTCTTGGTAAGGTCTTTCTGACCCTCTGTCGATACACCTGGTTGTTTCCCTCTCTGTCATCTTACAGCACCATATGCACATGCATCACCCTCTGCCACATAAAAGGGGCTGCCTCTCTGTGCTAAGACAACATCAGTCCTCAGCAGTTACAGATGATGGCAGCGCGGGCCAGCGTGCAGAAAGAACGAATTGAGAGATTACCAAGAGGCGAGGGATGGGCTGTGGGGGTGAGGGAGGCAGGTGTCAGGCAGCTCCTAGGTTTGGGGCTGGTGAGTCCTCTTCCCTCCCGGATTAAGATCTCTCTCTCTCTCTCTCTCTCTCTCTCTCTCTCTCTCACACACACACACACACACACACACACACAATGGCTGGCACACACAAATATTCAGTAACTGACCATGGTCACAAAGTAGTCCAATCCAGAAGCGTGGTTCAGAGGTGGCATTTGAATCTTTGTTGTGTGACTTTGGGCACAGAATTCAAGCCCTCACCCCTTAGTTTCTCATCTTTTAACAGGGCAGTTAGTTTCTCATCTGTTAACAGGGCATTAATAATAGTATCGACCTCACAGGTCTGGTGTGAGGAATAAAGGACATGAAGTATGTCTGGTAAGGACCCAATAAATGTGACTTGTTATTGTTAGCATTTCTGTTCATGTAATTATCGATAATTTTATATCCATTAAAAAAAAAACAAACCTTCTGGGTCAGAGCCTGGCTGGCCTGGCAGGTGGCCCAAGGGAGGAGAGGGGCCCCAAGTCTCGGGCATGGGCGGGGAAATGAAGTCTGTGGCTCAGGGCCTTTGGCCTGGGGGTTGGCAGGGACTGTGCATGGACTAGGAAAGAAGAGAAAAGAGAGAGGAAGAGAGGGAATTTAAGAAGAAATAGAGGCAGAAAAAGAGAGGGTGGCGGGGGAAAGAGAGAAAGCCACCACGGTGGCCAGGGAACCAGCTCCCAGGGAACAGAAACCCTGCAAACCGGTCTGGGCAGTCCCCGAGCCAGGCCCGGTCAGCTGGTGTGGCCACATCCAGAGGGAGCAGACTGACTTCGCAGGGCTGCCCTTGGGCGATGCCTGAGGCCTACTCGCCCCGCCTGGGAGGCATGTCTGGGGCTCTCCCGGCCTGGCCCATGACAGCCTTTCCGGGTCTGGGAGAGAAGCACTGCTTTAAAGAAAACTGGGGCACACACTCTACTACAAAAAAGCCATACCACTTGAAGTCTGACAGAGCTAGATTTCAGACTCTGCTCCCACAAGGGTGCCAAGACCATTCAAGTAGGAAAGACAGTGTTTTCAATAACGGTGCTGGGAAAAATGGATATCTACGTGCAAAAGAATGAAGTCAGACCCTAATGTACACCATATGCAAAAATTAACTCAAAATGGACCAAAGGCCTCAACCTAAAACCCGAATTATAAAACCCTGATAAAGCTACGTTTCAAGCCTTTATATGCAAATCTACTTCCTCAAACATATTCTCCCACCTTCCCGCTGGTGAACTCTTATTCACCCTTCAGAACCCCAGATCACATTCCCTGGTAAAACCTTTCTGACCCTCTAGAGATAGACTGGTTGTTTCCCTCTCTGTCATCTTACAGCACCATATTCATTGTGAAGACATTACTCTCTGGCAATATCTAATAGAGGGAGTTATTTCAATAATAGCGTGAATTTAATAATGTTTTCAAAAGTTCGATAGTTTAATAATAACCTTACCATGAAGTAAACAGCATTCTGTAGGTAAAGCAAAAGTATAACATAATTTTTTTAAACATTTATTTATTTTTGAGAGAGAGAGGCAGACAGAGCGTGAGCAGGAGAGGGGCAGAGAGAACAGGTGACACAGAATCTGAAGCAGGCTCCAGGCCCTGAGCTGTCAGCACAGAGCCCGACACGGGGCTCAAATTCACGAGCCACAAGATCATGACCTGAGCTGAAGTTGGCCGCTTAATTAACCGACTGAACCACCCAAGCGCCCCCATAAACACATTTTAAAACAAAATATAGGGGTGCCTGGGTGACTCGGTCGGTTAAGCATCTGACCTCAGTTCAGGTCGTGATCTCATGGCTCTCGAGTTCGAGCCCCACATGTGGCTATCTGCTGTCAGCACAGTACCCGCTTCATATGCTCTGTCTCCTCTCTCTCTGCCCCTCTCCCATTCACACACCCTCCATTTCTCTCAAAAATAATAAAATAAAACATTAATATTATAAAATAAAATAGAAAACATAACATGACGGTGCAATCAACAAACAAGATAGTCTATCAATATAAACATATCCTAAAATTTTAAGCAAATTTAGAATGGTCTGTATGATTTGACATTCTTGCTGAGGGAAACATCCCAGGTGATGGTAAGGGCTGGAGGTGGCGAACAATTGGCAAGATAAACATTTTTTTCTAAACAGAAACAGGATCCTTTTCTACATGCCATGTTGTCACTTTCCTTTTTGCAGCACAAATTATCTTTCCAAAATTCGCACTGACTTTTCAAATATATTATTTAAAATATTTCTTAAGATATGTCTGTGTTTCATCACTGTATTGGTGGCTGCAGTGGAGAGACTGAGGGAAGCCATGGTTTTGCCCCTGCTTCAGTCAACATACCGACCTTAGTGTGGGCATGATCTCTAGGCCAGGCAAAGCTTCTCAAAGCACCTCCTCCAGGACTCCATTCTTTCAGCATGCCTCAGCACACAAGGATTCAATGGCAGGCAAGATAGATGTGGAAAAGGTGTCTTGTACATTCTTCTCTTGGAAGTTCACCGAGCATTTGTTAAAGGAGTGTTCTGTTAAAGAAGGTTCTGAGAAGTCCTGCAGTTAAGAAATTGGTTTAACTTCGGGGCACCTGGGTGGCTCAGCCGGTTAAGCATCCTACTCTTGATTTCAGCTCAGGTCATGATCTCACTGACTGTGAGGTCGAGCCTCGAGTCGGGGCCCCTCGCTGACGGTGTGGAGCCTGCTTGGGATTCACTGTCTCCCTCTCTCTCTGCCCCTGACCCACTTGCTCTCTCTCAAATAAAGATAAACTTAAAAAAAGAAGAAAGAAAGAAAGAAAGAAAGAAAGAAAGAAAGAAAGAAAGAAAGAAAGAAAGAAAGAAAGAGGCTTAACTGTGTTTAATCTGGTTGTCTTGTCTTTATAGAGACATGGTTACTGGACAAGTATGTGTGTCACCTACTGTGTGCAAAAGACCACTGGAAAACACGATAGAGGCTTCACTACAATGGAAAAAGACTACTTTTCTAATGGTGCTTGAGGATGCTGTCACTGGAAATGTTTAAGTTGGTTTGTGCTTTTGAAAATAGAGAGAGTCATGTCTAGATGACATGACTTTTGGAAACTCAGGGAGAAAACAGTAAATGCACCAATGGGAAACATTATCTTAATGATTATCTTAACTGTAATCAAAGGCAATGCAAATTAAAGCAAATTTCAGGTACTTTCAGACATTTCCTAAAGAAATATAGGGAATTGGGAGGGAAATGTAAAATAATGCAGGGCTGGCAAGGTTGTGGTGAAATCAGTGAAGCTGTGAAGTTACACAACCCATTGGGAAGATAATCTGTAGGGAGAACCACAAAGATAAGTATCTCTTTGACTATAAACCCTATTACTAGCAATCTATCCCAAGGAAATGTTAAATTGAAAGCCTTACACTGAATTACTACCAACAATAGCAAAATACTGACTGTGTCTTATGCGAAAGTTCCAAATGGGAGGTGCGAGGTTAGGTAGACGTGTCCTATTGGAGGTGACTAAGCACCTATGGAATTAAAACAAACTGGATATCAGCGTGTTTGAATCTCTTGAGGAATTTTGAAAACACAGTTTCCAAGGCTCTATCCCACTTGTGCAAAATCAGTCTCTGGCTGAGAGCTCCCTCCCTGAGTCACTATATTTGGCTCCTCTCACACCCCCAACCCCCACCTGCCCTTTCTTTCTTTCTTTCTTTCTTTCTTTCTTTCTTTCTTTCTTTCTTTGGTTTATTTTATTTATTTTTGAAAGAGAGAGCGCCAGCCGAGGAGGGACAGAGAGAGAGGGGGACAGATGATCCGAAGCAGGCTCTGTGCTGACAGCAGCAGGCCTGATGCGGGTCTCGAACTCACGAACTGTGAGATCATGAGCTGAGCCGCAAGTCGTTTGCTCAACCGACTGAGCCACCCAGGCGCTCCCGCCACCTGCCATTTCTGCCATTACTGGCCGATTCTCTCTGCTTCCAGTTTAGATTACAGACAGAGGGAATCTGCGTGGAGGACATTCTTTTGCGCCAGGTCATAGGTCACTGGTCAGCCTATGAAGTTGGCTGCTCTGGGGGTCAATGCCCAGCCCTGATCCAACCAACTGTAGGTGGTTGACCAGAATAGTACAAAACACAGGCCCCTATGCCTACCTGCCTCTCTCTTCTTCTCAGAAGGGCCTATGTATGGGACAGTTTGCCTGGGTTGCAAAGGCAATCATTAAAACATCTGTGGCTCTTTGGGGCAGGGGAGGGGGAAGCTGATTATGTAATTCCAAATTTCCAGTTGATAAGAAATCAGGCTGAATCTTTTGGATTGGGTCACGGCAGAACATTTCAGCAAGTGAGTCTGCCTTTCTGGGCCAAGTGCTCTGACAGAGAGAAATAAATATGCGATAGCCATTTAATAAACAACCACTGAGATAATTAGCAAACATAACCTCCAGTAGCATGGACTTTTGCCTCCTGTAAATTTAGAAAGGTTGCTTTCACTCATGTCAGGGTTTGAGAGTAGCACTCTCCCAAATTATTTTAGCAAATTAGCAGTTTGGAGTATCACGCTCAGTTTCAGCGGTCCTTGCCAACCTCATCGCGCTCAGAGAAAGCCATACTCAGTCTTTTCAAAGAAGATAGTGTAATGTTGCTTCTTCCTGAAGTTTGGCCAGTGGGGCAGGGTTAACCGAGGAGAGGCCTCGGCAGTGGGGCTGCTGGGGACTGATGAACAAGGAGAAGCTGAATGTCGAGGGAAGCAAGAGAAAGGGGGAGACCAGGAGGAATTGAAGCTGCCCTCTCTCCCTTAGCATCTCGAGGTCAGAGAACTTCATGCTGCGTGAACATGAGAGCCACTAGCCAGTTATGGCTATTTCGATTTAAGAGAATTTCAATGAAACGAAAGGAAAACTTCAGTTCTTCAGTGGTACTGGTGACACCCGAGTGCTCAATAGCCGTGTGGGTCCTGCGGCTGCAGGGTTAGTGCAGATGTGGACCATTTCCATTACTGCAGAAAGGTCTGTTGGACAGAGCTGTAGAGTAAGCACATTCTCTTCCTGCTCCCCCATTGCCAAATGTTGGTCACGCTATGCCCACCGTGTGGGTACAGATGTCACAAAGCCAGTTTGGAAATCTCCTAATGGTTTAGCATTTGTGCTTGGAAATCTAAAGAGGCAAAACCAGGGGCGCCTGGGGGGCTCAGTCGGTTAGGAGTCCGATTTCGGATCAGGTCATGATCTCACAGTTTGTGAGTTTGAGCCCGCACGGGGCTCTGTGTCGACAACTCAGAGCCTGGAGCTCTGCTCCTCCCCTGCTCTCTCTCTCTCAAAAATAAACATTAAAAAAAAAATTAAAGAGCCAAAACCATTTGATAAAGGTCCTCTGAGGAGGATTGCTCAGCTCTGTGAAGTCACCACTCACAGGTTTCTTGGATGGAGAGCTCCTGAGGTCTTCTCTCACTTTGCCGAGAGGGGTGGTCAATTGGTTCCTCTGTTTCCTTCTCTCCTAGCAACTAGCAGCATGCCCATAGTTGTCATTTCAATGACATGGTGATTTGTTTTTGTGTCCCTACAGGGGAGATGAGCCTTAAATGGGGGAGATCAGGGTCGCTTGGGTGGCTCAGGTGGTTGAGCGTCTGACTCTTGATTTCGGTTCAGGTCGTGATCTCACAGGTTCGTGGGTTCGAGCCCCGCATCAGGCTCTGCACTGACAGTGCAGAGCATGCTTGGGATTCTGTCTCTCTCCCTCTCTCTCTGCTCCTCTCTTGCTCATTCTCTCTCACTCTCTCTCTTTAAATAAATTTGTTAAAAAGGTGGGGGGAGGGGCGCCTGGGTGGCGCAGTCGGTTAAGCGTCCGACTTCAGCCAGGTCACGATCTCACGGTCCGTGAGTTCGAGCCCCGCGTCAGGCTCTGGGCTGATGGCTCAGAGCCTGGAGCCTGTTTCCGATTCTGTGTCTCCCTCTCTCTCTGCCCCTTCCCCGTTCATGCTCTGTCTCTCTCTGTCCCAAAAATAAATAAACGTTGGAAAAAAAAAAAAAAAAGGTGGAGGGATAAGTCTGGGGTTCAAGTGTTCTTAAGGTATGGGAAAAATGTGGAAGGTTGTAGCTTACAAATAAACCAAACCAGAGTTCCCACTCCCAGTGCCAGTTGGCCCTGGGAGGTCTTATGGGGGGATCATGTTAACCCCCTTCCCATGAGTGGCCATGCCCATCAGGAGAAGCTGCACCCACTCAGCAGAGCTGAGCCCCCCCACCCTGGAAGGTTACGAGGCACATGCCACGGAGATGCCTAAGGCCTCACTTCCAGCCCCATCTTCCCTTAATTTGGTCCCAGTTCTGCAGATACAGCCCCAGTGGTTCCCCTGCAGCGGTATGGGGCCTGGGCCATTGGTCGGCTGGAAACCGCAGGCTCCTTCTGCTTACCAGCCCCAAATGGAACCGCCCCCTCCTCGGCATCCCCAGCCTGTCACTCCCAGCCGGGGAGAACCTCAGAATGTGCAGGGCAGAGGCCGTCTGATTTGTTCTGGAGCAATCCAGCCAGCCCTGTTGCAAAACACACTGATGATATCGACCCAGGTTTCTCATTTGAAAGGTTTGACTTTTTTCCAACAGAAGCCTTAATAGATTAATTAGATCTTTGCCTCTCAGGGATTTGGCAAATAAACAATGATGCATTTATACCAATAATAGGTATAAAGAGCTAGTGTTTTATCATCAAAATTGGCCAGCGTGGATTTAATATGAGGGGCAGCCGGGAGTTAAAGTATACACGGGGTGGTGGTGGGGGCAGGATAGGCATGGAGGTGAATTGACTGCATTCCTAACCTCCCAGCGCTTCAGATAAAATGTAGCAGAGTACAAATTTAAAGGCTTTTTATACTTTGCCTCCAAGTGAGCCCATATTTCTTGATCTTAAGGAAGCATGATGTACCCCGGATGGCCAAATAGATCTCGCTTCTGAGAGGTACACCCCTCTCTTGCATTGAATACATTGAAAATAGTTACAAAATTACTTTGTTTTTGACATCTTAAGTCTCCAGGAATGTTTTTTCATAGTGCTTTTTCAGATGTATGTTTCCTAGAACTAAGTGGGGCACCAAAATTATCAGATGAATTTTCCTATGATTGAAAAATAAATGTTCTTTGCTTCCTAATAAATTTGTATTTCTGGTTATTTAAAAGGTAGGTAGGTAGGTAGGTAGCTAGATAGAGAGATAGATAGATAATAGATTCAAAATTCAACCAGCAAGATATATGGGTTAAACATTCCTTAACATGTGGAAACCAGTATGGAAAATCTCCTAAAGTTTATAGGAAATGAGAGTTTTCTAATGAGAAGGAAATCGTATTATAGTCTTAAGTGCATTTTCCTCTGTGATCCATGAAGCAACAGACGAACACTTGGAGGCCGTTTCAATGTGGCCCGATTACCTTCCCATCCTCTTGTTTCCACCCTACTCCCCAGCACTCATCTACTGTCTCGTTCACTGTCCTTTGACACGTTACCTCTTCTATGCCTCCAGCTCTGTGCCTATGGTGTCCAGCCCTATTTTCTGACGGCTTAGCATACTCTCAACTTGCTGTTTGCAATGGAGGCAATAGGTGGGTACTTTCAAAATACGAAGTAGATCCACTGCAGCAAATATGAGATGCTTAGCAGAGTGAACCTGTTCTGCTTGTTCCAACTTACCCAGGAAGTCTGGCTTCTCTGAGTCCTCCATGGGCCAGCTGCCCTCCCCCTTCTCCCCCCTCGCTGGCCCTTGAGGAAGCACTGCTAGGTTTCCAGGCACCTTTCCTGAGCTCAGGCCACTGCACCTCTGCAGACAGCTCTCTGAGTGCCCGAACTGGCTGCTTTACCCTCCCTGCTTCCCACCCCAGAAATCTCTCGCCATGGGTCTTGCCAGATCCCTGGACACACACAGAAGGCCTGGGTTCCTGGAGCCCTGCCTGCCCCAAGGCTGCCTCGCCCCAGAGCCACTTCAGAAGGGGGCCACAGACTTCCTGGTTGGCATAAGAGCCATTTTTTTGGCCACAGTTAAGTGAGAGATCTAGGCTTAATTCCAAATTTTGATCAGCCTCTCAGTGGAAAGGCCTGAAGGCACATTAGTTAGTCCAGCATGAACTGCATTCTAACCAGAAAGGAGGAAGCTGGTGGCCTACCTGGAGGAGGATTCTTTTCTGCAACTTCATGTTTTGAGTGACAGTGATGAGCAGGAAGGAAAAGCGTATAATCCTTACTGAGCACCTGCTCTGTACCCATACGATTTTTTTTTTTTTTTTTGCATTGAATCCTAATAACCACCTAAATGATAGTATTGTTTTCCCCAGGCCCAGGGTAAGAAGAGCACAAATGGAGGTCCACTTACCATATACCCTACGATTCAATGTTTTAAAGTTAAAAATCAAGCTAAGAAGTTGTTAAAGTAAGTGCTCATCTCCTAAATTGACAAATATTTTCATAATGATCTGGGAGGCCAAGTTCCAATTTAGAATGCATTGGCTCATCAGAGTTCTGAGCTGAAGTGTGATCCGGGGAACTGCCTCTTCTCTTCTCAACCTTGACTCTGTCCTAAGCCAGCAGGAGGACACAGCTGTGTGGAAACCTGAGGTCTCTGTTCAGTCCACCTTCACCCCCATCTCTTGCTCCCCAACAGCTGACCTTGGCTTCCATCAGGCCTCAGGCAGCATAGTACATCCTCATGAGTATAGATCTGGGGAGCAGCCCATATAGAGCCTAGAAGAAGGTACAGGCCCATTTGAACAGAGGATTTTAGGGACCTGGCCCCTGCAATGTGGCCTAGATGGGGAGCTGGAGTCCTAAGGGGCAGGCCCCTTTGGCTCCATTAACCCCTCACCCAGCAGGGAAGAGTAGAGGCAAAGGAACACCGGGACAGGACCCTATAGACTGGAGGCACCAGAGCAGGGGCCCCTCTTGCCGGAGCCTAAAGATTTTTCTGGCTTTGTTATCTCCTGCACAAATGAACAAGTCAGCTAAGGCTGGCCAGGAGGGGCCAATCCCCAGAAGGATGAGCCTAGGTGGAAGAGGCAAATTCCTTAATTCCAAGGGGAACAAAAGATCACGTGCTAATTCACGGGCCATGCAGGGTTGACGAAGCAGCACTCTGTACTCTCGGATCACCCACTGTGTCCATAGAGGAGGAACGGAACCCTGAAGGGTTAAACACTTCATGACTGTCCCACAGCGAGTGAGTGACAGGCTGGCTGTGAACCCACACTGGTCTGACCCCAGGAGCCCCGCTCTTGCCGTGCCCTGCACTGCAAAGAGCTGGGTGGCTGGGCTTGAAGAGAGAAGAGAATGCAGAAAATACAGTGCTGCTTTTGAGGCTGTGGGAAGTGATGAATCTGGGCTTCCCTGCCTGCAAGGCAAAGCAAAGTCCAGCCCCAGGGGCACCTGAGTGTTGGTATGCCACCCAGAGAGCTCCTGATCTTGCCTCTCAGGCATCCTACTGCACCTAAAATCCACAATCTTCCCCCTGGGTGCATATCTGATGTTGTCCCAGCTTCTAAAGCTGCTGTCTTTAAGGTTTTGCTTGGATGAACTGTGACCTTTTCTCGCATTCTTCTCTAAGCCATCTGCCTGCTCAGTGAAAAATGATGGCCTTAGCCGTGCCAGCCAGCAGAGCCTTTCTCAGACAGGGGTAGCTCACAGAGCACAGTGACACAAGGTAGTTTATCCTCGTTAAATTTAACTATTAAAATTATAGCTTGTTTATAGGTCTCTAATTGGCTTTGTCAGTGAAGGCCAGAGTGCATTATAAAGCACGATTTAAAGAAATAAAACACCTAAGTACAGATTGGAACAATGCATTAAAGCCGAGGCTTTCTTTCATCACCCTTTAAGGGCCAGTGGTTCTCAACCTGGGCTACACACTGGAATCACCTTGGGAGCTCTGAGCACCACTGATGGATGGGTCCCACCTATAGGCATTTTGATGTGATTGTTCTGGGAGTGGGAATTTCAAAAGCTTCTTTTAATTAATACTTTTTCCCAGGTGACTTTATGCAGTTAAGATTGAGAACCACAGATTTTATTATTTTTTTTTAAGGGAAATTCTTACCTGAGCCCTACTGTGTTGCGTTTAGCATTTAAAAGTACAGTTCCTTGAGCCTGGCTAGATCCACCTTTCCCAAATCTTCCTGTTTATGTCCGGCTACTCTAAACATCCATGCCTTCCTACCTACCCACCCGTGAGTACTCTAACACACGGTCAAAACTTCTTATGCTTATCGCTTTAAGGAAAGAAGGCCTTAGTTTATCTCTTGCACAAGTGAGAAAGTCAAATCTGGTGACCCAGGAGGGGCCAATCATTGGGAAGGTGGAACAGGGGAGAGAAGAGGCAAAGTCCTTGGTCCCAGGGCAACAGACTTGAGGGGCATAAGGTCGACACAGAGGTATTCCACATTCCCAGGGCACTTTCTTTCTTTTCTCGGCTGCATTTGCCCAGCCACTGTTGCTGCATTGGTGCTGGCAGGCTCTCCTTGCGTCAGCTCTAGTGTTGTAAGAATCATCTAGAAAAGGGGGGACGGGCCGCAGAGGAGGATCTAAAGCCTGGGGAGCTCAGGCCCCTGCTCCCACCCCCTCCAAGTCGGTTCAGGAGTCCTAGTCACATGGTTTGCCACCCACTTTTTGGCCAGTGACCCTGAGCATTGGGTAAGCAGGTTACCCACGATAGTCTCTCAAGTGCAGCCACTACCACTGCAGGGAACTAGTACAGCGAGTTCCACAGGGTCTGGCCTGGGGCTCTGGGAGCTCATGGGGACTGTGGCTCCCTGCCGCTGGGGTGGGGCCTGCTCTCAGAGCCCCCTGCGTGGCTTTTCTTCACAGACCGAGTGTGGCCTTTGCGGTCACCCAATGGGCATCTACAGATCTAAGGATTCATGACCACACTTGTCATGGGCCAGAATCACCAATGGAGCTCTGCTCCTGCCCCAAGATGGGACGAGGCCTGGGGAGAAAATGCCCACATTGTTTCATCGTGAGATCAGTCATAGCTTTGCCAGTGGTGAGGGGGAACCCTCAGATGCCTTTAATATTTCTACCAGTCTTGGCAAGTTATTTTCATTCTTCACCAGGGCACAGAAAACTGTTGTTTCTGAGAACTCTCAAGCTCCCTCTAGTGTATACAATACATTGGGCATTACCTGAGTGTAAAAACTTTGAAGGACAGAAGCTAAATAGGGAAGTGGAGAAAAAATCATGTTACGTTATGGGCTACAACTTTGAAATACGATGCTTAAGAAAGACTTGAATGACACAGGGAAATGGTCATGATACAGAGGTCATGATACATCGCCCCAAAGAGTCATTCACTTCCCTCCTCTGATCTCCTGCTGGGGATCCCCGCTAGACAGAACCTTCTGGAGGCCAGGGCATGGGGAGGGGTGGGGTGCTATCCTGCAGTGCATCCTGGTTGGCATTATGAAGCTCAGGACAGAAGGGGAAAGAGTGATTATATATACATTATATACACATCGAGATTATATATACATTGAGATGGAAATACTAAAAAACATGTAAGATGGGGGGGATGTTTAGGGGGAACACAGAGGAATTCTAGGAACGTGAAAAATACTCTGTATGATATTATATTTATGGGTATAGGTCATTATACATTTGTCCAAATCCACAGAATGTCCAACACTAAGAGTGAACCCTCATGTCAACTCTGAATTTAGGTGATTATGATTGTCAGTGTGGGTTCATTAAATGTTAACAAATGTACCTGTCGGGTGGGGAATGTTGACAATGGGGGAAGCTGTGCATATGGTGGGGGGTGGGGTGCAGATAGGGAGTACATGGGAGATCTTTGTACCTTTCTCACAATTTTGTTGTGAACCTAAAACTGCTCTAAAAAAAAAGAGTGTCTTGGGGTACCTGACTGGTTCAGTCAGTAGAGCATGTGACTCTCGGTCTCAGGGTTGTGAGTTCAAGCCCTATGTTGGGTATAGAGATTACTTAAAAATAAAATCATTGAGAAAAAAAAATCTTTAAAAGAAAGTTCTGGAGGCACCTGGGTGGTGGCTCAGCCGGTTAAGTGTCTGACTCTTGGTTTTGGCTCAGGTCATGATCTCACGGTTCACTGGATGGAACCCCAAGCTGGGCTCTGCACTGCCCTGGCAGCATGGAGTCTGCTTGGGATTCTCTCTCCCTCTCTCTCTGCCCCTGCCCCGTTTGCAAACAAATCTCAAACAAATAAATGAAGAAACTTAAGAAAGTGATTTGTCTTTAAAAAAAGAAAGTTCTGGAAATAGATTGCAGTGATGATTACACAGCACTGTGAATGTATTTAGTGCCACTGAAATGCATACTTAAAAGTGGTTAAAATGTAAACTTTATGTTGTTTATATTTTACCATGCTCACAAAAAACAACAAAATAGCCTATGTAATGTGTGCTCAGAAAAATCTTGGACAGAAATACTCCAAAATGTTAGATATCTTCAGGAATGAGATTACCGATTACCTTTCTTTTCTTCTTCAGTCTATATCTGAAAGGCCCACACTGGGCATGTAAAAAATGTAATCAGGATATACAATCTATAATCTGGAAGAAGAAGTTATTCTATCAGTCAGAGTCTCAATAAGAAACAGATGACACACTCAAATCGGAATAGTTTGAGGAAGGTTCACTGACAAAAGGATTAACTACAAAGGTCTGAGGGTGTGAGAGACCCCAAGGGATGCTGTAGGAGCTGAGGTATAGAAACAGCAGAGCTGGTACCATCCTTAGGCTGAAGAGAAGAGGCAAGGAAGGAGTTAGCAGACCCAAGAAGGGGCAAGAGTTCTGCAAAGCAGGCCACGTTGAGAGGAGCAGTGACCTTCAGTTGGGGCAACATTGCCCCCAAGAGTCATTCATTTCCCTCCTCTGATCTCCTGCTGGGGATCCCTACTAGACAGAACCTTCTGGAGGCCAGGGCACGGGGTGTTTTTTTGGGGGGTGGACTATCCTACAGTGCATCCTGGTTGGCATTATGAAGCTCAGGGCAGAAGGGGAGAGAGAGACCTGGAAGGGCACGTAGAAGATAGCCAGTCGTAGCGTATTTAACAGGAAGGTTGAAATTTTGGAAAAGGCAGATGCTCCTCTGTCCCCTAGGAGGCTCCTAACTCGTGTTGTTTTCAGAGTTTCATGACCAGAGCAACAGAGGCAGTCAATGTTTAAAGAAGTCTTTCTCCTCTGCTGCGCATAAGTTCTTGGGCCCTTTCCCAGAAATGACTTTCCAGAATAATTGTCCTAGAAAGCTGCACATAGACTGCCTGTCTGCTGAATTGCCACACATTGGAGTTAATTCACAGTTGCCATCACCTTCCTGCAATGATGACGGCTAGCCACAAAAAGGCCTTGGCTTAGAGTTAGAAGATTCTAGGCTCAATTACCAGCTCTAGAAGTTTCTCTTTGATTACCAGTAAGTGTTCTCTTGAGGTGTTAAAACATCAAGTGGAGTGATTCATTCCCTCGTAATTTACCCAACACATATTTAACACACTTGTCCTGGGCCCTTCAGGGGCTGGCGCTGGAATTATACAATGAACACCTGCTACTGACCTCAAATGGATCATATTCCAATGAAAGAGATCAGTACCATACAGCTATAATTGAATGGATGTAATGGTGTAATTAATGGTAGCTGTTGCATCAAACTCCCCAAGAATAGTGGCTTATCATGAAAAAAAAGCGTGGTGTTTTTGTGTCTGTTTTTTTTCTCATGCAAAGTCCAATGCAGGTTAGGAAGCCCTCTTCCTCTCTATAGATAACACATTGGACACATTGCTGTCACAGTCGGGTAAAGAGAGATGGAGAGGTATTCTGGCTCTTAACCTCCTTGGCCCAGAAGTAACACACATCACTCCTGTTCATAGTTCATTGATTAGAACTGGGTCACATGACCACCCCAAAGCTAACACTGCAGAAACTGGGAGATTCAGGGGAGCTCACAGATACCTGGTGAATGCTAACAGCCTCTGCCCCCGTAGGTAATGCAATGATACCAATGAGAAAGGAATCATGTAGTATGACTTTTTGCATTCAAGTGACAGAAACCAGCTAGAATTAGCATAACAAAAAAGGAAGTTTATTACAAGAATTTTAAGGATATCGGGGTGTCTTTAAGAATCAAATGGCAGAAATGCAACTGACCATCAGGCAGGGATTAGAATTGGGACATGCAGAGCCATTCAACAATCTCTTTTGACTTCGACTTGGTACCACTTGTAAAGAGAAAAGGAAGTGGCTGGCTTTTAGTTTCATGGACAGTCCATTATGTACGATTTGCAGGAGTTCAGGGATTCCTGATGACGGATATTTAATCCATCTTAGGGACAGAAAGAGGGAGAAAAGACATTCCAAAGGAGATGATGTCTGTCCAGTTTTTTTGTTTTTTGTCTTTTTCATATATATTTTTATTGTAGTAAAATTGTCCTGAAATTTTTTTTAAGTTTATTCATTTTGAGAGAGAGAGAGAGAGAGAGTGAGGAGGAGAAGAGAGAGAAAAGGAAAGAGAGAGAGAGAATCCCAAGCAGGTTCCGTGCTGATAGTGCCTGATATGGGGCTTGAACTGTGAGATCATGACCTGAGCCAAAGACAGATGCTTAACCAACGAAGCCACCAGGTGCCCCAACCGTCCTGAATTTTGAAGGCTAAGAAGGAGTTTATTGGGTGAGGACAAAGAGCAAGGTCTTTCCAGGCAGCAGATGCAAAGAAATGGCTGCACAAAAGAGCTTGGAAGATTTTGGGAAATAAACGTGTTCTTTATGGCTAGAGTTCAGGGTGAAGTGACAGACACTGTAAGTTGACTACCCAATATATGGCCACCCTTCTTCCTTGCTAATAGATCTTTGATTTTAGATCTTGAGGCTTCTGCAGTACCATTTCCAAGGTGATCATGGCAAGGAGACCTAAACCAATTATGACAATTTTGTTCCTTACTTTTCAGATTCCCCTGAAGCAAGTTATAGCCATGTGCCTTTTCCCCTGGCCACTGAGAACTAAGCAGAAATCAACTAAAGGGTGCTTCCGGAAAAATCTCTTGCTGTTATGATAAAAGAAGAGAGATGCATCAGATATAACTCCTTGCCTTTTTTCCCTTTTTCCTTTTTTATGTGATGATGTGATGCCTGGAATTGTGGCAGCCATAATGAGCCACGAGGCAAGAAACATGAGGATGAAGACATCATGCCAAAAATAGCACAGAGAAAAGAGAAGGAGTCAGTGTCTATGATAGCGTCACTGAGCAGCCAAACAATTGCCATAAATTTTTCACCTCTAGACTTCTGGTTATGTGAGAAAAATAGACCTCCATTTGTTTAAGCTCTATGTATGAGGTACTTATGTACCACATCACATCTCTAAACCTCTGATTCCAGTCATGCATATATTTTGCAAATATTTTCTCCCAGTCTGTGGCTTGTCTTTGGTTTTCTTAACATCCTCCAAAGAGCAAAGGTTTAAATTCTGATGAAGTCCATTTTATTAATGTTTTTAAAGTTTGTGGTTTTTGGTGTTCTTTGCCTAATCCAAGGTCACAAGGGCTCTTCTCCTTTTTTTTCCTACACAATTTATACTTTTATCTTTATACTTAGGCCTATGAATGCTTTTGAGTCAATTTTTTTATGTGGTTTGATATACGAGTCAAAGTTAATTTTTCTTCCATATAGATATCCAGTTGTTCCAGTACCATTTGTTGAAAAGTCTTTCCTTTCCCCATTTGAAATACCTTGGCATCTTTGTCAAATTAATTGACCATGTTAGAATGGGGCTATTTCTAAAATCCCTATTTTGTTCTGTTGATTTTTGTGTCTACCTTTATGCTAGGATCTCACTGACTTGGTTATCGTGCGTTATAGCGTATGTAAATGGAGTTGATTTTTAACTTTTCTTTTTTTAATTTCTTTTTTATTTTTTAGAGAGGGAGGGAGGGAGAGAGAGAGAGAGAGAGAGAGAGAGAACAAGCAGGGGAGGGGTAGAGGGAGAAGGAGAGAGAGAATCTTAATCAGGCTCTACTCCCAGCTTGGAGCCCGACTCAGGGCTCAGTCATGACCTGAGCTGAAGTCAAGAGTCAGACATTCAACTGACTGAACCACCCAGGTGCCCCTAAATTTAATTTTCTAAATTGTTCATATCGGTATAGAGAAATGCAATTCATTTTTGTATGTTGGCTTTGAATCCTTCAACCTTGATGGATTCACTTATTGTTCTATAGCTTTCTCTTTCTCTTTTTTTCTTTTTGTATATTCCTAAGGATGTTCTGTGCACACAATCATGATGTCCGCAAACAGTTCTTCCTGTATGTAACCTGTTGTTATCCTTCTGCCACTGTCAGGATTTATTCCTTCTCTTTGGCTTTAAGTGGTTGACTATATTGCATCTCAGCATAGCCTTTTTCGAGCTTCTCCTGCTTGATATTCACTGAGCATCTTGAAGTTTATATTTTTAATCAAATTTGGAGAAATTTCATCCATTATTTTTTCCAATTTTTTTTTTCTATTCCATTCTTCTTCTCTCCGGTTCCTCTGGAACTCCAATTATACCTATGTCAGACCACTTGATAGTATCTAACAGGCCCTGAATCTCTTTAAAAAGCAACAACAGCTTTTTTCCCTCTGTGTTCTTCATATAATTTTTATTGCTCTATGTTCAAGTTCACTTAATTTTCTCTCTGTTATTTTCATTTGGCTCTTAAATCCATCCATTACATTTTTTAAAAATTAAATTACTGTGTTTTTAATTTCTACAGTTTCCATTTATTTAAAAAAAAATCATTTTGATTTCTCTTTCCCTGTTGAGATATTCTACATTTTCATTCATCGAAAGTATATTTTGTTTTATTTCATGGTGAATAGTTATAACAGCCATTGAAAACTCCTTGTCTTCTACTTTTTTTTTTTCAACGTTTTTTATTTATTTTTGGGACAGAGAGAGACAGAGCATGAACGGGGGAGGGGCAGAGAGAGAGGGAGACACAGAATCGGAAACAGGCTCCAGGCTCCGAGCCATCAGCCCAGAGCCTGACGCGGGACTCGAACTCACGGACCGCGAGATCGTGACCTGGCTGAAGTCGGACGCTTAACTGACTGCGCCACGCAGGCGCCCCCCTTGTCTTCTACTTTTAATCCAAGAGGCATCATGTGTGCCCCTCAGGGAGGCCCCGGGAAGAATGAGGCCCAATAGCCCCAGTAGTGACTAACAAAACATACTCTTTGTCTTCTCTTCTTTCCCTCTTTCACTTTCTCTTGTACCTCACACTACTGGGGTCGACTCCCAAATAAGCTATCTGCACTCAAGTTCCTGTTTCAGTCTCCATTTCTGGAAGGGTCCCAGGTTAATGCTCAGTTGTCAATCACACTTCTCCTTTAGCTGGGATCAATACTATCTGATATGGATTCATGTTGGGAGAAGATAAAGTAGAAGAACTAGGCTGGGGTCCTGTTTTATTTATTTTTTTATTTTATTAGAAAATATTTTTTATGTTTACTTATTCATTTTGAGAGAGAGAAAAAGCATGAGTGGGGGAGGGGCAGAGAGAGAGGAGAGAGAGAGAGAGAGAGAGAGGGAAAGAGAGAACGAGAGAGAGCGAGCAAGAGAGAGAATCCCAAGCAGGCTCTGCACTGTCAGTGAGGAGCCCAACATGGGGCTTGAACTCATGAACCGTGAGATCATGACCTGAGCCGAAGTCGGACGCTTAACCGACTGAGCCACCCAGGTGCCCCTGGGCTCCTGTTTAAAGGCCTTCAATGTCATCTAAGAAGTTTGGATTCCATTTTGTACAGAAGAAGGAACTGAAAGATACCTGCTATGAAATGGACATGATCGAACTGTTTATGGTCTTTCATTGTCCCAAGATCTGAAGATTCTCTGACTTGGTATCTCTGAATTTCAGTTTCTCTAATTAATACATGGGGAAGAATAGCACTTCCCTGTCTATTTCGCACAGTTGTTACAAAGACCAAATTAGATAATGCACATTCCACAGGAGCTAAATAAAAGTAGGGTGTTACTACTATTACTGCAATCTGCTGTTGTATGTTAGTGTGGGAACTAAACATTCTAGTACGTAAAAAAAAAAAAAAAAAAACTTATTTGCTTAATAGAATTTCCAACTGTGGCAAAAGTATATTTGCATCATGCAGTTTCATGGACCATGGAATCCAAGTGCAGTTTTGGGTTGTATCTACAAGATAAAAGAATAATAAACTCTAACGTATTTTTAAGGAATTGTGGAATCTAAACTAAGAAGGGGCTTCAACAGATAGAGGTGGGCCTTCGAAGACTGGCTTGGAAACTCTGTGATATCTCAGACTTTTTCTATCTTTCTGCTCTGCCAGCGTTAGAGTGTGGTTTCTATCTTCCAAGTCCTAAGATGGTTGCTGCACCTTCAGACCGCATGTCAACTTTTCGTCAGGAGGAAGAGTGGGAAGGGAAAAGGGTGAGTCTTCCAGTTGAGTCAATGCGTCTGCTCCAAAAACTTTCTGGAAGTCTCAGCTAATGATTTCTATTTGTGTCTCACTGGCCACCCTTTAAAAAACATAAGGAACGCTGGGAAATGTAGCCTTTTGGCAGATAACAAGTTGTCCTCAAATAAAATCGGGGCTCCATCATTAAGAAAAAAGAAGATAATGGGTACTGGGTAGGCAATTAGCTGTCTTGGCCATAAGTGGTGTCTTGGAAAGAGCCCTGGATCCAATCCTGTATTCAAATTCTATTTTTGTCCTCATTTGTTGGCTGACTGAGGAGGTTACTTTCTGAGCTTCAGTTTCTGCTTCTGCAAAATGGTGCTAACAATATGTACTTTACAAAGGTTTGCACTTTACAGAATCATTTTGAGAATTTTGTGAGATAATCCATGTAAATGTGCCTAGCACAAGGCCCGGCACAGGATAGGTGCTCAATGTATTGGTTGAATCTGTGCCAGGTGCTAGGCTAGAAGTGAGAAACAAAACAGGACATAATCTCTGCCTTCAAGGAACTCTGTGTGTGTGTGTGTGTGTGTGTGTGTGTGTGTGTGTGTGTGGTATCATACTGCTCCCCCCCAGCTCCCTTCTTCGGTGCCCTTGCACCTGTACCCCAGATGCTGGGAAGAGTGGCTGCTCACTGCGTCCAGCCATGCACTTGAATGGAATCTGCCTTCAGCTGCAGGGACCTGCCTGCCTCCGGGTTACGCACTCTCCTAGGGGTGGTCCGTGGCCAAGGCAAGGCTAATGCATGGATAAAGAAGCCCAGCCCCTTTGCCTCAATTTGGGGACAGCTCCAAAGGATCATCATGGCTCCAGAACTCCCTGAAGGATCAGCTGAGGCTCAGCTGCATTTCACCTTTTTTTTCTCAGTCCAGTTCTTCTTCCCTCACCTTCTCACCAGTGTATCTCTCGAAGCATTCCCCAACACCTCTCCTGCATGCAGTTCCCGTCAGAGCCCGTTTCCAAGAAACCCGATCTGTGACACAGGACAAGGTACCCACAAGAGACTTCTCAGGTGTCTTCGGTTACAGGGGCTGGGACTCGAGCTAGAGTGTCATCAGGCCAGCTGCTCTCGTCTTATTACTCCTCTGCATCTTCTCTGCACAATGGCATCCCGACAAGCCAGGCTGTCCATGACCTCTGGTAGTCCTGATGCCATCTCAAAACTTCTTTTCAACCTAATCTCCCACTGCTGACTCCCTCATTCTCTGGGCATTTCTGTACAAGTCCCTGCAAGAAAGCATCTGATAGGCTCAGCTCATCTTTTCAAGTCAAGCCACACCGTAAGCTGTGGGCAAACCTGCAGATTGGCTGATTTTGGGGTACTGGACTTACCTCAGGCCCAATCAGCTGTGGTTGTGGGGAGTAGGGGGTACGGAAGGGCTCGTGGCCCACGGGCTTCCCCTTCAGCAGGGCTAGTGGGGGAAGGTAGGTGTTTAAGAAAGGGGTCCAGCACGTGAAAAGATGCTCAACGTCACTCATCATCAGGGAAATACAAATCAAAGCCACACTGAGATACCACCTCCCACAGGTCAGAGTGGCTAAAATGAATAAATCAGGAAACTATAGATGCTGGAGAGGATGTGGAGAAATGGGAACCCTCTTGCACTGTTGGTGGGAATGCAAACTGTGCAGCTGCTCTGGAAAACAGTGTGGAGGTTCCTCAAAACATTAAAAATAGATCTACCCTATGACCCAGCAATAGCACTGCTAGGAATTTACCCGAGGGATACAGGAGTGCTGATGCATAGGGGCACTTGTACCCCAATGTTTATAGCAGCAGTTTCAACAATAGCCAAATTATGGAAAGAGCCTAAATGGATGAATGGATAAAGAAGACTTGGTTTATACAATAGAATACTACTTGGCAATGAGAAAGAATGAAATCTTGCCATTTGCAGCAACGTGGATGGAACTGGAAGGTATTATTCTAAGTGAAATAAGTCAGCCAGGGAAAGACAGATATCATAGGTTTTCACTCATGTGTGGATCTTGAGAAACTTAACAGGAGACCATGGGGGAGGAAGGGGGGGAAAAAGTTACAAACAGAGAGGGAAGGAGGCAAACCATAAGAAGCTCTTGAATACTGAGAACAAACTGAGGGTTGATTGTGGGGGGGAGAGGGGAAAGTGGGTGATGGGCATTGAGGGGGGCACTTGTTGGGATGAGCACTGGGTGTTGTATGGAAACCAATTTGACAATAAATTATGTTTAAAAAATTAAATAAAGGGGTCCAGTATGTTATAGAGGGTGCTTTCAGAGTGAACGAGGAGGCTGAAAACCCAGGAAAAGGTTACTGAAACACCGTGCAAGGCTGTTGCTACCCTTGTGTTCTTGGCTAAGGAGAAAGCCGGCTTAACTTGGAACGGAGGGTTCAGGGTGGCAGAGGGAAGAGTGGGTATGTGGGGAACAAAGCCTCGTGGGTTGGCATTGCCCTTTTCAAGGGAAGTTGAACTCCAGATGAGGGACCATGGCGAAGAAAACAGTGGAAGGACCCTAGGGCCAACTGCGGGAGAGAGATGGGAGGCAGCAAGCAGTCAGATGTCACGGGGACAGATTTGGTTACCTGTTGTTCTCTACAGTACATGCTGTGCGCCCCAGGGAGACCTCAGCTTGCCCGTGGAGCAGGTGATCCCAGACCACGTGCCTGCCATTTGGAGTGTTCTCTTCTACCTCCCATGCTCATAACAGCAGCCCCTGCTCTTAAAAGTCCCCGCAGCAGAGTTTCCTCCTGCAGCTTGCTTTGTCTGAGGAAGGCATGATACATCCTCCCCTCCGAGGACGCCTGCAGCTCGTTTTTACATTGCTTTGGCCTCTCACAAACTATGAGACAGGGCAAAAGGCATTATCTGCTCTTTATGGCACAATCACATGCGACAGCCACTAGCCACATATGGGTTTTCACATTTATTTTTTTTTTCTTTTTAATTTTTTAAGTTTATTTATTTATTTTGAGAGAGAGCGTGAGCAAGAGACAGAGCAAGTGGAGGAGGGGCAGAGAGAGAGAGGGGGAGAGAGAATCCCAAGCAGGCTCCGTCCTCAGTGTGGAGCGTGATGTGGGGCTCAAATGCACAAACGCTGAGATCATGACTTGAGCCGAAATCAAGAGTCTTGACTGACCCTTAACAGACTGAGCCACCAGGCGTCCCTGGGTATTAACATTTAATTACATTTAATTACACTTGAATAAAAAGGTCTCTCCCTCAGAAGCACTCACATGTCAAGTGTTCAGTAGCCCCATGTGTCTAGTGGCTACCATATTGGATAGTGGAGACACAGAACATTTCCATCATCCTTTGTTGGATGTTGCTCTATTGGACAGTGCTGCCTCAGGATGTGAACTTCAAGTGTGAATCTGTCTGGTTCTTTGTGGCAGCCCCAGTCCCAGCCCCAGCCCAGCAACAGTGACAAGGACATAGAATGTGATCAATAAACCATTGTAGGATGAATTGATCGACAAATCCCCCATTTACAAGGAGGAAAAGGAGATTTGGAGAGATGCTATTCCACGGGTGGTCTAGCAAATATGTGACAGAGCTGGGACTCCAACCCAGTCCTCTACCTCCAGGCACAGGCCTGTTCGTTCCTCCCTGCAGCTGCCTTATTTGTCTCTCAGCTCTGTCAGGAGAAAATGATCCTCTGTTGTCACCTCAGGAACCTCCCGCTAGCTGACTGGAAGACCACTTTTTAAAATGGCTTATAGAGACACCCGGGTGGCTCAGTTGGTTGCGAGTCCCACTTTGGCTCAGGTCATGATCTCACAGTGGAGGTCAGATGCTTGACCGACTGAGCCACCCAAGTACCAACCTCCCCTTAAAAAAATTTTTTTTTCATGTTTATTTATTTTGAGAGAGAGAGAGAGCACAAGTAGGGGAGGAGTAGAGAGAGAGAGAGAGAGAGAATCCCAAGCAAGCTCTGTGGTGTCAGCGTAGAGCCCAACACAGGACTCAATCTTGAGAACTATGAAATCACGACCTGGGCTGAGATCAAGAACCAGCCGGTTAACTGACTGAGCAACCCGGGTGCCCCTGTGGTTTTCTTTTTAACAGTACAGAGGCATTTGAGGTTTTCCACAGGGTTGTGTTATTGCTATGTCACTCACAGCTTTTGAGAACTGATTTTCCAAAAAGTTTGTTGGGCCAGACGCTCACTGCTTTTTTCTCCCCAGCCTCATCTTGAAGCTCCTGGGCCTATTTCTCTCTTCTGATATCAGTATAGTCCTGGATTCATGGATATTTTCCCTGTCCATAAAGTCTGCCCCAACCATTACATGGTGGAGCTCAAGGCACAGATAGGATATCAAAGTGGGTGTCTGACACTAGAGATTTCATACCTGCCTGCAAGGGGAGTCCAGTCTCAGGCTCTGTGCTTACGGGGAGATGAAAATGAGTTGCCTGCCTGAAAAAAGCCAAGAGTCACAGAGGCTGCCTTGCTATGGAAGCAGGACTGGAAAAAATCCACCTCATGCGCTGGCTCATGGGAACATGAGGTTCCTCTCACTTCTAGGGTCTGGGGACTCCAAGTGGAGAGATGAATACAAAAACTTGTCCAGAACTGGAGGGGGACCTGAAGGCCCATGAAACCATGGGATAGGGAAACTTCTGGAATCAGGGGTGCTCACAAGAACCCCAATAAAGATGGGCTTGGAACACATTTATCCAACTGAGGAAATTAGCCACACGCAGTCAGCAGTTGCAACAAATAGAAGGCTTTGCAACCCAAGAACTAAAGATAATAAAGCAACCTGAAAGAAACCCCTAAAATAAGCAGGTTTACAATTTTTTGAAGTGGTAAAGGAACAGATACTTTGAGCCTTAAAGTCGGAACAGAACAGTATGAGAAAATTATAGGCAGGTTTGAAAAGGGTCTATATAGAAATTCTAGGAAAGACCCAATTATTGAAATACAGGGAGCCCATGAGTTCAGAGATGTGAGGGAAGAACGAGAATGGCCTTTGAAGGGATGTTTCTGTTCATAACAATTATTAACCGTTCCTATGAGCCAGGCATTATTTCAGGGATTTCAAATGTATTAATTCATTTGATCTGCACAGTCTTATGAAGTGGGTGATACAGTTCCATAGCGGGGAGACAGGGAATAGTCCAATGGCCCTGTGATCCAGCCATCCCCAGGACAGTTAGGGAATAATAATCGTATGTGATGTATTGTATGTATACAATAAAGCACTTTACATGGATTATCTCATTTAATCCTCATTTAATAATTTCATTAATCCTTCTAACAATCCCTCAAGGCAGGTGTTACGGTCAGCGCCATCTTGTGACAGAGAAGACTGAGTTTACAGCCATTAAAAAAATTCCCTAATGTTTACACAGTCACCAAGCCCTGTAGCTGGGATTTAAAATGAGACCAGTTGAATCCACAGTCCAAGCCCTGAACAACCATGCAAAGGAAGCAGTAGCTGTTTGTTTGGGCTTTAATTTTGTGCATTTCTTACTACTGAATAGGCAATACAGTTGCTGATCGAATACTAATTACGGTGGAATTAAAAAAATTAAAAAAAAAAAAAGGCTACCAAAGGGTCCAGAGTAAAACATCTCTGTTTTCTAGAAGTCAGTGTTCCAAGTTTCCTGTGTGAACTTCCAGTTATTTTATGCCTATAGAAGCAAGTGTTGGGACACCCGTGTCCCACTCTTGATTTCAGCTCAGCTCATGATCTCATGGTTCATGGATGGAGCCCTGAATCTGGCTCTGTGCTGATGGCACAGAGCCTGCTTGGGATTCTCTCTCTCCTTCTCTCTCTGCCCCTCGTCTGCTTGTGCACACTCTCTCAAAATAAATAAACATTCTTTTTAAAAGCAAGCATCTACAGGTGTAGTTATATACAAGTCTATCTATCTAGAGATGGCTTTTCTTTCCTCCTTTTTTTACACAGTCAGAAGTTTCCTCTATACCTTGTTCTTATCTTGCTATTTTCATTTAACACTCTATCTATCTTGAAAGCATTCTATATTAGCATAGAATAATAATAAAAAAATAATAATATAGAATATTTACTATTACTAGTAATGTAAAAGTATGGAATTACAACAATAAAGGGCTTCCTCATTCTTATTTGTGACTGCTGAATATTCCATTGTAAGTCTATATTATTTTTTTTTTTAAGTTTATTTATTTTGAGAGTGAGAGCTAGAGAGAGAAAGCAAGTGACAGAGGCAGAGAGAGAGAGAATCCCAAGCAGGTTCTGACACGGTCAGCACAAAGCCCGATGCGGGGCTTGAACTCATGAGCCATGAGATCATGACTTGAGCCAAAGTCAGACACTTAACTGACTGAGCCACCCAGGCGCCCAGTAATGCTTATTTATTATAAACAATTGGAAGAGGGGAAAATTTAACAAAAAGTTCCCTCCTGCTAATCCCACAGTTTTCGTCTAATCACTACTAAAATGTTGACTTTCTTTCCAGGCTTTTCTCAGTTCAAATATTTTCCCTAAAATTGTCATTAAATATGCTTAAAAACATGACTTTTCGTTTTGCCAAGTTAAGCTAAAAATGGCATCTCTTATTTGAAAATTTTGTCGTATTTGTTACAAATATTTTTCTCAGTTTATTGATTGCCTTTTTCTTGTGTTTATGGTGTCCTGATTTTTTTTAAATTTATTTATTTGTTTTGAGAGAATGAGAGAGAGAGAGAGAGAGAGCACACATACACAAGCAGGAGAGGAGCAGAGAGAGAAGGAGAGAGAGAATTTCAAGTAGGCTCCACACTGTGGAGTGCAAAACCTGACGTGGGTCTTGAACCCACAAACTGTGAGCTCGTGACCTGAGCCAAAATCAAAAGCCGGACACCTAATCGACTGAGCCACCCAGATGCCCCCATGGTATCCTGAATTTTTATGTAGTCAGATCTAGAAATCTCTTTCATCTCTCCCTGTCCCCAGCTCCCTTAAAAACTTCTTGCCATGGGGATGAGGGTGTAGGGGTGTTAAGAAACACGAAAAAGGCCGAGTGTTGGGGAGAGCAGGATCCCACCTGAGATCAGCAACGTAAGGGAAAGAGGACTGGCGGGTATTCATTCAACAGGCATTTATGACACCTACTTATCATTGTGTGCTGGGAGGGTCTCCAGCAGGGAGGTAAGGCAAGCATAACCAGGGACTAACCCACCAGTGAGGGGTGTATTCCCAGTCATCAGAGGGCCACAGTAAAGGTACCCCACATTCATTAGTTGCCTCTCCCCATCCTCCTTCCTCCCAGCCCCCGGCTGGGATTTACTTCGGAACTCCTTTCTGTCTTTGTGAATTCTCCTTTTCTGGACGACTCCCGTAAACAGAATCATACGTTACGTGACTTTTCGCGTCTGGCTTCACTCACTTAGCATGTTTTCAAAGTTCTCCCACAGTGGAGCGTGTATCAGCACTTCATTCCTATTCGTGCCCAGATAATATTCCGCCGTGTGGACAGACCACGTTCTGTTTCTCCACTCGTCGGCTCACCAACATTTGGCTGGTTTCCACGCTCTGTCCATTGTGAAGAATCCTGCTACGAACATCTATTTCAGTCTTGATGGTATGAAGGAAAGACAGGAGAGCTTTACCTGGGATGAGGGAGGCAGAAAGATGATGATAAAGCTTTTGTGGGAGAGGGCTTGCCTGAGGCCAGTTTACTTAAGGAGCGTAAGACACGGAGGAGGTTGGGGGCAGGGCTGGTCCGCAGGGAAGGGGGTGGCTCTCGGGCCTCCTGGGCTCCTGTGCTTCTGGACAGTGCCTACAAAAGGCAAACAGAATCCCTACAAGCTCTGCCTTATTGAGGACAACCCAGATTTGCGATAAGAAATGAGAGACCGCCGCATGATTCTGACTTGAACATTTATCTCAGAATGTTTCTAAGCATTTCTCAGTTGTTTCTGTTTCAATTTTCTGAGTTTTTATGGTTGGTTTATAAATAGCACGTCTTCTGTTTAGAAACTTGACTTACAGGCCTTGATTACTATCAGGACTGTTCTCACTTACACACCTCTGGCCTTTGCCAGGTAGGTCTCTCACCACAACCGAAGCCGTGCGCCTGGGCTCTGTGAAATCTGAGAGCCAAGTTCCTGGCTGGAGCCCAGAGACCTAGGTCACAGTGACCTCACACTCTGGACAGAGTCCTCTCCTGGGCAATGCCCCTTCGTGCCACATAGTTCTGTTGTACTTTTCCTTGTTGTATGGCGAATATTTGTAAGTATTTTACCTAAATTTTCTTCTCCCTTCTCTTTTTTCCTTTACTTGTTTATACTGCATTTTGTGATTGCAGCCTGACAAGTCTATGACAAGTGCATATTCACCCCAGATAGGCTATTTTAATAACTGAGTTTCATTACAGAGAGGATTTGAATGGATTAACAATTAAATAAGAGTAGCACAAAAGAAAAGGCATCTCCTGTGGCTGATTGGGGTGCTCGGAACCCAGCAGTGCCTACATCATTTTTAAGAATAAACTTGCGCATTTATTTAAAAAAATTTTTTTTAATGTTTATTATTTTTGAGAGAGAGAGAGAGAGAGAGAGAGAGACCAAGCAGGGAAGGGGCAGAGAGAGAGGGAGGCACAGAATCGGAAGCAGGCTCCAGTCTCTGCGCTGTCAGCACAGAGCCCGACGCGGGGCTCAAACTCACAGACCGCGAGATCATGACCTGAGCCATAGTCGGCCGCCCAACCGACTGAGCCACCCAGGCGCCCCTAAAAAAAATTTTTTTTTAATTACATTTATTTATTTTTGAGAGACAGAGTGAGAGCCTGAGCGGGGGAGAGGCGGAGAGCCAAAGAGACACAGAATCCGAAGCAGGCTCCAGGCTCTGAGCAGGGGTTCAGCACAGAGCCCGACGCGGGGCTCAAACCCACGAACTGTGAGATCATAACCTAAGCTGAAGTCGGACACTTAACTGACTGAGCCACCCAGGAGCCCCAAACTTTCACATTTAGACGTGGCTGTGTGATGCTCCTCAGACTGGCTACATATGTCCCTAACGTTGGACTTCAGACCCAAAGAACAATCTCATTCTCTTCCCTACACCTGGTCCTCCTGGTTTGTGGACTCACACCCAGCCAGTTGCCCAAACTAGAAACTGGCCAGTCCTGGGCTCCTCCCTCTGCACACTCATCAGTTATGGAGTCCTCCCTTCTTCCTCTGATAGATGTGGGGGCTGCGACCACTTACCTCATCCTCACTGCCACCATATCTCCCCTGACCTTTGCCACCGCATCCCCACTGTCTTTCCTGTCTCCTCCATTGTTTGGATGAGGATATTGGAAGCCCTGGGGGCAACCTCAGGAGAAATCCCAGAGTGTTCCTTGACCACAAGAGGAATCCAGGGGTTTAGGGGCCGACAAGTAATGGATACAAGGGTGGCCATAGATGAAGACTGGCCTGGGTAATTTGGGGGTGGGGAATGAGTAGGGTTCTGGGGTTTCTTTCTAGAAAAGAGGTTAAGTTTGTGTTACCAGTCTACTGTTATTCAAATGATTTGTATATGTAACAGATAGGTGCTGACCTTGTCAGCAAGTGAGTGCTGTACTTCCCGATGGTGGATCGGTCTTGCTTAAATGACATCATTGCATTTGTTCCTGTGTGCTGGGTCTTGAGCAGGGTAACTCCTCATAAATCAGTCCTTCAGTGGCTCTAGAGTCAAGGAATTGCAGGGGAGGCTGCTAATTGTGCCCTAACAATCCTCAATAATACGACTCTGAATTTTGGCTGGGTAGAGTGCCAGCCAGAAGAAAGACTACATTTCCTAACCTCACTTGCAGCTAGGTGTACCCATATAATTAAGTTCTGGCCAACCGTTTTTAAGTCAGAGTAGTCTATGCAACTTTTATGAATTATCCTCAAGGGCAAAAGGCATTTTTCCCCACCATTTTCCTCTTTCTTTCCAGCTGAAATGTGGATGCGATGGCTGTAGCTGGAGCAGCCATCTTGGACCGTGAGGTGGAAGGTATACGTTGAGGCTAGTGGAGCAACCAGATTGGAAGGGCACAGATCACGATAACCATGCAGCCACACCATGAGTTCTGGACTCCTGTGTTTACCTGGAAGCGAAACAAACTTCCATCTTTCCCCAGCCAACTTTCCTTTGGTTTTTGGATTCAGAATTTGATCCTTAAAAGTGGGATGCTGCAAATAACATCCAAAGTGTGGCACTGGCTTAGTGGAATTGGCAGGCCAGCAGAGGGCAAGGACGGATAATTGCCTTTTAGATAGTGACTAACGTGTCACTTTGATGAGTGTCGTCTGCAGTACTTTGGAGGAGGGACCACGTGCTGTCCAAGGCCACAATGGAGAAAATGGCGGGAGGGGACCAAAAGGGTGACTGTTGCTCCTTGTTGCTTTTCACAAAGGCCCATAGAAGTGAGATGCACTGGGGCTGGAGCCAGGGCACCGTAGCAGAGATGGAAGGGAGCCTTGCTTTGCTAAGGAAGGCAGTCTGTAGCCTGAGCTCAAATTGATTAAGGTGTTGGAGTAGAGAAAATGCTAACTGCTTCTGTTCTTCAAACTGCAGCTATTCAAAGCAGTGGCCTTAGGCGATAAGGCTGGGGGCAGCAAGCCATCTTCAAGACTTCTTTGCCAGAAAATGTGCACAAGGCAGCTCCAAAGGTCAGATGAACCGTCTCGTCTTCCCATCCAAGCTTCCCTTTCTGGTGGCTTCAAGGTAGCCACCTTTAAGTTAAGAGGCATGAGCAAAACACAGAACATCATTCTAGACCAGACCTTCAGCTGTGGGTACTTGCTAGAATTCTACTGGCAAAGAAACCACAAGCCTGGGGACCTCCCTCAAAACTGCCCCAGGAGTAAGCAGGCTACAAAAGCTGTGCTGTCCTCAAGAAGTCTGCCCGTGTAGTCCTACCTTGGATGTGGCCATGGAGGTCCACAGACAAGGAGGTCAGGCAGCTATCCAAGGGACTTACTGGCCTGCCAGAAGCATCTTCACTTCTCTGTGTTTCCTATTCTTCCCTCTTATGAATGAGTTTTCAATGGCTGTTTTCCTGTTTCTACTTTACTGTTGACGGGGGGCGTTGGGAGATCACTTGTCTTGAGTTTACGGGTGATTAGACAGGAAGCCACCCAGAGATGATGGGGAAGCCCACAGATCACCCAAAGGTGATCTTAGGTTGAACTTCATGCCACAAGTGGCTGGGGCTTGGGTTGTCTACCTTGGAGAGAGGAGGAACGGGCTCTATGTGAGGGGTAAGAAAGGTGAGCAAAGGGTTGAGCGATGGCAGGGATCATTAATTATCCCGCAAACCCATTCTTTCCTTCTCAGAAACAGAACTCCTGAATTTTTAGGCACATGGTTTCTTGGAATAAAAACCTTTCCTAGACTCCCTTGCAGTAGGTGTAGCCCTGCCCCTAAGTTCTGTTCAATGGGATGCACAACAACCAGATGGCACACCCTGAGGGAAGGGGTTTTGCTTTCTCCTTTCCCTCTCCTCTATCCTGTTGGCTGGAGCCATCTTCATGGACCTCAGTGTTAAAGCTGCATACTGGGGTTGGCAGAGAACCAAGCTGGAAGGAACCTGGGTTCTGGGGATCACGGAGCCACCCTGGCAGCCCTGGGTGATAGAAAGTACTGAAACTTCTTTGCGTAAGCTGCTGTTGTCATGACAGCTGAACCCAATTCAAATTTAGAATTAGCCACACAAGGTCAAGACAGAAGCAGGTACTCTGCACGGCCATGCTCCTGACCAGAGGGAAGGTAGGGATGGGCAGAGAGCACGCTCCTCCAAGAGAGTTAATATTTACTAAAAAGCAAACAAACAAACAGAACGCAAGCATAATAAAACCCTTTCAGAAATCAAGACGATGATTAGAATAAAAAAAATCTCGACACACAGTGTTGCATAGCTTGAATGTTTTTATATTGATCAAACTTTTTCAGTAGCGTCGCTGACAGGTCAGAATGAAAAACATCTCGAATTTACAGGAAAAAAAAATATTGCTCATTAAGATACTTTTCGAAACTACATAACACCGATCTTTTCATTGCTGCAAACAGAATGTGGGTTACAAAGATGGCGGACAGTCAGCCATCAGACTCCTCAGAGGCAGGCTGAGGTCAGTCTTTGCCATCTTTACGATTCTGATCTCAGCGCAGAAGGGCAAGAACTGGACAGTGGCAATCCTTGTCTTGGCATTCAACCCCGCCAAGGTTAGGGACAATCTCTTGGAGACAAGTCATGGAAATGTGACACATTTCTCTCCAGGAGTTATATGGCTTTGATTTAGGGCTAATTTCCATTCTCTGCAATACAGACTCCCAGAATGGTAAACGTTGAAAGAACCAAAGAACTCATTTAGTGCAGCCCAAATTCCTCTTTTTTACACATAAGGAAATTGAGGCCCGAGTCACCCAAGTCACCCAAGTCTAGGTCTAGATGCGAATGAGCCTTCCCTATTGAGGCCACCTCTTTGTTGCCTCTGAAGGATGAAAAGGGCTGTTGATTTCACTCAAATGATAATTTCTTTTTCTTTCTTTCTTTCTTTCTTTCTTTCTTTCTTTCTTTCTTTCTTTCGCACTCAAATGGTAATTTCTGAGGAACAACAACAACAAAAATATCAGGTAGCAACACAAAAGAAACAGCATCTACACTAATCTAAATAAAAGCATTTTTAGTGTTAACTATCTGGAATTAAAATAAAAAACTTAATCAAAAACATTTTTAAATATAAATTACTGTGGTAGGAATTATGGACCAGCACATGTTGGTGATATAACACCCCCCATCCTGACCTCCCCTAGCCAAATCGAGTTCAATCTCCCCCCCCCCCAACCCCCGCCGGAAGTCAAAACACCAAGTGTAGGTGCTATAGAGTGACACGGGAGGGATGTCCCATCCTAAGTCAGCACATGAGTGGATCTGATCAGATCTTCCAGAGAACAAAACACAAATGTAAAATGTCCTCTCTGTTCACATCCAGCCAAATTTCCTAGGCAAAATATTTCCCATGATTTTGATGCTTCCCACTTAGGACCAAAAAAGGCTTCAGTGTTATTGTTTAAATATGTAAAGTACTGCAGCAGGAATGCTGAGGTACAGAATTTAATTGGTTGTATCTATAGTAATTTTTACTCGTATATTTTGCCCCTTTAGATAATTCTCTTGTCCTGTTCTTCCCCAGTATTTCATAAATTCTGTTCCGAGTAACATCTGCTGGGTCTGAACTTCTGGCCTGCACGGTGGCAGAAAAAGGCTAGTTGCAACCTCTGGTAAACTGTTTTGAAATTTATGTACAGTAATGACAGCCTTCCTGCAACTATATTAAATAATTTGCTTAAAAGAAGTAAAACACAACTCTCCAAACACATTTAGACTCCTCAAGCTTCTTGCACACAGGGGGATGATGCATTTGTATCAAATGGCAATGATTTGCTAAACATCCTGATGGCATTTAAATTTAGCTCAGCTTTCCACCTTCCCCTCTTTTTTGGGACTTAACTGGTAGAATTTTTTCTGAGTCCAGATTGAAAGAAGGCACTGGTATGAGGATATTCCTTTGTGCTTTTGTTCTCAGCCCAAGAAACGTTCTCTTAGAAAAATCCATACAATTCCACTTCTATTTCATGGGTTTTGGGGCTAATCACTGGTAAGTTAACTCTTCCAAGTAATGCATCTGCAGCAGTGTCAGATGGATTCCAGCTGATGAAAACTCACACTGATAGCGTTTTATTCAATCCTCGTATTCAACCCATAGCCTCAGCATTATTTCTCCTATTTTACAGGACGCTGTAATTACAGGAAATAGAGGAAAGAGAGGTAGCACTCTTAAGTGAGCAGGCCAAGAGCTAGTTGTTGATGAGTGGGACCGGGAACCAAATCTCCAACTGCATAATTCCAACCTCTCCTGATTCATTCTGCTGGCTTAGCATGAATCTGACGAGGATCGGGCTTAGGTGGTCTCCTGTTTCACAGTAGCGGGTGATGGCACCGTGTGACGCCTCCCTCCCACCCCTGCCGTTCGGCAGTAAAATATTGGTGGGGGAAAGAGGGAAGTATGCAATTAAATATGCTAAGTCTGGAGATAAAGAACCTTTAGAAACCCGGCTCCCATCATATGGGTCTTTATCCCTCTCGCATCCAGGAAACTACTCAATTGGTCCAGAGTTTGTTAAACATCAAAATGGCTTCACTTCTGTGCACTATGATATGAAAGCATCCTTTTTCTGTAAATCCCATTAAGAAACTGGCTTAGCTTCCTTGTCCTTCAGGGTACATAAAAACTGCTATTTAAAAATACCACATTAAAATTTTTACGTAATTTATTTTCCTTAAATAATAATTTGCTACAATCCTGTCACAAATTTTTTAAAAATTTAACACAGTATGAACAAAGGCAGAATTCTTTAGGACAATCAAAATCAGGGTGAACTTAGAATAAATTAACATCAAATTGTGTTTATATTCAGATAGCCTGATCCTCTCCTTTGAAATGAAATGGAGACCATTGTAACTGAGGGTGAATGCACACATTTGTTCTTCTATACAGAGACTCATTCTTTATATAAACTCAACTGTAATTTGAATCAAGTTAGGAGTCCTGAGAAACACTTACCATGGGCGCGCACACACACACATCCACACACATCCACGGACAACCCTCTAGAAGCTGGGTTTCCCATGGTTCCATGACTAGATCTTTCCTCAGCAGGGCCAACGATTCTGAACATTTAGATGATATCCCATCTCCCCTCAGGAAAATCGTAATGTTTCAAGTGTAACATAGCTTGAAGTAGCAGCAATCCATGTAGTAGATTCAGTAGTCGATAATTCCAGTCTCGGGTTCTGCATGTACAGCAAGAGGCAAGCAGAGGCGAAGAGCACTTCCTCCTAAAACTAACGCACGGACGACAGGATAAAGCGGGAGTCCTCATGCTCAGAGTCTCCACTGAAAACTCAATCGAAGCTGCATGACTAATCCGGTCCAGGCACCGCGTGAGCACCTGAATAGGGTCAGTAATGCAGGGAGGAAGCGGGGCATCTTAGGATTCTCAGAAACATGAATATGGGACGTGGCAGGGAGATGGGACAGAGGAAGGGAGGCCAGAAAAGGTACTGCCCGCTCCTTCAGCCTGAAATCCCACCACCCTGCCATTTAGTACATTCATCAGGGTTTCCTTAGCAGGGGGCAGGTGAATGCTAACGGTTCCAGCTCCGTCTAGAAGGACAGAAAGCTCAGCCCTTAGAGTCCGATAAACATATACACACAAAACATCCAAGCAACTCGAAATAGCCACACCATCTTGTTTCTGGGCGGTCAAGAGCATTGCTGGCGTCCCCTCTCAATTGCCCAAGGATGGTTTACAGGAACACAGTGATGTCTAGGGAGGAAGGCAATAGGACAGGCCCCAAACTGAGATCCGCATTTGCTTACTTCTCTCTGAGGAACAACGGGCCTAACTGACGCTGCAACCGCATGCGTATCTACACGGTTCCTATGTACACGATACCTCTTCTATAGAACTTTAAAGTGCCTGGGTTCAAATGTGCTCATTCCTTCCCCACAGCCTACAAATTCCTCTTGCTGCTTCCAAAGAGAAGGTCTGTCCTTAAGGAGGATGCCCCTGGGAAAGAGGAATGAACATTTCACAGTTGTCTTAACTGGGATCCAGCATTTGGACTAAGCCTTCTTCATAAACACGAAGAATCGCTTCACATACAAACTTGTACTGGCTCTGGAAGAGAAAAGAAAGGTGTCAGTCCAGCCACGGTTCCATAAACTCTGCCTCCTACCACATCTCTGCGTACTCTTTTACGTTGCTCATAAATACTCTCTGACCTCCAGCTCCGGGCCAGGCCAGACCCTGTGCTACGTGCCAGGGAAACACCGTGAAGGCACACCCGTGAAGCCATGATTCCTACGTGAGGGCTGGGGGCTGCTCCCAGAGAGCGGTAGGGAGAGTGTCATGGAAACCACAGCAGAGGGAGGGGCCGGTGGTCTGGAGGAGCCAGGGAAGGGGTGAAGTCACTGCGGGGTGGCCATTCTACTGTACAGTACACTCAAGTGTGGAGACTCCGATGGCCCATTCTGAGTGGCACTGTCGGGCTCGGAGCCCCTGCCTGGAACACCTGGGCACGGACGGAGAGGCTGCACTGGTGACTGGGACCTGGTTGTGCAGGGTAAGGTGAAGGAGTCTTGATTTTGTCTTAAAAAAAAAAAAAAAAGGAGAGCCACTAAAGCTGCTCTGTGGGATACGGCCCTTTATATTAAGAAATGCCCGAGAAACTCATTTAGTGAAGTGTGCGGGGTGAAAGAAAGCATTGAGACTGTGCTTCTTCACCAGCTAAGCAAATCTACCAAGAAGATGCACTGTCAAAATTTTTAACCGGCAATGAGGTCTTCCATACCACGCAGCGGGGCAGAGAACAATATTCTTAATAACCCGGTTTTCTCCCTCTTAATTGTATTTCCTGAGTCTAATATAAAACAAGAGGTCCCGATCATTAGAGAAATCTCATAAACTCTGTCCCTGAGCCTTTGAGGACACGGAGCTGGCTGCACGGTGGACTTACCACTCTTTTCTTTGCTTATGCCGCCTCATTCATCTGGGGGGGTTTTGCCTTAGAGGCCACTCCTCCAGAAAGCCTTCCTTGGCTTTTCAAAGTCAGCTTTGATGGTCTTCCAGCGAGTTCTTACCCTTGGACTTCCCCCATTACTGCTGAGATTTATAACTAATTCAGTCTTCCTACTACATACAAGTCTGGGTCTCTTCGGTGTGTGCAATTATCGAAATGAATGTGGGATGGTCCCCATTTTGCAGATGGGGAAATGGAGGCTTGGAGAGAAGCTAAGTGATTATCTAAGGTCACCCAGTATGTGGAGGGGCCTGAATCATGCTCATTTTTCTACATCACCCGCCCGGCCCCTCTTGTGGTTCTAGGGAAAAACCACAGGATTCCTCTTGAGGACACTTGCAGTGCCACTTACCCAGATGTGGCAGACATGGGAGATAGCCCAAGAGGAGAGAGCAGGGCCATGTGAAACGTCCACTGAGCCAAAAGGCTCACCTGTACACGGACAGGTGGAGTAAAACCCTCAGGTGGCTCTGTTTGCTTCTGAGGGACAAATGATGGGCCAGCGGCTTGACCATGTAGAATGCAACCTGGGCTGCTCCCTGGCCACGTGGCTGGCTGGAAACACAGCACAGACGCGGTGAAAGGGATGGACAGTGAGAGACAGAGGTCAGATGGGGCGGGCTTTGGAGTCGCTCAGCCCCTGACAAGTTTTGTGACCTTGGGCAAGCACTGCAGTGCCCTTGAGCCTTGGTCTCTTAACCTGCAAAGCCCTTCACACAGGCCTGGCCCAGGGCAAGTGCTCAGAAAGCGTGGGCCATCGTTATGACTTTTATCAATGGATTTCTACTCACTGATGTCTGCACCATCATGGCACGCTGGTCTCGCATTTTCCGGACGATGTCCAGTGGGTAAACGGGCAGGTTTCTCTCAGTTAGGCACATGGCTGTTTCCATGGTGACCAACACGCCAGTACGACCTATGCCAGCACTGGGGGGACAGAAGCAGAGACCTGGGATTTGCTCAGGCAGTATTTCTGCACGGCCCAGCTTAATGCCTAGCCAGTTCCCACGTTTACTCAGACAGAGCTCTCCTCCCCTGACCTTCGGGAATACAAAACACACATTCAGGCTGTGCTCTCCAACAGGCTGAAAAGGCCTCTCCTCATATATTCTGAGGCCAGGGCTTAAACACCGATGAAAAGAAACCCACCTTTAAGGGCTGCACCCTCCTCTTGTTCACATCTATTGTGAAGGTCAGCAACTCAAGGACACAGGGAGAGCGGAGGGGGGGAGTGGGCTTCTTCAGTTCTACAATCAGAGGTTTATGCTTTCATAAAATTCCCAATCTTTTGAAACAGCGAAGAAGAAATGAGCAGAGCCTTCTCGTAAAAGCATAGAGTCTCATGGGATTTAGGGTGATCTCTGCCAAGTTTCCTCAGGTCTTTCCCTACGGAATATGTGTATTTAAAAACCAAACCAAAGTAAACCTGGAAGCCACAGTACCTGCAGTGAACTAACACCGGTTCACCATCCACTCTCAGGGACCTCACGTAGTTTACAAATTCCAGAAAGTCCGAGGAGTCATCAGGAACGCCGTGGTCAGGCCACGCGACATACTGGAGATGTGTCACAGTGTGCTCTTCCCCGGTCTGTGGAAGATGCAGGGTGGCCTCGGTGAGCCAAGCCAGCAAGTGGGCAGCTTGAGTCTGGCCCCAGCCTCAGCCTCAGCTCAGCGGTCCTGTCTCCTGACGCCCTTTCGCCCGCTGCGCACAGCCCTGCGGTGGCCCCTGGAAACTCCTGCTCCCCCCTCCAGGACACAGCTCGGGCCACCCTGTCAGGACTGCTTCCTTCTGTCCACTGAGATTTCTTCCCACTCGCTCCTATGGTACTTGCCATCAGGGCCACACTCACTGGCTTTTTCTTTTTTCAAAAGGGTAAAATACATGTAACACGAAGTTTACCATTGTAACCATTAAGTGTATATAGTTCAGTGGCATTAAGTACATTCCCAGGGTTGTGCAACGATCACTGCTATTACCCGGATTTTTTCATCTTCCCAAGTGGAAACTCTGTACCCATGAAGCACTAACTCTTCATTCCCCCCGCCCCCAGCCAATCACCCCACCTCTTTCTGTCTGATTGTGACTAGCCCAGGGACTCTATACAGTCACATAATACTTTCCTCTTGTGACTGGCTTACTTGACCTAGTATAAGGTCTTTCAAGGTTCAGCACTGCTATAACATGCATCAGAACTTCCCTCCTTTTAAAAGCTGAATAGCGCTCCACTCTGTAAATATACCACATCTTGTCTATCCATTTATCCGTCCCGGGGCACTTGGGCGTTCTCACTGCTGTCTAGTGTGAACAGTGGTGCTGTGAACAAGGGCGCTGGTTCTTTCACAAGCGTTTACCCAAATGCTCACCAGGAGTGAACGGAGAACAGAGCTGGAAGCACTGCCCTGTGCAGGCCCCCAGCGGATCTGGTCTAGCACCTGCCTTGAAGCTGCACCCTCCCCCGGACCACTCACTGAAGGGACACCGCTCACCTCGGTGTTGGTGACCAGCATTTCTCGGAACACATAAGCGATGGTGCAGTCCTCTGACTGACAGCGGATGTGAAAGTTGCCGTGTTCCATGACGTCGGGAGGATCAGGCCAGTACTGGTGACATTTGGTCTGCAAGAAAACCCCTGGGTATGAGCTAACCTCCGCTGTGGGGGTGGTGCACATGAGCCGTTACCTGGATGGACAGGTGGGCATCTGACCGGAGCCCTCTCACTCACACCAGGTACTCTGAGAGCTGCAAAGCCAATGTGCTCTGGGTCTGTTCCCTGTTCCCAAAGGAGCGTCCCCTCCTCTCCTGGAGAATAGGGTGGAGGTCAGCCTGCAAGGGCCGAGGCCACAGCTCTCAAGCCAGCCTGGAGCTGGAGCCCGGAGGAGGAGTACAGAGCTCACCCTCTTCGTCACCAGGGTCCACTTGCTGGAAGAACAGGAGAGGCCTCAGACACAGTGCCTTGACCTAGGAGCGGCCTCTCCCTCTCATCCTTTCCCATTCCCCATCAAGCCCACTCCAGGCGCTCAGGCCCCTTCTCTGCTCTTCACACCACCCCCCTTCCACCTCACCCTCCTTTCACCATCCCTCACCTACCCACATGAGTAGAAGGAAGGCCTCATGGCACAGAGGTTAAGAGCACACAGGTGGAAGTCAGAACTCCACTGGACTCATTTTATCTTCTGTTAGCCACATGACTTTGAACCTGCTACCCAACCTCTCGGATTTGCAGTCTTTGCCTGACAGACAGGGACAGCACCTGCCTCCCAGACGGTGACAGAGGTCGGAGGGAATGGTGGGCAGTGCCAGGCTCACCATGGGGGCTCAGGTTACCATTGTGGTTATGGGGGGCCCACATCAACATGAAGAAGGGTGATCAGAGATTCCACCAAAATCCCAGGGAAAGAAGTTCCCAAACCGAGATGAACATCCCTTTACATTTGAGCAGTGTCCCCTAAGCCCTCAGATGACTCATGGAGCTGACATGACACACTCCTGGATGGCAGATGAGGAACCCTGGCCCCCGTGGGGTAAGCGACCTGCCCAAGGTCTCAGGGCTGCTGCGGCTTCCCTACAGGCTCAACGTCTCCCTTTTAATCCTCCCTTCCAAACCCTGAAGCCGTCTTAGCTCTTGCCTCTGGCTTCAAAGCAAAATTCAGGGCCATGCTATCCATCCCATCATAGTTC
Organism: Puma concolor; assembly: GCF_028749965.1. Taxonomy (NCBI): domain Eukaryota; kingdom Metazoa; phylum Chordata; class Mammalia; order Carnivora; family Felidae; genus Puma; species Puma concolor. Next base: position 70,876,340 of record NC_141679.1, read on the forward strand.
CATCAAATTCTGACTCACTCAAATTTGTTTTTTTCTCCAAGCCTAGAGTTGCAACATCTTACATAAAAATTATATTTGTGTACAGCTAAAAGGGGCTATAAACCAACAGATGCACGTAATTTGTCTGGAACAGCTTTTCTATTCTTATTTTCAAACGTCACATGGAGTATTTGAAATTAAAGTATGCTGTTGGGAAGCTGGAGTTAAGAATTTACTTGTAAACCTTAAATGTGGGTATTTTGGCTAGTGGCCATTTCCCAACTTCCATAGACATGAAGGGGCCCCTGTCCCCAGAAGCCGAGGCAGAGTCGATACCCACTGGCCTATACCTGCCTCATCCTCACCAGGTGTTGGGGAACATCATCAAAAAGACGTGACCACACTGGCCGGTGAGCTGGACCTGGGCACTCAGAGGCTCCACACGCCCTCCCCTGTCCTTGGAATGTGGGGTCTGCTTGCCTTTCCTGCTCCCAGGGGCTGCTCCAAGGACACAGCCTTAGGATAGTAACATGGGGTTGAAAACACCTACATTGTATACATAACTGAGCCCACTTAGGGTCTCTTTATAAACTTTTTTTTAAGTTTATTTATTTTGAGAGAGACAGAGAGAACGAGTGGGGGAGGGACAGAGAGAGAGGGAGGGAGAATCCCACGCAGGCTCTGTACTGTCAGCACAGAGCCCGATGTGGGCTTGAACCCACTAACTATGAGATCATGGCCTGAGCCGAAACCAAGAATTGGACGCTTAATTGACTGAGCCACCCAGGTGCCCCTCTTTATAAACATTTAAGATTTAGTGGAAAGGTACAGGGAACCATTTGTTTTGTGGTTATGACAAGCCTCGTAAGTTCCCTTTGCTTATTTTAAATGCCACCTGGGGCGCCTGGGTGGCGCAGTCGGTTAAGCGTCCGACTTCAGCCAGGTCACGATCTCGCGGTCCGTGAGTTCGAGCCCCGCATCAGGCTCTGGGCTGATGGCTCGGAGCCTGGAGCCTGTTTCCGATTCTGTGTCTCCCTCTCTCTCTGCCCCTCCCCCGTTCATGCTCTGTCTCTCTCTGTCCCAAAAATAAATAAAAAACGTTGAAAAAAAAAAATTTTAAATGCCACCTATGGGGCACCTGGGTGGCTCAGTTGGTTGAGCATCCGACTTCGGCTCAGGTCATGATCTCATGGTCTGTGAGTTCGAGCCCCGCATCGGGCTCTGTGCTGTCAGTTCAGAGCCTGGAGCCTGCTTCAGATTCTGTGTCTCCCTCTCTCTCTGCCCCTCCCCTGCTCATGCTCTGTCTCTCTCTCTGTCAAAAATAAATAAACATTAAAAAAATTAAAATAAAATAAAATAAAATGCCACCTAATCTCAGTTGGTTAAGCGTCCGACTCTTGGTTTCAGCTCAGGTCATGATCTCATGGTTCATGAGTTTGAGCCTGCTTGGGATTCTCTCTTCCCCTCTCTCTCTGCCCCTCCCCTGCTATGTTCTCTCTCTCAAAATCAATAAACTTAACAACAACAACAACAACAAAAAGCCACCCCAAACTGCCACCTACCAACCTAGAGTAGCCTGCGTCTTCCTTTAGTCTCTCCCGGTCCCCTGCATATGGGGGCCAGCTTCATATTATACCTGGGTAGCCTGCCCGGGCAGGCTGCAGACCCACACAGGGTGTCAATTTCTGCTACAGACTCTCAAGCATCCTACTCACAGGACAACGGATGGGAAGGGTCTCTGAAGTGATCAGCCCGTATAAGGCAGAGCTACAAACACCTGTTTCCAGAGATTCCCAGCGAATTCACCAGAACTGGACATTCTACTTCTTGATCAAATTTGGATTTTAGGTCTATTTGGATCTCAAAGCACTAAGGGTGTAGTAGAAAGAGCAAGGGGTCTGTGGAAACCCTGAGTTTCAATCCTGGTTAATAATGCGCTCCACTAACCAAGTGTGTGATCCTGGGCAAGTTACTAGACTTCCTTCAGTCTCTGTTTCCACATTGATGCTGGCTATGGGGGGGAGGATGCTAACGCCTACTATCTACTGAACAGTGTGTGCCTAGTTCTCAATGGTACTTTTTATGGACATTAGCTTGACCTCAAAAAACCCTATGAGGTAGATACTATTAGTGTCTCTGTTTCGCATACGAGTAAACTGAGGCTTTGGGGGTGAATCAACTGGTATGAGATCATCCATATCAGAAGTGGCACATACACAGGGAGAAGCTGTGGGTGGTGGTGAGGACCAGATAAGGATCCTCAAGATAAAGGGCTCGGGTCAGCTGAGAGTTTGTAACAGGAGAGGGAGGGAACATGTAGCCTGGATTTCAGAAGAACAGGTTTCTAACAATTGATAAACAAGAGGGGTAAGTCCCCAGGGCCAGAGATAATGAAGGGACTGCTGACTCAGGACAAGGGGCCTGCTGGGCTGGGCTTAGTCAGGAAGACAGGCTGGGAAACAGAGAAGCCCCCTGGGCCACAGGGAGACCTCAGAGGAGCTCAGGTGCAGAGTAGATGAATAAGAGGGGGGTGGGTGGAACGCAATCAGGACAGAGCAGGAGGGGCAGGACCTGTAAGAACAGCCAGAGGAAGTAAGGCCTATCGGAAGGAAGAAAGGGCCCTTCTTTCCGAGCTGGAACAAATAGGACAAGGGAAGAAGGGGCTCCTGTCCAGAGCAGATCATCTGTCGCTAGCCATGCCTGTTGCGGCTCACTAATGACCTCAGAGCGGGAAAGGGCAGAGTCAACTTTACAGCAGAAAGAGAAGCCCAATCCAGGTGAGGAGACCACGCCCCATGGCCCTGAAAGACCTTACGACCCAGCAGAATGGCACCTCCACGAATATTTTGAGAGAACCTGGAGCATTCAAGCACCCAGAAGTCACAGAATAGGCAGACAAACATAGCTCAGTTTTCAAATGGGGGGACTGGCAGATCGTGGAGACGGGGAGGCAATAAAGTTGACATTAGTCATCTACAAAATAGCAGAAATGGCCCAGAACAGGGCCTACAGTGTGGGGTGTGGTGGTGGAATCAGAGGATTAAATAACAGAACTGCATGGCGGTAAAGCAAACTTTGCCACGGATGGTCTCAACTTGGGTTGAGGATGGCTTCAACATCACTCCCCTAATACTTTAACTCTCTTTTTATGAGAGAGAGAGAAAGAGTGTGTGTGTGCACATATTTGCAAGTGCCGGCTTTGGGTTCTGAGCCTAGAAGGCAAGAGTATTTACTTAGAACTTAATAACACAAGTCTGACATTATTTTTAGATCCCTAAAGAGCCAAGTGCATAGAGGAGAGGGGTAAATTATTCTGTGTCTTCCAGGTGGGAGAAACAGGTGGGGTGGAGGTTCAAGGCCACGTGGATTTCAGCTAGTTGTAAGGAGTAATTTTTTAAAAATCAGGGCTGAACACTAACAAGATGGACCTTGGAGGTGCTTTTGCAGAAGTGGGGAGCCCTCTGCCTGGGAGACACACATACAAGTCCTTTGCAATCCCTGGGGCTGTCTCTGCAGAATTAGTAGGAATTCTTATTTTGCTGTTTCAGGTTGAGAGTATAGACTGTTCTCAAACATACTATTCATTCCAATCCTGTGTATTCTGATTTTCGGTGTGGATCAATTTGGTATTCTGAACCATGTACCAAGGAGAGAGGCCTGGGAGGAAGCAGCACACAGATCATTCAAAACAGGTGGCTCAAAGTTAATTTATATCTGACTTTGGAATGGGTTTCTGAATAAATGTTTCATAATGAAGATATCTCAATGTATGCACAAGTTAGAGAATGTATAATACAGGTACCCCTTGCACAGTGACTACTGTTATATAACCAGTGATCTGTTCCTATGGAAAATGCATGCCCTGCTAAAGCACAGTGTGGTGCCCATCACTCTCCTAATCAAGCCCTTCTTTCTTCTTTTTGCATCGGCTTTTGCTGCAAAGCAAACAGAGGCTGACAGAAGTTGTAATGCCTCCCACTTGTTATGGCCACTGTGAGCCTAGCACCCACACTGCTCTTCGCAGGACCAGCCCTTGTCCTGGGTGGGTGAGGCTGCAGTCAACACACGGGTTCTGGGGCAGGGGAGGTGAGGCAAAGGAGACTGCCTTCTGGCTAATTATAATGGATCTGAACCAGGAGTGGGAGGGGCTGTGTGAGCTCAGAGAAAGGCCAGGGAATGGACAGGAGTGCTGAGCTCCCCGACACTGGAGGTGACTATCAGTAAGTCTCTAAAGGAGATTTATGGGTCATGTAGGGGCTGGACCAAGTGATATTTAAGACCCTTTCCAGGTCTGAGATTCATGTTGCATAGAGCACGGCGTGACACGCCCACGTTTGAATCAGAAATCAAGCCACTTACCCGCCCTCGCTCTGTGAGAGTCGTCAACATGACAATGAGTGATAACTTCTGATCCCAGACGACTTGCCAAAATTGTGCACAGGTATGTGGCAGGGGCCCCTGAGCGGCGATGTACTTGTTCACAAGGTTAGCAGCAGGAATTTCCATCTGGCAAGAGATTGTTAAGACATTAGAATCTGTCACTGCCACAAGGTGGCCACGGAACTGGATCTTACACTCTTCTAGTTGGTAACGGACATCACAACAGAATATTCTGTCAATGTACAGCCAATAAGAAAAATCAAAGAAAAAGCCATTTTTAAAAATCCTTGAAAGATACTTGACAATAATACTAGCATTAACTACTTAAGATAAAGCTATGTGACACTCAGTAGGCAATAATCAGAAATGTACCTACAAGACGGCAGAAGAGTTTGGATGATCTTTACTGCTATATCGAAATTGGCCATCTGCATCTTCAGCCATTCATACCAGTCTTCATGCCCAAATCTTTCCCCACACAGGGCTTTCTATCAAAATCTACTTGCTTTCCTTTGAAGCATAGACCATACAGCCTTATACCACCACTATGCTGCACTTTGCTTTCTGCAGGGTTCCAATGCCCGTGTCATCGAGTTGATCAATCCTTCCCCCCACCCAGCTTTATTGAAGTGTAACTGACAAATAAAAATTGCATATTATTTAAGGTATACAACATGATGGTTTGATGTATGCATATATTGTGAAATAATCACCACAATCAAGTTAATGATCACATCCATCACCTCACACAGTTATTTGAGTTGATTAATGTTAAACATCAAAATGTTTTCAACTGTCCTCAGTATCCCTCCTCCCATCCTGCTCTGCTTTTACTTCTTCCCTCTGAACAGAGTCATTTCTATGAAAAAACAGTCAGAACCTGCTGAACTTTCAAGTGACACTGTGATTCATTCATTCTTAGGTGGGGTACACAGAGGCACTCAATTCATGGTTTGGTTGATGTTTGGGTTATTGGCTTCTTCAACCCTGGTCTCAGTTCCCCAATTTCCCTGTAAAGACACCAGATTACGTGATCCTGCTGACCTCACCAAATCTGATGCTCTGCTTTCAAGGCATCAGGAATGTTGAAGTGAGGGTCAATGAATTCCATAGATGTTTTGGGATAAATGGAATCACTGATAACACCCATCTTTATTAGGGTAGTTTTTGATATTTTGCTATAACTTGAGAACTTGAGAAATCATCTGTTCATGTAGGTCAAGGGTTGGCAAACTTTGGCCTGAGGGCCAAATCTGACTGTCACTTTGCAAGCTAAGAGTGTTTTAAAAATGTTTTTACATGGTTGCATTTTAAATGGTCATATAACTACTTAAGTAATAGCCTCCATTTTCCCTCAGCTTGCAAAGACTGAAATATTATCTAGTCCTCTACAGAAAAAGTGTGCTGACCCCTGGTTTAAATGAAGAAAATGAGGTTCAGAGAGGCCAAGTAAGTTGCCCAAGATTCATTTTCAGGGTCGAATGAATGCTTTTCCCACAACATGTGAAATTTTTTACGTTTTCTTTTTGGGTTACACGCACAAGTGGTTTTTTTCTCCCTTATTTTTAGGTGGGATGTACAGTAATAACATGGCGGGGGGGAGGGAAACACAGAAAGTTACAAGCGCACGACCGGCAAACAAAAAAACCCCCAAAACCAAAAAAAAAAAAAACCCTACAAAAAAACCTCAAACAACAAAAAAAAAACCCCCACAAAAATGTCAGCAGTTCAAGACAGAAGGCATGTGGACGATGGGAGTCAGAGACACAGAATCTGAGTTTTGGTCTCACCTTCTGTTAGCTTTGTGACTTTTCAAATTATTTAATCTCTCTGAACCTTAGTTTTGTCCTCTGTAAAAAGACTATTCTGCCTTCCCTCAATGGCTGCTGGGGTGCTGAAATGAGGGGGTGAACAGGAGAGCACTTGGTCAACTGCAAAGCACCACCCATACCATTCATGCTTGTTACAGTGATCAGTGGGCTCTTATTATCCAGATTCTTGACTTACGTTCACATAACTCGCATTAATATAATCTTCATTTCCCTGCAATAATACCCGGGTGGTGTCATCTGTGGGGGAGAAACAAATTTACCAATTATCCTGAGCATTATTTTTATCGGACCAAGGAAACAAGAGTTCAGTCCCCAACCCCATCCACAGCTTTGCCTCATTAGCATAAACACTATTCCCCAACTGTTCAGAGTCGAAATGGCGGCATTAAAAATGGTGGTGTTTACAGACACACTGAAAATCGTTCCAGAATACCAGACAATCTGTGTTAAAAAGGGAAACATTATCTCAGCGTGTTGGGGGTGGGGGGTGGGGGAGAGAAGGAAGCATTCACACCGGGTACTCACAAGGCAGCACATCTTTATATCGGTTTTTGTCCAAATTTTGAGGCAGCTTTGCAAACGTGATGGCCAGACCGGGCTTCTTTCTGTAGAGTTGCTACATAACAAATACAGAAGTGGGGGAGAAAAAAACAAACAAACAAAAAAACCAACCTTGCAAAAAACAGCTATGGAGGGAGCATGGAAACATACTTTTAACAATAAAGTCTACCACCTGTGGCACTAAATCTTAACATTTAAAAGTGATTAGGTGCTATGTTTTAAAAGAAAACTCTTCCCAATAAAAAATTCTACAATCCCATGAGAAACTGACTAAACTCACTAATTTTTTTTTTTTAACATGAAGATCTTTGGGGGGAAAAAAAGTCACAGGAAGGGGTCTGAGTCATAGATAATGGATCATGGTAAGTAAAATCTTGTCTTTTTGACAGTTATTTGACAAATGATAAAAGCAAGTCGAGAAAGAAAAGAATTCTGACTCAAAGTTCAATGGAAACCATTTATATTAGTCTAAAAACATTTCTCTCCAGTTCAATGGAGTGAACCGGGTTCTTAGCTGAACAACAAGAGCATTTCATTCATCTTCTCAGAAGTATGTTTGCACAGTAAAAACATTTCTTCCAATACGTAGTAAACTTCATTTAAGAGGTATCTTTGCTGTACAATATAATAACTAGCAAAAAATCCAATTAAGCCATCTTTGCACACCTATAAGACCCTATTACATGTTTGTGCAGTGCCTGATGTGATTCTGACAACGGTTGTGTGAGAGGTACTAAGAGGACCCTTCTTTTGCAAGCAAGGAGGAGAGATTAAATACCTTGGCTCACAATCACCAACGGGAGGCTGAATTCAGATCTGACTCAATGCTAGAGTTTTCTCTTCCTTTGAGAACACTCCACTGAGGTATGACTGTCATGTAAAAAGTGGTACATATTTAATGTACACAACTTGATGAGTCCGGGGATAAGTATACACCAGGGAAACCCCACGAAGACCACAGACACATCCATTCCTTCCCAGTTTCCTCCTGCCCTAGAGTTTTTTCATACAACTGTTTCTCACACTTTGAGCTAGAGAGTGAAATACTAGTCACTGTGGTTTTATGAAAGTTTACAAACAATACAACTTTTTCTCAATGTTGGAAGCAACCTTTTCTTCCCTTAGAATATCTGGGAAATTCAGACTAGTATAAAGAAAAAAAATTATCAGTAATTTCACAAACCCAAGGGAACCCTTTTCACATTTTTTTCTCCAGTTTTCTATGTATACAAATAAACATAAGTACACATATAAACAGAGAAGACACAGATGTACATTTTTAAAAACAAAAAATAAGACTGAATTACAAATTAGCATTTCCTATATTATGTTCTATGGAACCCCAGTGTTTTGAAAGATACTAATAGGTATTCCTTAGAATGTTTCAAGGTCAGGGGCACGTGGGTGCCTCAGTCACTTAAGCATCTGACTTCAGCTCAAGTCATGATCTCATAGTTCGCGAGTTCAAGCCCCGTGTCAGGCTCTGAGCTCAGAGCCTGGAGCCTACTTCGGATTCTGTGTCTCCCTCTCTCTCTGCCCTTCCCCTCGTGCTCTCTCTCTCTCTCCCTCTCAAAAATAAGTAAACATTAAAAAGTTTCAAGGTCAGAGAAATTTGGAAAATATAAGCCATCGTATGTTCTATGAATCTCCAAGAAGCTCAACCCTGCAGTACTTAAGCTTATTTAATTCTGATTAGCTAAGCATTTCTCAAGCTAATTTGGCCATGGAGGACCTCACATCCCATAAGAAGTATTCTGGGAAATACTACCATAATTTTGAAGCCTGAAGCCTGTTTTTTCCTACTTATTATAGAGTGTCTAGGTCCTTGTGCCATTAATTATTCTAAATATTCTCTACATAAAATGATTTTTACTGGATCATAGTTTCTCATAACTTAACTTTTACTCTACTTTTGATTAGGGGGTTTTCAATGTTTTTACTCATAAACTTTTAGAAGAATTAGTATATCAAAACATATTTTTATGGATTTTGATACATACAATCAAGTTGCCCTACAGGTGTGTATGAGAATTGCTAATCCACTAAATTGCGGCCAAATCATCAACTAAAAGGTGTTTGCAATTTGAATAAGAAGGCTGGACAGTAGTTTCCCCCCAATATTTTTGCAACTTGTATTTTTTGTTGTGTAAATTGGCCTCTGTGAATCTGTTTTCCTCTTATTGGTTCTTTTTTTTTTTTTTTTTAAGTCTATTTATTTATTTTGGGAGAGAGAGAGAGAGTGCAAGTGGGAGAGGGGTGGAGAGAGAAAGACTGAGACATCAGCCCAGACTTTGATATGGGGCTCGGACCTATGAACTGTGAAATCATGACCTGAGCCAAAGTTGGATGTTTAACCGATAGGGCTAACCAGGCACCCCTCTTTTTTTCTTTTTAATTAAATAAACAAACTGCATAGCAATCATTAGGAGAAAATTAGCATCAAGATTTTTGGCAACAACAATTGTGTCATGTCTTATATGTTTACCAAATGTTTAGAATTTGCAATCTCTCCTGCAGCTCAGCTACTGATCTTCACAATTTCAGTTTGTAACAAAAAGCCCCTGAATTATTATTATTATTTTTTTTTTTTGAGAGAGCCTGAGAGTTCACCCATGTGCTTGAGCGAAGGAGGGGCAGAAGAACAGAAGGGGTGAGGGAGAAGGAGAGGAAGAGAAAGAGAGAATATCTTAAGCAGGCTCCACGCAGTACTTGATCTCAGGACTGTGGCATCATGACCTGTGCCAAAGTCAAGAGTCAGCCACTCAGCCCACTGAGCCACCCAGGTGCCCTACCAGTGAACAACTTCTCAAAGGTCTGACAGCTTTAATGGACAGAGAGCATTCTAGAAATAAATTCAGGATTTACTGGAAGGTTTGGTTTGATACCGTAAGGAAAATATCTGAGTCAAATTTCCCCAAATGACATTTTGGTTCTGACTAACTGCATAGAGGTAAAATCCAATTAAGTGAATATAATCAGTAAAGCTAAGCCGGAGGTTCAAGGATTTTTTTTTTTTTTTTCCAAATAAAAGCATAAATGTAATCAACTTGAGATGGTCTAACAGAAAAGCACAGATCCAGCAAAAGGCTTTAATTACAATAAGTATATAAATGTATCTCAGCAGTAATGATCTGTTGATAAGATTGTCAAGGTACTAAAATAAAAAATAAAATAGCAGTGTTTAAACATTTTTAAATGTGCACTCCCCAGGCTTTATCTGACAGAAATGCATAAAGATACATATCAAAGAAATTTATCTACAGCAAAGCGTTTTTTTTTTTTTTATTAGAAAACTGGAAACAGTCTGAACATTTACCAACAGGGAGAGGTATTGACTTAAATTATGGTACAGTCATACCACAAAATTATGTGCAATAAAAAGATTAAACTACAGGTTTGGGAAGATATTCATTCACCTATTCTGAAGAATGCAAGTTATAAGGGCACCTGGCTAGCTTAGTTAGTAGAGCAAGAGACTCTTGGTCTCAGGGTTGTGAGTTCAACCCCCATGTTGGGTGTAGAGAGCACTTTAAAATAAAATCTTGGGGCGCCTAGGTGGCTCAGTCAGTTAAGTGTCCGGCTTTCACTCAGGTCATGATCTCGTGGTTCTTGAGTTCGAGCCCCACGTTGGGCTCTGTGCTGACAATTCACAGCCTGGAGCCTGTGTCAGATCCCGTGTCTTCCTCTCTCTCTGCCCCTTCCCCAATCGCATGCTCTCTCTCTCAAAAATAAACATTAAGAAAAATCTGTTTAAATCTTAAAAAAAAGTAATGCAAGTTACAGAATACAGTGGTGATCCCTTTTATATACAACAGCACACACACATGTGTATAATGTATATGTGTGTGCACTTGTGTATATAACACATCTCGGCATGAGCACTGGAACAAGTATGGAAGGACAGGCATCAGATTGTTATTTGTAAATAGTAACAAAGAGGAAGAAGCTAAAGAATATGGGAGTCAGGAGATAATTCTACTTTGGCTATTTCTAAATTACTTGAATTATTACAATGCAAATTATTTCTTAAATTCAAATGACTGAGAAAAAAACCAGAAGAAATGTACACATAAAATTAAATTCTACAAAAAGCTGGGTGAACAGGGATATGATTTTTGGGGCCTTTAGAAAGCACAACACACTCATATTCATGTCTGCCTTGCAAGGTGAGCACTGAGCCCTAATTCTGCTAAACTGCTTCAGTTCTAGTTTCTGAAGGTGTTAAGAGTTGGGTTTTTGGTTTCCTTTACTTTATTGACTTTTTCTCCAGATCTTGTGAGCTACTCAGCAGGCTATGACAACACTACTTGGAGAAGGGTGGTTCAGAGTAGAAAGTGAGATGCTGGAAACCCATGTAGATCTTTCTGGAAGGCTCATGGACAGAGGGAAAGGAATTAAAGACCATCAGCCGTAATTAAGACAAGGCTCTTTCAAGAACTACTCATTGTAAAAATATGCTTGGCTTTGGTTATTCCCAGGCTAAAGGTGTGTGAGGTGGGCAAGAGCTCCCAGTTACAGACCCTGGCAATTCTGCCTTAGAATGAGAGGGGCGGGGAGGCTGGAGAAAGAGTCCCAGGGACAGATGGTTAGAAGATCACTTAGTTTTATTAAAAACTATTGATTTTTAAGTCCTAAAGTGCTTTGGTCTCATCAGAGTGTAGTTCTAAAAAGCTGTGAAACTTAGGGCTAAAAATTATAAAAAATCAGCTGAGAAAGGGTTGTTCTGGAACAACCGTATTTAAATTAGTGCCTACATCACTGGCTCTAGCTTCCAAAGACAGAAAGTGGCACAGCAGAGGCTGGACCTCTCTAGTGCCGTACCGCTGGGGTGGGTAAGATGACACAGTTTTCCCATTTAAACATTTCTTCTTCGAAAAAGTCTTCTAATATTAGAGAGAGGGTATCAGGAGAGGACTCTGATCTCTTCAGACTTCTGGCCCAACCACAGATGTGAAATCTGGTCACAATCCTCAGATGAAGTGTTTGGACACTTAATGGGCTCCGACCCTGGTGGATGCTGGCAAGGCCCCACACAGGGGAAGCAAGCATTCTATCACCCAGAGAAAGGGAGAATTCCTGGAGGCTGAGAACCCAAGGGAGGCAGAAGGAAAAGGAAAAGACAGGGAAAAAAAAAAAGGAGGGGGAGCTGAAGGGGCAATAGGTAAGGAGAGATCAAACAGTAGAAAGACTCCCTTTCAGGGAGCCTGGGTGGCTCAGTGAATTAAGCATTTGACTTGGGTTCAGGTCATGATCTCACAGTTTGCGAGTCTGACCCCTGCATCAGGTGCTCTGCTGTCAGCATGGAGCCCGCTTCGGATCCTCTGTCCCCCCTCTTCCTTTCCCTCTCCCCCACGTGCACTCGCTGTATCTCTCTCACAATAAATACACTTTAAAAAAACAAGAAAGGGGCGCCTGGGTGGCTCAGTCAGTTGGGTGTCCGACTTCGGGTCAGGTTGTGATCTCACAGCTCGTGGGTTTGAGCCCTGCGTCTGGCTCCGTGCTGACAGCTCAGAGCCTGAAGTCTGCTTTGGATTCTGTGTGTGTCTCTATCTCTGTCTCTCCCCAACTTGCATTTTGTCTCTCTCTCTCTCTCTCTCTCTCAAAAATAAATAAACATTAAAACAAAATTAAAAAAAAAAAAAAAGACTCCCTTTCATGGCTTCAGCAATGACCGGGATCTACTGGAAGGCAAGGACTTTCCAAACAGCTGCTTACAGCCTACTTCCTGCATCAAGCACCCAACTGTGGTCTTCATGAAGGCAGGCGTCTTGTTTGCTGAGTTCATCACCATAAACCCTAGGCCAGCACTGCACCTGGCACAAAGTGCGTGTTCAGTCACCATTTGTAGAGTGAAGGAACAACGGATCTGCAGCTTTGAACAAAGGGTGCAAACCACCGAGGAAAGCCTGACAAGGGGTGTCATGGAGCCATACAATTAAGATAAGAGCAACTCATTTTCCATGAGGGCCTTGAGAGGCTGTTTCCCCAGTAGCACTTTGTAGACCTAATTTACTACTCAGGGGCAGTCCGTCTACACCGGGGACTTTCCCTTTCCCTTGTACCTGACCCAGTCAGAGGGCAAGGGATGCTGGAGGGGACCTGGAACCTCCTTCTACATTCCTATGAGGGTTTGCTGAAATAAACTAACACGACTGCTAGTGATTTGACGACCTTCAATAGTGCCACTTTATTAACTTTATTTAATTAGAGAGAGAGACAACACACGTGGGTGAGCAAGTGTGGGAGGGGCAGAGAGAGAGGCGGGGACAGAGGATCCAAAGTGGTCTCTGGGCCGACAGATAGCAGAGAGCCCAATGTGGGGCTCAAACTCACTATGAGATCATGACCTGATCATAACCAACTAGGCCACCCAGGTGCCCCAATAGTGCTACTTAAAAAAATTTTTTTTAATATTTATTTTTGAGACAGAGAGATAGAGTACGAGTGGGGGAGGGGACAGAGAGAGACAGAGACAGAGAGAGAGAGAGAGAGAGAGAGAGAGAGAGAGAGAGAGAGGAAGACACAGAATCCTTATCAGGCTCCAAGCTCTGAGCTGTCAGCACAGAGCCCAAGGTGGGGCTCAAACTCACGAACTGTGAGATCATGACCTGAGCCAAAGTCAGACGCTTAACCGACTGAGCCACACAGGTGTCCCTTAGCAAAAAAATTTTTTTAATGTTTATTTTTGAGAGAGAGAGAGAGAGAGACAGCGTGAGTGGGGGAGGGGCAGAGAGAGAGGGAGACACAGAATCTGAGCTGTCAGCACAGAGCCCAACGTAGGGCTTGAACTCACAAACCGTGAGATCATGACCTGAGCAGATAGTCGGACACCCTACTGACTGAGCCACCCAGGCGCCCCCCAATAGTGCTACTTTAAATACACAGTCCCAGATGCAGATCCCACCCTTTGGGATCAGGTATTCTTTCATACATAAATACATGATAATAAACTGGGGTACCCCTTCCTTTAAATGGGCATCTGGCATTTGAAATGTGAAGCCCTCACACCTGCTCCTGCTATTTCACACATCACAGAATACTTTCCTTAAAGAAGAAAAAAAAAAAAACTATCCGGAAAAATTCTTACATGCTTTTTTCTAAGGTATGAATTCTAATCTTGAAGGTATAATTGCCTTCACTAATTTCTACGTGTGTCAATTTAAACCTCTCATTAAGTCTTCAGCTACCTTGGTCCTTCCAAATCAACTTTTATAGTAATCACAGGAGCCAGTGAGTCACTTGTTTTGACACCACTGGATGTTTCCTCTAAGGGCGATGTAGGAGGGAGTTCAGGAAAAAAGGGTTAGGAGAGAGAGGAAGACGGGTTCCGGCTTTGGTAAAGGAGGAAAGCGAGGTGGGATGGGTGGGGTATCTGAGCCGGACATGGTCTCTGGTGGAGTGTTGTAGATGCTGCCCTTACCAGCGTGGAGAGGGCCGGAGGACAGATGTTCATTTCCGATCAACCCCACCCCAAAAGCCTCTGAATAAGTCTTAACTGGACAAGGAGGCAGGGAAGTTGCAGGTCACCTGGTCACTGGATGAGGATGGGCACAACTGTCCTTAGCTGGGAAGCTGGTTCTCAAAGGACACCCCTTCCCTTGCTTACACAGAAAGGCCAACTCAGGGAAAGCATGAAATGAGCCACAAATTTTATTCAGGAAGGAATGAACCTGGGGCAGACTTAATGAGTTCCTTAATGAAAGACATCCTGGAGGTGGTGAAAGACTGGGGGCCTTGCGAACCCCAAATCTTCTCCTTTACATGAGACAGAGTGACACCCTACCTTGGCTGAACCAGGTAGAGTATTCAGGCAGTTTGATGCCAATCGGTCACACAGAGTAGCTCAGGCGGTGTAGCTCCCAGAGGGAAGGGCTCAGACTGGGGGCTGGGTGAGCAGCTGGCTGGCACCCGGCAGTGGTGAGTTCTGACACTAACTAGGCTTTAACACAGATTCTAATCTGACCTCTATCCAGCAACCAGCTATTTGACACAAGGCAAGTCCCCAACCCCCAAGTCTCATTTTCTCCGTCTACAAAGGCGTGATCCTAAAGTTGTGAGAATCAACAGAGACAACATATGTGAAATACACTTGGCAGATTCCAAAGTGCTACCGAAATGCTAATTATCATTAAGCGCGATTTTATTACAGCTGGGACCACATGCTCTCTGGAACACATTAGCAATTGTTTACCAAAAGCCATGGGAGGGATGGGGAATCCCCTAATGAAAAAATTCTTCAAAACGAGCTTTGTGAAAACCAGCTAGCCATCACAGGAGGGGTTCCATCTATGGTCCAGCTCCCCCAGGGCAGGCCCTTGGCAACATGGACTGGGGAGCATGGGCACCTGCTAGGGACCAGCCTCTTCTTTCTGCTTCCGTCCAGAGCACAGCCCCCATTAGACATGCTGATGGTACTGGAGGAACAGGTGGAAAAACCAGAACAGCCAAGACTCTGGAGTTAGACACCCCAGCCTTCCAAGCCCAGCCGACACCACCACTTCCTGTACGGAGACTGAGTATGTTTTTTTAGAAATAATAATAGTTGTTACTTTTTATCGCATCCTTAGCATGTGCTAAACAACGCACTGAGCATTTATCTCATCGAACACTTACAACCAACCCATGAGCTACCCAATTTAGAGCTGGGGAAGTAGAGGGCACAGAGAGGTAAAGGGACGTACCACCTGAGGTCACACAGGAAGTGAGTGACAGACCCAGGATTTAAAGTCTGCCTCTGTGTGGCTAGATTGCTTCTCAGATCTCTCCTAGCTCTGATGCCATACTATACGGAAAACAAGCCCCACACATAGACAGCACTTTTTCCAAACGCTGTACAGCTGTTCAGAGAACAAGCTCCTGAGTGAGCCTGTCGGATTCCAATCAGGCTGAACCATTTACTGTGCACTAAGCTCTCTGAGATCTGATCCTTCATCTACACAGTGGGGATAACAGTTCTGTGAGGTGGGGCACATAAAGCATGTGCCACATACTAAGTGCTCAATTAAAGGTTTCCCTTTGTAGTGATTTCCTGTCTGATCTGGCTTCCTTGAGCATCCCTCCACTCTAGCAGCTGTGGGAGACATCTCCTCCACCCCCCCCCCCCCCGCCATAACCTGGACTGTTACATTACTTTCCACACTCTAGGGCTCCTTGGGGGGCAGTGTGGGGAGACCGAAGAGGCAGGGCTCCATGTACCCCACCAGCTCCATCACAGAGCAGCTCTGGTGTTCTCTCTTCTGCAAAAGATATTAGTTACAAAGATGGTTTCCTTACTCAATTTCTAGAAAATATATAAATGAAGTGTGTAGATACTAAACTTTAACCCTAAGATTTCTGTGTTCTCCATTCCTCATGCTACAGTCCAACTCTACACCCTATATACCCACTTCGGGCGGTAACAGTGGTACAGGGGTTCTGGTACAATCTCTTCTCTGTCGTCCCTTAGGTCACCTTGTGCACTAAATCCTCCTGCGGATCTTGTGCAGAGCAGCAGCACCTAGTAGGGCTGACCCAGCAGCTGTGGGCGGGGCCCCACTTAACATGTTCCTCAGGCCACATGCAGGTGGTGAGGGTATCACCCTTGGAGAGACACTCCTCAGAACGACAGGATAGTGGGTACTTCTCACTCAAGTATTTATAAACTTCTTAGTGAAGTTCAGTGAACAGCATGTAAGGAAGATCTTCTGTGGGATTCCCATATGAATAACGAAAGTGGAGGCAGCTGAGTGGAGGGGGTTTTCTGGAGCACGGTTTCAGAACCACAGTCAAGCTCTTGTTCCCTCTTTGGGAGCCCACAGTGCCTCCTTGTGGACAATCTGATCAGGGACAAATGGTGCGCACTGGAAGGACTTCCATCGCCTGGAGACTCTCCCAGGACTCTGTTGCATTGCTCAACTCAGGGAGGCCTGTTTCCCTGTGCTACCTGACACCTTAGGAACTTAGTCTGCACTCAGGCTGTGACCTTCTTGGAACGACCTTCCCTCCACACTTAATCCCACCCATTCTCTATCAATATATCTCACCCCAGAGGACCTCCAGGAACCCCCTTACCTCTAGTTCCTACAGAGCATACATCCTACATAAGGAAAGCTTGTCCTATCTTGGTCTTTAGTGGTTTCTGGGACTCATGATACATCCCCCAAATATTAGACCGTAAGCTCCTTGGGACCAGAAACCCTCCCTTCCCCTCATTGTGCTCCTGATCTAGTGGTTTCGGCACATGGTAAATACCTAATATACGCTTGCTGAAATGAATGAAATACCTAATATACGCTTGCTGAATGAATCAATGCCTCCATGGTGCCCCCCCCCCCCTTCCCATCCCCTCCAATGCCCAATACAAATAAAACCCATATTCTGTAACTGGCTTTTACCTTCTCCTTGTTTCAATTATTTTGGAGAGGGTTTTAAAATGTTGAGTTTTACAGTGTTTAAAATGTATATTTCAATTTTGAACTTAAGCCAATAGAGCCTCTTGCAGGACACTGGAAAAAAGGGCTATTTCTCTTTGTAGATACTCAGTATATATCTATCACTTCTACCCAAGTAATTAGATTATTCCTACTCTCTTACCCAGCTTTCATTTCCACACAATAGGGAGCTATATTTTGTTTTCCAGGGTGGGGTCAATTATCATCACCTTTCACTTGTGGGTTTTTATTTTCTACTGTTGTTCAGATACACACTGCTCTAATAATCTATTTTATTTACATTCTATTCCTTATACCATCATAAACTTTTCTTTTGCTTAAGTCTCTTCACTTTGCATTCTTTCCTGTTTCGTGTTCACATTACTCAAGCTTTCCTGAGTCAATATGCGATCACATGCATTTGACAAACAAACTTCTTAGTTTTGCTTCTGTGACTTTTCCCTTG
This sequence comes from Puma concolor, assembly GCF_028749965.1. Classification (NCBI taxonomy): domain Eukaryota; kingdom Metazoa; phylum Chordata; class Mammalia; order Carnivora; family Felidae; genus Puma; species Puma concolor. The sequence continues at coordinate 70,893,967 of NC_141679.1, forward strand.
CTATGGCTGACTTGTGCTTTTGAATCTGATCTGGGACTCTTTCCTAATTTGTGAATCCAGACTGTGTATGTTGTCGTTAATCATGATCTATTTTCTTTTATTTTTTTTAAGATTTTAATTTTAAAGTTTATTTATTTTGAGAGGGAAGAATGGGGGAGGGGCAGAGAGCGAGAGGGAGACAGAGAATTCCAAGTGGGCTCCACACTGTCAGAGGGGAGCCCACTCAGGGCTTGATCTCATGAACCATGAGATCATGACCTGAGCCAAAATCAAGAGTCAGACGCTTAACCGACTGAGCCACCCAGGCACTTCTTAAAGATTTTAATTTTTCTAATATTTATTTATTTTTGAGAGAGAGAGAGAGAGAGTTTGTGTGTATGTGTGAGCGGGGAAGGGGCAGAGAGAGAGGAAGGCACAAAATCTGAAGCAGGCTCCACGCTCTGAGCTGTCTGCATAGAGCCTGACGTGGGGCTTGAACCCAAGAACCATGAGATCATGACCTGAGCCAAAGTTGGATACTCAACTCACTGAGTCACCCAGGTACCCCTTAAAGATTTTATTTTTAAATAATATCCACACCTGACATGGGACTTGAACTCACAACCCCAAGATCAAGAGTTGTATGCTCTACTGACTGAGCTAGCCAGGCACCCCCTATTTTCTCATAACGGTCTACTTTAGGCTTCTTTGTGCTCTTCTGTTTAATTGCATGAACTCCTCTTCTTCTACTTCTAACAAATGTGGAAGATAAACACATTCCATTTTCACTCTGTTAGTGATCAATACAACGGACTTAAAAGCCAAATCTCCTTTGTTTCTGCCCTGTTCTGTGGGGGCTCTGCATGTGTCTTTGTCAATGGTCTCAATTCTGTGATTCGAGGCCCCTCCTGGGGAAGGACGACAGGGTCTGACTCTGTTCCTACTCCTGTTCACACAGGTCCAGGGGACTTGGGCAGGCCAGCCACTCTGCCTTCCTGGGATGACACGACCTGCTCCGAACTACGGAGGGGGTCTGCTGGGGTCAGGGATGGCCTTCTCCACCACCCCTCCGGGGCTCACTCACACTGCCTCTCCAGCACCTTCTCCTGCTGTGTGTTTCAAGCTTTTGTGTTGGCAGCTAAATACGCTCAGAGTCCCTCCTCCTCGATTCCTGACATGATTCTCCATGACTACCGAGTGTTACTAGATAAGAGGGTGAGGTAGAGTTCAGCAATAGCTGTGGTCCTATCCCCTGCCTTCCAGGCCTGCTCTGCCACCCTGCCCTCGGAGCTCTGCCTGTGTTCCCACCATGAGCTCAGGCCGCCTGGTGACTCAGATGACTCAGCAGCCACTGAGCAGCCCATCGAGGCATTGAGGCCCGGGCCCAGGCCTCAGCCCTCATGGTCTCTTACCTCAAACTGGATCAGCACTGTCCCGCTTTCAAGGCCCTTCTTTAGCTGTTCCATGGATCCCTCCAAGGTGTCCCCACCCTCCGGACAAGTGGGGAAAATGGCCTCTGGGAAAAGCGGGTTCAGTTCATCTTCAGATCTGATGTCAGTGAATGAGTGGACAGCTGTAATGGACAAGAAAGAGGGTATCTGGCAGGGGCAGAACACTCTCGCTGATCCGTTTCCTCAAAAAAAATTATACTTATGACACCTGAATGCAGATAGTTTAAAACAGCTAATTAAGTGATTAAGCACATGGTAATCATTTTCACCAAAGACACCACTTCTTGAGTGATTCAGTGAGTGCTAATTATACAAAATGACATACTAATCTTTCTGGCTAGTTTTAAATGATGGCGTTTTGTACTCAGAGCCTTTTGACAAAGGTAGGAGAAAGGGAAAGAATGTTCTCTCTGACCTGGTTATTCTTCCACCTATCTCTTCTCTCCCCCACTTCTTTCTCAGGTCCTTTTCATTTACTCCCTTAAAACATGCATTTTTCCTGGATACACTATGACAGCACTGTCCCACGGAGTCCGGCAACCTCTACCTCAAGGACATTTTTAGGTAGGAGGCTCCTAAATACATTTATTACTAAATGTATCTAGTCCTAACACCTCCCACGGGTTTGGTCCTCCCTCTTCAGTACAAATTCTCCCTTCACATCAGACTTGTATGGGTAAAGACAAACCAAGTCCCCTCCCAACCCTACCCCCCACACTAACTTCCTGTCCACTCTCACATGCCTCCTTCTGTCCGTCGTCACTTTCTTCTCTGATCTCCCAAAATGGAAACTTTGGGATCATCTCTGAGTTTTCCCTTTCCACCCAAGGAAGTCACTCCCTTACTCAAAAACCTTCAGTGGCTCCCCATTGCCTTCAGGACAATAAGAAAGGAGAAGGAGAACAACGTCTGCATTTGCCCACATTGTCGAACCGAATGCTGGACCAGCTGCCACGGTCCCCATTTTACAGATGAGGAAATCGACCATCAGGCTAAAGAAGTTGTCCAAAGTGTCCAAAGCGTCAGACTCTTCGGGGCAGGTGGAGGCGGGAGGACACAAAGGAGTCCAGTCAGTCCACATCTCTCTGATCCGAAACACCACATTCTTTTCACAGACCAGGGAAGCGTAGCTCTTCTGCTGTTTTGTGAGGATGTGATTTGTTTTTTTTTTTTTTTTTTTTTTTTAAATTTTTTTTTTCAACGTTTTTATTTATTTTTGGGACAGAGAGAGACAGAGCATGAGCGGGGGAGGGGCAGAGAGAGAGGGAGACACAGAATCGGAAACAGGCTCCAGGCTCCGAGCCATCAGCCCAGAGCCTGACGCGGGGCTCGAACTCCCGGACCGCGAGATCGTGACCTGGTTGAAGTCGGACGCTTAACCGACTGCGCCACCCAGGCGCCCCAGGATGTGATTTGTTTGATCTGCTACTCCCTGTGCTGTTTATTTTTCTTTCATCAATTCATTTTTACTTCTATGTTTACTTTTATTTGAGAGAGAGCAAGAAAGAGACAGGGAGAGAGAGAGAGAGAGACAGACACGAGCAGGGGAGGGGCAGAGAGAGAGAGGGAGGGAGAGAGGGAGAGAGAGAGAATTCCAAGCAGGCTCTGCACGGTCAGCGTGGAGCCTGATGTGGGGCTTGAACTCACGAACCTCGAGATCATGGCCTGAGCGGAAATCAAGAGTGCCAACCAGTGGCACTGCCCTTTTATCTCTAAGAGTCTACAAACATCCATCTTCTGCCTCTCAAACCAGTGCCAGCTTCTCAAACCGGGCTGGTGGAGGATTCCCCTCCCCGGCTGGCCAGAGTACTGAAGTGCTGCCCCCTGTGGTGGCCAGCATGCCCGGGGGCATCGTGTGAGAAGGCGTACCCCCAATCACTGGATACCTTGGTTTCCTGCCATGCAGCCTTCACAGTCATGGGCCGAGGGGCAACTTAACCTCTCCGGACGAGGTTTCCTCATTCCCTCACTTGGAGATGTCATACAGACCCTACAAAAGTGTTATGTAAAGCAGTTTACACAGTGCAAGGCCCTTTGCTGGTGTGGCACAGACATCAGCTACTATCACTCCTGAACACCTGCTGCGGCTGGGCGTGGCATCGGGGTTCAGTGGGGATGGGCCAGTTGTGGGGGGGGGGGCGGTGGGGAGGGATCTGGAGTGATCCGGTAAGGCCTCCCAGAGGAGGAGGGATGAGAGCTGGCAGGGCACAGCTCTGGGCTTGGAGATGTAAGGGGACAGAGGGAAAGCAGGTGTGCGGGGGTCTAGGGCTGTGCCTACATCTGTGCTGCCGGAACACAGATGTGTGGCCAGGGCTTTGAGTCACACATTCCATTCACCGTCAGTATTTTAGAACTGGGCAGAAGGATTCAAGGACTCGGCTTACTGTTTAACAACAACAACAACAACAACAACAGTAATGGTATTCAACAGAGGCCATCCTTCAAGCGCCTACCAGGCATCAGGAAGCATCCTATTGCTTTCCAAGGATAAGCATTTCATCTTCAAAAGAACCCCGTGATGGAGTGATTTATTATCACCCTTATTTTACATCAGAGGGAACGGAGGCACAGACTGGGTAAGAAGGTCCCTCAACCCAGGAGAGGTGGAGGTAGGATCACTCTGAGACAGCCAGGCTCCTGCCTGACTCTACTTTACTGACTTAAACAGAACCTGACCCTTTGCTCCCTGACCCCAAATGCAAACATCTGGCGGGCGGGGGGGGGGGGAGGGGAGGGCGCAGGCAGCAAAGAGAGGTGCAGGATGTGGGGGAGCCAGCCTGGAAGAAATCAGGGCTCAGGTCCTGTACCGAGGGGGTGGGTAGGTCCCACCTACTTCCAGAGGACTGGCCAGGAGGGGCTGGGCCCCCCGTGGGCAGAGCCTCACATTTCTCAAGTGAGAAGTCCCATCTCCTGGTTCTTGATTTTCCCATGTTGGCTACAAGGCTCAACATTTTCTTGTTTTTAAAAAAAAATTTTTTTTAACGTTTATTTTTGAGACAGAGAGAGACAGAGCATGAACAGGGGAGGGTCAGAGAGACAGAGGGAGACACAGAATCTGAAACAGGCTCCAGGATCTGAGCTGTCAGCACAGAGCCCGACACGGGGCTTGAACTCACGAACCGCGAGATCATGACCTGAGCCAAAGTCGGACGCTTAACTGACTGAGCCACCCAGGCGCCCTAGGCTCAACATTTTCAAAACCACAAAATGGGTCGGAGAGGGCCCTGCTTTGCGAAGGCCCCGCGGTTCCTCTCCTGTGGTGGCAGTTACCTTTCCTCCTGATCACCAGGGCCAGCTCCCGCGTGTGGGACTCCCGGCTGGCTTTGATGAACATCACCACTTGGTCATGGGTGTGTTCTGAGATGTCCCGGCCATTGATTAACACAATTTGATCCCCTTCGTTCAGCTTAGGAATGCAGGTGTCCGCCTGGGTGGAGAGGAAAAGCGAGTTTCTTCAGTTATCATAACACAATCCTCAAGGGTAGAACGCAGATGCTCTCGGAGCCCAAACACTTAAGACCACGTTCAAGTTCTTTTCTCCCTCGGGGACGACTGCCACTATGTTTATATCCACTACTAGGCTGACATGGTCGCTGGTTGTGGGATTCGAAAAAGATGCTGGTCACAACGTAAGCTATTGCAGCATTTTCAGAATAAGGCTACGGCAATTACTGAAGCCCCTTCTCTCTGGTAGCCAACCTTCACTTAAGTACTGTAACGTACTGTGAGGCTCCTGATCTTTTGTTTTCTTGATGTGCTGTTAGAAAATGATCTGTCAGTTGAAAGTATTGGTCTATCTTGCATCGGAGAAACAATGTAACACCAAAGGCAGAAGCTAGCACGCAGAGAAGCAGCACACTGGCTAGTGTAGGAATGGAGACCCTCTAAATTCAAAGAGGCCATAACAGTAAGAAAAAGTAAACTACAGGCTTAAGGACCACTTAAGAGTAAAACTTCCAAACCGGTACTTTCTTAGGAGACACAGCGACTCTTTGGTGCACCCTGTTCTAGAAAAAAAGCAAATGCTCTCCCGAGGAAGCCGAGACAGAAGGCAGAGGGCAGAGTGGTGGTGGTGGGATGGTGGGTCCATGTGCCCAGAGTGAGCAGGACAGCAAACTCTGTGCCTCAGTTTCCTTTTCTTGAGAGTACTGCTACATTTTAACGAGCACACCGATCACCCAGAGACCTCGGTAAAAATGCAGATTCTGGTTTAGGAGGTCTGGGGTAGGGCCTGAGATCCTGCATTTCTTTTTTTTTTTTTTTACGTTTATTTATTTTTGAGACAGAGAGAGACAGAGCATGAACGGGGGAGAGGCAGAGAGAGAGAAGGAGACACAGAATCGGAAGCAGGCTCCAGGCTCTGAGCCGTCAGCCCAGAGCCCGACGCGGGGCTCGAACTCACGGACCGTGAGATCGTGACCCGAGCTGAAGTCGGACGCTTAGCCGACTGAGCCACCCAGGCGCCCCAGATCCTGCATTTCTAATGAGCTCCCAGGTAATGCTGGTGCTACACTGACCAGCAAAGTTCTGGGAAAAAAAACATGGATTCCATTCTTTCTTTCCATCTCTATGCATGCATTTACACACACTCTTTGTTGCTGGCAAAGAAGCAGGACACAGAAACAGAAATGTTAGATTCAACGGAAAAAAACATGTAGGAAATAATGAAATGTGTTAACTTACAGGTGACTCTGGGTTTATCCTTGATACCACAAGAGGCATCTTTTGATCCACTCCTCCCTATAAACGTGTTAAATTAAAAACAACAACAACAACAACACTTGAATAGCTCATAGCAACAAAGACTTGCAGACACAAGAGGGGCTCATACTTCACTTTAACCTATTCTAATCCCAGGGCTTGGCACTCTTTCAGCACACAAGGTTCCTGACCCCTTGGGGTCTAGTGGGGTAACCAGAAGCCTGCTCAGAAGCCTCTCGCTGCCATCACGAACTAAAGGTGTGCTCAGGTGTGCTTCCTTTTACAAAATGTAAACGTCCCCAGAGGGCTCTGCACGCACAGCCTTGAAGTGCTGTTGGAAAGGGAGCTTTCCGTGTAGCAGAGAAAAGCTGTAGAGACAGTCACAGGCTGTGAGGGCAGGGCCTCAGCAGGGTGCTGGGGTACAGGAAGGGGAGTGCCTGGTGGCAGCTGGGGCTTGGGCAGCAGGGACCACCTGCCCTCATTCTGCTCTAGAGCAGGGGTTAGTCAGCTTTGCCAAGGGCCAGAGGGGACATATTTTAGGTCTGGGAGAGAGGCCTCTGTCACAAGTGTTCAGCTCTGCCCGAGTGCCAAAGTAGCTGTAAACCGTTCGTAAATGAATGGGTATGTCCGTGTTCCAATGATACTTTATTTGCAAAAACAGATGGGATGTGGCTCGTGGGCCACAGTTTGCAGACCCGGCCTAAAAGCAGGCAGAGATGGGGAAAGGCTCTGTAAATGTTCCTCCAACTTGAACTGTTATTCTCTCTCACTGGCTTTAGTGATGCCGACAGGCTCCCTGAAAAACCCATCTTCTGGAGGCAGGTCTGCTTGCTGACTGTGTGTCATCTCCGAGCTTCGGTATACGCATTTATAAGATGGGTTCAAAAATACCAATTTCCCCGATTATAAGAACGCTATAAGGTGATATAAAGAAGTGCACAGCAAACACCAAGAACACAGTAGGTCCTTGGTGTCAGGCAGCTCTGGGGCCATATTAGAAAACTCCCCAGTTTCCTTAGATTAGACTGAGGCACGCAGCACACCCCTGGGGGAAGTTTAAAAGCCACCTAAAGACTGCTCCAGAGCATACAACTTCCTTATAAAGACACACAACATACCTTAAGATTAAATCCAAATTTTCCATCTTCGTCTGGCGTGATGCGGATCAAAACTAAGTAGCCATCACCATTATCATTCTGGAAAACGTTGCAAAAATGATCAACAATGTTACTTCTCTCTCCAGCTGGTGGTGAGGAGATATCTTCTTTTAGTTCTAACTACTTAAACTGCCCGAGAGGTGCCTTACGGCACAGGGAATCCTGGTTGGGTCACAGGACCCAAGCTCACCCACCTTGTCACAGTAGTACTGGCTGGAGTCCTCGGTGGAGCCCCCTTTGGTCACCCTGTGGAAGGCCTCTATGAACTGCTGATCGACGCCATCTGTTGAGCAGGAGCCTGGAGCGTTTGAAGATGGAGATACAGAACTGGATGACTTCTGGGTCAGGCAGCTTTGTGCTGGATTGTTCTCGGATAGACTCCTTCATCATGGGGAAGGAGGAGATATCTTAATAACTGGATTAACATTGTAGCAGAGCAAGCATTACTGGCTGTGGGGGCCTGGCATCCCAGGGCTGTCATGAGTTCCTGCACGCTCAGAAGCGCTCCAAAGGTCAACCCCAGGGCTCTGGCCCACCTGGGGTCCACTGGCTGCCCTTGCCCTCATCTGGCCTAAATATCATCACCTTTAGTTTTGGGGATAAGGGGCAGGAGGGGAGGGAGGATCCAGGAGCTGCTGAAAACTCAGCTCCCTTCCCAGCTGCGTTAGAAGGTGACAGGGAAACACGCCTGGCTACCCTGGTGGTTTAATTACCGGAGCTAACTCAGATGCATGTCTCCATTCCTTCTGAAAGCTTTCTCCTTCCATCTCATTCCTGCTGTTAGCTCTGCTTCAGTAGGACTCTTGGCTACCCCCCAAAAATGGGACTAACACTGCACATTCAAGACCATTTATATTAATCCTAGTTTGCATTATTTGCCTGTGACCTCCATTAATTGTCTCCAATGATATTTTCCTTTTTTTTTTCTCCAATCAACGTCCTCCCTCATCTTAGAGCTACACGGCCCAATATGGTAGCCACTAGTCACCTGCAGCTATTCAAATTTCAATGAAGATCTGGAAGTTCCTTGGTTGTATCAGTCACATCTCAAAAATGCTCAAGAGCCACATGTGGCTGGTGGCTCCTGTTTTGGACAACACAGTTACAGAACATTTCTATCATCACAGGAAGATCTCCTGGAAGTGATGTCTTAGAGAATTATAGACTGCTAGAATCAAACAGACCTCTGCAGTCCTCTGGTCCAACTCCCATTTCACGGATGAAGAAACTGGTCTAGACAGCTGACTGACTTGCCCACGGACACACAGCTTTCCCCTCACTTAACATACAGAAGCAGGTGGACCTGGGTGCCCGAGCATCTCTTTCTTCTCCAGGCCATGCCACGTCTGCTCTTAAGACTCCTTCCTCCCCACCCTCACCTCTCTAAGCTCACAGGGCCACAGGGAGAAACCATCTCAGCCGTCACCGTGTAGGACACTTGACTTCTCTGCATCACGCACACCCACACCATCCCCCTGCAGAGCCACATGCCTAGCGAGTGATGCCTTAAAATGCCTACAGAACGTAGGGTTTTCCTTACCTTCTACAGACTCTGCCACATTCTAACCTCATACAGATTTAAGTCATGAGAGAGGTGAGGAGACAAGGCATTCAGTGACACATAGTACACAAAAGACAGTTCCTGCTGTCTCTCACTAAAATTTTCTCTTAAACCCTTGTCTGTGGATTTTTCATTAAATCAGGGCTCCTCTGTTCCCTAGCAAGTTCAAATGATCTTACTTTAAATTTAAAATCTGTGTCATAGTCACACAATACTTCACCATCTCAACTTATGTGAATATAAAAATTCAGTGACAGAAATAACAGCTATATGCAAGCGAAGAGTTTGGCCTTATGGCTTTCGAGTTGCTGGGTGAGGGAAGGGTGCTATGGATGGCAAGGCATCTCAGACACAGGATATTTGGAAGTGAAGCTGTATACCAGTGGTAGATTTTCAGACTGAAATGAAAGAGACTTTAATTGAAACTTAAAAAAAAAAAAAGTTCCCCCCAAGTAGGGTAACTCAGCCAGTTTAACATTTACAAGAGCACCCCCTAGTGGCAAGAAGCGCAGCTGCTTGGCAGCTGCTAGACAAAAATCGAGCCAAACCCGGTTTAGGAAACACTATTTCCAGTTCTAGGGGTGGAGCTGAACCCTTAATATGAAGTTGCAAATAGCATACACTCTTCAAATGTTTGGAAGGCTCTAGAGGGTGACAGTGACAGAAAGGGTGAAGGGCATATAAACAAAAAACCAGAAGAGCCAGGTGACAGAGCAGAAGAGAACAGACTAATTTCAGTAAAATTCTAATTTTATATTCATTATATTTAATTTCTACATTTTGAATGTGTGGCTTGCATCATATAAAGTTTTAAAGTATTTTTCTTTTTCAGTATAAAATGTAACCGTCTACCTAACACAGCCCACAGTGCTAAAAATAATATATTCAAAGTCATTATGTGCCCAATCCTATTTTCTAAGTAGGGATGGAGGTTACTTTTAGAGAGCAATTTATTAAACATATGACAATTTTTTTGGCTGATCAACTATGTACAGACGTTCCCTGTAGGCTGCTGTAACGTTCTGCTCAGCGTGGAGGATGGACAGACAGATGGTGAGGAGGACATCAAACGAGAAGTAATGAGAAGGTGGCAGCTGGATACAGCACACGGAAGCCACGAGCGAAGATGCCAAACCAAGCGGGCTTTCTCCCTCCTTGGGGCAGGATGTGAGGTGCTACTGAGGGAGAGCCCAGTGGATGAGGAGGGATGAGGGGAGCTGCAGGGGGTGGGGGCGGGGAGGACCTGGGTTCCAGGGAAAGGAGTGAAGAAAGGGGTAGGATGAGCCAAAGCAAGAAGACAGTGTGGGCTGATGAGGCCAATAACTGGGGAGGGAGGGAACAGTAGAGGTCTGTCCCTGAGGCAGGAAGGGGGCACTTGTCAGAGGAGGGGGGGACACAGAGGAGACTGCCACTGTTGTCTGGAAGCCAGAGCAGCCTGGGAGGGACGGACCACCTTCGGCTCCCTGGGGAGAGAGGGGACAGGGACAGACTGGCTGACAGGCAGACCAAAGGGTATTCACCCTCAGGAACCAGAAGCTTCAAAACTGTAAATGCCAACGACAGGTATCAGAAACAAAAGCCATGCCAGAATTCATTTGTGAGAAGAGAAGCGATATTAAAAAAATTAAAACTGCCCACGAAAGACTCTCGTGTGACGCTTGTATACGGCTCTTCCCTAAACCCTACAAAAGGACAAGGACGTCCACCCTAAGCCTGTTAAAGCAAGCGAAGCAGTGCTCCATGGAGGGTTTCCCAGCTCTGAGCTACCAGTGAGGTGGTGTCTCTACGGGGGTGGGACAGAACAGGGGCCATTTGGTGTTGTGTTTCTCTCTGGAGTCTAGGAGCTTCTTGAGATTGGAAGAGACCTTCGTCCTCTTTCTCTTCCTCTCCTAGTGCACGTAACACTCGGCCGGGCATGCGAGTGCTCAGGTAAGACGCTGAATGAACAAAGAAGAAAACCACCTTACTCAAGTACCCGGGACTGACTGAATTACTCTAGAAGAGCACAGATTTCACCCAGTCACCTGGGAGCAGAGGTGAAGAGATGGGCTACACAGTTCTCAGCTTCTGCGAGCTCAGAGCTGCTGAGAATATCACATTCACAGGAGTCCCCTGAGGATCTTGTTAAAATGCAGACTCTGATTCAGCAGGCCTGGGGTGGGCCTGAGGTCCGCATTTCCGGCAAGCTCTCAGGAGATGCTGATGTTCCTGAGCTGTGGCCAAAAGGGGAGTTATGAAGGGCTAGAAGAATGCAATGTGTCCTTTGAATAAAATTCCTGGAGAAACTGTCCACATGGATTTTATCTTTACATCAGATTCACAATAACAAATGGAGTCCTCTTTTCAAGTGTGGGTTTTTATGATATAGAGACGTTCTTCACACGATACTCTTATCTCTGTAATAAAAGCCAAGGGCCCAAGATCAAAACTAAACTGAAGAAATTGCTGAAGTGGCTCAGGGACTCTGGTACAGACGTGTTCCCTTCTGGGCTCTGCATTTCTTCACTAATGAAATCATGGGTCATGCGTCTGTCCCCCACCCCAGGCTGCCCCCTCAGATACTAAGACATCTCAAAGGCCAGAAAGCACTTGTTAAAATTCAGCTAATTCATGCTTGAGTTCTCTGATGAGAGTTTCCTGCCAGAGGCCCTGGCCCTGCAGTAGCCCCAACCACACGGCTGTGCTCACGGATGACAGTTCACCCAAACTCGGCCAAGTCAATCCGTTTGATTTCTTCGTTGACACAGACGCCATGTGATGCTGTTCAGAGGATATGGGCACCTCACGTGGAGGTGGCAGAGGGGGCATCCCGCTGTGACAACGTTGGGGCTTGCATGTAACCGTCTGTCCAACCTCGCGAACAGTCACGGAATAGGTACTAAGTCTCAAGCACTGTGCCAGATCTGCGGGGGAAGGAGAGGTCAGCAGGGCACTATCCCTCTACCCTCAAAGAGCTCACTGTCTAGTCAAGGAGAAGACATAAAAGCATAAAAATAATCAAGTAATATCATTGTGTTGCAATGGCGACGCTCAGGCGTCTGGGGTATGGTGGGAGGCCAGGAGAGCCTTCACAGAGGAGAGGGAACTGTGCCTGGAGTTCGAAAGATGAATTAGGAAGGGTAGTCAGGAGGGGAAGCAGAAGGGGGTCTAGGCCAAACACTACTAACGACAAAAGAGACAGGACAGCAGCACATGCAGAGGCATGAGATTCTGAAAAAGCACAGGGAAGTGACGTGCTGGGGCAAAGATTTCATAAAAATAAGGCTCTCAGCCTTGTGAAAGATGGTTTGGAAGGAGGAGAGACCAAAGCCAGGAGGACACTTAGGGCGGTTTCGCAACAGTCTCTGTGACAGACGATGGTGGCTGACACAGGCAGTGCAGTGGGATGGCGGAGGGATCCGATTCAAGAGATGTTCGGGAGGAAGACCAACAAGGTGAGAGCCTAGCTGAGGAAGGTGGAAGAGAAGGAGTCCAGGATGGTGGAAGTTTCTAATGGGTGCAAACAGGGTGCAAATGTGGCCGCTTTCACCAAGACACAGGAGGAGCCACAGGTTGGACAGGGAGACGATGAGTGGAGACTGGGGTCCCTTGGGGCTTCAAGTATCAGTTATACGTCTACATGCATGTGGACAGACGCCCGGTGAAGGACAGGCAACGTGCAGAGAAAACAGACACAAAACTGCTGATGCAGTCCTGTCGCTGGCTGGCCTCCTCTGACAGAGACCCTCAGATGTACACAGATCTGTGTGCCACTGGCCAGTGTAGGACCGATGTGCTCAGGGAACAGTGACTAGCAGGCCGAGGGGTGGAGAGTAGCTGACAGAACTGGAGTCGTTTCGTGTAAAGGAGAGTAGATGGGGTTATCAGGTAGAATCAGAAATGGAGCTCCAGGCAGGGATCTGTGGACGGCCCTGCTCATGCTGGGTCAGCATCAAGGACACTTCCCACACAGTCTGGACAACTGGGCTGTCCAACACCAGAACAGGCTGCCACACTGCAGGAGGGCTCCCCATCCCCAATGGGGCGACTGGGTGACAGGGCGGACGGCATTCTGCACTGCCGATGTGGTTGCAGAGAGGCATTTCTGAAGTCCCACTCAGGGCACAGAAGTTGTCGTTGTCTTTGTGGTTTTAAATGCTTATTGATTTTTTTAATGTTTGTTTGTTTGTTTATTTATTTTTTGAGAGAGAGACAGAGTGTGAGCAGAGAAGGGGGGAAGAGAGATGGAAACAAAGAATCTGAAGCAGGCTCCAGGCTCTGAGCTGTTGGCACAGAGCCCGATGTAGGGCTCGAACTCACTGACCATGAGATTATGACCTGAGCCGAAGTTGGACACTCAACTGACTGAGCCACCCAGGTGCCTCAAATGTTTATTTTTTGGTGGGGGGGGGGAAGGTACAGAGATAGAGGGGGACAGATTATCTGAAGCAGACTCATCACTGTCTGCACAGAGCCCAATGTGGGACTCGAACTCATGAACCCTGAGACCATGACCTGGGCCGAAGTGGTATGCTCAACCAACTGAGCCCCCCAGGCACCCCCGGAAGTTGTTTTTTTTTAAATTTTTAAATGTTTTTTATTTATCTTTTGGGGGGAGGGGCAGAGAGAGAGGGACACAGGATCTGAAACACGCTCCAGGCTCTGAGCTGTCGGCACAGAGCCCGACGCGGGGCTCAGACTCATGAACCTTGAGATCATGACCTGAGCCAAAGGTGGGCGCTTCACCGACTGGGCCACCCAAGCGCCCCTGCAGAAGTTGTTTTTAATCTCTGCTTTGCAAAGTCACTTTTCCTTTAGGGAGATTCCCCTCCCACGTTTTCTGGGTGTTAGGGAATGGTAAGTTGTTTTTTTGTTTTTTGTTTTTGCCATGAAGGAAACTTCCTTTGCTGCAGATTTCGGCCTTCACTCTGAAGCAAGCAAAGGGACACGGAATGGCCGAGAGAAACCTGGGAGTTAACAAAAGACTACAGCCGACTCGGGCACAAAACAAACTGCCAAGGATTCATAACTATAATCATCAACTTTGCTGTGCTGCTATAAATACGGAACAACCCGGAGAGTGACTCACCCGCTAAGATAACGTGTGGAGAGCCTGAGCCGCGCCACCCTGGGTTTAGAGCCAAAGTCTATCTGCTCTTTTTCTTCTCTTCTCTTTCTTCTTCTTGTTTACATGGGTACAGAATGTTACGCTTACTTCTCCTTTCCACAAGGAACCCTCCGTACTTACCGCCTGTGATGTTATTCATCCGATTTCTCTGACGGAACACTCCGTTCTGCCTCTTAACACAAACGGGCTGTATAAAACATGCCACACGTTTCCTCGACACCTTGCAGAAACTCAACTACAACAGGTTCCCCCCCCCCCCCCCCCCCACCAAGTACAGATCAACTTTTCCTGCTTGCCTTGGGCAGTGGGGGACCCCAGACTCCTGGGGAGGGTGCAGCTGGCTCTGCCAGCAGGAAGCGGTCCGGTAGGGGCTGCCATTTTTCAACTGCTTACCCCACTCACAACGCCCGGCTGCTAACCTGACTCTGGGAGACGTCTGTTGGCTCAAAGCCGCGACAAGGAAGGCTGCCTTGGAGTCGCTATCCACTACGTTCAACATTCAGCTGCAGCGAAAAAGTGCCCCAGGACGACCCACCTTACAAGGTCTCATGCAAGAGTTTCAGAATTGATGTGCAGTGTTTAGGGGTGTGCAGAGCCCAAAATTACTTGAGTCAAACGGGACTCAAGGAAGTGAATTTTGAATCTAACTTAAAAAAACATAAATTTAGGGGCGCCTGGGTGGCGCAGTCGGTTGAGCGTCCGACTTCAGCCAGGTCACGATCTCGCGGTCCGTGGGTTCGAGCCCCGCGTCGGGCTCTGGGCTGATGGCTCAGAGCCTGGAGCCTGTTTCCGATTCTGTGTCTCCCTCTCTCTCTCTGCCCCTCCCCCGTTCACGCTCTGTCTCTCTCTGTCCCAAAAATAAATAAACGTTGAAAAAAATTTAAAAAAAAAAAACAAAAACAAAAACAAAAAAAAACCATAAATTTAAATGGCCCTACGTGGACTGTGGCTCCTGTGTTGGACTGTGAGGGTCTAGCTGCTGCATGATTCCATGATGTGGTGGCAGACCACAGGAGGAAAGCCTGACATGGGACCTCAGACCGTTCCCCAAACTCTTTCCTTTTACAAAAGTGGCAGAAGATGCAAGGAGGAAGGCTGACTGTGTGCTATCTGCCCAACTGGACTGGAGGCCCCTTAACGCAAAGACTTGTCTACTTCCCCTTGATGTCCCCTCAATGAGCAGCAAAAGGCACAGAAGTTACGCTGCTGCACTCAGCCATGCACGTAACCCTTTAAAATACCCACACCCCACCAGACACAATCCGTCTCCTTCTAGCCCGCACTGGTAAGTACTGTCAATAGCACTGTCTGTGATGATGGAAATGCTCTATCTGCGCTGTCCAGCATGGCAGTCATTACCTACATGGGGCTCTTCAGCACTTGAAATGAGGCTTGGATGACTGAAGAGGGCATTTAAATGTTAAGTAATTTGAATCTGAATAGGCACACGTGACTAGAGGCTACTGCACTGGCCAGGGGAAGTCGAGATACTGCCCAATGCCATGATGGGACTACATACCACAAGAGGAAGGGCTGACATGGGGAGTGTGACTGAGCTTTCCGGAGCCCTCGGTGCATTTCCTAAACGCTCTTTCACCTTCCCCAAAGCCACAGAAGCCCATCGCAGAATCAAACTGGCTCAATTCATGCACGCCTGCATTCCTGCCTTGTATATCTAGGTTTGCAAAACCACGGGGTCCCATGAAGGAACTCACACCCTTCCACACTGTCACTTCAATGGAGCTGCAAGTTGGGGCAAGAGATACTGATCATTTCTGCAAAAGCATCATCCAAGCCCAGGTCACAAGGAACTAGCGACCGGAGGATTATTTAACCAGAGGTGTTAAGAACACAGATAAGCTGGCAACCATGTCTGCTGCGGTCAGAAACAACAGAGAGGTGACAACCTCACACATAAATGGGAAGTGAGATTTGCAATACATAAATGGGAAGTGAGATTTGCAATTCACCTGCCGATGTCTAGAATACAATCAGGATGCGTTTAATGCTTTAAGCCTAGCAGCTAGAGTGGTAAAAATTTACAGATTAACTGAAGTGGCTTCTTGCTAATCCTGGCCTGTTCAGGGCAGCATTATGTTTCTATAGTTCGGGTACAGTATGGGACTTAACAGAATGAGCACCCAGTGCCTGTGGGTGACTTCCTAATGGTTGCTCCAGTTCTCTCATAGTTCAGCTTAAAATGTCACTTTTTGACCATGTCTACTTTAAAAAATTTGAGGTAGCTAACTCTAAAATGTATAGATATGGGAGAACTGTGAATTCATTGAGAGAAAAAAGTAAGACCCATGAATAAGGCAAGGAGGAAAAGAAACAGGGGCTGTATCGGAAACCTGGGCTAAGGGAAGCCAGTGCAATTGAACCTAACATGGAGCTCTGAGTTCCCCGGTAAGCAAGACGAAAAGAGAACTAGTGAATTAGATATACCTTATTGAATAATAAAAGAACTCAAGCCAGTACTCTCAGAGAGACATTTTTCCCTGGCCTTGAGATGTGAAGGGAGTTTGTCACATTTATAAAAAGGAAGATGGGGGCATAAAAGGAACTTAATGCAAACTGTTGACAAAAAGTTAACAAAGTTTCAGAGATGTTCTATGCATGTTTTTGCTTTATACTCGCAATTCATCTAAAGCAAACCTTGAGGGCATACTGTGGGTCTGAGAAGGCTTTCTGTGGACAGGTAGAAGTAAGCGTATTTCCAGTGATCTAGGAGTCCTGTAGTGGTAAAACTTTGGCAATCTAGAGAAATACTCCAGCAGTGAACGCATCTATACCCCTGGAATGTGAACTCATTTAACCTGGGCTTTGCTCATGAACTAGAGACTATTCAAGGGAGCAACACATATGTGGAGAGTAGGTCTCTGTCACAGACAAAAATGAGCGCAAGCTCTGGACCTCAGGCACACAGCTTGTCGTCCTGTGGTGGAACGGACAGTCTGACTTACGCCGTCATCCTGGCAGAGAGCACCGTACGTAGGGTGTTGGCTGCAGGCTCTAGCCCTTGACCTAAATGGCCATCTGGGCTTAAGCAAATTCCTCAACAGCCAAAACAAGCAGATACAAAGAAGAGAACAACACATTTCTTACTCTCGGTGAGGGCTCCGGTTCTGAGAAACCTCGGAATCGCTGTCTTTCGGGGACAGGGAAGCCTTGTACGTGTAAAACACATCTTCAGTTTCGGTAATGTACGTCATCTCGTTCGCAAGGTTATCTGCGGAAGAGTGCCGTGGCTTCCGGATTTCGTGCCGGAGCCGAGGACTTCGCCTGCGTGGGAGAGAGGTCGAGCGTGAAAGTCCCGAAAGCAAATTGCACTTAAAAACTTCGTTAGACATCGGCGATCTGGCTTTGTGCCCTGACCTTTCCAAGGATGCCTTGGCTAACGCTTTTGGAAATTAAGAACCAGTTAACCCATTACTACACCAGAATCCACCAAGGGCCATGTGGGTCCTCAAGACTCTCAGCCCCGTGGTATAGCCCCCAAGACGGTAGCGTTGACTGTATACGTAGGCAGATGAGAGCGGTTTATGCCCTTCGGGAAGTGGTGAGTGTTGACTTAGGGAGCTATTCTTCCAGTAGGACTCAAGCTCTCAACGTACAGATAACACACCATACTGACTACTGATCAATTCTTCAGAGTCATTTGAGCACCAGTATAAATAAAGGGTTTAGAAGCCAAGGTACAGTTTTTGGCAAAACTGAAACCGTATTTCAACTACATCCCTTCATGTGAATTTCACTTGATCCAAGAAGCAGTGTTTGCTTTTAAAAATATATCCTGTATGCCCTGTTAGGTGGGCATAGCAGCAGTAGCTAGCTATGTGGCTGCAGGCAAGTCACAACACCTCTCTGGGCCTCAGCTGTACCTACCTGCTCCTGAGAATGAACCAAATGAAGCAATGATCTCCGGACGCCTGGGGAAGCACCTGGGCATCGGCTCCTGCAGTGGGTGATCCCAGGCTGCTGAGCCTTCTAAGTTTTATCTTCTCTCAGTTTTTCCACCTTCTTCTTTGTGAGCCATTTCTCTTTGAGACTGTCAGGGCCTCCTTCACTATTCCCATTCCCCCTGGGCTCTGCTAATCAATAATACTGTGTCCAGAATAGGGTAGAAAGGCTCGTGACTCCTCAGGAGGGGACCTATAAATAGCAGTAAGAGCTCCAGGCCACGGGTGTGGCAACATCAAACCCCGCTGTTCTCCTGGATGCTGTCCTGGGTCTCTGCTCTGGGGCCCTGGCATCAGTGCCTAAGAGGCTTGCAGACAAAGCTGCTACTTTACAGCATAAACCTACCACTTTAGGATGAAGTGCCTAAATCGTGGGAAACCAAGAAACGAATCTACTCAGTCATACTGTGATTTCTAACACTAAATACCATCAGTATCTCTGGCTAGAGCACTGGGCCCCCGGGGGAGGGTCCTCACCCAGCCACCCTGCACAGCACCTCCGTTTTGTGTGGGTTAGAATCTCCCCTAGTCCTAGAAGATCCGTCCTTGGTAACTTATAGGCCCACCTTGTCTTTTGTGAAATGAACAGAAAGCCATACTCTTAATTCCAGCGTGGAGCTGGGGCAGTGCCTCTGGCTGGGTTTCCCTCTCCCCCTGATGATACCTGGTCATTTTGGAGGCATTCACAAAAATGGGCTGATGTCTCTCAGGAACATTATAATAAAATAATGATACTAATTCCATCTCATTTCTTTTAATCGCTTACAAAGCACCCGCACACTGGTACATCATTTGTGGTGATTTTTACAACCTTTTTACACATGGGGAGACTGAGACCAGAGAGGTAAAGAAACTTGATAATTTAACAGAAGAGCCAAAATCTGAGTCTGGGTGATACAGTTATATAATCAGTGCCCTTCCCACTTGGCCAAATTGCCACTTCCTTCCTTTCAAGCCATCATATTAAAAAGTCGGTGGGCTACTTCCCCAAGCGCATTAGCTACTGTTTTTCAGAATCCTGCATCCTACGTTGCATACCTTTACTAGGCTTTCCCAAAGTTTATTTTGTGCGATGCCAACGGAAAACAGATTAGATAAAGCTCAGCATGCTTCCTTATTACAGGACTTCCCAGAACATCAGTATGCCAGCGTGTACTGTACTCCCCAAAGGGGCATTTCAGGAGGCTGTAGTTCTCAAATTCAGACCAAATAAAAACATTTTTTTAAAATTTTTATTCATTTAATAAATGTTTACCCATTTATTAAATGAATAAATGGGGGAAGGGCAGAGAGACAGGGAGACACAGCGTCCAAAGCAGGCCCCAGGCTCTGAGCTGTCAGCACAGAGCCTGATGCAGGGGCTCGAACCCATGAAAGGTGAGATAATGATCTGAGTTGAAGTTGGAGACTCAACTGGCTGAGCCACCCAGGCACCCCCAGACCAAATAAGATTTAAAAAAATTTTTTTGGGGGGGCGCCTGAGTGGCTCGGTCGGTTAAGCGTCCGACTTCGGCTCAGGTCGTTATCTTCATGGTCCGTGAGTTCGAGCCCCGCGTCGGGCTCTGTGCTGACAGCTCAGAGCCTGGAGCCTGCTTCAGATTCTGTGTCTCCCTCTCTCTCTGCCCCTCCTCTGTTCATGCTCTGTCTCTCTCTGTCTGAAAAACAAATAGACGTTAAAAAAAAAAAATTAAAAAAAAATTTTTTTTAATGTTTATTTATTTTTGAGAGACAGAGACTGGCAGGGGAGGGGCAGGGAGAGAGAGGGAGACACAGAATCCGAAGCAGGCTCCAGGCTCTGAGCTGTCAGCACAGAGCCCGACACAGAGCCTGATGTGGGGCTCAAACTCAGGAGCTGTGAGATCATGATCTGAGCTGAAGTCGGACGCCTAACTGACTGAGCCACCCAGGCGCCCCCCCCACCCCAAATAAGTTTTTAAAAGAGAACGTCCCAGAATTATACACTAAGGAAAATGTTTAGTAAGGCTTGCGTATTTCACAACAACAGTAAACTGTTAATTTTGCACCAAGCAAGCACACAAACATAAACTCTGATTGCAGGATGCCTATATTGGGAAACTGTATGAAGTTGAATTGTTAAGAGAGAGAAGTGGGTAGTACAAAAAAAAACGAGCACGTACCAGTTAGGAGTGATAGGAGGGGACCGAGAAGGCAGGCTCTTGGTTTCTAAGTGCTCCACTGATAACGATCTCCGCATGGCTGGGTTCCACACCATCCCTCCAATCACCTTTTTGCAATACTGGTTATTTACAGACCTGAAAAACCAGAAGCAAGGTTCACTTTCCACACAGATGCGTTCAACAAGAAATCATGGCATAAGTGAAGCAAACGGTCTAACCATGCTCCCCCTCCCTGGTGGGCGGCTGGTGAGCACTGGGATGACACCAGCCAAGGTTACAAGGGGTCAGAGGTATGCAGGTCAAATGCGGTTCCGTTCTGTCCTGGCTCTTCCTGGTTATCTCTTCTCTTCTGGTGAAACTATTTTCTTGAGCCTTACTACTGCAAGCAACAAAGCTGGTCCCAAAATATAACCAAACCATGCCATTATGGAACTATCAGGATAACACAGAAATGCAGTTCAAGTTAAAGGAAATCTCACTTTATTCACAATGGCATGAATACAAACATCAACCATCCTTCCAGAAGGTTTCTTCGTCATGCAAGCTGGCAGAAGCCATTAGCTGTAAATCACAGATAGCTCTTTGAGAGAAGGCCTGAGAAAATGCTTTCACAGCGGCAGGTTCTAAGAACATGCCATGCTATGTTCTAAGAAAGGGCCTCCCCGAAGCTAACTTTTGTGTTTACTTATACCTAGAGAATTTAAATCTTAGCTACCTAGACCCCTCAGAGAATGAATTATTTGAAAGGATGGGGTTTGAAGTCAGCTAGGAAACTCAGTTCTGCTATTCCTAAACTTTCAGTGGTGTTTTAATGCCTTATTAAAACATTCCAGGGGCACCTGCAATGGCTCAGTTGGTTAAGCATCCAACTCTTGATTCTGGCTCAGGTCATGAACTCATGGTCATGGGATCTCATGGATCTCATGGGATCAAGCCCCGTGTCAAGCTCTGTGTTGGGTGTAGAGCCTGCTTAAGATTCTTTCCCCCCACCCCTCCCTCCACCCCCCCTCTGCCCCTCTCCCACTCATGTTCTTTTTCTCAAAAAAAAAAAAAAAAAAAACACCAAAAAAAAAAATTGCACACATTTCCTTGCAGCCTAAAACTCACAAGCCAAACAAACAAACAATAATAACAAAAAACAGGCAGGACAAAAAACCCAAAAGAACACGAAACATGCCCTAGAATGCCAATGTACTAATTTACAGTAAGAAATACTGCTGTTACCCGGATCAAAACACTCACAGCAACATCACTGGGAGAATCTATATCAGAGAGCAAATTAGCACTGATTGAGAATGCTGCCTCAGAACAAGAGGACAAGCTAGAAGATTCAAAGGTTTGATGTTGTAGTTCCCCAAAGTATGTGTCACAGGTTATTAATAGATACCCTTTGGGGAAAAAAATGTTCCATTGTCCCTTAAGCTTGCAAAATACTGAACAAGTTTCTTCTATGTGGAACTTCTATCAGGGAGCCCAACATGCAAGTATGTAGATGTATCCCTAGGGTTGGGCAAATCATGTAACCTTATGCCTCAGTTTCCTCATTTATAAAATGGAGATGGTGAGGGCTGAAATCTGCAGTGCACTGAAGCTGGTCTTAGCAGCAATGAACTGATGACCTGTGCCATGAACCACCAATATCCCAAATGACCCCCAGTGGCAGATTAAAAATGGCTATAGCTCTTCTTTGACTCGTCTCTTGAATATGGGCTGGACTGTGACTGCTTTGACCAAGAGTAGCTGTGCAGTTCTGGACCTGGCCTTTAAGATGGCTGGCTGCTTCTGCCTTAGGTGGCCGGAGCCCTGAACTTCTGCATGAGACATCTACTACCCTGCTGGAGAGCACACATGACGAGGCCCAGAGGACACAGAACGAAGTGAAGGGTCCAGCTGAGTCCAGCCTTCCCATCGTGCCATCAAGCATGGGAGCAAAGTCATCCTGGATCCATAGCCCAGCCCAGCCACCAGTTGCCTGTCACTGAGAAATCCCAGTCTACTACATGGTCTTTCCTAAATTCTTTATCCACAAAATCTTGACAGATGACAGAAAGATTGTGGTTTTCTGTTTGTTTTGTTTTTAAGTAGGCTCCATACCAGCATGGAGCCCAACGTGGGGCTTGAACTCATGACCCTGAGATCATAACCTGAGCTGAGATCAAGAGTTGGACACTGGACTGAGCCATCCAAGCGCCCCAAGCTTGTTTCAAGGGACCAAAATAGGGGTAGGTTATTCTGCCACAATGGGTAACCAGAACCTGCCCCACCTCACCCCCGACTCCATGTTGGCTACATTTTTCAGAAACAAAGACATCTGAATTGAAGTGACAGTGGTAGAATTTGAACTCAGTTTTCTTAGCAACGGTCCATGCTTTCAACTGCTCACTATCTAATCCTATCAGCTGGGTCAAAGGATTAGGTTCAACTAATGTAAAAACTATATTCCAGTAAGTTATGTCTGTGACATCTTCAGTAATAGCTACTGAATGTATAAAATACTAGAAACAATATTATAGGAGCTGCAAACTTTGAAAATATATTTGCTCTGGGTTTATCAGAAGCTGAGAGAGAGCACTTAGCATCACAGATACTACCACTGCTACTAACATTAATTTGCTACTTAATTGAATCTATAAAAAGCTACCTAATGATTATCAACATAATAGGAAAGTCACTGGAATTGTGTGATACAGTCCCA
The DNA here is from genome assembly GCF_028749965.1 of Puma concolor. Classification (NCBI taxonomy): domain Eukaryota; kingdom Metazoa; phylum Chordata; class Mammalia; order Carnivora; family Felidae; genus Puma; species Puma concolor. The sequence continues at coordinate 70,916,715 of NC_141679.1, forward strand.
CATACCAGATAATGGCTCAGACAGGGGCATTATTTCATTAGTAATAGCCACTTCAACAACAATGCAAAATTATGAGAGCAGTTTTTCAAACCAATAGTTTACAATAACTTGATAAATGATTTCTGCTGTATCTGGTCCTGAGAAGGCAGTCTTAGAATAAATACACAATATAAACTGCATGATTAGTTTAGGGAATACATTGTAATCTAAAGTTACAATTTTATAAGAGTAATTTCTTCCACTGTACTACTCATTAAACATTTTAATATGATTTTTTAATATGATTCCTGTAGATACTAATTATACTTAAATATAATTAAGTATGCACATGGTACCAAGTAAACACTCAACTGGCAGTTCTCATTATTACTGTTATTTTGTGGCTGTTACTAGGTAGCATATCCCAAAGTCACTTGACTCTGGGAAGCTTTCTTTTTTTAAAAATTTTTTTTAATGTTTATTTATTTTTGAGAGAGACAGAGCGTGAGTGAGGGAGGGGAAGAGAGAGATGGAGACAGAATCGGAAGCAGGCTCTAGGCTCCGAGCTGTCAGCACAGAGCCAGACGTGGGACCTGAACTCACGGACCGTGGGATCACGACTTGAGCCGAAGTCAGATGCTTAACCAACTGAGCCACCCAGGCACGCCCCTGGGAAGCATTATTTCTGTTCACTCGTTATTAGGGATGTCCGCATCAGCGGTCATCAGGGAAGATGTAACAGATGGTGGGAGGGGTTGTCTTGGTACCATGACGACCCTCAGAGTCACTGCCACCCGCTTCTCTTAGTATGACACGGTACAGGAGCAGCTGCATTTCTGGCTGCTTGGGTGTTCCAGGGGCAGCAAAGTTGAGGAGACAGAAAGGAAGCAGAGGAATAGAAGTATCTGAGTTTGCATGGAAAGAGACACTGCTGCCCCTGGGGAGACTCTGAACTGCGCAGCTCCAGCTCTGCTCCTGGGGTCCCTGGATGATGGCGTCCCTTCCCCTGAGGATGTCCTCTACTCAGCAGTGGCCAGGACACATTCATGTCTCACTCTAGTGTAGATACTGTCCCTCAATAATACTCACTTTTTGGGGTTCCTAGAGCCCATAGTCCAGTACTGAGACAGAACATTCTTTTCCTGAGGTAGTAGCTTCTTAGCCTGAAAGAATGTATGGTGTTCCACACAGGATTTCCACAAGTTTTTGCAAGATCGGTAATTTAACATGTTGAAGGCCACAATATGTTCCCTGGATTCAGTCTGGGAGGAAAAAGCACAGTAGAGATTTCATCTGCACAGATGAAAGGACAAAGGTGCATAGATGTTCTATGTCCGCATCAGTGGTCATCAGGGAAGATGTAACAGAATGTGGAAAACCAGCTTCAAAATGCCTTAGGTCAGACACCAGTGTCATAGGACTATTCAGGAGCAGGATCAGTTAAGCATCTTATTCCTGTGGAAAAGATGACCTGGCTCTCCCCTTTATCATCACTTGTGATTCTCCATGAACACTCTGATTTGGAATGTGCTTACATTCCTAGGTTGGATATATTTGGACCAACCAGATAAAGGCTGTGTGATACATTTCTTTTAAAACTTAGCTCTGGGAAAATCTCTCCTGAAGAATGTCTTCCACTTACCTGAAACTTGAGATTTTATAAGCCTTTGGATTTCTTTATTTGCTTTCCCCTGAGCATGGAGTTAATTTAATCATTTCCTTGACCCTCATTCTACCTGAGTTTAAGTTTTCTGTTTTCATGTTATATTACCATGTTGTGCATTTTGGGGCCACCTTCAATCTTGCAATGGGGGGGAAGGTCAGGAGACCCAGATTCTAGTCCTAGTTTGCTCTGAGCTCTGGTGTCCTCATTTCCAAGTGATCACTGCTATGTGGAGCCATTTTAAGTACATATTATCTTTGAAACCCTGGGAAATGAACATAGTGACAATAAGTGAAAAATACATGGGGCACCTGGGTGGTTCACTCAAATTTGAGTATCCAACTTCGGCTCAGGTCATGATCTCACAGTCTATGAGTTCGAGCCCCGCATCAGGCTCTGTGCTGACAGCTCAGAGCCTGGAGCCTGCTTCAGATTCTGTGTCTCCCTCTCTCTCCCTGCCCCTCCCCTGCTTGCACTCTGTCTGTCTGTCTGTCTCTCTCTCTCTCTTAAAAATAAACATTAAAAAAATAAAAAAAATACAGGACATAACAGGATAGAGCATGGTATCTCTGATTCAAATTCCAGCACCTCCACTTGGTAGCACTTTCGAGCCCTCTTCTCCATACTGATAACGAGAGTCATCTGGAGAGTGGTGGTCCCTCTTAGGAGACACATGCAAAGGTTACTGTGCATGTTTAAACACATCAAGGGGAGGAACTGATCTCGCTGATATGTATTGCTACGCTGCATGGGCTCATGCCAGGTGCTCTGACCAATGCTTTTATTTAATCTTCTCGATTCCCGGAGAGGTGGGTACTACTACATTTCTGGAAACAAGCTAACTTGGGCTAGGGGAGGTTATGTAACCAGCCCAGCTGGTAAGTAGAAGAGTGAGGATCCAAACTCATCGTTACTAACTCCAAAGCAAGTTACGTCTGCTATCAGATAAACACAGTGAATTCTACAGGCAACTCTGGACTCCAACTTCCATTTTCTCCCCCCCCATGCCATGCTCTTTCTCCCCCCAGTCACACGGACGGCCAGCTGCCTTCACCTGCTGAAGAACTAAGAGCTGAAGTGGCTAAAAACACAAGAAACAAAGCAAGTGTAGACATAACTCACCTGTTTTTGTCGTTGATGTATGAAGAACTTTTTCCTTTTGAAAGAAATCTTTAGAATGTTCACCCTGCAAAAAAATGAAACATATAAAATGCACATAGGGATCAGCTGGCTGGCAGCTGATGCCTCACAACGTGTATCCTCTACTCCATGACCATGAGGAGCACGGGCTCTCCGCTTCCTAGAGTTTACCCCGCGGTAGGAATGACAACAGGCCTGTAGCTTTAGCTGCATACCAAGGAGCTCACTGAAGCTGAGTATCACATAAGGACTACTGAATCACGATGTAGCTTTTAAATAACAAGAACCATGGGCAATGTGCGCTGTTTGTGGTCATTTGCTTTTGTGACAGTGTAGCTCTGCTTGAGCTGGTGTGTGCCTGGGGAGACCAGCTGAGGGCAGTGTGGAGCAGCAGAGGGAGGACAGACAGCAACCAGACAGACTTGGGCCCACATCTCCACTCTGGTAGTTACTGGCCATGTGTCAAGTTTGCATAAGAACACGATTATAGCCCCCATGTGCAGCATTTTTATATACCGGTTCCCTACTAAAAGCTTTACATTAGTCTCTCAACTAAGCCTTGCAATAGTCCTGCAACATATTATTATTCCCAGTTCTCAGATGATGAAACTGAGGCTCAGACACCTCCCCTAAGTGCTCAAGATCATTCAATAAGGGATGCACAGATCTGAGCCTCTGCTAACAAGTCCTGCATGACGTAGTTGGAAGGCACTGCCTTTTTCAGAGTGGTCTTGTGAGGATTAAGTCTGTTTGGTCCCCTGAGTTTGTAGACCAGAACAGAATACTTAGTAAAAGTCCAACTAATAACTAAGGAACCACAGTGACAATACAGTTCCTGCCCAAAGGAAGTTCTCTGAGTTCTGGCCAATGTACCGCCCAGGACTCTGTAACTCCAAAACCTGCCTTGAGCCACTTCATCCCTGTTTCCACAGAGTATCCCAAACCACAGGGTGACCGGAGGAAGGGGCTGCCAGTGGAAACCAAACTCCTTTTCCCAAGTACCGAATCTGGATGAACCTCAGAGGTCAGAGGTAAAAACCTGGTCTCCACCCCTCCTTTAGAAATACCAGTTTAAAATTAGAGATAACATTTCTTTTGTTCAGCATATTTTTAAAGCATGATTCAGAAAATAATTAGAAGTGGTTTGCACTTACCAAGGATAGAAACTTGTGCAAATGTATTTTCGGTACACGGCAATGCCCGCAGAAGCAATCCCAATCATTAGATCTAAATTGTGCAGATCCTGTAAAAAGGAAGAACCGAGATTCACAGTGTGTTACAGTCATGCTTATGCCCTCTGGTAACTCAAGCACCCACGCTGTTATAAATAGCAGTATGTATAAGCTCCAAAGGAAGAATGTTATGGAAAACAGGCAACCGATACTTAAGATCCAAATGCTTAGCACCAGACTCTTCTAAAATGCACACGCGCTGCCTGAGAGCAATATCTGGGTCCCTCTGGGTTAGAGAGTTACCAGCAAGGCCTACTCATCATTCCACGGAATCTTGAAACGAATATCCAATTGTACATTTCCTACAATTAGTATTAGATATCATGTGAACATCAGAAAGACCTCACCCTCTGCACAGCTTTATACCAATCTCAACTTTCATCACTGAAAAGGCTTTAGCTACTGTCGTGAAGTGTAGAACTGCTGACTTTAAATCCAATTGAGAAAGAAATACAGCCTACAAATCCAATACACTCAACATTTATTAAGAGCCTGTGTGCTAGGCATTGCCGTAGACAATGAAAACATGGGGAGGGGCAGAGACAGGGAGACAGAGGATCCAAGGGGGGCTCTGTGCTGAGAGCAACAAGCCCAACGTGGGGCTCGAACTCACAAACTGTGAGATCATGATCTGAGCCAACGTCGGATGTTCAACTGATTGAGCCACCCAGGTTCCCTGAGTAAAATAAAATTTTAAAATAAAACATTTCCTTCCCTTGAGTCACCTATGCCCCAATTTACCCTATCATATACTCCAAATTATATTCAATAGGAGCGGGGGCAGAGTCTGACTTAGTTACGACTGAGTGTGAAGTTTAGGTTTGTCACCTATTAGCTGTGTTATTTTGGGCTACTGAGCCTTAATTTTTCCTTTTGTATAATAAGGATTATCAAACCCACCTCTCCAAAGGCTAAAATTAGAGAACATGTGGCAAGTATAATTATATTTTCATTTCCTTTTGCCTTTCAAGATGTGGTGGGACAAATCATTTGTGGACAGTGATATGAACAAGGGGAATTAGAGAAATTGGCCAAACAAAACACTGCTGACTGATACAGTCGAAAGTCCAGAGTATTCACTCCTGGGTACCCAGCTGGGATCACATGCAACTCAACCCAGGATAGTAACTATCCACTAAATTCCCACGCCTGTCCCCACACTTCCCAGCTACACTTGTACTGGAGAAGGCAGGGTCACGTGACTAGTCATGGTCAATGTTCTAGGAGCAGTGATGGATCTCTTCTGGGCTGAATCATTTCAGAGCTGCTGTGAAGCCAACCCTCCAACTTCCTCTTCCCTTGCCGCACACACGAGGCCATGTTAGGTGAAGCCTCAAGATGGAGGCAGCCTGGCTGCCGAGTCACTGCACCTGGAGGGTTGCTGGGACCCATCGGAGCCTTTGAACTACCGGGAAGTGAGCTCTGTGGCGTCAGGTCGTTGGTGTGTAGGGGGTTCTGCCTGACACAACATAGTCAAAGGTAACCCAGCTCCCTCTGATACCCTGGGAGGTGTGAGCCAGGCAGGTAATCATCTGGCTTGAGGTCACTCATGGGACACAGGGGGTAGGGAGAGTGCAGGTCAACTCAGATACAGATAAAGTCCACTTCACTGCTGAAAAAAGTTCTCCACAACATTCCACGGCAAGTGATTATTTGCAACGGAATAAAAATTAACCATCAAGTCCCAAAGTTGATATTTTATAAGACCCCATATCTTCTTCCTCCTTTATTACTGAGGCTGTAACTTGCCTATCACACGGTTATGGGATTGGAATGGCACAAAAGAAATGAAAGTGTTTCTATGAATCGCAAAACTCTCAGATGTAGAGTCTGATTATTTACTCAACTTCCCTGAGCCTACATTTTCTGACTGTAAAATGGGATGATTCAAATACTGATTTCTCAAGGTTGCTATAATCTTTAAACGAGACATTGTGGTCTCATGAAAGCATCTGGAACAATGTCTAGTACCTACTAGGTATTCAATATTTGCTTTCTTTTGTATATGATGTGGACCAATTACTGGCAGAAAATAGAAAGGTCAGAGGCCAACTAGACAGTGCTGGGGTCATGTACTAAAGCTGCTACTTCTGTGCTGTGTGACCTTCCAAAAGTCCCTGAGTATCAGTTTCTCCATCTGTAAAATGGGGGTAATGATAATACCTCACAGCATTACTGGGGGAAATAAGCAAGCCACTGTATCCGGCAGATAGAAATTACTCAGTAGATGATGGATATTAGTCAATTTTATTTAAAACTTTTTTTTTTAACGTTTATTTATTTTTTTGAGACAAAGAGAGACAGAGCATGAATGGGGGAGGGTCAGAGAGGGAGGGAGACACAGAATCCGAAACAGGCTCCGAGCTGTCGGCACAGAGCCTGACGTGGGGCTCGAACTCGCAGACCGTGAGATCGTGACCTGAGCCGAAGTCGACGCTTAACCGACTAAGCCACCCAGGCGCCCCTACTCAATTTTATTTAAAAAGTCACAACAAGAGGCTCCTGGGTGGCTCAGTCAGTTAAGCGTCTGACTCTTGATTTTGGCTCAGGTCATGATCTCACAGTTTACGAGTTAGAGCCCCAAACTGGGCTCTGTGCTGACAGTGAGGGCCCTGCTTGGGATTCTCTGTCTCCCTCTCTCTCTGCTCTTCCCCCACTCTCTCTCTCAAAAATAAACATTAAAAAAAATTAAAAGTCACAATCAATTAAAATATTTATTGGTTTTCATGATTGTACCATTATAATTAAAAAAAATTTTTTTAATGTTTATTTTTGAGAGAGAGAGAGAGACAGAGCATGAGCAGGGAAGGGGCAGAAAGACGAGGGGACAGAGGATCGAAAGTAGGCTCTGCACCGACACCAGTGAGCCTGATGTGGGGCTCGAACTCACGAACTGTGAGATCATGACCTGAGCCGAAGTCGAACGCTTAACCGACTGAGCCACCCAATATTGGTGCCCCAATAACATTATAATTTTTAAAAGCATCCAACTGTTAATATTGGCTCAGGTTACAATCTCAGTCATGGCATTGAGCCCCATGTAGGGCTCTGTGCTGAGGGTGGAGCCTGCTTGGGATTCTCTCTCTACCCACCCCCTCCCCAATGTGTGCACAGGTGCCCTCTCTCTCTCAAAATAAATAAATAAACTTTAGAAGAAAAAGCTGTCATATTTGGGTAATTTGAACAGCAATGAGATGAAATAGTAAACACCTTGGCTCATTAAAGTATCACTTGGAAAATGGACAGACACATTTTTTGCTTCTTTAATCATCATATGAAATCATCTTTACAAACTACTTGTTTCTGGGGCACCTGGGTGGCTCGGTCATTTAAGTGTCCGACTTTGGCTCAGGTCATGATCTCACAGTTCGTGGCATCGAGCCCTGCGTCAGGCTCCGTGCTGACAGCTCAGAGCCTCGAGCCTACTTTGATTCCGAGTCTCCCTCTCTCTGACCCTCCCCCTCTCATGCTCTGTCTCTCTCTCTCTCTCTCTCCCTCTCTCTCAAAAATAAACATTAAAAATTTTTAAAAACTACTTGTTTCTGGGGTGCCTGGGTGGCTCTGTCAGTTAAGCATCCGACTTCAGCTCAGGTCATATTCTCACAGCTTGTGAGTTCGAGCCCTGCGTCAGGCTCTGTGCTAACCACTCTGAGCCTGGAGCCTGCTTCAGGTTCTGTCTGTCTCTCTCTGCCCCTCCCCCATTCGTGCGCCCTCTTTCAAAAAGTGAATAAACATTTTTTAAAAAATAAAAATAAAATAAAAATAAAAACTACTTGTTTCTAATCCCCATGACCACCCCGCCCCCCGACCCCATGGAAGCATGAAACATGAAAAAACAACTGGATAACCAACTTTATAAACTTTCTGAATATTGTTACACAAAGCTCTTTTTTTATTATACTGGAAAAGACATAGTCTCAAAGAAGTTTTCAAACCTTCGGAAATTAATTTCTGAACCCGGAAATGCCGAGGGTACCTACCCTACCGCTGTGTAGCTCCACTCCATAGAAGTCGAGGGTCCGTGCTATGTTGATAAAGCAAGATTCAGCTTCTGACTGCTTTAGTCCACTACAGAAGACAAGAGACAACGCAGAGCTCTCGAATCAACAGAGTACACAACTCCAATTTTTAACATAAAAATCCCCTCCAAATTGGTAACATTTCTGTAAGGTTATTAAATGCCTTATGTTATTAATCTTCAACAATCTCACCCTAAATTCTACTAAACCAGGTCTTTTCTCTTGCCCACCGAATAGGACTTCATCGTCTGCTCAAGTCCTTTACTGAATAATACTTCCCATTATTAGGCTCTCAATACTGAGATACGGAAGGAAGTCACCTTTTGGAATTCCCACCCTCCTTGTTCCAAGTTGCTTACTTGATAGGTGCTCTTCAGGTCTTTCCACCTTTATCTATTCTGCTGGCAGCCTCAAAATCCCAAACGTCACTGTGCTATTTTAGGATGCTGGCTTCTGCCTGGGAAACAATTCTGGGAGGGAGGATTGGCCGTGCCTTTTAGAAGGGACGCCAATTGCTTGGCCTTTGTTTTTGCAGCCTTCCCAACAATGTCAGGTCCCTTGAGACCTGGCCTTCCTGGTCAGGATGGCCCTGATCTGACCTGGACTATAGAGTTGCCTCTCTGTAGCTTTGAATAAAATAAGGCAAAGGACAAGGAGCCCAGAATCGGGCATATCTGCTGGAATGGAAGCTGGGCCTGCGGCAGCTACGGAAGAGTGGGCCTCCCTTCTGGAATGAAGGCGGTTTCACGACCAGAAGCCAGGGAGGATGTGGGATTCACAGGGCCTCCTGGCATTCGTCCACCTGCCTGTCTATTCAATGATGCTTGATGGAGCCACCCATTTTATCAAATGTGGTCAACTGTTAAAAGTTGCCTGGTAGGTCAATTTGTGGGGCATATTTAAAAAGGGCATTTCCGCTAGGAATTAACAGATTTCAATGACACCCTAAAAAAGAATGCTGTAAATCCCCTTAAACTCTTACCGGATTTTGCACTTTACAGAAATGCTAGTTATGCCAAATATATCTGCCATCGTAACATCTCAAAGGTTCACAAACCTCCGACAGCTTAAAAGAGGATTCATGAACAAAAGGAAGAGAACACATCAGACACAAGGGAACATAAGGTCTGAAATGTGTGACCTGGGTTCCCAAAGTAGGCCACCCCACCCCTCTTCTCACCTGTGCTGTTCGTGGAGCGATTCCACCTTCGTTAAAAAGTCATCGTTCTGATCTGGTATAAACTGACTATCAGAAAGATAGCCTGGATGATGAATGGAAGAATCATAGTCTCCAAAATGCGCTATCGAGACAGAATGAGGAGGAAATCGCCTTTTCAATATGGTCTGCATTCACAAGCATCTATAGCATCACAAGCAAAGCATTGGAAGTATTCTTCCAAGAGGTTCTACCACTGCATGAACTTGAGCTTCTCCTTAGCTCCAGATTCTACATTTCTATCTGAACCCTATGTGGTACCACCACACATGCTTCAGCTGAATGTTCTCTCCCCGCGGCCAGACATTTGGACAGTCTAACCTAGGCCCTATTCTAAACCCATGCTCTGTGGTGAGCCCTGCAGTTTGCACCGTACCCCTGGATAAAGAGAAGTAAGAGAAGCCACTCAAAAATGCCATGCCCTGTATGCCACGTCCTGTGCAGAAGACGGACTCTCTAGTAGCCCAAGGTGATCACAACACTGGACCATCCTGCTCTAAAAAATGCGTGTGGGCAGAAGGCAGGTTATGCTGACTTGACCACAGTCTGCACCTTGACCAGGTCCCCGGAATTTGGAAAAGTGGTGGAAGAAATGGAACCAGGATGTGTTCAGAGGCACAGTGGGGGGTGGCATGAGGGCTGAATTCTGGGGCAGAAGGCACATTCTTGGGGGAGTCAAGGAAACACTGGAGACCTGCAATTGCAGAGGGTGTAGGAAGAGGGCCTTACAGAGGGGTTCCCAGATCCATCCCTGGTCTAAGCGGCGCCTCTCCCTCAAGATCCTTGACTGCCATTCTACAAACGTGACTCACTGACATCTACTGTGTAATAGATATTCCTGAGAGTTGTACATGGCTGCCCTGGGGATTCAAACCATTTGGGTGTCTGGACTGTTGAGGAGACTGGGAAAAAGACCCTGGGTGGGGCACCTAAGGATCTTGCCTGTGGGACACAGGGACACCTGCCTCCCTTCACGAAGATTCAGTTTTTCCATCTTTATAAAAACAGGAGAAAAACAAGTTCTAGTTCTGATGGGCAATTACTCTAGTATTTCATTCTCTCTTTTTTTTTATTGAAAAAAAATTTTGTGTTTATTTATTTTTGAAACAGAGACAGAGTGTGAGCAGGGGAGGGGTAGAGAGAAAGAGGGAAACCCAGAATCTGAAGCAGGCTCCAGGCTTTGAGTGGTTAGCACAGCACCCGACGCGGGGCCCAAACCCACAAACTGTTGAGATCATGACCTGAGCCGAAGTCCGGCGCTGAACCCCTTAACCGACTGAGCCACCCAGGCGTTCTAGTAGTATTTCATTTTGTTAATGGGACACTTTCATCTTTTTCTTAAAAATATTAACCTTGATCTTTCCAAAGGTTTCAATGAATTCTTCTCACAGTTGGCTTCAACGCTAGGCGGCTTCTGAGGGCTAGCGTTGCACAGCGCCCACTCAACACAGAGTTCTAAATCAAACAGCTCCTTCTGTGACACGAGGATGGGGACCGGGAGAAGCTGCTGTGATGCTTCATGGCCAATCTCAGGAGGGAAGGAGATGAGCCGGGGAGCTGCTTAGGGGAATTCATCACAAAGAGGAGAGGCTAGATGCAAGCACATATTTCTTCATGTCCGTTTGGCCCTGCTCACCCTCAACTGCCACCACACCCAAGAGCTGCTCTTTGAGATCCACACCATAATGAAGGGATCTGTTTCCTCCTTACACTCTTCCCTGAGGGCTGGGAGTGAGGCAGACTCATCCCTGGGGCCTAGCACCTATGCATGGCACCCAGTAGGTGCTCAGGGACGCAGTGCTCAGAACTAACTGAAACAAAGGCTACTACAAAGTCCAGTTTTGGAAGGGGAAGAGGGCCTAAAAAGCCAAGTGATCTATGCACACAGACTTGGTCAAGGGTAGACCATAGGCTGTTAAGGCCAGCCAAATGCAGCTAAGCTATGGACTGCAATGTCAAGGCTGGATTATGTAAGCACAAGTGTGGTGTATAGGTGAGTTGGTACATTGTGAAGTATAGAACCGTGTGTTTATAGGAAATAATTTAGATGCCCTGACACAGAGCCCCCAATGAGGACAGCATGAGAAAGTCTTAAAATTATCTTGTATAAATTCGTTTTAAAAGGGAAGAAACTAAAAAAAGAAAGAGAAAAAAAAAAAGAGAGAAGAAACTATGATCCAGAGATAAGGGACTTCCCATATCACAGAAGCCACTTCCAGCAGTTAAGACCAGAACCCAGGTGATCCATGCCCCCCAGCTTATGCTCCTACCATTCCCACCAGCCTGCCTGCCAGGTCCAAGCTGCTGCTCGCCATTTGCTGAGGACAGGGGTTATGTCCCCAGAGGGCAGCCAAATGCTGCAAAGGGATTTTCCTAAGCCTCAAGGCAGAGTCCGATTAAATTTTACTCTATTGGTTTCATTTGCTCATGGTGAGCCTCTTGGACGTTGACTTGGTCATCTGTTTTAGCTGATAAATCCCAACCCCTGGGCCCTTCTGCAAACATGAACAGCAAGGTCATCTTTAGTCAAGTCACTGACAAATGTCTGAACTTAACAAAAGGCCTAGGGGGAATCTCCCTGTAGGGTGGTTTTCCCTTGGAATCTTAGTTGGCTACTCCGTGCAAAGTTTTGTGCTCACCACTAGAGGGAAACAAAGTTAAATAGTCATCTGCAAACACTTGGCCAAGCACAGAGAGGTTCCCCTGTTGATTTCAAAGCGCTCATGACAACCCAGCGACAGACACTGCTTTTGTCCCTATGAAACAGTTAAGGGAAGGGCGACTCAAGGAAGGGACCTGCCCACACTGCTCAGCTGGTAACTTGGAGCCTAGACTTTGACCACAGTCCATAACCTTCATCTACTTACTATACCACACACCCTAACCTCCAGAGCAATACACTTTCCTATTCGTGGGGAAGCAACACATGCACAAGCTAATTATAGCAGGAAGATAAGGAAATGAGTGTTTATGTGGGAAGTACATTGTCTTAAGTTCCATGCATTCTTCTGGCTAAAATTTTATATTGTGCAGGAAACAGAGAGTATATTCCAGACACTCAAATGTGCGGCATTTCCAGCTGTCAAACTATTCTGTTGGGAAAGTCCTTTATGTAATATAAACAAGCCCCTTACATGTTATTCATCCAACACCAGCTTAATCTTGGAGGCTCTTCTCAGGGGTCATCACTAAGAAGCTTTTCTGGACTCGCTTCCTTCTCCCCCATGCAAGAATGGAGTGCATCCTCTGTGCTCACCCTCACTGTCACCATCAGCCGGCCCACCTGTGCCTCCCCAGCAGGCAGGGGACTCCAGAGAGAGGCCATGCTGTCTGTGCACCCTAAGACTGGTACAGAACCTGCACATGACAGAGGTCAAGGGACATTATGGAATGAATACGTATTTCTAAGAACTTTATTCTTTGAGCCTCCTAAATACTTGAGGCCACCAGCAACCTATAAAATCTTTTCAGGTATTGGGGGCGCCTGGGTGGCTCGGTCAGTTAAGCGTCCGACTTTGGCTCAGGTCATGATCTCACAGTCTTCACAGTCCATCTTGAGTTCAAGCCCTGCATCGGGCTCTGTGCTGATAGCTGGGATTCTGGAGCCTGCTTCAGATTCTGTGTCTCCTTCTCTCTCTGCCCCTCCCCCACTCATGCTGTGTGTGTGTGTGTGTGTCTCTCTCTCTCAAAAATAAACATTAAAAAAAATATTTTCCAGTATTTACCTACATTACTTTTTATCTAGTAAGAAAATGTGATTTTGGTTTGCTTGTCACTAGTGGGGCTTATCTTCATATGACACACCCCTGCCAGGACAATTTAGTGAAATGTAGTAGATAAAAATTAGACATCCAGCAGTACCCTATCCAAGAATTAATCTTAGAGAAATGCATGCACAGAAGTATCAGGAAGAACATATATGTACTTCCTGAGAGTGAAGGAATAAAGAGCTTATACTTAAAACTGCTTGTCTGACAACGCATGATTTCATTAAGCATGAGAGTCATGGTAATATTTCCACGGAAACTAGTTTCTGCTTTCTCGATGCTAATAACTTCCTTTAGCCCAGTTCTATCACTTGTTTGCAGAGGGGAGAACCTGACTTAGAATAGGATTTTCGTATTTGGTTCTTAAATTTTACTCTAAATAGAGTTTATTGTTTACAAAAGGCAGTTCTTCAGAAAGTTTTCTTCTGGGCAGACATGAAAACAGAGCGCAAGTGAGCACTTGCCACGCGGCGGGCGCTATCCTGAGAGCTTTCTGTATAATAACTCATTCCATCCTCACTACAACCCTAGGAAGTAAACACAGTTACCACCACTTCACAGATGAAGACACGAAGGCCTGGAGAGGCTCAGGGTCATGATGTATTAGTGGAAGAGCCCAAGCCCAGGCAACATGGCTCCAGGAACGTGCTCATTGACTCAGTTACCAGCAAGGGTCCGGCTGTAAAGTTTCTAGTTATACATTTCCTTACATGTATGATTTGACTCAAACAGTCAATTTTGAGTTATAATCACCACCATCACCTCTGTTTTACAGAAAAAAAACCCCGGGAATTCAGGGAGGTAATACCACATTAGTGGCAAGTGGAGAAGCCAGGATCTAAATTTAGTTTGACTATGTCCTTCCTAGTGTTCCTGCCCCTCAAAGCTCCAGCTGCGAACACCAAACTCACTCCGGGATGTAGCAAAGCTGGTCTCTTCAGCTGATCAGCCTGGCAGAGATGGAGTCCATGAGGTCTAGAGACCAGTAAGGACACAGGCTGACTGGTGGCCATGCCATTTCCCATCTGGATACAACATGGCCGGGTCTGTTCCAGCTGTGTCGTAGGGAGAGGGGAAATTTCAAATCTACCCAGGCCTGTCACTGTGCAGCCTCTTCTTGGTTTCCCATTGGAGAAGGAGATGCCGGCTATCTGGGGAGACTGAGACTGGATCTGACCTTACTAGTGAGTAGGGTCATTGTTAAAGGTCTTCCACTTCCTGGTATCCCGCAGGTGGGCAGATAAGCTGTGGGCTCAGCCACCTTGCTCTTCCCCTCTCCTATTTCTGTTCCTTGCAGCCAGGGGAGTGGACAGACTTAAGGCCACCTCAGGAGTCCCTGTCAGCCTTCTCTTGCTATTTTGCCTCTGAGACCAAAGTAGAGCGAGTAGTTCAGCCAGCACCTGCTCAGAGACCTGACCATCTTGCTCTCTTAACTCCCTACCCTACAGTCAGCTTAAGAGGGTTATAGGCCAAGATGCTGTGGGGCTTATAGAAAGGTAGAGGAGCCTTCTTACATACCATGCGCCTCTGTCTGACCTCTACATTAGCGTACTGCTCTGGCACCACACGGCTAACTATGAAGTGATACCTCGCCTTCCATCTGGCTAGGCCCCCTTTTCACCATGCATACCCCGCGTCTACCACAGGGCCTGATGTGGAATATATGCGCAACAAAGTTTCACTGAATAAATGAATTCTTAAACAGGCCTTGACAGAAAATTCCATATGGACTTTCTATCCAATGTGGCAGCCACTAGCAACATGTGGTTACTGAACACTTGAAATTGAGATGTGCTTAAAGTATAAAATCTGGACTGGTTTTTGAAGACTCCATATTAAAAAAATGTAAAATATCTTGTTAATTCTTTTCATTGATTATATATTAAAATGATAGTATTTGGGATATGCTGGATTAATTAAAATATTAAAACTATACTCATCTGTTTCATTTTCCTTTTTTAATAATGGGTACTAGAAAACTGAAAATTACATATGTGGCTCACATTATATTTCTATTGGACACTGCTGCTATAGGGCAATAAAAAACCCATTAGCTCTACTGAAACTCTAAAAATATGGGGCGCCTGGGTGGCTCAGTCGGTTGAGCATCCGACTTCGGCTCAGGTCATGATCTCGTAGTCTGTGAATTCAGGGCCTGCGTTGGGTTCTGTGCTTCGGATTCTGTGTCTCCCTCTCTCTCTGCCCCTCCCCTGCTCATGCTCTGTCTCTGTCAAGAATGAATAGACATTAAAAAAAAAAAAATTAAAAATAAGTTCCTTAGATCCCAAGCAAGTAGCAGGAGTGGTCTCCAAGAAATTTCTTAACCGTGGGATTTAGTTTCCATGTCTATAAGCGGTGACTGGTAGAAATATTTGCCCCACTGGGGTTTGTTATGAGACACAATATGTGAGGGTCTGGTTGATACAATGTGTGATAGGTGACTTCTATTGTATGGGCTCATCCACTCTTTCCCCCTTCACCACTCTCCTTGACCAACATCCCTGTGTGGGTGGACAGTGTCAGTCAGGATGACAGTGGGACTCTCCAGACAACCAGAGAGAAGCTTGCCCAACAGGATTCCTGGGAAGAGGGTAAGAGACCTGGTCAAACAGGAAAGGGCAGTGACTTTCTTAAGACATCAGTCAGAATAGTCTTGTCCAGCTGTGAAATGCTCCCTCAGTGACTTACATTGCACTGCATAGGATGCTAGAACCACCGCTGAGTTAAGAGGGCAGGTTAACCTGTCAGGAGAAAAACACATTAGTGAGGTCACGAGAGCCAACAACAGCCTGAAACGTCCATCATGGGTAACACCTATCTTCTTTCTTGCATTAACCATTAAACAACATCTTGAATCATAACAAAGACAATTTTAGGATGCAACTCAAATAGTAAAGATATGTAACACTAAAGATTTAAAATTAAAGGAGAACTTTGTTGTGTTTAAAATAATACACAGTAATACAAATACCATGAAGCTAAAGGCCTAATGGTGGCCAAGGTTCTGGTTGATCAAGAAAGATCAGGCTCATATTACGAAGAGGAAAAGTGAGAAAATCATACTCTTAGATCATTGGGCAGCCTTCATATCTTTCTAGTAAAGACGTGAGACTTTCTGTAGGGCTTTCTAACTAAATCTGACTTCTGTTTGACTCCATGATTCTTGATTACCCGCTCTCTAGAAAGGTGACATCCTCTTAGGTGGGAAAAATAGAAAAGGATCTTAAAATTTTAAAACTCCTGTGAGTTCTAAATTACTTAACAGTTAGTTAAGATTCCTAAATCTATTTACCCTCCTGAAGCTTCCGATCTATACGGAATGTTCTGTCCACCTCCCAGTTTGCCTGCCACTCGCTAGAAACCCATGGACTGGCTGCTAGACTTGGTCTCCCTTCCTCTCAGGCTCACTACCCTCCAAACACCCCATTTCTGTCAATAACATCATCTCTGGCTTAGTCATCCTTTGAATCCTCTGGTTGCTCCCTTTTCTCCGTTCAACCATGAACTATACCATCTGCCTAGGATCTTGGCCAGCAGACCTGGGCCAGGGATCTCTGCCAGGTGGAGAAATGCACTGAGGAGGGGCTGAGTAGAAGCAGCAGAAATGAAGGCTTACAGGGTGGGGAGGTACAGATTTTAAGAGCATTCTTCCCGCAGCCCCAGGGGAAGTGGAGAAAAAGTACTGTTTCCATGGCAGCTCATGAGATTCCCAAGATGTGAGTCACCCCCGTCTCTCTGACTAATCAGGTTGACAGCCCAGGGTTCCCCTTCCCATCTGCTGTGCTATATGCTAGTCCTGAAGCTGCACAAGAAGGTAGCCTTCCCAACTGGAGAGGTCCCCAACTTTCCTCAAGTTACCACGTGTTCCCTGCTAGAACTTCTAAGTAATCTCTCCAAGTATGGAGATACGCCCAGGCATATTCACCATCTGTTTGTTCATCTGGAGACCCAGATAGCCCGTGGGGAGCACAAACACCAGTCACTCGCTCTCCTACCAAGATGGGCTTCAATGAAACCTAAGTCAGTGTCCCTGCTAGCGGCAGAGCAGGGTGAATGGGACGTGGGGTACAGCTGAAGAGACGGGCTAAGGAGGTTCAATTTAGATGGAAGGAACAATCCTATGAATAAGTCAGAAAAGAACATTTCCAAAGAACAGTATAAATACAAACTAAAGAATACCAAAAGCCTTCAAGGTCACTCAAGGTGGCCACTAACATGCCACATGCCCTTAGACAGACTCCTTTCTTTCCCTCCAGGTTTTAGGGTCTCTATCTGATGGACAAGGTCATTTATCTCAGCTGGAAAGAGAGAATGCCTTGGGAACTGCCAACCACACAGTTCAAACAAATCAGGGCACCCAGGAGTCAGGGCTAATTAGATCCATCAAGTCTGTCACAAGATCCATGGCTACAAATGGCCACGCCCACCCTGACACACCCAGGAAGTGTTTGGTGGCAGGAGGCCCTCTACTCAGAGAGGTGGTAGAGGCCACCAAGAGGCCTGACAAGGAATGCCAGGGATTGAAGACAATGTGGCCGTGGCCCCCAACAGGTTTCACACAAAACTAACGAGGGTTATTGTGTTTGGAGAAGAAAAAATGAAGACTGCCAATTTTACTATGTGGAGGGCTCATCTGAGAGCTCCTGAGGGGGCAGGGCCTTGCCTTATTTGACCAGCACAGTAGAGAGCCCATCACACAACAGGTGGTTGGTGAAATAGTTGTGGAGAAAAGAAATGAGTGCACAGAAGAGAGAGACAAGTTGTTACTGCTGTAGAGGGCGGCCAGGACCCAAGAGAGGAGTGGGTGATTTCAACCTGGAGTCATCCTGACATGTAAGAAGGCTGTCCCATGAAAGGGGGAGCTCATTTCTGAGGGTGCTTAAGCAGAGGCCCCAAGGACTGCAGTTGTGCTAGGGAAGGGATTCTTCCCTCCTCTGAGTGGGAGAATGAGCTAAATTACAAAAAATTTTCTAATTGTAGGAGCTCTGGAGAGTCATCAGGTTCTGGCAATCCAGAATTCAACATGTATCTTGTTTCTAAATGTTCCTCCCCCAACCCCATCCCCCAGATCTTCAGGGCCATGCCTGAAAATCTCCCTTCCATCTAGATGAAGTCCCCCAGCCTCTTCCAGCCTTCTCTTACGTGTCCCGGCACTATCTTTGTCGATGCTGCTCTGGCCACAGACCTCCTGCTTAAAAACCTCCAACAGCTCTTTGCCTGCTGGACACAAGATGCCTGTCTAGGTTTGACAAGAAGGACCTCCTTTCTCTACTCTCCTGTAAGTCCCCAACATGTGGCTTTCTTTTTTTTTTTTTTTTTTTTTTCATTTTTTTGATGTTTTATTTATTTTTGAGAGAGAGAGAGAGAGAGAGAGAATGAGAACGAGAATGGGCGGGGGAGGAGCGGAGAGAGAAGGAGACAGAATCCAAAGCAGGCTGCAGGCTCTGAGCTGTCTGCACAGAGCCTGACACAGGGCTCAAACCCAAGAACTGTAAGATCATGACCTGAGCTGAGGTCGGATGCCCAACAAACTGAGCCACCCAGGCGCCCTGCCCCCTCCCCTCCCCAAATGTGGTTTTCAGCTGGGACAATGGGCTTGTGGCAGGGCAAAGACTCCCAGCCCGTACTGCTCCCCGTTAAACCTCACGGCTACGGTGGTCTCCAGAGCCCATACTGGTCCTAATCGCCTCCTGGGCTCCTGCCTCACTGCCCCTAACCACGCCTCCTGGGCTCCTGCCTCACTGCCCCTAACCACACAGTGGGCTCCCTCCAGGGGCTTCTGATGACCTCAGTTGAACTGGCAGGGGGAAAGACAGAATGAGGAGGATGGGAATAAGCTGTGACTCTTTCTACCAGTTCATCGGCTACAGTTTCTCCCTTAAGTCAAGGAAAAGTCAGCATTCGGAGAAGGCAGCTAGGGACCACTGGCTTGGCCTTTCTTTCCCCTTCTTGGACCATTTCACACACTTCTGGCCACGGAGATGGTCCTGACACACAAGACGTGCTGAATCATAGGCAGATGCTCACGCCTTCGAGCACAAAGTCTCCCACTGAGAAAATGAGTCATGATAGGTACTAAGGAGCTTGCAAGTAGACCTAAATGAGGCCTGATCTGCCTTCCTCAATGAAGCCTGTCTCACATTCTGGGTCTCTCCCTCCCTTTAAAATTTCTCAGGTCTTTACCAGAAAGATAACTGTACCTTTTCTAATAAAATCGACACATGAAATGATGTTTATCCATCCTCCACTTCTCCAAATCGAGACCGGGTTAAAACCAGACGTCCAGGCCATAAAGTCATGCCGGATGCTGCTGTCAACATCCATCCTTTGTCTACATTTAATACTGTTACCAGAAATGCACGCTCATTAGACTGAAACCAGGAATTTTAGTGTCTGGCAACTGACAGGAAAAAAGAATGTGAAATTCTCATTACCTTCCTTCACAAATATCCATCTTCAGTTGTAAGAAATACAAATGCCTACGAAACAATTTTTTTATTATTAATTCAGAACACTCAAACTGAAGCAAGCGCACACACAAAAAAGGCGACGAGTCAAGGACAAGATCTGTACATTCGGAAAACAAAATACATAAAAACGCATTTAAAAAAAAATTTTTTTTTTTTTAAGCAGGTTTCACGCCCGGTACAGGGCTTGTACTCATGACTCTGAGATCAAGATCGGAGTTGAGATCAAGTGTCAGATGCTTAACTGAGCCACCCAGGTGCCCCAAAACACGGTTCTGTCTGAAGTATCGGGGGCTAGGTTGTCCACCGCAAAGCTGCCCCTTCAGGAACAACGGCTCCTGTGGCTGTCTGACTTCCAGCCAGCCTCATGCCAGCACATGCTGTCCCAGGGATGGCTGAGCAGGGACGGAAAGGCTGGAGGCAGTCATCAGCCAGGACTGTTGCCAGCAGACACCCCCACCCCCGTAAACTCGGGGGCATCCGAGAGCACCAGGACCCACGAGCATTCTGCACAGGCAGCCCCCATGCACTGGGGAACCGCGTTTCACAACACACCCACGTTCCCTCTGCGTGAAGCGGCAGAGAGGAGGTGGGTCTGTGAGGACACCTCCTTGGCTGGGGTGCAAACACCCAGCTGAGTTTTTTCCTGTGTCCCGGGAACCGTGGGTGCTCGAGCAAAAGCATAAGCATCAATCAGCTACCCGCTGCCAGGACCTCCGAGCTGAATTCGGCACTGGTCTGTGAGCCACCAGGAACGGCACTTCAGAACCCAACACGTGACTTGTGGGCAGAGCTCGGTAACCCAGGGCAGGGCACCCTGCAAGTCTGCCCACCATCCAGGGAGTGGGGAGCAGACACCAGTGAGAGCGCTGCTCGGGCCACGAAGGGATATGGAAAACTTTATATTTAGGGATGCGGCATACATGTGACACTTGGCTGCTAGCTCCCACTCTTTTTTAAAGCCCGGGTTCAAATGGGATAGACATTCCAGTGTCTGGCCAAGAGGACAAAAGGGAAACTTCTTGAAATATAATACAGATACAGCAGAAGTGTCCCGGGGCAGGGGAGTGATGATTTGGGCAATTTAAAACACATCGGGTCTCATGATGCCTTCAAATTTATATGTTCAAAAGGTCAAGGCGCTGGTGTTCTGGGACATGAATATGTCATGTGGCATTACAACCCCCTCTCTGCACAGTTCTGGGCCGGATGCAGGGAACTTCATAATGGCTTGCCTTATTTCAGCCTCGTACAGCTCAGAAGGAGGCACTGCCACCTCCTATTTTTGAGGAAACAGACATTCAGATAGGTTATGTGGGGTCAGTTAGATCTGATTTTAATCTGGACCGTCATACTATGAAAAACCTGAGTATGCTACAAATTTCTTATGCATCTAGTGACTACAGGCTTAGGGTCAGTTTCCTAGCTCTGATATATATTATTATGTTGCCTATAGTTATCAACTACCCTTCCTGTGTTGAAGACCAGCACTGAGAAACGGGGTAGCATACGTGTGCTGATTCATGCTTATTTTGTATTGGAGACCATCTTTTTCACCTACGAGAACATCATCAGTCCTTTCTAGTTTGTTCCTATGTTTATCTAAGCTGACATTCAACCAGAATTAAGTGTTCTCTCCTACAGTGCTACTGAGAGAAAGCAGAGAAGGGAGAGAATGCTGGATAATCCTATGGTAAATCTGGCCCTCCAGGGGCAAGCCCAGCTGATCGGTGATTCTTCCTAGGGAGGGAAATGAACATGAACCTGGAGATCACCATTCATCAAGTGCTACGTTATCACATAGTCGGCAAAGTGTCTGAGTCAATCTCATGACATTGTACAAAGAGGCTGTAATAGTGGAAGGAGGACCAAAGTTTGGGGGGTCTCCTGGGAATCCTGAAGGAGCCTCATTTCAAAGCTACCAGTAAATGAAATTCTGTGTAGGGTGACCTAAATTTATCAGGAACAGCAGCTGTGGAGGCTCACGATCAAGGAGATGTTTAACAAGTAGAATAAAAGAAAACCACACAGTTGGCACGCCTGACTTCAGAAATGTAAAGGTCACTCCTAGAGTGACCATGACCTCAACTTCACAAAAAGGGCAACAGATGCCTCCCAGCCCAGAATTTTAGGAAAAAAAACCCCCAGAAAACAACAAATACCACTTTCTCCGATGCTTGAAGGCTCAATGTCTTTAAGAAGGATTTATTTTTGGATAGGCTACAGAGCTGAGGCTTAATAGAATACTGTGTGTCAGGAATATAGGCGAAACTCTAAGTTAAAAAAAAAAAAAAGACATGTGAATTAATGGTGGACGTCTGGCTCAGCATAAGGAAAAGATCTGGCAGTCATGGCTGCCCACCAGCTCTATAGGCGCCATGTGGGTGGCTGCTACTGTGGCTCCTGTTACATTGAAATCTGCTGCCCCAAATCCCAGGAGGTGACAGCTACACTCCATTCCACACTGGGGATACCACCCATCTTAAGATGGGAGGTGGGGTGCATACAGTCAGGTGTCAGTCCTAAAGCAGTGAACTGTATGAGGGACACAAACAAATCAAATTTTATCCTGGGCTCAGGTAAGAACGAAAATTAGTCTATTACTCATTTTGTGCCAAAATCTGCCTCTCTGGATGCTCTGCCTGCTGGCCATTATGCTACCACCAAGCATGTCTAATTCCCCTCATCCCTTACAGATCTCAAGGCAACCTGTCTCTCCCCAAGTCCTCCTTCCATCCCGTCAAATGTCAGGTTCAGCAGGAAGATTCCGTTGGCACCCAGAGGGAGTGAGCCTCTCTCCTGTGGGGTATGGAAGTAGACGCCCGATCCCCAAGAGGGGCACTGGAGAAAGAGACTCTTGGGTTAGGCCAGCCCTAGTCATCCCTTCACTCAAGGTCTTTGGAGAACGCTACCATGCCCGCGGCCACCACACCCCTGTAGCTCTAGCATCACATGGGGGGGGGGCAGGTACGACAATGAGTGACAATTACTAGGTTAGGTAGTGCAGTTCTCACTTGGGGTTAGAGGCTATCAGTTGGTCATAAATGGAACAGGTCACAATGGGCATTTTAAAAAGAAGGAAATAGAGAATAGAAAACTATCTGCACTTGGTATTGTTTTATTAAACACTTGCTTCGGTAATATATATCTGTACTGCATTGCGAAGCAAAATACATTTTTGCTGTGTGGTTGTGATTTAAAAACCAACTGGTTAAAAAACCACACACATGTATGCATATACATATATAATCCATCATAACATTTTTAAAGCATCCTTTGAACAGAACTTGATATTTAGTAACGGTCGGCGGGGGGGGGTGGACCTTGGTAGGGTCATTTCAAACTCATTTTCCTATAGATTATGTCACCCCTCTGTGTCCGCCAGCTCATAAACTGATCTGCTATACCCCCCTTAGTCCACCAGCATTAGGAGCCATTATGGGGAAAACTCAGAGCACCATGTGAACTTCCCATGGTTATCCAATGACCAGTGCTGGGCATCTCTTACTCTGGCGTAAAATTTAATTTAACAGTAAACATAGTCAAATCTCCAATGGCTGCTACCTAGAGGGAAGAGGTGCACAAAGAAAGCAAAACAGAATAACAGACTAATATTTACCCTTTAAACACATTAAAAGTTAAAATGTCATCATGTGGTTACCTTCAAAAGCAAAACAAAACAAAACATAGTACTCAATGCCTGAGTTGATGTCACCTTGTTGGTGTTGGTCTCATGGGAACAATGAACACAGAATAGGAGTCAATATTCCTAATATCCACTTTTATTTTATTTTTTCTGGTAGAGGAAACACTCTGGAAATTTCCCTCCCTATGAAAAATAAACAGATCAATAATAAAAGGGCTCAACGTTGCCATGGGGGAGGGGAAGTAGAGGCAGGGTCACTGTTGAAACAGCAACAACCTTCCTGTGTCCACCCCCTCCATTCCAAACACTGTTCCCCACCCAGAAACCCCACGTGCCAGTACAAAACAAGAGCCAGGCCCTACGCCAAGCCCTGAGGGGTAAACAATCCTATCTGGGCTCTCTTTCCCTTATCTGGTTCACATTTTGCCTGCGCACCCTGATTCACTCAGGAGAGAAGCTGGTCCAGCTTGCATAGCTTTCTGTCTCTTACCAACTAGGGATGTGGCAGAGAATGCTTAGTTTAGACACCTCGTTATCCTAAAGGGCCTCGGTTCTAGTCTAGCAGAGACACGGGGCTATTTCATCTGGGGATGACCGTTTCACACAATGGTCTTCCAAACCCTGCCTGCGTTAGAGAACGGATAACTTTGCTTCCTTTGGGCACTTCACTCTCAACAGGCAGGAGAGGCTGGGGCAGCGGGGGAGGCAGGAGGAGGTGGAAGGGAGTGTATTGGGAATTGCACCAAGTAAGGACGTAAGTAGGTCCAAGACAGAGAACTAATCAGCTGATGAAAAGTTCAGTATGTACCCCTCCGATTTTTACCTGGATGGGAACCACTGGTGTGGTTCTACCCAAATGAAGTGTATGGCCACAGTGATAAAATAACGCGTACATTCTTAGTGGTTACTCATTTTAATAGACTAAAAAGGAAACTTAAAAAAAAAAAGTGATTACCTGGTTTGTTCTTGCTGCAGTGTGTTGGGATCAGGTATAAAAAATCTTACTCGAAAATGCAGAGTACAGGGGAAACCTCCTACAACATTTTTCAAAAACAAATTTAAGTTTTCCCTTTAAAAAAGTCAATGCAGGTAAGCTGCTACTCTCCCATTAAGTGATGCATTTTTTTTTTTTCCACTAGACCACTGCTTTTTTCCATCGATACAAGGACTAATTTTGAACAAGGAGTGCACAGGTTAAGTGACTATTTAGAAATCTCCAAGTCTGCAAAAAGTAGAATAATCTGCAATATGAGCACAGAATGAGGTATTACCACCTAATACAGGTTTAACTTAGAGCTGTGTTCAAATAATGCACTCCATTATCTAGATCAGGAATTTTAAAAATTCCTGACATCAACAGATTATACAAGATTCACAAAGAAATAACCTCACATATATAGCGACTTTATACTTTTCCCAAACATTTTCAGGTATATTCTTGAATTGAAACACCGCCTTAACTCTGAGTAGGCTCGGCTGGTGTTGATGGCACTGTTTTTGCAGACGGGCCAACAGGCACAGAGACTTGCCTTGGGTCACACAGCTGATGACAGTACCAGAACGGTAGCACTGAGGTTTTTGATTCTGCTATGCCACCTCTCAGTCACGTTTATATTGGACAACAGTTCATGCTTTTTAACGCAAAGTAAATTCCCAAAGTGACGAACATACTAGCAAACATTATTATGCAATTAATTACCATACTCAAATACGGCTTTATGCAACAATACCAAGAATCGATTTGCTTGCAGAGATAAAATTAGCCCATTTCTTTTGCTAGATATGGCAACAGGAGAAGAGGAGATTATGTTGCTAAGCTCCGTGCTCTCCTTCAGGTCGGCTGCACCCCTCTCCGTTACTCAGTAAATGTTCGCTGGCCCTATCTATGTGCTCGGCACTTTCCTGCTTCAGAAACTCAAGCCTTCTCTACCCTGCTCCTCTTACAGACTTGTCGACCTCAGTTCATCTGGGGTTCTACCTCCCCTCTCTATAGTTCTTTCTGTCAGTCTCTCTCCTGTGTCAAAGACTCAAGCAGTGTGTGTGCACCTACGAATGTACCTTTGCATGTGTGCCCAGGGACCAGTGGGTGACGCTGTAACTTGGTACAGGCTGACCACCTGCACATCAGGGGACAGCTAAGTGTTCCCATGCCTTGGGACATCCTCTCAGCTCCTTCCCACCAGACCTTGTCAATGTGTGTCTCAGGATGCCTTTGTGCACCCAGAGTGTCCTATCACGTGCTCAGAACTATCCTAGAACCCTCACTCTCCTGGTGTCCATATCCCCATGCTTGGCTGTGAGCTCCTTGAGGGCAGGTCCAAATCTGATTTGGACCGGATTCTCAGAGCTTAGCCCAGTGCCTTGCCAAAATCTGAGCTCAGGATACACTTCCCGAATGAATGAGTTAGTGAGGGAATGAACGACGAGGGAATGTATTCATGCCTGTGTGGACTCACTGCTCTGAGACTTCAAATGGGGGCAGGCATGTATCTGCACAACGGCTCTGTGGCTCCCTGTGGGCAGTTCTGAATGCTGAGGGAGGTCAGGACTTGGAGGCCCACGCTCCAGGGGACAGCAGCAGTGGGATCCTGGCCACGGTTCCTTGTCTCTGCTCCTTCCCGTGTGGGTGCTTGGGCGAGTGGGGGGAGGTGGCATACGTGTGTGCACACTTATGTGTAAAAATCCACCTGCCGTTCACCCCTCAGCCATTCACTGGCCACCTCCTGGGGAGGGGGTGCATTGTGAGGAATGCAGAGAAGGTATGGCAGGGGCCCTGACCTGAAGGAGCTGGCAGTTTCCAAGGAAGATTAAGGCAGGCGACTGGGAGATGAAGGACAGTGCTCCGAGGAGCAAAGCAGATAATGACACATGAAGGGAGGGTGGGGGGGGGAGGGGTCATGGCTTCTAGTAGAAGTAGGGATAGAGTCTGAGTGGCTTTGAAGAACAGCAAGATTTGGATATAGAGAAGAGGGAAAAGCAATCCCAACAGAGGGAACAGACTGAGGGAAGGTACAGAGGAATGTGTGCAGCCTGGGAGGTCAGCCAGGTTTGTCTGGGGCATAAAGTGCATAAAGGGGAACAGAGAGTGCGATGCTAGAAACCAGGCTGAGGACGGATCCAGGCGGAGGGTGGGGTGGGGCATGGTGTGAAACCCCGTCTAAATGGGAGTTAATGTACAGCACTGGGCTTAGGAGCAGTATGTTATATGTTATATTGACTACCTATGTCTCAGACTCCAGTAGGAGGGGTGTGTATGTGTGTGTGTGTGCATGCATGTGCTTGCATGCACACGTGCCTTTCCCACCCTGGCTCTCACACTGGGCTAAGAAAAGCCATCGCCCTTCCCTTGTAAGAAGAAAGTAGGTTCCTGAGCTCTTGGCTGCCTTCTTTCACCTTTCCTGCTCACTGCTGGTGAGGACTGATCTGAAAGCATCTCTGCTCACTCAGAAGTCAAACAGGGAGAAGACAGTTTACTCACATCACCTGGACCACCTGGAAGCCGGGTCCCAGATGTTAACAGGCACACGGATAATTGGAAGAGAGAAACGGGCCGTGATACACGAATACCCAGTGTTCAACTGAAATGAGAAGGTCAGCCTCACCTTTTAACTGCTTCCTGATGGGCTTGCTTGATTCCAGCCATCTCTGTTGGGTAAGAAAACATAAGATATAAAACCAAACCATACAGAAATCCAGCGACGTCTTAAAGGGATGATACTTACAAGAGAGTCTACTGAATCATCGCCATGCTGCAAACCAAAATATTCCTTTTCGGTCACACCCAAGTGGTTGTATGCCATATCCAGAAGAACTTGACCGGTATCTTGTTTCTAAGAAAAAAAAAAACAAAACAAAAGGTCTAGTGGGCATATTTTTAAAATGAATGAAAAACCAATGGTTAAATATCTTTATTGTAGGCAAAAAGGAGTTAAAATATTTAGAGATTTTATGCACACTCGTATCTTGTAGTAAGAAATGCTTTAATAAATGTCACGCTAAGAAGTCACATGGTACGCATGGGAAGTAGGGCTCGAAGAAAAACCACATAAATATGATTTAAGACAGTAAATTGTCTGAGACTTCTTCCTTCCCCTTAGCAGAGATTCCCAAGTGATGTGTGAATTGGGAAACACAGATATCACGATGAGAGTAAACTCTCCATGACCTACCCATGGATTATCCACGGCAAAACGCTAATCCCACATCAGTTTTGTTGACCCCTCGGGAGCCACGGAAGCGTGTACAGGGAAGAAAACTACTAACAGCATGAGGAAGATGGCTAAGAATAAGCAAATGCCATCCTAAACGCCCTCAAAGTGACTTGGCGTGTGTCACCCTGGGGGATCATCTGCCACTCTGCTCTCTGCCATCTGAAGTGAGAAGTCAGTGGGGACATTCAACTGCACTTTGCATCTACGGCAGGACTCAGCCACTGTCACCACTTGGTGTTTATGAAGCAGGCACAGTGCTGAGCATGGGGACCGAGCCACAGTTAATGTCCCAGAGAGGCCAGGCATAGAAGCAGTGACCGTAACATGGCGAGCCAAATGCTGTCGAGTGCCGTGACACCCTCAGGGCACAGAAAACACACAGAGGACGATACGAATGGTTAATTCAACCTGGGGCCAAGTGGAAGCAACTCCTGACCTGGGTCTGGGAGGGTGACAGGGCTGAGTACATTAAAAAAAATTTTTTTATTAACTTTTTTAATGTTTTATTTATTTGGGGAGGGGAGGGGCAGAGAGAGGGGGATGGAGGACCTGAAGCGGGCTCTGCGCTGACAGCAGTGAGCCTGATGTGGGGCTTGAACTCATGAACCGTGAGATTATGACCTGAGCCGAAGTTGGACGCTCAACAGACCGAGCCACCCAGGCGTCCTAAAGAGAAGGCATCTTAAACAGTGCGCCTGGCACAAAGGCACGGGGGTGGGAGACAGCATGGTGCCTCTGGGAAATCGCAAATTCTCCTTCAACAGGCAGACTTCTCAGGAATCCTTTGAACCAAACCATTCGACTTAAGGACACTGAGACTCAGAAATAGACTATAAAGAACAAGCAAAAAGACAGCTCCTTTTTTGAGTGCTAGAGAGAAGATCATGCACCTGGAAATTGACCACAGTGACCAGGAAGAGGAGAATTAGGTAGTCATCAGGCCCCCTCCTGCAGCCTCCTCTTTGGTGTGGTCTTATATTGTTTGGCCATAGTGTGGGAACATGAGACACACCCATTTCCTGCACACATTCCCCCCTTCCTGCCTGAGGGCCCTGCACCTGCTGCCTCTTTTACCCGGGACCGCTTCCATCACAAGGGAATCATGACAGTGTGGAAAAGATGGCCCACCCAGTCCACATATTCCAAAATATGAGATACTGTCCCCCTCAATTAGGAGATACTCTCCTGGTGCATCAAAGACCTTGGTTTCCCTTAATTAAAAAAAATTTTTTTTAAATCTTTATTTGTTTTAGAGAGACAGAGCACGAGCAGGGGAAGAACAGAGAGAGAGGGAGACACAGAATCTGAAGTAGACTCCAGGCTCTGAGCTGTCAGCACAGAGCCTGACATAGGGCTCCAACTCACAAACCGCGAGATCATGACCTGAGCCGAAGTCGGACGCTTAACCGACTGAGCCACCCAGGCGCCCCGCCTTGTTAAAATTTTTATAGAATTTTATATTATACTTAATAGATAAGTAACTATCAAATATCCACAATGAGCCAGATATGACACGACATGCACTATTTATATATGATCTCGAATCTTTGTGGCTGTTCATAAAGTCATCACCAGCATCCCCTTTGCCGTGAGCAAACAGAGGTGCTGGGAGGCTCCAGGCTGTCAGCTGATGGACGGTCTGCCTGCCTGAGTATGGTGTGCTGGCTGCCAAAGGCTACATGTCCCCACAATGTTGCATCTCCCCTCTAGAGTGCAAAACTCACCCATTCTGGTATATTTTTCCCAACTTTCCCAGTTCCCAAAAGGAACTGAAACATAATAAAGGGCACATTTATAAAGAACAAGCCTCCCAGCCCAGTCCCCTACTCCATCAGAGGCCATCTTTGCTATGCCAGGTCACTGTCCGTGACCAGCTTGCTCCCTGGGATGGGCTAAGAACAAGTGATGTATAGGCCAGCTTCCTGATGATGCCTGCTCCTGCCCATAAGGGGGTCTGGGCTCAAGAGTTGGTGCCAACGCTCCCTACAAGTAGAAGATCTAAAGTGACAGGGATTCTAAGCTGCCACCAGGCCCTCAGACTCAAGTTCAATGTGAGTCAGCTTTGACCGGACTGCTGGAAGCTTGAGGAAGCAACAATGGCAGCAGCATGATAAGGACAATGGTGTTCATGTTCATAAGAACATGTTCTAGGATCATCGCTCTGGGCAGGCGCTTTCCTTATCCCTGTTTACAGGGCTCCTCACTCCCCCTTTAAAAAGTTCTGGCCTGGGATTCTCAGACATTGGCTCTTGCTCTCCTTCTCCCTTCTGGGACAGTCTGTCCCTGTCTCCTGTAGTGCCTATTTCTTGTCTCTCAAACCTTTCAACACGGACCCTTGTTCGTACCTTCTGTGTCCTCACTTCCCAGCTGACCTCACCCCGTTTTGTAGCCCCACATCCGCATCCCAGCCTTAACGCTTCCCTTAACCTTCTCCCTTGTATATCTGACACCATCTCTATGTAGCCGAGTACCAGGCACCTCAAACTCAACGCGTCCTTGACAGAACTGGTTATCTCCACCCCCAAGCCTACCCTTCTTACAGCCTTTCCCATCTCTATCGACCCCAACTCCATCTTGCTAGTTTCCCAGGCCGACAACCCTGAGAGTCACCTTGAGGGCCTCTTTCCCATCCCAAATTCCATCTATTAGCAAATCCCACTGGCTCTGCCTTGAAAATAGTTTCAGACTTGGTTTATTCTTAGCCACCTCCACACTACCATCCTGTCCAACTCTCCTCCTCCTCCTCTCCCCTGGACTGTTATAATATCCTCTTAGTCCTTGCCTCCCACCCCCCCCCCCCCCCCCCCCGCCCAACAGTCTACTATTGACAGGGCATCCAGAGTCACACTTGAGTCACATCATGTAAGGTCTCTGCCCAGACCTACCAATGGTTTCTGCCTCCCTCAGAATAAAACCAGCACCCTCAGGATGACCTATAAAGCTCTACGCAGCACCCACCCCCCCCCAACCCAACACCTATCACCTCTGACCTCTCCTGCTACTCTCTCCCTTGTTCATTCCACTCCAGACACACTAGCTTCCATACTGCTCTGCAACTACACTCAGTGGGATCCTGCCTCAGGACCTTTGCACTGCTACTTCTTTTACCTCGAATGTGCATTCCCTCCAGAGAACAACATAGTTCTTTCCTTCATTTCTTTTAGATGAGGTCTTCTCTGGTCACTTCTATAGAATGATAACCCCACAACTGCCCTGCTCTGGTCCTACCTTCCTCATCCCGCTTTATTTTTCTTCTAAATACATACCACCTGACACAGTATACATTTGTTTATGGTCCATTTCTTCACACTAGACATAAGCTTTAAAAGGCCACATACTTGGCTGTTCTGTTCACTTCTGTATTCTTTATAACCAGCATGAAGCCTGACACATAGTAGGTGCCCAGTAAACATTTGATGAATAAACACTCACGTTCTTGTCAGAAAGAAGATAAACAGCAAAGGAATAGCTCCCAAACCAACAACAAAGGAGCCAGGCATGTACTGTCAATTTAGAGCATCTGGAAGAGGCATACGTGACCCTTTTAGAGAAACTGCCATGCTGTGACTTCCTGCAAACTGCCCTCCCCTCTTGTCTGCTCAGCCATCAAGGTCCATAGTGACCTGGGGTCAGCGGGAGGCAAACTTAGGGGTGGGGTGGAAGACCCAGGGGCCAGTTTTTGTTACCCTTTCAATTTCTGTGGCCTTCTATTACCCCTGGTTGTTCTCTTGTACCCAATCTTCCCTTTCCAACCCCTCTCCTTACACACTGAACTTTCCAGGTTGGGGCAGATGCTGGCAGCCAGTCCAGGACTGGGGTTGACCCCCTTAGGACCAGCCA
This sequence comes from Puma concolor, assembly GCF_028749965.1. Taxonomy (NCBI): domain Eukaryota; kingdom Metazoa; phylum Chordata; class Mammalia; order Carnivora; family Felidae; genus Puma; species Puma concolor. The sequence goes on from NC_141679.1 coordinate 70,947,895, forward strand.
GAGTATGGGAGAGACAGGCAGAGGTCATGGGCCTAAACGGTGACTGGGGGAGGGTGGGACGGCATGACTGCTACAGTTCAAGGATCTCACTGGTGGCCTGATACTGGAGGCCTCGTTTCCAGTCCTGCGTCTGTCATGAGCTTGAGGTGGGAGAAGCCAGGCTCTCCCTGAGCCCTGCCATTTATGAGGCACACATCTTACTACCGTCCAGATTGGACCCATGAACTCATGCCATAATAAGCACCTGCTATGTGCCTGGTCCTGGACCGGGCCCAGGGGAGATGACACCATGCCTGTCCCCAGGAGCTCACAACTTAAAGAACATACAGCCTAGTAATTATAACGACTATTAACGAAATGTGACATGGGCTCTAATAAAGCAGACAGGGAACCATTATGGGAGAACGAGCTCAGGAAGCTGATGAAGATGGCACAGAACAGGTAACATCGAAGTGTCACTCAGTTCGTGTCACCAAGAAGTGGGGGCAAGGCACTCCAGGTGAACAAGAATGTGAGCAAAGTTTTTAGGGTTATTTCCAGGCCAATCTCAACATACAAGATCTGAGACCTCAAGCTTTCATTTAAAAACAGTTTTGAGGGGCGCCTGGGTGGCTCAGTCGGTTGAGCGTCCGACTTCGGCTCAGGTCATGATCTCGCCATCCGTGAGTTCGAGCCCCGTGTCGGGCTCTGTGCTGACAGCTCAGAGCCTGGAGACTGTTTCAGATTCTGTGTCTCCCTCTCTCTGACCCTCCCCCATTCATGCTCTGTCTCTCTCTGTCTCAAAAATAAATAAACGTTAAAAAAAAAATTAAAAAAATAAAAAATTTTGATATCTTGGCTTATAAAATGAAGAAACATTATGACTTAACAGCATTAATTCAGAAAAGATTAAATTTGGAGACCTTACATTGGCTTTAAAAGTCTGTACCAAGCCATCTAAAAAGCGGATGCTGCAGACGACTTCAGATCGAGTTTTCTCTTTGGGTAATTCTGAGGTGCGTATGTTATTAATTCTTCCACCCAATGCACGTAACCGGGAGGTCATAACTGTCGTTGAATAACCTGTAACAGAAAGTACACTTGTTAGCTCTCTGACATGAAAATTACCTGCTACGTGTGGATGCACCTCACAGTCCACCTATCCCGTGTCTGCTTTGATCCTCATAAAACTGAAGGCCTCAGACAAATGAGAACCAGATAACAGACCGTGTTTCCATTCGACTTCTAAGCGGCTCTAAGCAAAATGTATTGCTCCGTTATAACATGTTAACAGAATTATATAGCTTATTTGTGTGTTTTATCTCCCTGGTCTAAACCTAATTTATATTTCCCAGGCTTTTAATTTTTTATGTTTAACTTTTTGTATATATTTGTGAACTCTACTATTTTTTTAAGGAACTAAATGTCATGTAAAAATGATTTAAAATATTAAGATACTTATTGGTCAATTAAACTACATTAAGTAACTTACAGTCATTAAAAGACACCATTTAGGGGCACCTGGGTGGCTCAGTTGGTTGGGTGTCCAACTTTGGCTCAGGTCATGATCTCAGGGCTCGTGAATTCAAGCCCCACGTCGGGCACTGTGCTGACAGCTCAGAGCCTGGAGCCTGCTTTGGATTCTGTGTCTCCCTCTCTCTCTCTGCCCCCTCCCCCACTCATGCTATTTCTCTCCCTCAAAAATAAATAAACATTTTTTTAGAGCTCCTGTAAATCAGTAAGAGAAAAAAACAAGCAATCTGGCGGAAAATGGGAACCACGTTCGTTGTCAAAGAAATGCGAATTAAAACCACAAAGTAATGGTACCACATACCCACCAGAATGGCTACAATGAAATCTAACAAAACCAAATGCTGGCCAGGGTATGTGGCAACTGGAACTTTCAGGCACTGCTGGTAAGAATGAAAATTAGCGCAACTCTTTTGGAAAACGGTTTGGCAGAAGCTACTAGCACTGAACATATGCATATTCTGTGACATAATTCCACTCCTAGGCATATTCCCAACAGAAAAATGTAGATTTACCCACTAAAAGACATGCATGAGAATTTTTATAATAGCCCCAAACTGGAAAAGACTCAAATGCCCATCAACAGAGGGAAATTGTGGTATAGTCATACCATGCTTAACTGTACAGCAAAGGAAATAAGTGAACCACTGTGATGTGAAACACAAGTGAATTCTTCCGTTATGTTGAGCAAAAGCAGCCAGATACAACAGATTACCAACAACATGAATCCATTTGCATAAAGTTCAGAAACAGGCAAAACTGATCAACGCTAACAGAGCACAGAAGCGTAGTCACCCCTGTGGGAAGTGACCAGTGTCCAGAAGTGGACAGGAGACTTCTGGGATGCTTATAATAGTCTGTTGATCTGGGTACTGACCCTGGTGTGCACGCTTTGTGAGGCTTCATCAAGCTCTACACTTATTTGTGTACTTGTCTGTATACTGCAATATCAAGTTCACTTAAAATAATACAGGGAGGAAGAGGGAGTTAGTTTAAAATCTGACTCTCTATTCAGGGAACGACAAGGAAAGAGGTCTTTCTAGTGAATGCAACTGTAGGGCAGTAGACTAAAAAAAGACTGAGGAAGTGTGCAGTGAGCACACGGTCACATCACGCAGGCAGGAAAGACAAGGGTCTAGGCCAGCTCCTCAGCTTAGGGAATGGAGGAGGTGTAAATCTGACAAGGTTGGAGGGAAGAACAGATAAAGGTGAAGGACTTAAGGGCAATTTAATGTTCTTTTTTGTTAATTCTCTGCAAACTTTCCAAGATGACCTGGGCCTTTGCATGAGCTATTCCCTCTGCCTAGAAAGTTCTTTCTGTTCCTCTTCAGTCCTCAGTGCCCAGCACAAGCATCACTTCCTCAGCAAAGCCTTCCCTGGTGTCCATAACTACTATTTGTGTTAGAGGCTCTCCTGTGTGGTGCTCAGGACAATGCCACAGTTACAGCTGGTGACGTATTTAACACTGGCCTCTGCCACCAGAAGCTAAGCTTCACAAGGGTAGGGACCAGGTCTGGTTTTACTCACCGCATCTCCCAACACCTACCCAGCTCTGGGAGGTAGCCAAGAAATAGCTGAACAACAACTCAATGAGTAAAAGGAAAAATGAAATGAAAAATGAAGCCAAGACTAGCACCTGGAAAAACAGTGCTACCTGATAAGACAAACTTGGGTTGTGGGAGCAGGAAGGAGGATGGAACGAAGGTGGGGACATCCCCTAGACCAGGGTTCCCCACACTGTAAGCTGCACACAACAGGGGCAACCTAGAATGCAAGGGGGGCTGAGGGGGGGCCCGGGAGTCTGCAATTCTCAGTCTCCCAGGTGACAGAGCCGCTGATCCGGGGTTCACACTGTGAGGAACAAGTCACGGATAACTGGAAAAGCAGCACTAGATGTCAGGCAGGGTCAGAAAGCAAGACTGGGGAATCAGCAGCAAGGAAGGCACGAGCACAAAGCAGACCGGCGCCTGAGAATCAAGCCTCAGGGGACCACTGGAGGCACAGCTGAGCGGCAGGAAGCAGAAACACAAAGTAGGTGAAGGCTCCAGGAGAGAAGGGTGCACTTGGTCCCTCTTCCTACAGCGGGAGCTCCAGACAAACCTCCATTCTTCTGTAGATAGGGACAGGCAATCTCAAATATTAATAAAACAAATTCCGGGGACCGGCAGTGGGAGAAAAAGTACTCTGTCACTTATAAAATTCCACCCACCCCACCACCTCCACCTTGCCCTTTCCAACGAAAATGTCATCAGAAGCAGGGATGCATTTTCTGAGTAATACCACGAGTTATCAAAAGACAACAAACGTGTTCCATAATACTTTAACCACTTTGAATTTAAAATGTCAAATTTATTGTTTAGTCCTTGTCTAAGAATTTCAGGTGGGCTAGAATTTTTTTTTTTTTTTTTAAGATACAATAGAATCATTACAAGCATGATTCTAGTGGGAGGTGCACATCAGTATTACCTGGGGAGCTTTAAACAAAAAAACCAGGCCTGTCCTGGCCACACCCACAGACGGTGATTCAGCAACCTGGGGTGTGACAGAGTGACTTTCCCTTTGGGAAGCCCTCACAGGAAGGAGGCAGTCAATGGCCAGAGGAGAGAGTTTGCAGGGAACCTCAGGATGTGCTCCAGATGGTCAAACTTAAGAATACAGGTTCCTTGGAATCTGAGCCATTCACTGAGGGGGTCACACGGGAAACAGTGGGGTAGTTCCTCAGGGCAGCTAACACTAAGAGCTCATCACACCATGACTCTGGATGGAAAAAACCAAAAGTGATTTCACACAAGAGCCTCCAAATGAAAGTCGGATGGACAGACGTGCTAAGAGCAGGCACTATTTTTCTTTTTTTTTTAATTTTTTTTTTTTTCAACGTTTATTTTGGGACAGAGAGAGACAGAGCATGAACAGGGGAGGGGCAGAGAGAGAGGGAGACACAGAATCGGAAACAGGCTCCAGGCTCTGAGCCATCAGCCCAGAGCCTGACGCGGGGCTCAAACTCCCGGACCGCGAGATCGTGACCTGGCTGAAGTCGGACGCTTAACCGACTGCGCCACCCAGGCGCCCCTGGGCACTAATTTTCAAACTGCTCCCGGCCCTCGCAGCTCCGTGCAGCTGGCACAAGGGTGGGTACCGGTGGGACTTATTAACTTGACCATGGTTCACAATGTTCCCCAGCATAGTCATGTAGCCAGCGACCCAGAAGAGATACTTCTTTCCTCTGCACATTGATCTCTGCTATATAAAAGGCCTTGAAACCTAACAATGTCACGAACAGGAATTTCATGAAAGTCGCAGATATGTTCTCCCCACAATTGTTCCTAAAGCGTACCTTGAGAAGAGCAAGCCTCATGTTGAATAACCACATAATCGAGCCAGGCAGGGTTTTCAGATTGTCTTGAAATTCTCTTAAACAATCCGGTCAAGACAATGGATGCTGACTGACTGCCCAGTTTCCGGAACCACAGCAATTGGGGAACCCGGGGTTTCTACGGCTTCCTTTATAAGCCTCTTCATTCTAAACAAAGCCACAACCTCACCAGGAACACACTGGCCTCCCTAACCACAAGTGGCTACAGCTGCAGCTGATGTATTCTATAATATGGAAGCCTTATTTGCTCTATTTTCAAAATCAAAACCAATCAGTTGTGGCTTCAGTATCTGTTCTGCACAACAGAGGTTCCACTGTGACTATAGATTTTATCAGACTGTACCTGCAAGACATACAGGAAGACTCAACATCTCCCTTAGTGTACAGTGGGGGCCCAGTGCACACCATGAGTGTGAGTTAACACCTGGCGGGACATAGACTAGGTACTCAATAAAAGGCATTGTATTAACACTGCTAAACTTCTTTTGTTTAATATATTTTTTAAATATTTATTTTTGAGAGAGAGAGTGTGTGTGTGTGAGCAGGGGAGGGGAAGAGAGAGAGGGAGACACAAAATCCAAAGCAGGCTCCAGGCTCTGAGCTGTCAGTGGGGCTCCAACTCACGACCCTCGACATCATGACCTGGGCCAGAGTTGGACGCTTAACTGACCGAGTCACCCAGATGCCCAACAATACTGTGCTTCTAATGCCATCAGGTGCTGCCTAGAATCTGGATTTTGTAGCCAACCCCGATTTCAAATGCCTTCTATAAATGTTCTGTTTCTTAAAATTTTATTTCAACAGAGACAGCCTGTGAGGTTAAGAGATAGATAGGTGACATACCTTTGAGCTGCTCTATAAACACAGGTCCCAGAATCAGGGGGCATATTGCGTGGGATGCGGCAATTTGTGGCATGTGGGACACCAGAGCCCTTGTGGGTGGGGTTGGGTGACAAGTCTTCAACCACTATGCTTTCTGGGCTCCCTGTCTGCCCTGGAGCTGGGGACAGGGAAGAGGTGATGCTTTATTTCCTAAGGGTCTACATGCTGACCCAGGGAACTCTGTTCTTTTACAAGCACATGAACCACAGACAGAAGGGAGAGGACTATACTCTTCTCCATTAGAGAAAGTCAGAAAGAACTCCATTTTGGTCATTTTATTTTTTTACGTTTATTTTGAGAGAGAGAGCAAGACAGGGGCAGAGAGAGAGGGAGAGAGAGAGAGAATCCCAACTAGGCTCCACACTGTCAGCACACAGCCCGACACGGGGTTCGAGCCCATGACCCGTGAGCTCATGACCTGAGCCGAAATCAAGAGTCCCACCTTTAAATGACTGAGCCACCCAGGTACCCCCATTTTAGTCATTTTAAAAGAAAATGTTGAGGTTATTTCATACCCTTGTTTCCCAAAATGAGAACTTAGACCTCTAACTCAAGAGTGCAAGTTTCAGTTAAAAGAAAAAAAAGCAGTTCTGATTTATTAACACCTAATTTGTGAGTAAACACTACAAATGAACCACAGGTGGCTCAATAAAGGAATCAGCCTGACTAATCATCACGCCGACCTAGGCCAATGCTACCACCTAGTGGCCATCAGAGGAAAACACGGCACCTCCTACCCTATGACTTTCTACTTCCTGGAGAGAAACAGGCACAGCCTTGCTCCCTTTTCTTACCACAGTTCAACTCAAAAAATCTCTCACAGTACAGAAGGCCTTCTTTGTAGCCCAATTCCCTCCTTTTCCCTAATTCTTCTTCCCCAGTGAAGTCAGGAGAGGTTTTTGTGGGGGTGGGAGGTAGGGGTGGGGAGGATATTGATGAGCCCCAACAGATGCCTCATCGGCTAGAGAGGGACGTCTCTAACATGGAAAATAAACACTCATGTAAAATCAGCCATGCTAGAGAGATGACTCATCAAATACCAATATTGCTTTCTCCACCTTTCCATTGTAAATACATGGCACTCGGGCTTCATTATGGGTTAACCAAGTCTTCAGGGGGCAAATGCCCATCACACATGACTTTATCGCATATGGACAGGAAAACACAAACACAGGATAGCTTCTAGCTCTAGGCTGTTTTATGGCCAGGTTTACGTGTTCCTTAAACTTCTCTGAAGTGGGGTATTCCCTTCTAAAGATTTATAAACATCTGGATGGGGATTTATTTATTAAGCTCTAGATTAAGATCGGATCAAACTGTAAGAATGTATGCTTAGTAATTAAGCTGTGAACAAAGAAACAATGATTAAAATGAGACTTTTAAACCAAAGACTTAAATAAAACTTTAATGTGCTTGATTTAATCATCTAGGGAGCTTGTTAAAATAGATTCCTGGCACCACCTACAGAATCTATGGTTTAGTAGGGACTGAAGAAACTGCATTTTAAAAGTTAATTTTTTCCAACTTATAGAAAAGTTGCAAGAAAAACAGAACTCCCATATACCCCCATTGGCCAGGATTTAATTAACTTTCTGTCATATATGCTTTCTCTCCTACACACCCCCACACCTTATGCTTTTTACTGAACACTTGGAAGGTGTAGATATTATGCCCCTTTACCTCTGAATATTTAGCATGTCTCTCAATGACAAGGACATTTCAAGCCACAGTACAATTACTGTACTGGGCAATTTAACACTGATAAAAGCACTTATATAATATACAGCCCATATTAAAGTTTTGCACATTGTTCCAATGATGTCCTTTATTTCTTTCCTCCTGATCCAGGATCCAAACCAGGACCTTGCCATTGCTTTAATTGTCAGACTGAAGTTGCATTTTTAATAAGCATCCCCAGGGGACTCAGACACAGCAGGTCTGAGCACCATGCAGTGGAAAATACTCAACCAGATGATCCCAGGGTTCGTTTCGGTTTTGACTGTATGTGACTACAGCCAAGGGCTTGGTTAGGTCAGCACTCTACGTCAGTTTTCCTACATTACAAATCACTTTGCAGAGCTAAAAGGAGTTTCTCTGTAGCTTAGCAGCTGTCCCCTTACTTAGTCTGGGGAAGCACTTCCTAAGACATTGTTAAAGTAGCACAGACTTTCCAGTCTATATGTCAGTGCTGGGATTAGCACTGTTGTCATAACAGAGGAAGAAAGCAACACAAAAATAATGTTAGTTCAAAAAGGGTTCTATCACTTGATATTATGTAACCAGATGTCTTGGCTTGTTCACCCAAATTAGTTCACATCTTTCACAGACAGTGATTCCTAATGATTGGTAATATCCAAGTTATAAAAAAGGCAGCAGGGTCTTCTGTAATGTACTTTTGCAGAAATGAGGGGCAGTCAACTACAATCGTGGTAAGGAAGGAAACAGACAAAAGGAAGAGAGACATGTACATTTTGTGATTAGGCTTTTCAAAAGTTATTAATGAAACTCAGCCCAACCAGATAGTGATTTTAGTTCTCATTTGTAAAATACTCACATATTTTAAAAAAACACTTCTTAAAAAATTTTTTTTAGTGTTTATTATTTTTGAGAGAGAGAGAGAGAGACAGAGTGCAAGCAAGGGAGGGGCAGAGAGAGAGAGGGAGACACAGAATCTGAAGCAGGCTCCAGGCTCTGAGCTGCCAGCACAGAGACTGATGTGGGGCTTGAACCCACGGACTGCTGAGATCACGACCTGAGCCGAAGTCGGATGCTTAACCACCCTGGAGCACCCCCCAAAACACTACTGTATGTACTATTTTACTTTATTAATTCTAAATTACGTGCATCTGATAAAATTGCAATGGGGCACTTGGGTGGTTCAGGTGGTTAAGTGTCCGACTCTTAGTTTTGGCCCAGGTCATGGGTTCATCTCATGGTTCATGAGTTTGAGCCCCTGCATCAGGCTCTGCACTGTCAGCAAGGAGCCTGCTTGGGATTCTCCCTCTCCCTCTCTCTCTCTCTCTCTCTCTTCCTCTCCCTCCCTCCCTCCCTCCCTCCCTCCCCCTCTCTCTCTGCCCTTCCCCCACACACTCTGTCTCTCTCTCAAAAAAAAAATTACCATACAATTGATACATGAAACTGAATTTTCCTCATGACTATTTTCCGTAAATTTATCAATACCGCTTTCTGGCAATTACTCCTCCCCCCACTTCGTACTTGCCTTTTTAATATCCAAAGTACTACACTGCCTAAATACAAAGATAAATATATGGGCTTCTTTTAAAAACTAGTTTATAATGTAAACAATCACTATACACATTTCTAAATTAGAAAGAAATCTATTAAGGATGGCATTTTCATATTGCTAATTCAGTGTTACAGCCAATGCCCTGATTTTTCAGCACAGAGGCTCAGGACAAATTAATTTTTAAACAGCATTTTTAAAGCTTAACGGCTGTCAATGAAAATAATAATTGCAGCTGACAATGGAAGTATTAGTACACAAGACTGGTTTTTAATTTGGGCATGCAGATATAAAAGTATTTAATATCTTATTTAGAAGAAAAGATGCTTCTGTGAGCACATTTATGAAAGTTTCTAACTCTCGCATTTCACATTATTTGCCACCACATGGGAGAAAAGGCTCATGCAAGTCCCTTCAATAGCACAGCTCACTACTCAAATTATCCTGCAATTATTAATCTGAACACTCCAGACGTACAGTCTTGGGATCAAATCATTTGTTCCAAAGCTCCTGTAATTTGTTCAGGGAGTGGATCACCAACTAGGGCCCCCAGGAAGCAGGGTGGGGTAATTTGTAGGATTCGTTCTCAGACAGAGACCCGTAATTAGCGCCCTCCTTCTCCTACAACTTCAAAATGCCAAATAGTTTTCTTATTATGGAGTCAGGGTTTATTTATAGGCTCAACACCATGACACTGGCGAAACTAACAAAATAAGAAAGTTACACTTGATACTGGGAGATAACAAGAAGTAGATTCAGGCTACCTGAAGGGCAAGATGAAGAACTCTGTGGGGGCTGTGGACGGTTTCGGGAAAGAGGTAATGTTGCTATAAAGAGAAGCCAACCTCTTAACGTTCCATGAGCGAAGTTTTCAGGGTGGCGATGAGAAACTAAGGAACTGAACGCACCAGCTGCCCCTAAGCGATGAGAACACTCACGTTACACTCATTACCCTTGTTGGGTCTATTACATGAAGTCACTGCCCAAACCCCACCTTTTTCTTGAAGCCTCACAAATCCTAAGTGCACAGCTCTCAAGAGAAGCCTGGCAGGAGCCCCCTCCTGCCCCCATCCAAACAGGACTTCCCCCAGAGGGGACTACTCTTCTAACTTTTAACACCAACTTCATGAGATTTTTTTTTTTAAAGTCAACTCTACTCCCAACATGGGGTTCAAACTTACGACCCTAAGATCAAGATCTATGAGCTCTATTGACCGAGCCAGACAGGTTCCCCTCTTCCTGTGATTTTTTTAAATTTATTTTTGAGAGAGAGAGAGAGAGAGCGAGTGTGAGCAGGGGGAGTGGCAGAGACAGACAGGGAGACACCAAATCTGAAGCAGGCCCCAGGTTCTGAGCTGTTGGCACAGAGCCTGATGTGGGGCTCGAACTCATGGACCGTGAGATCATGACCTGAGCTGAAGTCAGACGCTTAACCGACTGAGCCACCCAGGCACCCCATCATGAGATTTTTTTTTAAGTGAGTTTTTTTTTTTTTTTAATGTTTAGGAAAGGTTATCACAGTGCAGTGCTAAACTGCACCCCTGCCCCAAATTTCCCAGGACTCTGCTCTCCCAGGGCTGTGAGTAGCACACATGTGGATGCTTCTGGTATCTGTGCAGTATGGGCTGCAGAGAAATGAGAAGCATGGGATGTGGTCTCCCCCCAGGTGAGGCTCTGAACAGTGTCTAGTGAACCTCTCCCATTAAGATGCCACCTCAGTGGACCCAGAACCTTCAGAGGTCAGCAAGCCTGCCTCCTGGAAGGAACTCCAGGCCTTGGAATGATGGAACCAAACCATGCGGAGGAAAAGGACTCCAGGACTTCCTACAGACAAGCTGTCCCTATATCCTCCCTACAACTGGCCAAAGTCCCACACTGGACTAGGACTACATTGCACAGACCCTTAATCGTGCTTATAATTATTCTTAACCTTTAGTACTACTTTGGCAAAGGAGTTCTGGACCATTTACTCAATACTCATTTACTGGGCACCTGCTCTATGTCAGGCCGGATGCATAAAAGTACCTGGCGTTTCAAGATCTAAGGGAGATGAACACCCAGGGTGCCAGAGAAACAGGAGGAGGGGTCCCGACCTGACTGGGGTGGGCAGTGGGACCAGGTCACAAAGGTGTCACAGGGGAACCTTGCAGGATAAAAGGAAGTCAACTAGGTAGAAGGGGCTTCCAACATGGCAGTGCATATACAAAAGTCAGGAGGGGAAACACATTTTAGGAAATGCAAGGAGAGAGATTTAGCAGGAGTGTCTCAGGCATAACTGGTATCCTAGAGATATCTCAGGGAGAAGATCTGGTGCTTCAAAAATCCAAGCAGCTGTCACACATGATATGGCGTGAGGCTGTAGGAAGGTCAGCAGCAATGGAATCAATCGCATGTGGGTTGGAACCCCAGCTTAACCACTTAGTTGCTGCGTGAACTTAGCAATCACTCACCTTTTTCCTTACCTACAAAAGGGGGAGGGGGATTTTCTATGCCTTTCAAGGTTTTAAGCACTGAGTATGTCTGAAACTAACTGGCACCTAGCAGGGTCCAATCAATGGTACTTATGACTACTGTCTTTAGGCTGGTCTGTTTAGACCCCAAGGGTTCAAATGGGTGAAGGACAAAAGAAACAGATTTCTCTTTAACAGAAGGAAGAGCTTTTGAATAGTCAAGGCTGCACAAATATGAGAGGGACTGTGTCAGGAGAGAGGGAGTTCCCTGTCACTAGAGGTGATCAAGCAGAGAAGGCGGATAAGACCTTTGGTGAGAAGGTCGCAGAGGGCAGACCAGCCCTGGAGGAGGTGGGATGGGTGTACCCTGAGCACCCATGACCACCAAGACTCTATTATGACTTGTTTCAATAGTGCCAAGGTTAAGTCTCTGTACATGTAAGTCCACTCAAAGCAAGCACTGTTCAAAATGAGATTCCTTATACACAGACTTCTCACGGGAAAGAATTCTTTTCTTTTTTTTTTTTAAATTTTTTTTAACATTTATTTATTATTGAGAGAGAGAGAGAGAGACAGAGCGTGAGCAAGGGAGGGGCAGAGAGAGGGGGAGACACAGAACCTGCAGCAGGCTCCAGGCTCTGAGCCGTCAGCACAGAGCCCGACACGGGGCTCGAACCCACAAATTGAGAGATCATGACCTGAGCCGAAGTCAGTCGCCCAACCAACTGAGCCACCCAGGCATCCCTCACGGGAAAGAATTCTAAACGGGTACTTCAGTCTTGAAAAAAACCTAGAATGACCCCATCACTGAAACAGGGGATAAAAGAATACGAATGGACCAAAAGCAATACATAAAAGCTCAAAGAAAGTATAGATAGTAGAGTATGTTTTATATTGAGCTATTTCCACCTAAAATTAAGCTACCAGTCTCTTTCCATTCTCCCTCTGGATAGTTCCATGAGGCCCCAAACAGACTGGAAAACAGGATGGAATAAATCTACTCTACAGGGCCATGAATCAAGTTGCATAAACTTTACAAAAATACTGTGCTAATATTTGCCCTCGGGGCACAGACACGCCCATTTGGGTGTAAGTCCATGGTATTTCTATGTTGGGTTCCAGCCCCCACCCCCTTACAGCCAAAAGCAGCAGAAGCCTTCAGAAAAGAAAACAGCTAAAGTCACTTTGAAAGGTTTGAGATGTGCTAATCGCAACTCATCCCAGCCAAGAAGCTGGGATCTCACAACAGGACCATCCTGCCAGCTTTGTTCCTGCCAAGGAGTCTGAAGCCAGTGGCAGCCCGGCCAGAGAAACCCAATCCTCACCACCAGCAGCCCTCGCCATGATTTTATCTCAAGGAAACACAGAAAAATATCCTCCAACCCTGAAACCTTGACCCCCCGCTGAAAGCATCACCCTATTTGTCACTAATCAGCCAAGGAACCTGGGAAGCCACTGCTCTATTTTTTTCTTTACTTTTCACTGGTTTTCTTTCATCGATTTCCTAGTATAGAGACTTTGGAAGGCTCCTTCCAGCTTTAAAATCCCCTTCCCGGGGCACCTGGGTGGCTCAGTTGGTTGAGCGTCCTACTTTGGCTCAGGTCATGATCTCACAGTTTGTGGGTTCGAGCCCTGCATCAGGCTCTGTGTTGACTGCTTGCTCAGATCCTGGAGCCTGCTTCAGATTCTGTGTCTCCTTCTCTTTCTGCCCCTCCCCCCCACTCACACTCTGTCTCACCCTGTTTCTCAAAAATAAATAAATGTAAAAAAAAAAAAAATTTAAAACCCCCTGCCTGTAAGGTTTTAACCCGAGGGGCCATCTCCGGATATATTAGGTATAGCAACCCAACCTCTCTAGAAAACAAGATAAAATGTATTCTCATGTACGCTAGTCAGACTTCCAGGACTTTCTGACTTGGTGAGATGGAGTCAGAAGATTTATGAGAGGGAACTGCACGGACTCTAAAAGACTTAGAAAGGCATGCCAAAATGCTAGTCAGCAAATAATGTATCTTGTTGCTGCCATTGTTACATTTGCTTGTAGTGAGGTCTTCCACATGCTAGGAGCCGGGAATACAGAAATACAATCCATTCTCTGCTTTTTTTTTTTTTTAATTTTTTTTTTTTCAACGTTTATTTATTTTTGGGACAGAGAGAGACAGAGCATGAACGGGGGAGGAGCAGAGAGAGAGGGAGACACAGAATCGGAAACAGGCTCCAGGCTCTGAGCCATCAGCCCAGAGCCTGATGCGGGGCTCGAACTCACGGACCGCGAGATCGTGACCTGGCTGAAGTCGGACGCTTAACCGACTGCGCCACCCAGGCGCCCCCATTCTCTGCTTTTAAGGAGTGCAGGGAACTGCCTGGGGGCTCCTGGTGGCTGGGCCCATTGGAAGCCTGAAGGAACGTCAGATCTGAGTTCCAGTCTCTGCCCTACCACTCCCAACACCACAGGACATTGGTCAAATGAACTCTGTAAATCTGGTTTCTGGGGCGCCTGGGTGGCGCAGTCGGTTGAGCGTCCGACTTCAGCCAGGTCACGATCTCGCGGTCCGTGAGTTCGAGCCCCGCGTCGGGCTCTGGGCTGACGGCTCAGAGCCTGGAGCCCTGTTTCCGATTCTGTGTCTCCCTCTCTCTCTGCCCCTCCCCCGTTCATGCTCTGTCTCTCTCTGTCCCAAAAATAAAATAAAATGTTGAAAAAAATAAAAAAGTAAAATAAATCTGGTTTCTGCACAAGTAAATACTTCTGAGGAGCAGGGCCCTCCTGCCCGGCTCACAGCAAACACTCACCAGCAGCTGTCAGGAGCTCTGATGCGCCCATTCTCCCACCTTACTCCTAGTCCCTGGGCCACCGCCTCCCCCGGGCTTCCTGTCCTGGGGAACAGCCAAGGGTCCTCAGGGGCTTCAGAGGTTTCTAAATACTCTTGCACCCATTGCTTCTGACTCCATTCACTCTGACTGAGGCTGGCAGGCAGCATTCCTGTTCCAATTTACAGGCTGGTAGATTAGACTCCAAGAGCCATGCTGGAGTCACACAGTTGGCCTCCAAATGGGGCGATGACCCCCAGCTCAGTGCGGGGCATCACATACCTCCTGCCCGCTGAGTCCACTGGCCCACATGACTGGGAAGGAAGATGAATTACAGGTGATTCACTGGAGGGAAAAAGGCCCCACTTAATCTCTACTGTCTCTGTAATTTCCTGACTAAAGGTATGTTCTTACCTTTTGAGATAATCTTTGTAAACACTCCCCACAGCTCACATGTTGGTAGATTTCCTCTCAAGGAGGAAATGGTCCAGAAAACCTACCCCCCCCACCCCCCGCCACCCCCACACCATTTAATTCTGCAATATCAGAAACCTGAGTAATGACTTGGGTATTTATTACCGTATTCCCTCCGTTCTAAGATGACACAATTGAATTAACAGGTGTTTTGAAAAAAATGTAAAGAAAAATTTAAAGTACCCTCGGACGGCCCAGGTCGTGCCGATTAGAGGAAAGTTAAAATGTGGCACACATCTCTCAGAGTTGAGGACGCGTAGTAAATGACTTCCTCTCGTTTTTGGCAAAAGGTGTGGGCTGGAGTGCATGCGCATGACATCTGAAGGCACCTCCAGGTCTACAGGCAGTCACCCCGGGTTAATTATTAGCAGTGGGAGAACAGGAGTACGTCACCTCATTTCTTGAGGCCACGCCCTCAGTTTGGCCTGGGGCTTCTCTGACCCTGTGACCACTGGCTCTCCTTCCAGGGGGATCCTGAGAGTGGCACACCAGCCCCAGAGCTGGCCAGTGCCCCCCTCCACTGCACCTGCCTTCAGGAATCCCAGGAGTTGGAGGACTCATGATGGAGGCCCAGGTTCACTGCAGCCCTCAGAAGGCTGGGCTTCTCTAGTTGAGCTCAACTAGACCTTTTGTCCCTCACCCTGGTGGGGTGGGGACTCTAAGCCAAGGATCTCCTGGGACAGCCATGGGGTGGGGCACCTGAGGTGTGGCAGGGGATAGCCACGCGGCATCTAAACCTTGTTGTTCTTGCAGTGAGCTGTGGGAGGTACACGGGCAGTGCAGAATCTAACTCCACGGCTGCGAGAGACACATTGGCTCCAATCACCCGAAGGTAGCTAGCCCTGGAGAGGAAGGAGAGGGCAGGAAGGCAGAGGAGCAGCCACGCAGGGTGCGCTCTGATCCACGCACATCAGATACAACGTGCCGACCGGCAGTGTCGTCTTGATTGGGAGCATTTATTTATTTTTTTTCCAAGTTGTACTCATTCCTCCTATCCCACCGTGAGACATTTGTCCACGTAGCTCAAACAATTCACCGGCGGTTTTTGTTGTTATAGTTTACAATATTTCACCTGGTGAAATCATAACCGTGTGGCCGGGTGTCCGGATGATTTCTAGTGAGTAGGGGCTCCAACTTCCGAAAGAACCCATTGTGAACGTGAAAAGGGAAGAAGGAGCAAGGGACCAAGGGCTTTCACAAGCGTCAGGGAAACGGGGGCCCAGGGGAGCCTTGCTTTAGAGCCAAAGCACCAGAGGTGTGTGGCCACAAGGGGCCCGGAAGTGGCTAGGACCCCCACCCCACGCCTCCTGGAGGAAAATGGCCAAACAGATGAGCAGGTAATTGATGAGAATTGGGGCAAAATCACCAGATTTTCTCTTTTCGGTCCTTTCTACCAGACAATCTTGTTTTTATTATTTTTTTTTTTTAAATTTTTTTTTAAACGTTTATTTATTTTTGAGACAGAGAGAGACAGAGCATGAATGGGGGAGGGGCAGAGAGAGAGGGAGACACAGAATCGGAAGCAGGCTCCAGGCTCTGAGCTGTCAGCACAGAGCCCGACCCGGGGCTCGAACTCACGGACCGCGAGATCATGACCTGAGCCGAAGTCGGCCGCTTAACCGACTGAGCCACCCAGGCGCCCCTACCAGACAATCTTTTTATACTTGGGAAGGATAGAATTAAAGGGGACGGGATGCATCTCCTATGACCTGCACTCCACACCTGTCACCTCATTTGACTTTGACATCAAAAGAGATCGAGGCTAAAGGGGGCAAGGATGGTGCCTGAGTGACCCGGGGAGAAGGGAAATCAAACCCAGTGGCTCCTGGCAGTCATGCTCTTCCCAAATCTCACACTGTTTCTCTAGGTCTTTCTTGTGGTAAAACAAATAGAACATAAAACTTGCCATTTTAACCATTTTAAAGCATACAGTTCAGTGGCGTTAGATTCACAATGTTGTGCAACCATCACCCCCTCTTTCCAAAACTTTTTTGTCACTCCAAACAGAAACTCTGTACCCATTAAGCAATAACTCGTTATTCCTTTCCTCCCCCCAATCTTTGGCAACCTCGACTTTGTCTCTGTGAATTCACCTATCCTAGGTATTTCATATAAGTGGAATCAGACAACATTTGTCCTTTTGTGTCTGGCTTATTCACTTAGCATAACGGCTTCAAGGGTCATCCATATTGTACTGTGTCAGAATGCCATTCTTTTTTTATTATTAAAAAATTTTTTTTAAGGTTTATTCATTTTTTCAGAGACAGAGAGAGACAGAGTGTGAGTAGGGAAGGGGCAGAGAGAGAGAAGGAGACGCAGAATCGGAAGCAGGCTGCAGGCTCTGAGCTGTCAGCACAGAGCCCGACGCGGGGCTCGAACTCATGAACCACGAGACCATGACCTAAGCTGAAGTCGGACTCTTAACCCACTGAGTCACCCAGGAGTCCCAGAATGCCATTCCTTTTTAAGGCTGAATAACATGCCGTTGCACAGAGACACCACATTTTGTCCATCTATTTGTCTGTTGGATGCTTGGGCTGTTTCCCATTTGGCTATTGTGAATAGTGCCACAATTAACATCTCTGTACTAGCATTTGTTTGAGCCTGTTTTCAATTCTTTTGGGTATATACCTAGGAGTGGAATTGCTGGGACATGGCAATTCTATGTTTAGCTTTTTGAGAATACGAGACTTTTCTACGGAGGCTGCACCATTTTACATTACCATCGACAATGGAAGGGGTTCCAATCTCTCTACAACTGCACCCATACTTTTTATCCTTTTTTGATTATAGCCATCTCAGCAGGTGTGAAGTGACAGCTCACTGCGGTTTTGATTCGCAATTCCCTGATGACTAACGATGTCGAGCATCTTTTCATGTGCTTATTAGCCGCTTGTAGATCTTCAGAGACATGTCTATTCAAGTCCTCTGCCCATATTTTTAATTGGGTTATCTTAATTTGGGTTGTTGAGTTATAGTTCTTCTTCCTGAATAAACCCTTACCAGATACAGGATTTGCAAGTATTTTCTCCTAATCTGTAGGTTGTCTTTTCTTTCTTGATAATGTCCTTTGATGTACAAAAGTTTTTAATTAATTTTGAGAGAGAGAGAGAGAGAGAACAAGCGGGGGAGGGCGGCGAGAGAGAGAGGCACGGAGCCCCATGAGGGGTTTGAACTCACAAACAGGGAGATAATGACCTGAGCTGAAACCAAGAGACGCTTAACCAACTGAGCCACCCAGGTGCCCCCAAAATTTTTAATTTTGATGAAGTACAATTTATTTACTTTTCTTTTGCTCGTGCTTTCTTATCATAACCAAGAACCCATTGGTAAACCCAAGGTCATGAAGATTTACTCTTCCTTCCATCCACCCACCCCCCCCCCCCCCCCCAGTGAATTTTAGGACTTTGGCTCTTATATTTAGGTCACTGATCCATTTTGAGTTAATTTTTGTATATGGTGTGAGTCAGGGGTTGCCCTGGCCTTTTTTTCTTTTTTCTTAATTTATTTTGAAAGAGAGTGAGAGAGTGAGAGTGAGAGAGAGAGAGAGAGAGAGAGAGAGAGGTTCCATGCAAGCCCAGGAGAGGAACGGGGGGGGGGGGCGGGGGGGGGAGAGAATCCCAAGCAGGCTCCATGCTGCACAGAGCGTGACCTGGGGCTCGATCCCACAAACTGTGAGATTGTGACCCCGAGCTAAAATCAAGAGCCGGATGCTTAACCAACTGGGCCACCCAGGCATCCCTGCCCTGGCTTTTCTGACCAGAGTCCCTCCCCACCATGATCCTCTGGCAGAGCTAGCTAGCGCTGGTGCACTAGACCATGAACTTCATGAAGCAGAACTAGGTCTCCTAAAAATCACCACTGTGGTGCAGGCAGCCTCGTGCCTGGTACTCACTGGGTGCTCGAAAACTGCATGATGGACAGATGGATGATTGAACGGGTAAGGTATGGGGGGCCGGCTCCACCCCACCTGCTTACCACCACTGCAAGCACCCACAGCTGGCTGAGCAACTTGCTTGTAACAAATACATGACAGGCCAAACTTACTAAGAGCTAGCTAGCTATCAACAATTTCACTTACACACTCCAATCAGTTAACTGAAAATGACCCAAGATCTAACTAGTGCGCTTAACTGAGTCCCAGTCCCGGAAAGTTCATCATTTCCTCACCAAATTCCTAGCTCAAGTCCCTCATTACACACACGAGAAGACCCAAGAGCCACCCAAGGCTGTGACTTCCCAAAGCCTGGGTTTCAACTCCCAGAGTTTTCCCCCACCGAACACAGGCCTCAGTGATCACCCACTGTAGATAAGCAACAAAAAGGTAGGAGGGGAGTCTGAATTGCTTCAAATGGCAGCAACGGCCCCTGTGAACGGGGCCTCCCAATGAAAAAATAAACCCTGAGGCCCAGATGTCCTGATGCTCTGAGGACCATCTCCTGCCCTCCTCGCACAGCACCTCACTGCTCTCACTCTGCCCCCCTGCCCGTTCCCAGGTTATGTCAAGCCCGTTCCCGCTGCTGAGGGTTTGCTCCCTCAGACATCCTCCACCCAGCTCTCCCCACTCGTCTGCTCAAACGTTACCTATCAGCGAGGTCTTCCTGTCACTCTTTATCTCCCTTACTCTGTATTTCTCCCTACCATTTATTACCGTAGGACTTAATACATATTAGTTGTCTCTTCTCAATTCCCACATCCCTGACTCCTAGTGGAACGGTAGTTCCTTAAAAGGCAGGGACGTTTACACCGGAATAGTGCCTCCCCACGTGAGGTACTCAATAGGTATCTGTGGAATGCACGAGGAGAGGGGAAGATGCGGAACACCATTCTCAGCGTTTACCACACCGCCAAACAGTACAGAGGGAAAGCGCAAACTCACGGTTAGCATGACTGGACCCTGCAGCCACAGAGGCCCGCAAGTTTACTTCTGGACCCACGGGCTGTCCCTGCTTACTGGGGCAGGCAGGGCTGGGACGCTGTGTGATCAAACACTCCCACACATCCCAGTCAAGCCAGAGATGCTGGCAGCTGTTCCTCTGCTGACCTGGCCACGGAAAATGGAGTCTTTCCCCACAGGCGCTTAATAAATGCTTGTGAACTGCACGCAGGAACGAATGAACAAACAACTAATGTACACAGGGCTTACACCTGCACTTTCAGAAGGCTGTGTCAGCGATAAGAACAGATCATCCCAACAATGCTGGGAGGCGGTCTAATTCCTTTTCTAGGAACCCACTGTCAAGATGCAACTAGGCACAAAACAAAGTCATTTGCAGAGATTGTCCTCCAAGCAATACTTCACACTGAGAATTGCAACCAAAAAAACCTAATTTCCGACCGTAGAGGGCCCGGTTAAATAAATCCCTAAATCAGAATAGTAAGTAAAAAAGGCTGGTTATGAAACTGTATCTACAGTGAACACAACTATTTAAGGTAATTAATTATAAAGGAACTCAAGACCACAAATACAATTGGTAGTTTCTTCCTATCCTTTCAACCTTTCTGTATTTCCTAAATTATAATGAGCAATAATGAATTTGAAGAAAATCAAACTGATAAAACTTAAAAAAAAAAGTGCTGTCACCTCATATTTTATTGGCCCCCAGGGTGTGTAACTACTTAAACCTCTGGCCACCTCCTCTCCAGTTTCCGCGTTCACCTCATCCTGCTTCTTCCTCTTCCTCTGGCCACAACCCCGCTGCGGCTGGGGGGGGGGGCGGGGGGGCACCCAGCACTTGGGCCTTGGGAGCCACACCTGCAACCACTGCCCCCCATCCTGCTCCAGGGCTGAGCTGCCCCACCCAACATCCTCCAGGCCCACAGGCCCCAGGCTCGCTCCTTCACTTCCCATCTCTGCGGCTCTGAGCAAGTTACTGAACCTCTCTCACTGAGATGCCATTTCCAAATCAGGGAGCTGAGGCTGACCTCAACTCATGGGAGCCTCTGAAGGCCCAGGGAGCTAATGGACCCCCACCTTACAGGGCACAGGGAGCCAGCGTGCTAACGGGCTGTGTGCTGTGGCCCTGCCTTGTGTTGAGTCTCAATCTGTTGGCTCTACTCAAGCTCATGAAGCTGCAATTCTTTATCCTCTACCTGCCTAAGTCTGGGCACCTGTGCTCTCCTGAAGGAAAAACAAGCAGGTGTGCTCTTGGCTCTCAGATCAACACAACGGTTGCTTGGCTGAAATTCCTATCCCCTGGTCGAATCTTCCGCTCCTTTGGAGACACACAGTCCAACTCTCCCTGAGAGCTGGTGCCCAAATCCCCAGCAGCTGCCCTCCAGAGGCCACACGCTGTCTTCAAAAGACATTCCCGGCATTTTACTTAAGATCCTGATGCCTCCTTAAACAATCTTCCCTCCTCCACACCAACAATCTCCCACCACCCCAGCTCAGTGCTTGCTTCTCCTGCTCTTTCAGTCACAGGGATTTACATGTTTTTGTTTTTCCTTCGTGAACATTCTGCATTCATCCCTAATGCCCGAGGCATCTCATGAGCCCCACCTGCGGCCAGGCTCTAAGGCCGGTGCTGCGGCTCAGGTGAGTAAGAGGCTGTCTCGGGTTCGTGCTCTCTGGAACTCATCAGCTGCTCAGAGAGAGAAATGCATGAATAATCAAATAATCGCCTTCCAGCGTGGTTCGTGCTAGAAGACAGCTGTGTGCCACTGGCTGCTGGGTGGGGCCTTGTCTAGGCTGTCACCACAGCTCAGCCTGGGACGAAAAATGCTTCTAAGGGGATTCTTGCGGCAAAGCCAGACCTTGAAGGATGAAGTATCAAACAACAAAATCAAATCACTCAATACTTATCTCAAAGCCCTCAGGGTCCCCTACTGCCCCTCCTCCATCATCACCCTCATCTGACTCCAATCTGGCTGCCATGCTGCAGACACCTGGGTGCACCTGCCACTCCGAGGTATCCCCCACGGAGCTGGGTAGAAAGGGGTGCCACCGTGCTTCTTTTGCTTTTTCTGTACGCTCTTCTCCACGAGCATCTTCCCTACCGCGGTCATGCTCCGCACCAATGCCTCAAGGTGTGGCTTCTAGACGAGAGGCATCAGCATCACCTGGGTGCTTGTTAGAAATGCAGAATCTCTCAGGCCCTGCCTCAGACCTCTGGGGTCCACATCCTCTCGTATGCACGTTAAAGTCTGAGGGACACTGCTCCCCACTCTAATCCAGCTTCCCCCAGGTCTTCAGCTTCCCCCTTTTCACTGTTGCCAGCTGCCATCTTTGGGTGCCTTCAACATGCCCAGCCTCCAGAGCGTCCGCCTCCTCGCCTCCACGGACCTTCACATCCACCCCAGCGTGGCACTGCCTCAGCCTGACCCTGCCCATCACAGCTCCCTCCAGCTGAGACCTCTGGCTCCACCTGTGGGCAAATGTCACCATGGTCCTTCTGTCAAGCTTACTGAGAGGGACAGATGGCAGGCAGCAACTGACAACCAGCAGCATCTAAGTAATTAAGTGCTGCTGGGAGAAGCACTTGTCATCATGGAATCTTCCCTAGACCTTGTGAGTCGGAGATATTTGTCATTCCCCGTGCAGAGATAAGAAAATTGAGACATCAGGAGCTCAAGTAGGGTCACACAGTTAGTGGGAGTGGGGCGCAGAGGCGACCCCAAGCTTACTACCTGTACTGAGAGATAACGAGTCTCGCAGAGAAAACTGGGGAAGGGGGCTTGCAGCCAAGGCAGCCCATCTGCACTGGGCTGGGACCTAAAAAGGAGGGGAAAGTAGGAGAATAAGTGGGAAAGGAAGGCACAGGCCGGGTCACATAACTTCACTGACAGACTACAGAGCTTAGAGTTACCAGGGGACAGGAAGGTAACATTTTGGAGCATGCTGGTCAAAAATGGCCATGTTGTTCCCTGACTTCTGTCTCGCAGACCCCCACAAACCTGATTCTTTGCCTCGTGAGACTTGCTTCCCCGACCCTTCGGGTGTGGGGAACAGTCAGACTCTCCCCGGTACTCGGTCTGCACCTCCCTGCCTGCTTGCCCTCAGCCCTCCTCTGGAGTTGAAAGCACCTTCCCCAGAAGGGCTTGGAGGCAGGGGCTCCCCTTCCAACCCAGGTGTGCACATAGCACATCAAACCATCAGGTTCTACGATCAGCAACTCTTAGAGGAAGACCTGAGACTCCTCCCCTCTGCCAACATTCTGAGGGTGCAGCTGAATAAGAGATAGTCTCTGCCTTTGCAGAAGCTCGTAAGCGGGAGCCTTGACCCTGAGCATGTACCTCTTTAAGGGGAAAACATTTTTGTGATGCCTGCACATTCACACACCTGGACCTAGTTGGTAATTCCTAAAAACTGAAGCCTTTCTTAGTCTTTGAAAATGTCTTTAAGTGGCAAGTAATCACAGCAACAGTGAATCAGTCATTATGACTGAAAAAAGATTAACTAATTAAAAAAAACCATTAAAACCGTAACACAATGTTTAAAAATTCTTGCATTATAGGTTGAAAATATGTTGGTAGAACTTTATTTATGAAACACAGATCTATTCCAGAGTCTTCTCCACGTACGGCCTGTGGGTCAGTCTCAACACGACCCGGGAGCTTGTAACAAATGGAGACTGTAGGGCTCACCTTGGGCATCCTAGAAGCAGAATCTACATCTTAACACTAAAGCTTGGGAAGCCCTGGCTTAGAGCATATGGTGTGCGGGGCTGGGGCTTGGACACAGGGGAAAGCAAGGCCAGACGGAACCCACGCAGAATGGGGTGACCTTAAGTGCTTTCGCAGATTTTCTGGCAGCAGTATGAAGGAGGTAGAGGTGTGAGGGGCCTACCAGGGAGAGGGGGAGGAAGCAAAAGTAGAGGCAAAGGGGAGAAGCACAGGGACTAACCGAGTTTTAGCAGGGGTGGAGAGGGAGGGCAGGTTGGAGGAGGTACTTCTGAGGTGTGACGGGCAGAATCTGTCCAGTGCAGGTGTTGTGGGATGAAGGATGACTCTGGGGTTTTTAAGCTGGAAGATGCATCACTTACAGCGAGGGCATTTTTAAGGAAGAAGGTGCAGAGGAGGGGCCTGGGGACACTCAAAGAAGAGGTGTTCAGATGTGATCTACGTAGGAACAAAACCGCCCCGACCAGGACTGGAGACACAGACCCGTGAGCTCCTGATGATGGGATCAGGTGAGTCTACCCAGGAAAGCCTGCAGAATGATTAAGAACAGAGGATAAAGGAAACAGAGGATGAGCCACCGAAGGGAAAGGGGGGTGGGAGCACATCACAGAAGCCCAGGTAACAAGGAGGGGCAATGAGCCAGCTGCACGGAGACCCAGGGGGCTGAGACATGAGAACCAGCCCCTGGTCTTCACAGCAGAGCATCATGGTGAGGGGATGCTGGAGTACATAAAGCCGAGACTGCTATCCAAAGCTTAACCCGCCTCAGGGTGCAAGGCCCAATCAATCAAAATTATGTCTTTTTCATAGCAGCATTATCTGCAATGGTCAAAAGGTGGAAGCAATTAACTGTCCACTGACAGATGAATGACCAAATGTGGTACATGCATTCAACAGAATATTATTCATCCCTAAAGAGGAAAAAATTCTAACACGTGCTACGACACAGATGAACCTTGGGGACATTATGCTAAGGGAGAGAAACCAGTCACAAGATGACAGATACTATAGGATGCCACGCATGTTGGGGAACTAATCATCTAATACCCAGAGACAGAAAGTAGAAGGGTGGTTGCTGGGGGCTGAGAAGTTAGCATTTAATGGCTATGGGGTTTCAGCTTTGCAAGATGATGACGTCTGTGGTGTGCGGGGGTCGTGGTAGCCCAGCAGTGTGACTCCACCTAATGCCAATGAGCCGTAGACTTCTGTGCATTTTACCGCAATTTAGAACAATTATGTCTTTCATCATCAGCATGGAAGGTCGGAACTCCCAGAACGGAAGAGTATGTCTGTGTTGAGAAGTGAGGGCAAATCTTTTTCAGCTGCCACAGACGACTCCTCCAGCAGGCCTGGCAGTGGAAGAGAAGAGAGTAACTGAGTGCTGACCTAAAGGTGAGGCAGGGCTCCGGGAAGGCTTTCTTCCCCCGGAGGGTGGGACGACAGCCTTCAGCTGGAAGTGGAGAGGCAAGCCTGAGCCAAAGCAAAGGACACTCATTTTCTCAGACTGGAGGACAGGAAGAGAGGAGCCAGAAAGGTGAAGGAGAGGGTGGTAAAGGTGAGGGGGTTCCCACCAGATGGAACTTGAGCATCTCAGGACCACAGGCCTGAGGTCAAGACTCACACCCTCTGGAGAGGCAAGGTGAGGACGACAGGTAGGAGACCTGGAGGGAGTGGGATGGTGAGGGCGGCTGGTGTGGGAGTAACATGGGAGCAGGATTGGAGGGCAGGGGCGGTAGGGGAGGGTGGGGGGAGACAAGCGGGCTGCAGAGCCCAGAGCACGTGTCTGAAACTATCATTAGGTCCGAGGTAGTGGTCCCCAAAGGAGGGTTCCTGGTCTCTGGAGCAGCAGCAGCACCTGGGAGCTTGTTAGAAATGCAAGTTTGCAGGCTGTACCTGAGTCTGATTCAGACTCACTGAACCAGAAGCTCTGGGAGCGTGGCCTAGCAGCCCAGGTCTTAACAGGTGACTCTGATGTGATAAAATGTGAGAAACACTATACTATAAAAATTCAGTGGAAGATGCATGTCGCTTTTGATATGCAAGTGAAAAAAAAAATCAGCCTAGCAACTTCCACATAAAAGAGCCAGAAATGCATAACTGCTTCATGCCAATGCAACTTATTTCTATAGTTAACAAAACTTCTGTTAACAAAACCATAGAAATATGCAGTCCATCTCATAAACATCCTTAGATGAGATCTAGAAAACACACCTAAGATCTGGGGTTGGAAATGTTGGTACCAGTCCTGCTCTCCGACTACCTGTGTGCCATGTAGCATGCCGTATCCCTTTCAGGGCCTGTTTTCCCATCCATAAAAAGAGGGAGCTAGAAACAGTTCTTTCGTGGTCTCTTCCGGATCTGACATTGTGTGATTCTGTCCTATAAACAGTGACCTCCGACTAAGTGCTTTTACATAGCTCTTGCCTCGTCAGAGAAAGAATGGCTTTAACAGGTAAAGCATCATATCACAGTTAACCAGAAAACCTTTCCAAAATTCAGTTAAGTGCTAATATCTTGCATTCTAAGAACTAGAACACTCCCTCACTGGCTTTGCCATTAAAGCCACCAATGCCTAGTCATAAAAATACCGTACTGCACTGGCCTGTGTTCATGAAGTCCACGTGACTGGGATGCCCCAGAAAATATCCCCAATACTTCACATTTTTATCTTACAAGACTTTTTAATCCAGGAAGGCAGGGTTTGTATTTTTTGCTCGGCAGAAAATGAGTTAAAGAACTGTACTATACAGATCCCAGGGCCTGCCCCTCTGACCCAAGTATCTAGGGACACAGTATTACATGTCTAGGCTTCCTGATAAATGGCCCCGTATTGACCTTGTTACCGGAATCCCTAGACACTGGTTTCCTGCCTGGTTTCTCTGCATCCAAGTCCCTGTCTACACCTACTGGTCATCTAATGCTCATCCTCCTGTGCCTGGGTCCCCAGTGCCACCTGCTTCCCTGCCTCTGCCAAAGGCCATAACTTGGTTCTGATCTCAGGACTGGGTCTGGGAGAGGGATGTGGGTGTTTGTGCAGGAAGGACGGTGGAAGTGTGGGTGCCAGGGGGAAAAAAGATAAGGTCTAGGGAGATTCTGGTCTCCTACCCCACCTCACTTACACACCCTGGCTCTTAAATTCCATTAGAATTTATCAGTGGGAAACACAGCTGGTTTGTTTGTCCTCCTTGTGCATCTATCACAGACTCCGTCCCTGGGTATGTAAATGACATTCCAGGCTCTCCATAGTCCCCATGGCAGGAAGGTGCAGAAGAGGGGAGGGCCAAAACAAAACAGGAGCAGGAGCAAAGTTGGGGAGGGGCAAAGGAGGTATGACCACCACAGGCACTGGAGCCAGGAACATGGGCTAGGCAGGCAATGTCAAGGAGATTAGTTCTGTCTTTATGCAGGCAGAGGATTCTTAGTGCTAGACAGTTTTCCAGGCTGATCTTCAACCTCAAAGTCACACTTGGGTAGGGTGACCACACCCCCTGATTTGCCTAGGGCAGTCCCAGTTGAAGCTAGTTCATGAGATGCAATTATTAATAGCCTCACTCTTATTCTCAAAATGTTCTGGTTTAGATGATGAATTCTCATTGTTTTACTCGTGAGCCCCTAAGCCTGCAAAGTTAGAGTCGCAGACACAGAAGGCTGCTGAGCACTAGGAGACACCTCCGGGCTGAGTCTCACCCCTCCTTAAATGCTCCATTCTTCTCTCCAGCACCCTGATGTCTGCTTGTACACCTTCGGGGATAGCAGGCTTGCTAAACCCTAATGAAGCCTCTCTTTTTGGGGGAAAGCTGTGTTATAAAAATAGCAAGATTCAAGCCTGTAGAATCCTCTTTCTGTCTTATGTGCTCCTCTTTCAATAAATATTTAGTGAGTGCATTTGATGTTCCAGGGCTACTGGGGACACAAGGGTGAGTTAAAATAGACCCAAATTGAAGGGCATTCTATAAAATAATGGGCCTGTACTTTCCAAAAATGTCAAGGTCATAAAGGGCAAAGAAAGGCTGAGTAACCGTCCCAGTTTAAAGGAGATTAAAAAGGATGACCTTGTGAAATGCATGCTCTGGGGGTTTCTTTGCTACAAAAGACACTATCAAGACAAGTGGCAAAAACCTGAGTAAGATCTATAGATTACAGTATTGTTTCAATAATGATTTCTCGATTCTAGAAATTGTGCTGTAGTTATATAGAAGAATGCTATTGTTTTTAGGAAATACACTGAAGTATTTTGGGGGAAAGGAAGACGCTATAAATGACCCTCAAGTGATTGAAGAAAAAAATATATATATACATAGAGAACAGAATAAAATAATTGTGATAAAATGGTAACATTTGGGGAATCTGGGTGAAGGGTATAGGAGAGTTCTTTGTTCTATTCTGAGAATTTTGCTTTATGTCTGAATGAGGTCAAAATAAAAAGTTAAAAGAAAAAAACAAGTCTAAGAGACAGGTATTTTTTTTTTTTCTTTTTTTTGAAAAGAAAGCAATGGACCCTGACCTCAGTCAGGTCACCATGTGGCTGGGGAGACAGGTACTAATACAAATAATTACACTAATTAACTGCAAGATTGCAACTGTGTAAAAGGAGAGGGATCCAGGGGCATGAGCCGTTTAACAGCAGGCAGTTTTACCCAAATCAGATGCAATCATGGGCTAACACCCAAGGCAGGAGTGAACTGGGGGGGGGGGAGGAGCACGTTCCGGGCTCTCACAGACCCTGCGGCGGGTGAGGCAAGAGGGACCATTACCACCAGGGCCTGAGGGAGACACCAACATTAATCTCATCTTTTATTCCTTTTTAAAAAATGTTTATTTATTTATTTGAGAGAGAGAGAGAGAGGAGAAAGAGGAGAGAGAGAGGGGAGAGAGACAGAATCCCAAGCAGGCTCTGTACTGTCAGCATGGAGCTCGACGCAGGGCTGGAACCCACGATCCATGCAATCATAACCCGAGCTGAAATCAAGAATCGGATGCTTAACGACTGAGCCACCCAGGGGCCCCTCGTCTTTTATTGTAAGAGGGAAGTGTTTTTGAAAGGCCCGGGTGACTGCAGCCTCCAGGTGGGGCATCACAGATTTTTCCCTGTCCCCTGACACTTCAATTTTCTTTTTTTTTTTAAATTTTTTTTTAACATTTATTTATTTTTGAGAGACAGAGAGAGAGCACAAGCAGGGGAGGAGCAGAGAGAGAGGGAGACACAGAACCCAAAGCAGGCTCCAGGCTCCAAGCTGCCGGCACAGAGCCTGACACGGGCTCAAACTCACAAACTGCGGGATCATGACCTGAGCTGAAGTTGGCCACTCAACCAACTGAGCCACGCAGGCACCCCTGACACTTCAATCTTCTACAGCAACCATATATGTATTGATAACCAGACCAGGGGAGGGTGCTGGCGGGAGCAAGGCGGGCTCAGACTGTCATGTCCTCTCTGCAGGCCTGCCAGTGGTTAGGGTGAAGGGACGGTTGATGGAGATGGTCGCTGCTTCTCTCACAAGCACCCCAGGGCCTACACTGAGGCTGACTCACCGCAAGGTGGGGGGTGTCAGGTCTTCATACCCTACTCCCAAAGTCAGCCCGGTGCCTCTCATCCTACAGCATCCAGCTGGCCATGGCCCCTTTCTGGTCCTCGATCCTGCCCCTTGGAATGTCCCTTGAGCTCTGAGAGCTAGGAGCTGTAGCCCTGCCCTAGGGGTTGGCCATTTCTCACCCACAGTGACTCTTGGCACTGAATACCCCAACAAAGCATTTGTCTGGAGGGTCAGGGGCCGCCCACAGAGGGAAGGGACCCTGTTCTGTGTGCCAAATTCTGCCCTAGTGGGTTTTCATTTATTAGCTCCTTTAAAACAGTCCATTTAAAGGAAATGTTCCATTATCATCCACATTTTATAATTAACTGATTTGTCTAGGGACAGACGTGGGTTCACATCTTGGCTATCCTACTTAGGAGCAATGTATCCTTCGGGTGATCACTGCATGTCTCTGAGCCTCAGTTTTTTTCACCCTACTAGTAAGGGGCTGGTAGGAATTAACATGATTCTGGGGCTAGGAGGTACTATTTATTCCCTTTTGAGGCACCAAGAGGCTCAGTACAGAAAATCCACTCCAAACTACACATTGCTTAAACATTTACTAAAAGCTTCTGTATCCTGACAATAAATCATGGGACCTGAATTTTCCAGGACTATCCCAATTTCAAATCCTCTGTCCTAACTTTCCACATAAAGCATCAAATGTCTCAAAAATTCCACTCTCTCAGTATCCAAACAACACCTCCTAGGCCTCCGCTTACACAAAGAAGCAGCACATTCTTTTTCAGACTACAGATCCTAGCCTTTGGTTCAGAAAATGTAGTCAGCAGAGCCCTGCTGGCCCTCTGATGGAAACGGGGTCATGGCAGCCAGTACTCCATCACGACCCAGACTTGGTTGTTTCCCGGCACATTGGTGTGAACTACAGCCAGAAGAAGCCGAACCATGATGAGGGCATCACCCACAGAGGGCCACAGACTGGTTAAACGAGCTCTCCCCCCACCTCCCTACCAAGATGCTGGTACCCAGGTGGGTACGAAGCACAGCCAGAGGGTTGCTCCAAGGTTTAAATGAATATTTAGAAACCACTCAGAACAGTGCCTGGCATCTGGTAAGTGCCATAACAGTGTTTAATAACTAAACGCAAAGGCATACCTGGCAGAAGGCGCTCATGCCTCCAAGACAACCCACAAGCATCACTGCTATGTGGGGAGAACAAGAGGGGACACTTACTCCTGCATTGAGTGAGGCTGGGCCTCCTCACAGATGTGGGGGAGCACCCTGACTACAGGAGGTAGGTCCTGTATTAGCCAAGGTCAGGAGGCTAGGCCTGGGGAAGAGTCACCACTCCTGAAATACACAAGGTCTCTTTGTGCCTCTGAGCCTTTGCATCTGCTGTTCTGTCTGCCCCCCAAATACCATCTTTTTCTACCCTCAAGGCTGAATTCAAATGCCAACTACTCCTTATGGTGTTCCTTGATGCCCATCAGAATGAATGGCTGCCTCCACTGGTCTCCCTTGCATCTGGCTTTATCATCTTTTAAAGCAATTGTGAAACAGATGGGTAAGATACAGAGTATGTGTGCACAGGTGCGTGCACACACACACACATACACACACACAATCACTGTCTTCCCAAATCCACCATACATCCTTCCAAGATAAGGGTTCAGCTTTCATCTCTGTAACCCTAGGGCCTGACACACAGCTCAGTAAGTGTCTAAATTTTCTGTGAAATCTGTGCTCTCAGCTGGTCTTCACCTGCAGGCAGAGAGTGGTTTCAGGTGCACACATAACCAGAAGCTATGTAGACCCAAGATCTGTGGGCCTTGGAACCCATGATCAGATCAGATTTTAGCCAGGGACCTACCAAAGCATTTGCTTTCATCCTCTTCAGGTGGATGAAAGGAGACACCTGTGATACCAGGGTAGTGTAGACACTGACCGGGTCCTGGCCTGTCTGTAATAGAACTAGTAAGAGGAGCCCAAGCTTGGGAAGCAACACCAGCAGGCTGCCCTGCCTCCAGTCTGTCAAGGCCAGGGCAAGTGCAGAGTGCCTTAGGCATTCCAGCCCCTGCAACACACCTGGGAAAAGAAGAGAGATTGGCCCTGCTTTCCAGGAACCACTACTATCTGGTGGTAGGAAGTAGAGCTCTGGGGTTAGGGTCAAAGTCGCAGATCCCCTCCCCACCTACCACAAACCCTGAGGGGAGGGAGGGGGCCAAGTCTTATAGTTCCTTCCAAAACCCAAAGCTGAGCCCTGTGGGGATGGGGGGTGGGGTATGTGCATTCTGGAAAATGGAACACCTGATGTGCCTGGACCCATGGTTCAGAAGGTCACCCTTCGTCCCTCTTGCTCCTGGCCCCACACTACCTTTGCTAGCTCAGTTTCCTCAACTGCCAAGCGTGGAACAGAACAACACTAAAATTAAACAATGTACGTGAAACCTCCCAGTTCACAGTCAATAATCAAGGGGTTGGTCCCAATCCCAAGACCAATTACCAGCTGGGAACCTCAACTTCTTTCGGGGGTAGGATTTGTCTCTGACCAGGTTCCTGACACTTGAATGAGGTTTAAAAGCTACCAGAACTCTTCTCTATGAAAAATGTGAAAGGTGGGCTCTGAAACAGGAGTGACCAAGCAGTGATGTATCCAAATTTGACTCTGTGTTAACTTAGGTTCTTGGTCCTTTCCCAACTGTCCCTGAAGACCTGCTTTCTCCCCGAAGGGAAGTTCCCCCAGGCATCCTGGGTTTGCTGGGGTCAACAGGCTTGCTCAGCATCCCCACCCAGCACTGCATCAGATATACAGAAGTGGCTTAATAAATGCTTGCTGAATGGAATGCCACTCCACTCGGAAATGCCTTTGGTAACTTGACCTTTTCACATTCCTTCGCTAATGTCTAATTTACATATAAGAGTCCGCTTTAGGAGATGGCAAATCACCAGAGACAACTTGGGATCAATAGGGTATTAGGCACGTTTTATTCTAAGCCAATTCTCTGCAAATTGGTATTCCATTAACTGTACGTGGGATTTATGGGAACTCACTATGAACCAGAATATTTAACTAGAACGACCTACTCTCTGTCAGATAATAGCTTACCATTGTTAATTTTCAACTAGTCAATCTCAGAAAGGTTTCCTGCTTCCAATCTACGTGTTGATTTAATCATCAATAAAGTCATCTATTTAAAAGTCTCCGTACAATAAAGGACAGCCTGGTGCAGAAGAAAAAGATCTGCCTTTGGAAGCAGAAGACCTGATATACCACCCAGGCCACATACTGTGTCATCATCGGCTGCTCAATTTCCTTATTTGCAAAATGGGACTAACACTAGCCTCATGAGAGAGTTGTAAAAATTGAGTCCATGCGTGTGGATGCACTCTGTACAGTTCTAGGAGACTATACAAAGGTTAAGATGAAATTCTTGAACAACTCAAGGAGGCTAATGATAGAGTGCAGGGTGGTTCTGAAGGGGGAGAGGAGATATTTTGGTCCCCAGGGGACACTTGGTCATGGCTGGAGACATTTCTGGTTGGCACAATTGAGGGAGAAGGATTGCTACTGGAATCTACTGGGTAAGGCCAGGGATGCTACTACACATGCTGCAATGCACTGGGCAGGCCCCACCACAAAAAAATTATCCAACCTCAAATGTTAACAGTGGTGAGGTTAAGAAACCTTGAGCTAAATAAATAATCGGGAAAGTTGGGTATGGAGCTTTTCAGAACAGAAATCCTCCTAAGCAGCCTGTACTTCTTCGTATCTATCATCCCTTTAAACATTTGAAGATCCATCTTGCAACACAGCTCTTTTGTAAGTAAAGCTCAACGGCCAACTTCTGGAGTTTCTGAATGTATAAAACTGCTTTTAAACACGATGCTCTCCGATTACAATGCAGCTAAATTGTTTCTCCAAAGCCCTTGACTTCTGCAGTTCTCCAAGGCACAAAGACAGGGGTCTGTCACTCTGCCACTAGGCCCTGAAGATGCTCTCATAATTCTAATTTCCTGGTGAAATGGGAGCCACGAGGGTCTCTAAACGAATTAAATTCACATCACGCCAACTGCTCCCTTGCTTTGTGCCGGGCACGGTGCCAAACACCTCCACATAATTTATCCCACTTAATCCACCCAACAACCAGCTGTTTGCAGGGGAGGAAATTGAGGATCAGAGAGGTTAAACAACTTGCCCAAGGTCACCAGCTGGCCAGGGTGAGCCCCACATGAACGGAGGTCTCCAGTTTCCAAGTCACAAGCTCTTTCCACCAGCTCGGAAAACCCAGGTGTCAAGTTGTCTCAACTTCCCATGAATTTTTAAGGCACCCGCAACTTCTCAATAAGTTTAGGTTGCTGAAAATGGGAATTTCCGGGGGGCTGGGCGTTCTCACATACACTCCCCCACTGCAGCTGTCTCACCGCAGGTACCTGATAAATGATTCCATATCGCCCGCGAACGGGGAGGATTTATTGGCGCTGGAGTTCGTGCCAGGCCCAGGAAATGCCATTTTGAAAGCCGAGAGGCGGATTCGCCCTGAGAGCCGAGAAGGTCTGGCCGCCGCGCTTGGCTGGCCCCACGCGCGGGCTGTGCGCCCCCCGGGCGCCCGGGACTGGGGTCGCCGCGGCGCTGGGCCCTCCGAGGTCGCCAGCCGCGTCCACCCATGCCCAGGTCGGAGCGCACGCCCACGCCCCGCTGCCGCAGCCGCCGCGTCCCGGCCGCCCGCCCGGGACCGAGCCCCACCCCGCCCCGCTCGCTCCTTCCCGCAGCGGCGCCGCCAGGTGAGCGCGGCCCGGGCGCCCCCTCCCTGCCCCGACGTAGCGCGGAGACCCCGGGGCCGCAGCGTCCACCAGCCCGCCCGCGCGCTCGCCGCGCGCTCGGGGACGGGTGGGGGCGGGGCGGCGCCGAGCCAGCCCCCAGTCCCCTGGAGCCCCGCGCCCTGCCCCGGCCCGCTGGGGTCGTGCCCGCCCGTACCTGCAGCATCCGGGGGCGCAGGGCGCCCAGGTAGGTCGCGCTTGCGGGCGGCGCGGAAGCTCGCTCGCGGCGCGACCTGGCCGCCGTCTGAGCATGCCCAGTGCCGCCCGCGGGCGGCTCCCGCCGGCCGGGCTGGCCGCGACGGGCCCGCGCGCCGGGCGGGGGGCGGGCGCCCGGGCCGCCCTGCGGGGCGCCCCTGCTCCGCCCCGGGCTGGCGCGCTCGGACGCGCCGCCCAGGGCCACCGGGGCTCTCCTGCGGAGCTCTGGGCGGCCCTCAGCCCCCTGGCGCACGCACGCAGGCATTCGTCCCCTAACCATTTATTGGGTACCTACTGTGTGCCGAGCCCTCAGTGATTTTCTGCCTAGGAATGTCAAACACGGCGTTCAACAAATCTTTGAAATGAGGAAGAGTCTTGCCCAGCTGAGGTCCTGCTGACTTCAAGTTCAGTGTTCATCTCGTTCCACTAGTAAGCTTCCCGGCTTAAACTTTATTACCAAAATTTATTGTTCTTTCCATATACCCCGCCCCACCCCCAAATCTGTGCTCTTGCTTTCCTCTTCCACCTTATCTGACACGGGCCTACCTGCAGTCTCATGAGCACCTTTCTGTCCACCAAACTCTCAGAACTTGGGCAGCCTCCAGACATTTGCACATGCCGTCCCACCTCCCCTCTGTGTGCATGGGACTTCCTTACCCAGTTTTTCACGTGGCTGGCACCTTCTCATTGTATCTATGTTCTCCCTCTCTGAGAGGCCTTGCCTGATCACCTTACTAAATTAACACCTTGTTCCTGGACACCCTCCATGTCCTCATTTTATTTCTTTCACGTTTATCACTATCTATTAATTAATTCAACAAATAATTATTGATCACCTACTTAGGTTCTTCATGCGTGGTGTTGAACAAATGGGCAAAAATCCTGTCCCCTGGCGGAGTTTGGGGAAAGAGAGGCAGGCAACAGACAATAAACATGCAAATAAGCCATGTGGTATATTAGAAGGTTATAAGTCCTATAAGGGAAAGAGAACAGGGTAAGGAAAGGAAGGTATAGGGAGTGCAGTTTTCAATGAGGTGGTCTGATCAGCCCGTGAGAGGTGACATTGAGAAGGTGACCGCCAGCCCCGCAGAGGGAACAGCCAGTGCAAAGACACTAAAGAGCAGCACAAGGAAGACAGTAGAACAAGATGAGGTCGGCAACTGACTTTTCCTCTCATTTGCTTACTTATTGTGTATTCACCTAGGGAATTTCAGCTCTGGAGCTGTATAGCCCTGTCTTCTCTGCCGTGTCCCAGCTCGGGTACAGCAGCACGTGGCTCACGGTAAGTGCTCAGAAACGACTTGTTGAATGAATATGTGAATGGAGGGATGGACTGATGTCTGGAACCGTCCGGACCAGACTAAGGTCGGCCCAGGGCTAGTCAGTGGCCGCCGGCAGCGCCTGGTACCTCATTTTGGTCCTTGTCCCCGAGTTGCATGTCCCTGGGTATCGCCACTGCAGCGGGCGCCGCCTGAGCGTCGCGTGGGGGGGGGGGGGGAATTCCGACCGAGTCAAGGAGCATCAGGAACCGGACCCGCCCCACGCCCCGCCCCGCCCTTTGGTCGCTAGCAAAACCTGGAACCGCGGCGCCAGCCCAGCCCCACTGAGGCGCTTGGGTATCTCACTGGGCATGCTCCGAGCTGGGCTGAGCGCCAGTGCCCCAGAGGAGTCTCCCGGTGGGGTCCGCAACGCGCCAGCGGAGCCCTGCCTGACGCTCAGCCCTACTTTGTTCTCGAAGCTTTCTTGAGGGTCTGGGGCATTTTTTTTTTTTTTTTTTTCAAAGCTCAAAGGGAAAGCTGGGAATTTAGAATCCGCCAAAGGCGTTCTCAGGCCCCTCCGCTGTGTGATCTGGGGCAAGCATCTTACTCTCTCTGTGCTTCCAGTAACACAAATATCCGTCAGTCTGATCTGGGCAGAATTTGGGGATTGAATGAAACAAAAAACGTGAACACGTTTAATCCACTTTAAAGATCCATTTCGTGAGGGCCCGCCTCAGCTATCTGCCATCTGCATACCAGTTTGCCAAGTGCTAACATAAGGAAACGGAGGTTAAGGGGCATGTGGATTCTTGGA
The DNA here is from genome assembly GCF_028749965.1 of Puma concolor. NCBI lineage: Eukaryota > Metazoa > Chordata > Mammalia > Carnivora > Felidae > Puma > Puma concolor. Next base: position 70,983,877 of record NC_141679.1, read on the forward strand.
GTTGTCTCAATTTGCCTTTTATGAGAAACTAGGCTGAAACTACCTTTTCTTTCCCCACATTCAACGGTCACTAGTTTAAACAGTGTTCTTAAATTTGAGCTAAAATTCATCTATACACCTAAGGAAAAAAGACCTAAATCTTTTCAAAATCATGCCTTTCAATCACCATAACAGAAATAGGAACAAAAGAATATTCCCCAAACCGGAAGCAAATGAATGTCCACAAATAGTGGAATGATCAATTAGGTTATGGTGTGTTTTTTGAAATAATAACTAGTTTATACTAAGCTAGACCAAATTGCAATTGGGGAAACCATAGCACAGTACAATGTTAAGTGGAAAAAAAGCTGAAAACACAAATATATTGCATAAAGAATATGTCTACACAGTCACCCAGACTAGAAGGAAATATGGAAAAATGTCAATGGTTTAATTTTGGGGGTTGTGGGTTGGTATCTCTTTGTAAATTTATCTATTATTGTCACAATGTTGTGTTTGCAATACTAAACATTAGAGGACCAAATTAAAAATTCGCAGTTTTGTGTAAGTCTAATAATAATAATAATAATAATAATAATAATAATAACAACTGTTATCAAGTGTGCTTGATATTTTAAATATACTGTCTTTAATCCTTACAGTAACTTTGCAGAATGGGTGTATCTAGCTCAGTTTTACAGAAGAGGAAACAACCTAGGAGCCATTTACAACTAGTAAGAGACAGGGTCAGGACTGAACACAGTTGGTCTGACCTCAAAGCCAGGGTGTTAGGTTTTATAATACTGCCTCTCTGTGTAGTAGCTTACCATGTATTGGTCGTAAAAGAAGCTATATATCATTTCATCTTGCGCCTTTTTTTGCCTTATTTTCTCTACCCTTTGATGTGTTTGTAGGCTACAGATTGCCTTTAAATGTTCTGGTCTCCTGTTACTATTTTATTTTTTAAAATGTTTGTTTTTGAAAGAGAGAGGGGCACCTGAGTGGCTCAGTCGGTTGAGCGTCTGACTTCGGCTCAGGTCATGATCTCGCGGTTCATGAGTTTGAGCCCTGCGTCGGGCTCTGAGCTGTCAGCACAGAACCTGGAGCTTGCTTTGGATTCTGTGTCTCCTTCTCTCTCTGTCCCTCCCCCGCTTGCACTCTGTCTCTCTGTCTCTCTGTCTCTCTCTCAAAAATAAATAAACATTGGACAAAATTAAAAGAAAAAAAGAGAGTCCATGCAAGTACATGTGAGTGGAGGAGGGGCAGAGAAAGAGGTAGATAGAGAATCCCAAGCAGGCTTCATGCTGTTACCACAGAGCCCAACACAGGGCTTGAACTCACAGAACTATGAGATCATGACCTGAGCCAAAATCAAGAGTCTGACACTTGACTAACTGAGCTACTCAGGCACCCTACTATTTTATTGTTGGATCAAATTGTTAAAGTCCATCCTTTTCAGCCATTGCACCTGGAGTGACATGATGTTATTATCAACAGTGACAGTTGATCTTATATCATAAGGTCCCAAACTGTATAGAAAGGAAGCTTTTGGATGGAGACATAATCATCTTAGTCTATGTGGTTGAACCTAGCCAAATCAAGAGCAAATAGAGGCCTCATTGGGAATAGGGCTATCCCAAATCTCAACAAGGCCAGTCCAGACAGGACCCACATAGATTATTCTTCCTGGGTAATCATTTTGGAGTCAGAGTCACAACATAGTGGAACCACATGGTCCACAGACTCTTAGAACTTTGCTGTGATGAAAAGATACAGAGCCGATAGTGCTGATGATGTTTGCCAAGAGAAGGCCAGGGCCCTAAGAGCAGACCTCCTACTGCTGATAAGCAAAAAAAAAAAAAAAAAAAAAAAATCTTTTAGTAATGCCCTGGCCCAGCAGTCACTAAACAAGAAACACGAGAAGCCAAAAAAGGTCATTTCCTTGGACAGGAAGGTATGCCACAAACCCAATATGTATCACTGGTAATGGACCAGATTGGTACAAGAGGAATATGAGATTTGCAACTGGACACAATTATTAGCATATTCCCAGAAGCTGCCATTTGGACAGAAAATCTGGTGCCAAACAGTGCACATAGGCAATTGGCTGGGGGCATTTATAGGAAGAGTTTCCTGGAAGAATCACGGAGGATTGTCATTCACTTCAAGACTCAGGAAGTCTGGGCACCACGTGGACTGTTTCAATGATTTACAGAGCAGGACTCCCAGCTGAGATGCTAATGCTCATCAATTATTTGTGCTGTTAATGCAAGCTTATGAAGGACCTAAGCATCAGCAAATACATGGGCAAGCGGTGCTGTTATAATGACAAATGAAAAGAATACGATGTAAAATTATATGCGTAGTATGGTTTCCACTGTGCAGAGAGGGAGACACAGAATTACTAAGTTAAACCATACAAAACTGCCATTTCATAGGTCAATAATGGTTGAATGTTGGCAACTTTCTGTATTTCAGCTTAATACACACACACAGAAAAAAACTAGAAAGAACTGAACCCAAATATGAAGGGCGACTCTGTCTAAGCATTGCTTTTGCAGGCAGAGAAACAAGATACAGAAGGTATCTTTTGTAAATCAGGAGAATCTTGTCTTTGGGCATCTATTTCTTTGTTATGTCTTTATAGTTTCCTAAAGCTTATTTTATCTTTCATTATCAGGAAAAATGAAACAAACATTAAAAGTTGACAAGCCAAACAAAATGATGTAAAGAGAGGGAAACAGCTACTCTGGAATTGAATAAAAACGTGAAAGGTTTCTTTCACAGAGGGTGAAGCCCACCCTGCCCTCTCCAGCAGTGGCAGATGATGACAGAATGTCTGTTCCTGGCCCAAGAGGGAGGGAGAGGAAGAAGTGATCAGTGGTCAAGTTAGGAGGCTTAGAGACATGGTAGTCTGACTTGGGACCCAGCTCATCCCCTCAGCCTGTGTTCTTGGGACTTCTGGACTTCACAGATCTCACTTTGAGAAACACAAATTGTCAGCCTAAAGTTTTATCCATTGAAAAATGCCTTTTCCTTGCAAATTATCACTGCCAAAGGAGCTTTGTCTGTTAAACGGATGAACAAACTTAGCATGGGTACAAGAGCAGTGCTGTGGATTCGTTCATTCATTCATCACATATTTATTAAGCACTTTCTGTATGCCAGGCACTGCTCTAAGTGCTGGGGAGACATAAATGAACAAAAGAAACAATAATCTCTGCTCTCCTGGGCATGCCTTCTACCAGGGCAAGCCAGACAATGAGCAGCAAGCATGATAAACAAGTGAATTACATTGTATGTTAAGAGACCAGGGGTAAGGCTGATAGGGAGGGTGCTAGAGAGGGAGGTGGGGAGTTGCGATTTTAAATAGGATTGAGAAATTTAGACACTTAAGCAATTTAGTCTCTGAAGAAGATGAGGGAGTGACTCATGTAGATATCTGGGTAGAGGGAACAGCCAGTACAAAGGCCCTTAAGGAAGCATATCCAGAATCAGAAGGCTGGTGAGAAAAGGGCCAAAGCTGCAGATCTGATGCCAAAGAGTTACCAGGGGCTAGAACTTGAGGGCCCTCCCCTGTGAGCTGCAGGAAGAACTCAGCCTCTCTGTGTGAGCTAGACAGAAGCCAAGCCAATGTCATGGTTGCCAAATGTGCTTCTCAACACAATCAGATGTTGAATGCTGTCCCTGTAGATGGTTACTAGATGATGGTTAACATAGATTTGAATAAGGGAACTGAAATCACGTAGCAGGCCTCTGTTGTAAGGGAGTCAGCCGTATGATTCAGAGTATGCATGTATTTTTAATATTATCACATAAGTGCGAAGATAACATAGACAATTATTCAGATGGTTCTCAGACCTTCAAGAACACTTGAGTGAACCCTTAGGAATACACAGACCTGAATTAGAAAACACCGTAGATATGCCAGAGGACCAGAAGGACTATAATAGGCCCACAGACCACCACATGGATTTGCTGCTACACAAGAAATGGAAAAGTAAGTCTAGGGACTTTGAGATCCTGCTCCGGAAACTCAGCAGAAGGAGGTGGCTTCAGAAACAAAGAGAAATGATGAGAAATGCAGGCAATGAGAGTTGGTATCCTGAACTGTCGCTGCTGGTACTTAAGCAATGGGCAGTGTCTTCTTACAAACCAGGGAGAATGGGTTTTGTCAAGTCTCTCAGCCACACCTTCAGGGTTCATGTGTCCAACAACAATAGGAGACAGAGAAAAATACCCAGGCCATGTAGACTAGTCATACAGAGGTCATGGCTTTGAAAAATCAGCAATGATAACAGAAACACTCAAGGATTACCCTAAAAGAAGAGTCTAGGGAGAAGAGTCAGGGAAAACACTGAAAGCAGCATTTAAAAAATTTTGATCCAGGAACCATATATCAAGATCATCTTGAGAAAAGGAGTCTTCATGTAAAAGCAGACTTCGGGTCTCTGCTCAGACCTTCTGATTCTGCTTGTGGACCCCCAAGAACCTGCATTTTATAATTAACCATAAGAATCTTCTGTACACTGAAGTTTTGTAACTTCTGTCCTGCAGCCTCCGAAGTACGTACACTAAGAACCCCGTGTGAGTGATAAACTAAGAGGATGGAAAATTTTACCAAGAGATAATCACGGTCTTGTAAGTATCGCGGATGCTTGGATGCATAGGACAAAGGACCAGAGCGTCAGCTTCTTAAACATTTAAAGGGGTAGAAGAGGAGGGGACAGGGAGGTAGAGAGAGGGCATCCCCTGTAGGCAAATGGGGACCCCCTAGTAGAGAGCTATCAGGCTTTCTACTTTCTGCTCTTGACCTTGGATCTCAGACTCCATCCACCTGACTGTGCTCTCCTGAGGCCAGGAGGAAGCTAACAGTGTGACTGGAGAGGAGGTGTTAGTGGTGGCAGTCACAGTGGTGGTGATGTTTGCCAAGAGGAGTGGACGTTAAAATAAACACATTGGAGTGTGTAGAGCACACACAAAACTGAAACAAACTGAAACTGAGAAGGTCATTACCTCCTGAAGAGGAATTGGGCAAGTGGGGGCAGGGGAGGTATGCGTGCTTACCTTTTGCCATAAACCCTTTTGTACCTTCTGAATCATGTACCAGGTGATGGATATAACCTATTTATTAAAAAAAAATTTTTTTTTAATTTTAAGTTCATTTATTTTTGAGACAGAGAGAGACAGAGCGTGAACGAGGGAGGGTCAGAGAGAGAGGGAGACACAGAATCGGAAGCAGGCTCCAGGCTCTGAGCCATCAGCCCAGAGCCCGACGCGGGGCTTGAACTGACGGACCGCGAGATCGTGGCCTGAGCCAAAGTCGGACACTCAACTGACTGAGCCACCCAGGCGCCCCAGGATATAACCTATTTAAAATCCACTTTTTTCCTCTGGAAAAAAAAATAATGACGTATGCATAATATTTAAAAAAATTATTTTGTTTTACATTTTGGCTCCCCCTAAATTTTACTAACCAAGTACAAAGCCCAGGTTACTTGACAAGTAGAGGCCGTAACTATGACCAGGGCACAACACAGTATAGCTTGCTCAAAGGAAAAAGCCATAGGTCAAGGGCTGTTACTCCTGCTGGAAATGCATGTGGCTAAGGAATTAAATAGAAAAAGAGCTTTGGATGAGGATAAAGGAGTAAGAAAAATCACTTCAGTGATCTCGAGATCAAGAATGATGCTTTCCTGACATAGCTGGCCAGAAAATGGCTGGGGAAGTCAGATGGAAAAGTTCAGCTACCCAGGCCTTGACTGGAAGTTGCAACTATGAAAAGATGATCGTCTGAGATCTGTTCTAGCTTGGCTGACCATCCTATCCCAAGACGCTGGAAACCTGATCTGGGCCCAAAAGAAAACTGTGCCTCCAATCCCTGGTGACATTTCAAGAACAGGGGGCACTGTTCAGCCTGCCCAGTGCTCTGGTGACCTTCTAGTATTGCATGGATGACATACCACAGGATTTCCTCAACTGCGCCCTGGCGTCCTGCTAGGATGTTGCTCTCATTTTTTCCACGGTACACACAGTCACTGCGTTGAAGTCCAAACAGACTATCCAGTGACGCCTCTATAAACATGAGTCACATGTGAAGTTTAAGGAATCCCTGTTTGGGCAGGGACATCAGAGTTCCTACGGCATGCCATCTTCACATACAGGGTACAGGTAGATGAGAGTCGTATGATTTTCTGCCAAGATGCCTGACTTCACGCGGTAGCCACCGAGGCCTCTACCCAGATACTGCTCTCCTTCATCCCAAGCCCCCTGTTTCAGTGTGAAGTTCTCCAGCTATCCTATCAGAAAACATTACCCTCTGTCCATTTCTTTGTCTTCTTGGGCTTCTTTCATTTTGGTCTCGGATGCCACCGCCTTGCCCAGCCTCAGTCACCCCAACCTAACCACCAACACCAATCTCTTTCTTGCTTCCCCTTGAGGAATGAAGGCGACCCATGTCAACCTAAAACAAATCATTTGACCATCGCTGACTACTCAGATCCTCCCCATCCTTTAAGGTCCATCTAATAAACTATGTCTTCCTAGATTACCCCAACTGGTTATGAGCAGTCTGATCCCTGTACCCCTGGGTATTTGGTCTGTTTTTTATGCTTCTCATCTCATGCTGACTCCCATTCAGTTGTTAATGTACATGCCCCTTTTGGAAGGCTCTTAAAAAATCCCAAGTGGGGTTTTTGAGGGAAAGAGAGAGCTCAAGCCAGGGATGGGCAGAGAAAGAGAGAGACACAGAATCCAAAGCAGGCTCCAGGCTCTGAGCTGTCAGCACAGAGCCCGACATGGGACTCAAACACATGAATAGCGAGATCATGACCTGAGCTGAAGTTGGACACTTAACCAACTGAGCCACCCAGGCGCCCCAATTATTTCTGAGCAGGGTATGCAAGAGGCTGTGAGCTGCTTCTGAAAAATTGCCCACCTTTCTGCAGTTAGCAAGAAGTTATGTTGTATCTAAAGTCCTTCTTGAGTTCTTTCTGGAATTCTGCTTGCAAGCTTAATAATTAATTGACCAATAGACAGAAAAGAGCTACAGATACCTAGGAAGTATAAGGAGATATAGGATATAAGTTAAGGGAGAAATACGAGCAGTGGTGTCCTAAATAAGATATAATTAATCTATGATTAGATATAACTATGCACTTTCAATTTCTGTGTGAAACAATTAAAGGAATTAGTACATTGCCCCTGCCTCTCCACACTTGGGAGTCACCTCGTTGTGCTGGCAGAAGGTCTACAGGTCTAGGACACACCCCTTTGTTGTCTACCTGTATTGCTGAGTGAGCTAATTCCAAACCAGCTCTGGGGCCCGTGACCTTCATCTTTAGGCAGTAGGACCAGGAACAACAGGGTGGATAAAATCCATCACAGAAATTACCAGGGAATAGATGGCCGCTAAAACCTTGGTGTCTGTGGTTTCAATTTCATTGCAGTCTAGAATTGTGTATAGTCTTAACCATGGGAAGCTTCCCTAATTTTGTCAGTACCCATGACAATATTTTATTTGTATACTATAGGGTCAATGCATTGAGAGGAGTCTTCATTTCTCTCTCAATCTTATACTATCAGAGTAACCAGCTTTCTTCGATTGCATAGGCAGACTCAGAAGCCCCTCCTTCTGCATTTAGATTCCACTAGATTTATGCTTAACACATTATATACAACTGAGCAAGCCAGCTGCCCCAAGTGTGAACTCACATCATTTCTTTTTATGCTGGGAGCCTAGATAGAATCTGGCACCTAATAAGAGTGTGATGAGTGAGAAAATTACTTGATATTAGATTGCCTTATTGATATGTTTGAGTCAGGCCAAGTCCCTTGACTTACTAAGGCCAGCATATTTTCCATTACACTTGGATCATTGGCCTAAAAAATGTACACAATACTAATACATATTTCAAATGCCAATTCACATGAGAGAACAATTTCCCAACAGTGCTATTTAGTTTTTTCTCAAGTTCCCTGGGTTGAGGTCAGTCTTTGTAGTTAATGTTGGGTTCCTGACCCAAACACAGACTGTGCCAGTTATGAAAAAAAAAAAAATCAACTTTCCATGGTTTGAATACAGAGGTGACCGTGGGAACGTGTACAGCTCTGTCTCTGGTTCTGGTGAAGTCATTCAAAAACCAGTGCAGCCTGGCTATCCTGTGCACCCGCACGGAAATGAGGATAGACAAGGTCCAGCAAGAGGAAACGCACCCATTCTGCAAAGCCAGCCTTGGCATGTAGAGTGGAGGGAAGGATCCATCCCATTCATGAGGAAAGAGAGCTCTCTTGCTATTTATTAAGAAACACTGAAGTAGGGGTGCCTGGGTGGGGTGGTTCAGTCAGTTGAGTGTCTGACTTCGGCTCAGGTCATCATCTCTTGGCTCATGGGTTCCAGCCCTGTGTCAGGCTCTCTGCTGTCAGGTCTCCTCAGATCCTGTCTCCCTTTCTCTCTGCCCCTCCCCAGCACTTTTGGCTCTCTCTCTCTCTCTCTCTCTCAAAAATATTAAATAAACATTAAAAAAAGAAACACTGAAGTAATCTTGACAACTGTGCTGTATAAGGAAAAAATATGGACCCAATAGATTCAAAGGAAAAATCCAAATGCAGATAAAGACTTATGAGCAGAAATGGATTATTTTAGCACTGTTGATAATTGCTGAAAATATGAAAAGAGGGAATGAATATATAACCATATGTCCCACTGATTATCATATAAATCTTAAAATTATTTTACAAAGAGTTTGTAATGACCTGGGCAAATGCTAGTGGTATAGTTTAGATAAGGACAAAAACTATATTCATAGCATCACTTTGTAAAGAAAAACACATTTATGGGGTGCCTAGGTGGCTTGGTTAGTTGAGTATCCGACTTTGGCTCAGGTCATGATCTCACAGTTCGTGAGTTTGAGCCCTGTTTCGGGCTCTGTGGTGACAGCTTAGAGCCTGGAGCCTGCTTTGGATTCTGGACTCCCTCTCTCTCTGCCCCTCCCCCACTCATGCTCTGTCTCTCTCTCTCTCTCTCTCTCTCTCTCAAAAATAAATAAAACATTAAAAAATTAGAAAAACACATTTATGAACATAAAAAATCCTGAAAGTACAGTAGGATGTGAAGAGTATTTCTAGATAATGATATGACTGGTGTCTTAGTTTATTCAGGCTGCTATAACAAAATACCATAGACTGGGTGGCCTATAAACAACAAAGATTTATTTCTTACTGTTCTGGAGGCTGGGAATTCCAAGATCAAGGCGTTGGTAGGTTGAATGTCAGGTGAGGATGTGCTTCCAAGGTTTATAGACAGCTCTCTTCTCACTGTGTTCTCACATGGAATGGGGTGAGGGAACTCTCTGGGGTCTCTTTTATAAGGGCACTGATCCCATTCATGAGGGCTCCACACTCATAAGCTAATCATGTCCCAAAGGCCCCACCTCCAAATACCATCCCATTGGGGATTAGGTTTCAACATACACATTTTGGGGGGACACATCCAGTTAATGGCAACTGGTGATTTCATATTTTTTTGATATTCTACAACATACGTATAGCACTTCAAAAATAAAAAGGAAATATTTTTAAAAACCTGTGTAACCAATAGCAAACACAAAACTTTTGCTCCCGGAGAATTGTATGGGAGGATATTTTTATATCAGAGTGACTGTAGCACTGACCACAGGAATCTCATGACTCTTCTGTGGGAGGTTTAACTATGGTAACTACGATACCCATGGTCTCCTCATCTCCTTTACACCAGCCCTGCTGGCAGTCCTTCTGAGTCCTAGAATCCCCATTAGTTGGGAAGCCCATGAGCCATGGAAGTGTTTAGCAAGATCAATTGGATTTCCTCATGTAGGAATTTAAACTGGAGAACACAGTGGAAAAAGTGTGAAAACACACACAGAGAGCCCAAGATCAAGGGACAGTCAGAGTAACTGTGGTTGAATGTTACACTAATGATGTGATTTCCTGGGGTCCACACCCCTGTGTAGTCCCCTCCCACACTGAGGCTCAGCCAAAGTGACTTGATTTGGCCAACAGGACATCAGTGGACATGACACAATGGATATTTAATAGGCACTCGCACATGAGGACTGGCCCTCTTGGAACCCTGAGACCGCCATGCTGTAAAGAAGCCCGCGATGAAGGACTCCATGGAGAGAGGCATAGCCATGCCAGGTTTTTCTCAGCTGAACCCAGAGAAGACCAGTAAAAGAACTACTCAGCCAACACACTGAATCATGAGATAAAAAAAAAAAAAAAAAAAAAATCGTCAGGGCACCTGGGTGGCTCAGTCGGTTAAGCGTCCGACTTCGGCTCAGGTCATGATCTCGCAGTTCGTGAGTTAGAGCCCCGCGTGGGGCTCTGTGCTGACAGCTCAGAGCCTGCTTTAGATTTTGTGTTTCCCTCTCCCACTCATACTCTGTCTCTCTCTCTCTCTCTCCCTCTCTCAAAAATATTTTTTTTTCAACGTTTTTTATTTATTTTTGGGACAGAGAGAGACAGAGCATGAACGGGGGAGGGGCTGAGAGAGAGGGAGACACAGAATCGGAAACAGGCTCCAGGCTCCGAGCCATCAGCCCAGAGCCTGACGCGGGGCTCGAACTCCCGGACCGCGAGATTGTGACCTGGCTGAAGTCGGACGCTTAACCGACTGCGCCACCCAGGCGCCCCTCCCTCTCTCAAAAATAAATAAAACATTAAAAAAAATTGCCATTTTCAGCCACTGCCTTGCAAGTGGTTTGTGACCAGCAAGGGGTAACTGGGACAGCCACAGCAGGAAGTCCTGTTACTGAGGCCTCCACCTTGCATCTTTCCATTCCAAGCTCCTTTTTTTCCTGGCTTGCCTGGACCCAGTGGAGTGTCTGTTCTGGGGTTCTTTGAGATTACCATCTTCTATATTTATCTTTATAGTCTTTCAGCAAGCCTGTGTTATTTTAAGGCAGGCGTTATTGTCAAACCCCAGCATTCAATGAGCTGAGCCAAAATGTGAGTATCTTTAAGGAGAGGGATACTGTGGGTCTTGTTTACCATTACCCGCCCCCCCCCCCCATAGAATGGTGTCTATCACATAGCAAGACTTTAAAAGATATTTGTAAGTAAATGAACAAGCAGATCTTGAGGGCTTGTTTAAAATGCAGATTCTAGGGGCGCCTGGGTGGCGCAGTCGGTTGAGCGTCCGACTTCAGCCAGGTCACGATCTCGCGGTCCGTGAGTTCGAGCCCCGCGTCGGGCTCTGGGCGGATGGCTCGGAGCCTGGAGCCTGTTTCCGACTCTGTGTCTCCCTCTCTCTCTGCCCCTCCCCCGTTCATGCTCTGTCTCTCTCTGTCCCAAAAATAAAATAAAAAAAATGTTGAAAAAAAAAAAAATTAAAAAAATGCAGATTCTAGGGGCGCCTGGGTGGCTCAGTCGGTTATGTGTCCGACTTCGGCTCAGGTCAAGATCTCTCGGTCTGTGAGTTCGAGCCCCGTGTCGGGCTCTGTGCTGCCAGCTCAGAGCCTGGAGCCTGTTTCAGATTCTGTCTCCCTCTCTCTGACCCTCCCCCGTTCATGCTCTGTCTCTCTCTGTCTCAAAAATAAATAAACGTTAAAAAAAAAAAATTTAAAATGTAGATTCTAGGCCCCCCCCCCCCCCCCCCCCCCCCACCTCTGGAGACTCTGATTTGGTGGGTCTGGGTTGGGTCCAGGAAACTACATTGTTATTAAGCCATGTGAGTGAAGCCAAGGCAGGCGGCCTATGGACACATTTTCACCTTTCGGGCCTCAAGTTATTCTTGCAACTGAAAGAAGCCAATTTATCAGTTTTCCAACTGTCTCTGCATCAGAATCACCTGGGTTGCTTATTCATCATGTTAGCTCCTAGCCTTCCCTCCTGACCTACCAAATCTGAAAATCACTGAAAGTGGAAACTTATAATGTGTATTATCAAGAAACTCCTGGGAGAATCTGATGTACCTGGTCTGCAAGTTTAAGGGCATTTGCAACCGCTGACCTAGCAAACACAATTCTCTGAAAGTCATTTGGCCATCAAACATACTTTTCTCATTCCCAAGAACAGAGAACACACCCCTCCTCTGTTAGACAGTCTCACACTAATCTTTAAGGCTTAAAAAAAAAAAAAAAGGTTTTCATGATTACTGTGAGAGGTATTTCTTAGGAACTCTTTCTAAGTTTAAATGCCTCATCTGTCAGTCAGACTTTGGTAACACCCGCCTCTCATGTGCTGTGAGGACTACAATGAGGAAAGGTGCATGACAGCACTTTGAAACTGAACACACGAGGCACATGATTTGTAAGCCTTGGATCATAAACATGTCATGCCAAGGATTAAAGTATTTTTATCTGTTTTTAGACAAACAATCATTCATTATGAGTTACCTTGCTCTTCTAAGGACGGGATCCCGATGTAAAATGTTTCAGGGACAGGAAACCATGGCTACATTTCTGATTCCTTCACACGGTGTTTAAAGCTGTGTAATCTGAGCCCTGCATCACCTTGGTCTCTCCTGACCCCTCTCCTCCACACCCTCCTGCCCCGTGCGTGCCAGCCCTTCCAAATGCTGCATGCTGGCTCACCTCTGTCACAAACCCCGCTCCAACTGGGCACTGTCTCTGGAATGTTCTTTATTATTGTCCATCCCCATCCATCGGGACCTTTCCTGAACCTTTGGTGTCTGTTACTATCTTCCACCCTTTAGGCAGAATTGACCAGCTTCTATCTGGAATCCCCACTGAACATTTGTCCAAGATCCTGTATCACTTGGTTACACTTCACCTTCTTCCTCCACCTTGAAGGCAGGAACTTTTCCTTATTCATCCCTGTGTTTCTGGCCCTGAGTACAGTGCCTGGTACAGAGAAGGGACTGATAAATATTTGTTGATAGCATGAAAGTCAGGGGCTGTCTTTGGTGGGGCCTTAACTTCTAGGGAAAGAGAAAAGTGCTCCCACCTGGCAGTGGCCCCTTGTTTCTCTCTGACTCTGATTTCCTGCTGCTGTCCCTCTTCCCTCCATGAAGCGACTTACGAAAACCAGACAACTTGTGACAAGCTGCTTGCCTGATCTTTAGCTGGTGGTGGTATCCAGTAGGTTTAGAAGAGTTCGCCCAAGTGGGTATTATATCTACACGTAATATTTGATACAAATGAGAAATCAACGTATTAATGAGAAATCTCTTGTGAAGGCCAGTTCTGAATTGTTGGTGCCTACTAGCTACCTCCAGCTGGATGTCCCAGAAGCACTTCAAACCCAAGGACTCCCAAACTAATGAATCAGCTGCAGCCCACATACTTGTTCCTTGTCCATTGACTGTCTGCCTAGTCGCCTGGTTGCCAAGCTCCAAGCCCCCCATCTCTCTTGCCATCTAAGAGAATGACCTCTTCTCTCTGTTCCAGCCCCACAGTATTTCTCACATCCTTCCCAAGCTCTGTTTTCTGCTTTAGGACCTCCTTATCTCTCACCAGTGCTCTTGCAAATAAGCTCCCAATTGGTCTCCCAGCTTCCTCTCACTTTTTTGTTGGAATATGGATAATAAGTTGACCTTGCTAAATATAGATTTGGGTTTTTTTAATTAAAAAAATCTCTATTTATTTTTTTTTTTTAGAGAGAGAGAGAGAGAGAGATACAGAGTGTGAGCAGGGAAGGGGCAGAGAGAAAGGGAGACACAGAATCCAAAGCAGGCCCCAGGCTCTGAGCTGTCAGCACAGAGCCCAATGCGGGATTTGAACTCTGGACCACGAGATCATGACCTAAGCTGAAGTTGAATGCCTAACCGACTGAGCCACCCAGGTGACCCAATAAAGTGTAGATTTGAACAAATTCTTCCTCTGCTTGAATGTTTCTCCAGGGCCTACCTACTGAAAAAGTCTGCATGGTATTTGATGGTAACAAATCTATCTGATTGGATGGCATCTCCTGGGAAGTGAGAACATAAGAAGGAGGCACCAAGAGGCATTCATTTGTTCACCAAATATTGATTAACACCAGCTAAATGCCCTGCTCTGTTCTAGGTTCTGGGGATAGAGTGAAGTCTTTTGATTTTATGGAGCTTATACGTGAAGAGACAAAAAAATGGAGTCACTTTAAGATGACCTCTGATCTGAAAAACAAGGACTGTGGTAGACTGTGTAGATTGCATTGGCTTCAATTCTTCCCTCCTCTCTGCATCCATGCTCTTTGCCATGTAACCTTGAAGTTCCTTACATTAGAAGTAGATGGACTTCTCCCTGCTGGACTTTGGGCTTGGCCATGTGACTTGCTTTAGCCAATGGGATGTTAGCAGATGTTATGCAATTAGAGGCTTGAAATATGTTTGCGTGGTTAAGCTTGTCCTTCTTGTACTTCTGCTTCTGCCATAAAAAGGCTGCCTCGGGTGGACTGCTGGTCCCAGAAGAATGAGCAAAATGGGAAGTAGAACCAAACTGAAGGAAAGGTTTTTGTCTTAAGATGCTGGGTTTTAGAGGTAGTTTGTTATATAGCAGTATTGGAGCAACAGCTCATTGATTCTATCCTCCATGAGACCTTCTTGAAACCCCTGCTTTGGAAGTGCTATTCCCGAGGAACTGGCTGCTACGATAGAGGCCCTCATACTTCCTTAGTTCTGTACAAGAAACCTTTCCATGTAAGAAATATTTTAACCTAGTCATTTACATCAGCACCTAAGAAACCCGAGTATGTCTTTTCCTTGCAACCTGAATGAGCCTAAGACACGATCTCCCCTCCTATCACAGGTCCTAGAGGGAAGAGATTACTCTTGTTTGCGAAACTGGCACAGAACCTGGTGTACTGACTGCATGCTGTACTCCACTACTTGTGGAACCAGATGAGACTCTGGCCAAAATTAGTGAATTTGATGAAGCAGTCTTCCCTAGATCCTCTCTTAGAAGATCTTTTTCTATGCAAGAGACTATTGTTAATTCACTTTATCTACCCCCACACCCTCCCATCCGCCCCCTCCCCCCCACTATTGGTGAAAGGAAGGTACTCTGTCAGGCACTGAGATATACAGGCAAATTAGGCATGGCTGATCTTATGTTTGTAGAGATTACAGATTAATAGAAGAGATAGGCTGTTCCAAGATGGCGAGATAAAATCTATCTGGGAAATGAGGACAAGATACTGACGGAGTGGAGACTAATCCAGCTTGGCGGCTCAGAGAAGACTTCAAGGATAAGATGATACTTGAGTTTTGATTGGCAAGGAGGGATTGACTAGATAGAAAAGGGGGAGAATGTTCTGGGAAGAAGGTGAACAAGTGCATGAACTTAAAATCTATGATGAGTGTGTAAGGGTGTGTGGGGTGAAGAGGGCATGAGAAGTGGTGTGAAATGAGGTAGAAACACAAGCTTGGCCAGGTGTGAAGAGGATTGTGTGCTACAGTGAGGAGTCTGGACTAGGTCCTGAGGACACCAGGAAGCACTGAAGATTTTAAGCAGGGGAGTGAAATGTTCAGATTTTGCATACTTAAAAGATCTTTCTGGCATTAATGGCTTGGGAAGGAGCAAGGACACTTGTTAGGTCATTGCAGTAATGGGGGGGCGGGGAGCAATTTAGATGACCTGAAGTGTTGCTAGAAACCTAGAGAAGTGAGGGAATAGGAGAGTTAGGAACTTTGAGTGGATAGACCAGGTGCCTGGTGTCTGGTCCCTGGTCCCTGGAGGGAGGACTGTTGAGACAGCTCCCAAGTTTCTGCTTAAACACAGGTTGGATGATGATATCACTCATGGAGATTGGTGGGGTGAGGGGGTCTAGGGAAGACTGCCTCGTTAAATTCACTTGGAAGGGGGAGAGGAGGATAGAAGATGAGTTCCCTTAGGGTCATGTGGATGTGGATGGGTCTGGGGAGCCTCTAAGTGCATGTCTCATAGGCAGCTGAACACCCACACTCAGAAGAAATAAGTATTTGAGTGTCACACGTGTGTGATGGTGGTTGAAACCATGGGTTTGGTTTGTTATATTGCCTGCCCAGAACTGGTGCTTGCAGAGGCACTGAAGAGTCATCTGCACGTGGTAGAAATGACTTTTAAAGCCCTAGAAGAATCTCTACGTGGTATTTAAGAGGTTTTACTAGGATATTCACGTGGGGACCATCCTTTTTCACCTTTGTGCTGCCAGAACTCTCCAGAGGGCCCACATGCTTAGTAATGTTGGATGAATGGATGAGTGAAGTCCCCTGGTCCGTTGGAAGTTGTAGATGGAGAACCAGCATCACCAGACCCATACCCCTGATTCTGTAGGTTCAAGTTGGGAATTAATGACGTTCAGAATTCTCACAATTCCAAACCTTCCAGAGATTCTCAGGTGATTTCTACAATCACCTTGAGGAATTTTCTCATAAAACAGATCCTCAGGCCCCATGTAAAGATATTTTGATTTAGTAGGTCTGAGCTGGAGCCTGGGAATCTGCTTTCAAAACAAGCTCCTGAAGGGTCTCTGATGCGGATGCAATGTGGGCCACATTTGGGGAAAAGCCACTTGTGCTGTATATTCCCCGTATCTCCATCCAGACCTGCTCTTTGTTTTTACTTACTCTAGTCTGTGCCCGATAAGGCTGCCTTCTGTAGCCCGCACCAGCCAGGCTCCTTTGGTCTCTGGCTTCCACTGGGTTCAGTCAATGGAAAGGAAGCAAGAGCAGGAGATGGGTGGGAGAAACGAGGGTGGGCACTGATTTACCAGGCCCCCTGCCCAGCCGTGGTTTGGCAGTGGCTACATCCACAGTTCCTGATGGGTAGCCCTCTCTGCTGGCTAAAGCTTTCCCCAAGTCCTGTATCAGCTCCTTTCCTTTACCCCTGCAGGCCTGGGGTAGTAACGGCCATCCATCACAGCTAGTCTCTGGGTGCTTTGCTATCTTTATTTCCCCTAACTCTATCCAGATGTCTAAATAATTTGTTTATTACATGCTCTCCAATTACCGCCTTGAGTGTGCCCTCTGCTTCCTGCCAAGACAGGAAAACAAAAACATTGACTGGAAAGGGTCAGGAATTCTGGGCCCAGTTCAGTTCAGTTTAATTCAATTCAGCAAACATTTACTGAGCGAGGTCCTCTGAGCCAGGCTCTGTGCCAGAAGCTGGGGATACAGAAAGTGACTTAGACACTGTACCAGCCTGCAGAGGGTTCACAGCCTAACGGGAGGCAGAGCCCCAGAATACAGGGTGATGGTGTGGTAGCTCAGGGTAACATTGGAAGTGCAGGGGAGACATCTATGCTAGGACGGGCAGGCAACAAAGGCTTCCCAGAAAAAGGGGACGTGTAGAATTTGGGTGGGCAGGAAAAGAATGAGAGAGGACACTTCAGGCAGAGACAGAATCATGACATGAATGGCTGCCTGGAGGGAGCTTTGTGTCCACTCTGCTGGAAGGTGTGCAAGAGGGTTGCCTCAGAGGTTTGAGATGTGGGATGCTCCCCTTGGAACAGGTGCTAGTTAGGGTACCCCTGCCTCCAGGTGTTCTCTGTGGACTGGGGACCTCCTATTCTTTCCCAACTGCCATGATTTGGGCTCCTCTCCTTTTTTTTTTAAACAATTTAACTTTTTTTAATTTTTATTTTTGAGACAGGGAGAGACAGAGCATGAACAGGGGAGGGTCAGAGAGAGGGAGACACAGAATCTGAAACAGGCTCCAGGCTCTGAGCTGTCAGCACAGAGCCTGACGCGGGGCTCGAACTCACAGACCACAAGATCATGACCTGAGTCGAAGTCAGCCGCTCAACCGACTGAGCCACCCAGGCGCCCCATGGGCTCCTCTCCTTCTTAAGCAGGTTACCTCACAGCCTACCCTCAGAGGGTTGTCTAGGAGAAAAGAGGGAGATTGCACAGAGTAAGGGGTGGGGAGTCCATGAGGTTAAGTCAAAAGAAAAACTCTGGCTGTTATATACAACAGACCTCCCATTTGGGACTCCTGATTCCACAAACTATCTCCATTGACTTTAAAGGAAGGTGAGTCTGGCAAACTCTTATTCAGCCTTCAAAAGCCAACCGAGATTTTAAATGCTTCTTCTTTGTCTTCATCCTAGTCTTTGGTAATTTGCATAATCACCAGCCTGTCTAGCCCACTTGAGTACTAGATCCTCAGGCCTGTGGCTTTGACCTATTTGTCTCTTTCTCTCCAGGACCCAGCACTGGGCCTAGAGCATAATAGAGCACGAGAAAATATTTGCTGAACAGAAGCAACAGGAATTCTTGCTGCATTAGCAGAAGTAGTAATGATAATGGTGATATTATCAGCCCTATTTGAGGAATGAAGAACCTGTGGCCCAGGGCAGTGAAGGGGCTTGCTCATCATGTTGGCATGGCCCATAAATGACAGGACAGAACTGGGACTTGAACCCGAATAAGCCTGTTGATTCCATGGGCTAGAGTATACATGGCCGGGCTCTTCACCTGCACAGGCACAGCATGTGGTGGCTGACCAGTGCTACTCAAGCAGCAGATTGAAAATAAGAGCCATGTTGATGGAGTGATTGCTCCTGACCAGGAATTGTCAGAACAACTCATTTCCGTCAACTCACTTAACCCTGACAACTCACTTAACCCGGCTTCTGGAGGTATGTGTGTGATCGTTGCCTGATTAGAAAGATTAGGATCCAGAGAGGCGGTTAAGCAATGCATCCAGCTCATACGGGGAAGAGGCAGAGCTTGCATTCAAACTCAGACTTATTCCAGAGCCTGTGCTCTGAACCACTGCACTTTCCCCAGGGAAAACAACACCAACTGCAGATTTAGGAAGAAAGGGAAAGCACTTGTATATACTGTATTTGTAAGAGGTTTATAAACAGAATTATGCCTCTACATTACAGCAAAAAAAAAAAAAAAAAGGAAAAAGAAAAAGAATACTGTTTCTAGAAGCATCCTAAATTATACAAATTGAGAGTTTTAGAAAATTTAGAGCATTGCAGAGTAAATTGCGTGGGCCTGGTGGAATGTGCTTGTTCTGCTACTGAGCAGCTGTGTTATCCTGGGCACATCTCTTCCCCTCTCTGGGTTTCATCTATTTCCTCATCTGCCTTAAGCCTTCCGGAAAAGGCTTTCCTTTCAAATTGCCAAGTACTGGGCAGTTTGCATCAAGTGCAGTCTTTTTGCGCCCTCTCCTGTCCAATTGCAATACTGCTGGTGGTGTGGTTTGAAAGGAGAGGCAGCCCCAATCTAAACAAGGGGTGAGCAGCCAAGGGCACTAAAAGTCCATAACAGGAAGCAAGGGCCAGTCCTGTTCCATCCCTTCAAAGACTTAGAAGTCCTGCCCACGCAATTTCAATTGTTTCCCGAAGCCTCCGTACCCACACACGGTGCCACCTGTATTATTACCTGCCTCATGTTGTGTGGTGGTTGTTTGTTGACATGTTGATCTTTTTTTTTTTTTTTTAATTTTTAAAATGTTTTATTTATTTTTGAGAGAGAAACAGAGCACAAGCAGGGGAGGGGCAGAAAGAGAAGGAGACACAGTCTGAAGCAGGCTCCAGGCTCTGAGCTGTCAGCACAGAGCCTGATGCAGGGCTCATGAACAGTGAGATTGTGACCTGAGCAGAAGTTGGATGCCCAACCTACTGAGCCACCCAGGTGCCTGACATGTTGGTATTTTTAAGCACAATGCCTGGTGTTACTCGCTTTTATATTCTCTTCCTGCCCCTTTGGGAGAGCATGTGGCACAAAGGCCCTCAGCTCAGTCATACTGAAGGGAAGACAAATGGAGAGAAGAATGTATGAACTGACAAGAGGCAGCCCTCTGCAGAAAGGTTGAGCATGAGTGGGGGAAGTTCTGAGTTTGGAACCGGTGAACCCCAGGACTTTGCCACGCCTTCCTCTGCCTGGAACACAATCACCTCCCTTGATCCAGCTTCTTCTGGATCATACCTCTTTCCTTCCAGTAATGATTTCCTTTGGGAACTCTCCTCTGATTCTCACTGATCTGTGTGAGATCTGCTTTCTATTTGTTCCCACGGCATCCCGAGCTTTTCCTACCAAAACACCTACCAAACCATTTCCAACTCTAATTTGCTTGTTTTCCCCACTGGACTTGTGCTCCCATGAAAGCAGGGACTGTGTCTATCTTGTTCATCCTTACATCACTAGTATTTAAAAACGTCCCTGTCTGTGCTCATCCTTGGAGCTTAAATATTGTTTTTTGAGTAAATACTACGTGAAAATAACATGAATGGGCTGAAGAAATCTAAGAAAGAAATGAAAATCCTAGAAGGGACTCAGCAAGTGTCTAATCTCATCCTTCTATTGTACAGATGGGGAAATGGAGGCTCGGAGAGGTCCTACAGGCTGTCAGAGGCAGAGCTGGAGTTAGAGGGTTCTGATTTGGATTGTCTGGGCTTTCTTTGCTGTCTGGTTTATCTAAGGAATAAAGGAGGCTAAGTTCTTAGGACCGGCAGTGTTAACATCACCTGGGATTTGTTGGGCTCTCAGGCCCTGCCCAAGATGCACTGAGTCAGAATCTTCACTGTAACAAGATCTCAGGTGTTTTGTAGACACGTGAAGTCTGAGAAGTGCCGATTTCAGTGAGCAAGGGGACAGCTAGCCTGGCCTAAACGTCATCCCAGTTTGTGCAGGAAAGCCAGCTTGTGAAATGGAAAAGAAAACCTATCCAGGGGCGCTTGGGTGGCTCATTCTGTTAAGCGTTGGAATCTTGGTTTCTGCTCAGGTCATGATCTCGTGTTTCGTGGGTCCAAGCCCCCCATTGGGCTCCATGCTGTCAGCGTGGAGCCTGCTTGAGCTTCTCTCTCTCCCCTCTCTCTGCCCCTCCCCAGCACATGGGCATGTGCTCTCTCTCTCTCTCTTAAAGTAAATTTTAAAATAAAAAAAAAAAAAAAAAAAAGACAACCTAGCCAAAATATTGTGGCATTCAGTGTATGCAGTAGATGAACGACCAAAGTGCACGTACCCTCACCTTCCAAAGTTCCAGACAGTTTGAAAGTCCAGGACTGGCCTGTTGGAGGACAATGGTTCAAGGTCAGGTGAGGTGACTAAAGGGAAACTCCCAGAAGTGCAGCTGACTAACAAGCCTCTGCTGCAGATTTCCAGCTTTTGTAGTTCTCGAATTAAAAAAAAAATTTTTCCAAATGCATATTCATTTACACAAAGAATTCTAACCATGCTGCGTGAAGTGGTGGTGAAAGTCCTCACACCCTGCCAGTGACACTGTCGACTGGTGCAGCCTGTTTGGTAAACACTGCAACCATATGTAGCAACAACTATAATATAGTTTATCCCTTTGGACCAAGTAATGCCATTCACAGGAAGTAATCCTGGGAGATAGTTCAACAGAAGTGAAAAGCTATATGCATGAAGATTTTACTACAGCTGAAAGTGGAAAGTACGAAATGAGAAGGGGATAGTTGAGCAAATTATGATATGGTATCTTCCCCAAAACAATTTAAAATTCATTATAGTATAATTAATGTCCCACCTCATCGGCTTGGGGTACACTGCTAATTAAGAGCATGGTCTCTGGGTTTTCGGTTCTGACTCTACCCCTTCCTGTATGACCTTGGGCAAGTTTACGTAACCGCTCTGTGCCTCAGTTTCCTCAACTGTAAAACGGGGATAATAACAATACTTTCTTCATGGGATTGTTGTGAGGAGTAAATGAGTAATTAAGTTAATTAAAATGCCTGGAATAGTCTTCTCTGTAGATTTATATTATTATTAGTTTTAACAAATTAAATGGCCTGGTGCTCCCACCCCACCCACCTGACATGAGAATGCTTTTCTTCCCTTCTCAGGGCCTGCTCTCCTTTGATAAGTCCGAGACTCCCAGGGATGTTTCCTCCATCCTCCTTGGAGTCAGTCTGGTTTTCCAGCCTCAAGGAGAGAAAACAAGAGAATTTGCTCAAATGGCTTGTACATTCCATTCTTTATGGCTCTTGTTGATGTCTGATGCTGCCATTGAGACAAGTGATCCAGGGGCTCTCTTGAATTCTCCCTGTCCTAGAATTATGCTCAACCATGGTAACTCCATCCTGTATAGGCCTGGGATCCCAGCTCTTTATACACGGACACACACACACACACACACACACACACACACACACACAGCCACTGCCACAACTCATTCTCCATGGTGCCTGAGTCATTGTTGCTGAGGGTGAATGAGATCCCTTTATCTCCCAAGCCCGTGGTCTATTCACATTTATCTCCCTAGAATATCATTCCACTCAGTGGGTAACTTTAGTTGTTCCAATGGTAATAACAGCTACCATTATTTGAAAGCCAAGTGTTCTGCTATTGTATCTTCACAAACATCAATCCTCAGAATGAACCTATGAGGCAGGTACTGTTATTCTTACTTCCCAGCTGGAGTCTATGAGGTTCAAGTATGTTAAGGGGTTTGCTGGAGATCCACAGCTTGCAAGTAAAACAATCTTAGATTTTAACCCAGTTTTGTCTAACTCCAAAACCCACACTCAGAACCGCTACCCTACACGGCCTCTCTAGGAAGGGATATAAACAAGAAGTTCATAATAAATGGTAAATAAAGAAGTAAAATCGTAATGAATAGAATTGTGCAAAAATGTCTGCATGTCAAGAGTATTTGCTGTGCAAGACAGGGTTGTGTATGTTTTTTCTCCTCTTAGATAATTTCCTCTAGTGACAGTTATACGGTTTTTACAGTTAAAAGAAGCTGTCCTCCACCTGCAAAGATGACTGCCTTTAGCCTCATAGTTCTTAGCCTTGGTTGCACATGAGAATCCCCTCGAGGGTCTATTTGAAAAGATACACAGTGTCTGGAGTCCATTGCAGATGAAGCATGTCAGGCTCTCTGGGGGCTGAGTCCAGGCAGCAGTATTCTAAGAGCTGATTTTAGTGTGCAAGCAGGATTCAGGAACAACTTTATGGAGAAGCTTCACCTCCCACTGTTCTTCTTCTGGAGAATCTAGCTTCCTTGTGTCCTGTAACTCCATGCTACTTGACGCAAGCTTTTCTTTCTTTGCCCAGGAAGGGGCTAGTAATATGACTTATTTCCCAATCTTCTGTTCAGAGAGGCACTGAGAAGACTTTTTGGCTGATAGAAATATTCTACATCTTGATTGTGGTTATATGACTGTATACATTTGCCAAAACTCACTGAAAAAAGGTGAATTTTATTTTATGTAAACTATACTTTATTAAGCCATTAAAATTTTTTTAATGCGTATTTATTTTTGAGAGAGAGAGAGAGAGACATAGTGTGAGTGGGGGAGGGGCAGAAAGAGAGAGAGACACAGAATCCGAAGCAGGCTCCAGGCTCCTAGCTGTTGTCAGCACAGAGCCCGATGTGGGGCTTGAACCCATGAACCATGAGATCATGACCTGAGCCGAAGTCGGATGGTAAACCAATTGAGCCACCCAGGTGCCCCTTTATTAAGCCATTTTTTAAAAAGTATGAATTTTGGAAAGAAAGAAATAAAACATTCACAGATTGTATGTTTAAATATAAGGAAATCTAATATAATCTATAAGGATTAAATAAGTAAGTTGGCAAGGGAGCTGAATACAAGGACAATTACAAAACACATTGGTACTTCTATTTACTAGCAACACAACTAGGAAATAAAAAGTTTTAAAAATAATTTATAATAACAAAACACAAATGAATGAATCTAATGAAAGATTTTGAATACCAGTACACTGCCAACTGTAAAACATTCCTGAGAGAAATTAAAGAAGAATGAAATAAATTGAGGGATAAACCATGTTCATGAATTGGAAGACACAATATGGACAAGATACTAATTTCCCTTAAATGGACCTACAGACTTAATGCAAACTCAATAAAATGTCAGGAAATTTTTTTAAAGTGGCTATTAGCAAGTTTGTTGTAGAATTTATATGGAAGGACCTAGAACAGCCAAGGCAATATTGAAGAATAACAAAGCTGAGGACTCCACTACCAGCTGTAAGATTGTTATAAAGCTACGGAAATTAAGACAGTGTGATACATAGATAAACAAATAGGCCAATGAAATAAAACAGAGTCCAGTAACACTCCCATCCATACATGGTCACTTGATTTATGACAGATGTTTTACAGGAAGCCAATGGAGAAAGCATCAACTTTTCAGTAAAGAGAAAAAGAAGAAACTGGATTCTTCACATCATACACAAACATTAATGATGGACCACAGATATAAATATGAAAGATAATAAAACTTCTAAAAGGAAGCATTGCAAAATATCTTCATGGTCTTGGGGTATGCAAAGATTATTAAAATAGGATACAGAAAGTATAAACCATAAGAGAAAAGCTTGATAAATTGGATGTTATTATTATGAATGACTTCTGTTCATCAAAAGCACCATTAACAGAGAAGGCAAACCACAGACTAGTAGAGAATATTAGCAATACACATATATCTGACAAAAGACTCATACCCAGCATATATAAAGAGCTTTTACAAATCAATAAGAAAAAGCCATACAATCTAATTTTAAAAATAGACTGCAATGATTGTTGCCCAAAAGAGGATATCTGAATATCAATTGCTTATGAATAGATGCTCAATATCATTATTCATTTGGCTAATGCAAATTTAAACTTCATGATCCTCTGAAGGGGTATATAGGAACTCTGTAACTATAACTTCTCAGGAAAAAGTCTATTAATCAAAAAAATTATTAACAAGGAAAAACAATAACAGCAAACTCATAGAAAAGAAGATCAGACCTGTTACCAGAGGTGGAGGGTGGGGGGAGGGAGAACTGGAAGAAGGGGGTCAAAAGATACAAATTTCGGTAATAAAATAAATAAATACTAGGGATGCAGTAGACAACATGAGGACT
Source organism: Puma concolor (assembly GCF_028749965.1). Lineage (NCBI taxonomy): Eukaryota > Metazoa > Chordata > Mammalia > Carnivora > Felidae > Puma > Puma concolor. Next base: position 71,008,607 of record NC_141679.1, read on the forward strand.
GTAGCAGATTCTGCTGTAGGATGTATAGGAAAGATGTTAAGAGAGTAGATCCTAAGTGTTCTCGTCACAAGGAGAAACATTTTCTGTCCTTTTTTCTTTCCTTCCTTTTTTTCAAAAATTGAATCTGTCAATTATTTCTCAGTAAAACTGGGAAAGAGCTCCCCACGTGATGGTCTATCCTCCCTCCATCACTTGATGTAATTAAAAGTATTAACCTAGCATTAACAAGGATATAGAGCAACTGGAATTCTCATTGTTATAAGCATTTTGGAAAGCTGATGGTATTTACTAACGTTGAATGTAAGTAGATCTTATACCCAAACATGCCACTTTGTGAATACCAAAGACCAGCACATTCCTATGTTCATCAAAGGACATGTATGTGAAGATTCTTCGCAGTCGAACTGAAAACAACTCAAATATCCAGTAACTGTAGAATAAAAAATAACTTGTGATGTATTTATGCAATGGAAAACTATCAATGAAAAAGAACAAACTACTGCCACACACAGTAAGGAGGATGAATCTCATAGACATAAAGTCGAATTAAAGAAGCCGGATGCAATTGAGGACGTGGACGTGATCTCTGATTCCATTTGTATGAGGTTCAAAAGAAGGCAAAACAAATCTATGGTGATGAAGGGCAGAATGGTGATTGTCTCTGGCAACAGGGAGCCTTCTGGAAGGCTGGATGTTTATTTTCACTATATATACATATATATGTACATATATATGTATATATATATGTATTTATATATATATGTATTTATATATATAAACTTATATATATATAAATACATATATATATAAATATATGTGTATGTGTATAACAGACTCTTCTTCCCTTCCTTCTTTATCTTCTCCCTTCATCCTTGTGTGTCTCTAGAATCTGACAGTTTATTAATTTTACATATTTTAGTGTCTGTTTGATTAATTCTACTTCCTTGTGTATTAATACTCTTTCTTGACATTGTTGCTCTTCTCCCAGTGTTGGCTTTCCTCAAATGTTCTTGGCTGCCTGCTCTTCTTTGACGTTGGAAGTCCCTGGTAGGCTAATGGTTCAAGTTGCTTCCCATCACTGTGGGGGGGATGGATTATGTGCTCATGGTTGTCCTCCAGCGCGGAGGTTCTTGGACCCACCCCTTGAGTTTTCTATGAATTTGGGGCTTCAGAATCTGCACTCAGTGCTTCCACCTGGGAGAGATGCTGCTGTCTGTCACTCATTACAGTGAAGGAGGAGGAAGTGCTGACAGGTCTAACTGCTTCTCAAAGTGGTTCTCAAATCTCCATCTCTAAACCAGCAGTATTAGCATCACCTGGGAACTTACTGGAATTGCAAATTGTCAGGTCTCACCCCAGACAAACTCTGGGGACGAGGTGCAGCAATCTATACTTGGACACATGCTCCTGGTGACAGTGATGCCCCGTTGAGTTTGAGGACTGCTGTCTTGCAGAGAACCTCAGTTCATTTCCTGGACGATCCCTCTCTTCCTTCACCTTCACTGTTTCCACTGCAGGATGCTTGCAAGCATTTCAAGCTAAGATTTCTTCCTTCCTCTTTCTTAGTCCAATCCCAACTACTTTCTCTCATTCAGAAATTCCTGATAGTTTCTGGTGGGTTATAGCCCCCATTCTTGATTTCCTGTGTTCTAATAGATTTTTATTTTTAATCGTGGTAAAATTTATATGACATAAAAGTTACTATCTTAACTATTTTTTTTTAGTTTTTTAAATGTTTGTGTATTTTTTAGAGAGAGTGTGAGTGGGGGAGGGGCAGAGAGAGAGGGAGACACAGAATCCCAAGCAGGCACCAGGCTCCGAGCTGTCAACACAGAGCCCGATGTGGGGTTCGAACCCACAAACCTTGAGGTCGTGACCTGAGCCAAAGTTGGGTGCTCAACCGGCTTGAGTTACCCAGGGTCTCCGCTATCTTAACTATTTTTTTTTTCAAAATGTTTATTTTTGAGAGAGAGAGAGAGAGACAAATTGCGAATGGGGGAGGGGCAGAGAGAGAGGGAGACACAGAATCTGAAGCAGGCTCCAGGCTCTAAGCTGTCAGCACAGAGCCTGATGCAGGGCTCAAACCCATGAACTGTGAGATCCTGACCTGGGTCGAGGTCGGTTGTTTAACACACTGAGAAACCCAGGTGCCCCTGTATTTGTCTTTTTGGTGATTGGTTTATTTCACTTAGCATAATGTCTTCAAGTTTTATGTTGGAATTTCCTTTCAAATTTTATGTTGGAATAGATTGAATAATACTCTGTTGTATGTATATACCACATTTTGTTTTTCCATTCATCCATCAAGGATGCCTGGGTTTCTTCCACTTTTTGTCTATTGTAAATAATCCTGCTGTGAACATGGGTGCACAAATATCTCTTCATGTCCCTGCTTTTAATTCTTTCGGGTATATAGCCAGATGTGGAATAGCTGGATCATGTAGTAATTCTATTTTTGATTTTCTGAGCGACCACCATACTGTTTTCCACAGCAGCTGTACCAGTTTACATTACAACTATGCACAAGGGTTCAAATTCCTCCACATCCTTGCCAACACTTGTTATTTTCTTAGTTGTGTTTTGTTTTGTTTTTGATAATAGCCATCCTAACAGATATGAAGTGGTATCCCATCAAAGTTCTGATTTTCATTTCCCTAATGATTAGTGATGTCGAGCCTTTTTTTCATGTGCTTATTAGTCATTTGTATATCTTCCTGGGAGAAATGTCTATTCTAGGACTTTACCTGAATCTGATTGTTTGCGTTTTTGTTGTTCTTTATATATTCTGGATATCAGTGCCCTAGCAGATGTAATTTACAAATATTTCCTCTCATTCTATCAGCTACCTTATCGCTCTGTTGATAGTGTCCTTTGATGCATAAAAGTTTTTCATTTTGATGAAGTCCAGTTTGCCTGTTTATTCTTTTGTTGCTTGTGACTTTGGTGTCTTATCCAAGCAAATCAGTGCCAATTCCAATGACATTGAGGCATTGTGTTTTCCTCTCTGAATGCCATCTGGATCCAACCTCTAATAGCAATTTCCAGTTGTCTGCTAGTTGAACATAAATATCTAACTTTTTCCTACCTCTACTCTGCCTCTGCCATTAGTATGGATATTTTAAAAAAATATTTATTTATTTTGAGAGAGAGAGAGAGAGAGAGCACAAAGAGAGGAGGGGCAGAGAGAGAGGGAGAGAGAGAATCCCAAGCAGCTTCTGCATTGTCAGCACAGAGCCCAATGTGGGGCTCAACCCCATGACCCATGAGATCACGAACTGAGCTGAAATCAAGAACCAGATGCTTAACCACCTGAGCCATCCAGGCTCCCTTAGCCATCCAGCTATCCAGCAATTTCTCTATCAGTTCAAAGTGTAGATACAGCTGCTCTCTGATGAAAGGCTAAGGCAGGCTGGAGTAAGGTCAGAAATCGGAATGACCTTGATCTTAACCCTGGTCACACTGAAAGGTGCCTGAGAATAGTAGAATGGGCAGAGCTTTGGGAATAAAGGGAACCTTGCTCAAAATTTGGGGGTTACAGCCTGCCTCTGCCCCACACCTAGTGGGGTGACCCTGAGCAAGTTCCACCAATTTGAGTTTCAGTTTTTATCTTTTATCTTTAAAATGGGGATAGTATTACCTACCCTGAGGTGTACTTGTGAGAATGACAGATAATATAAATGTCTCGCTCTTAGAAGCTGGGAACTCTGATGACTGCTTCCTTGGTTGTCACCCGGTTCACCCCCCTCTATTTGGCCTCTAGCCTGTGAACATCTCCGGAGGCCAACCTAACACATCTTCCTCTCCAGATCCCAACACCTGATCCCAAGCCTGGTCATTTTAAGGACCTCAGTAGGCATTTGCTCAGTGAGTGATTTAGAAGATGAAAAAACATTCCCTTGCAACCTGCCTGAAAGTCACATCATGGTCATGGCAAGCAGGTGTGAAGTCTGAGTCTGAGGGATCACGTTGAATGCATTGCACCTTGCACCCTGCTGACTTCTTGCATTTTTCCTCTTTGAATACATTACTTTCCACATTCTGGATGCCGCATGATGCCCACCTCTTCCTCTCTCTTCTTTCCTGCTGCTGTTTTTTTTTTTTTTTTTTCCAAGTGGAAATGATCCAGCACCAAAGATAGAATTTTGGAAGAGGTTTTGGTGGACGTGAAAGCCAGTCCCAAATGGTCTGATTTCAGCACTGCAAGTCTGGGGTCTGGGAAACTCTCGATCCTAGGGCTTCCTGAGAACAGTTGGTCACTCTAAACAGACAAGGGGAAGCTGACTGGTGGATACACCGACTACAAGATTGAGATCTTTTGAATTCCCTCTAAAGTTTGGTTAGATAGGTTCTGTAGGGTTCTCACAGGTGACATTGAACTTAGTACTTAGATGAGCATGGTGTAGATAAGATTTTCATTCTGTTTTCATTCAAAGTTTTATTCTCTGTACAAAGCAATCCCACTGGCCACTTAAATTATAGCATGTAGTATTTCTTAACACAGTCAAGTGGCTGAAATTGAGACTGGGCCAAAAAATGTATTAATTTTGGATCCTACCTCCTTTTCTAAACCTATTTTCAGACTGCAATTTGCTCTCATCAAAACGAACCATTCTTTGGTGAGGTATTTGCTCAAAGACAGGTCTTTATGAGTAATCTTTAGAGAAAGAGGAAGCAGGTTAATTTTACGCTAAAATCTGTTGGATGCCAAAGGCGGTAGGATATGCAAAAATAGGAGCTTAAGGTGTTTAAAAAAAGACCCACAACTTTTCTTCCCGGTTACTATTTCTGAGTTCAAATTTAGTGGAAGATCATTGCAATCACTTAGCTGGAACATGATCAGGCAGGGAGTTTACATCCTGGTACATTCATTATGATCTCTCACTGGGCCAGTGGCCTCCACATGCTGTTTCCTGGGGTCCAGACCCTCCCTTCTGGTATTAGCCACCCACTCAAAATGTCCAGCTTATTTGTTTTGAATTTTTTAAGTTATTATTATTATTATTTTTTTTTTTTTTGAGAGAGAGATGGGGAGAAAGAGAGAGCAAGAGAGCTTGGGAGGGGCAGAAAGAGAGGGAGGGAGAGAATCCCAAGCAGGCTTCATGCTATCAGCGCACAGCCTGGTGTGCGGCTCACAGCTACCAACCGTGAGATCATGACCTTAGCCGACACTTAATTGACAGAGCCACCCGGGTGCCCCCAAATGGACCCGGGTATCCATTTCACTGGCTATTCCACTTCTCCCAGGGTGA